>NW_028270158.1:27864541-28555782 GCF_037043375.1 Chiloscyllium plagiosum | reverse complement strand
CCTATTGTACTAAATACAATTAAAGCCTGGAGGACAATGCGACAAGATGAGGGTAATCTGCAAAAAACCTCCCCTTATACCGTACAGTGGGAGCACCAGGATTTCAGCCTGGGTTGACAGATGCTACATTTAAAACTTGGGAGTCCAGAGGTATCTCCTGCTTGGGAGGTTATGATGTCCTTTGAGCAGCTGCACCAGAAGTTTGGACTGCCTAACAAGGACCTCTTTCGGTATTTTCAAATACAAGACTTTATACAAAAGAAAACCACACTGATAGTCAATCCTTACAAATCGGGACAGGGAAAGGAGAGTGCTATGACCGATGGGGCCGCCCTCGGTCAGTACTCTTTATCACTCACTATACAGAAAGGTCTCAAAGGACATGGAACGACTATATAATCAAGAATTAGGGTTGGAAATCTCTAGAAATGTGGGAGGAAGTCTGGGAAAATGCCAGGAAGATCTCTATCTGTAATAGAACTCAGGCTATTCAATTAAAGATACTTCACAGGGCTCACATGGCACCTGAATGACTCACAAAATTCAAGGCAGAGGCATGCCCAATGTGTCCTAAATGTAAAATAGAAGTTGGCACTCTCACACATTGTCTATGGACGTGCCATAAGATCTGTAGGTCTTGGGATAGAGTAACAAATGCCTTGACAGAGATTTTGGGTACAGAGATTAATCAGATCCAATGTCCCTACTTTTGGGCTCTCCAAATTTTCCCTCCCTGGAAGTATACGGGAGGAAATAATTTTCTATCCTCTTCTTTTGTGCAAGGAAAAATATTTTAGTGAATTGGATATCAGAAGGCCCCCCAGGACTTTCAGACTGGCAAAGGATAATCATGGAATATATCCCCCTTGACTTCCTCACGAATATGGTGCAGCAGAAAAACTGAATTATTTTATAAAACATGGCAGCCCTTTTTTGAACTATATCGACACAGATATTTCAGCCATATTGTCCAGGGCTTTTGTTTAGCTGTGGTAATGGTTCTGGCTGGTTCAGGGCTCCCCGGGAGGAGGAATCCCGTATAAATACGGGTTCTATTATGACTTGATGTATATCTATTTTGAGCATGTATCTAGTTATTTAATTACTTTGTTGTTTATTGTTAGTAATGTTTGATATCCTATTTTATGTTTTAGTTGTTTGTAGAATAGATTAGTAGTTAGTTGGGTTTTTTCCTTTTTTATTATTTATTAAAATTTATATTGGTGCTGTTATCATATTGTAAAGTGGAATACTCTTGTTTGTATTATTTTTGTAATTTTGGAAAAAAAATCTTTAAAATTTTATTTTTTCAATAAAAAAATTTTTTAGGAAGCACAACCAAAAAGGTAGTCTAGATAACTACCTGAGCCATGAGCTAAGTGGCATAGGGTTAATGCATGGCTCAAAAATTGGTGTGGGAGAAATGGGCTTGAATTCATAGGACTATGGCACCAGTACTAGGGAAGAAGGGACCTGTTCTGATGGGATGATCTTCATCTAAACCGTGCTGGGACCAGAGTCCTAGCGAATTGCATAACTAGGGTTGTAGACAGGGCTTTTAACTAAATTGGAGGGGGTGGAATTCAGTTATAGTGAAATTAGAAAACCCTAATTAAAAAAGGAAGTAACAGTGCAGAACTCAGGAGAGGTTATTAAAATCTCCAGCGCAGATACAAATAGGACAGAGTGTATGGAAAGGCTTAACAATTAAACTTCAAGCACGCTGAACAAACAAATGACAATGAGAAGAGGGACAGTTAATACAGGACTGAAGGTGTCATATCTCAAAACATGCAGTATAAGGAATAAGGTAAATGAGCTTGTGATGCAGATCGAAATTGGCAGGTATAACGTGGTAGTTATCATGGAGACGTGGCTGCAAGGGGATCAGGATTGGGAGCTGAATATTCAAGGATGTGCATCCTATTGAAAAGATAGGCAGGTGGGCAGAGAGGGTGGGGTTGCCTTATTAGTAAGAAATGAAGTTAAATCAAGTGAAGTAGGATCAGATGGTGTAGAATCTGTGTGGGTAGAATTGAGGAACCACAAAGGTAAAACAAAACATAGTTGCAGTAATGTACAGACCTCCAAACAATAGTCAGGAACTGGGGAGCAAGATACGCCATGAGATAGAAAATATATGCAGCAACGACAATGTTACAGTGACCATGGGGAATTTCAAAATGTTGGTGGACTAGGAAAATCAGGTTAGTAGTGCATTGCAAAAAAAGGAATTTGTGGGATACCTACAAGACTGAGCAGCTTGTCATGTAGCCCACCAGGGAACAGACAATACTGGATTTAGTGTTGTGCAATGAGGCAGACTTGATAAGGGAACTTAAGGTGGAAGCACTCTTAGGAGGCAGTGATCATAATATGATCGAATTTACTCTGCAATTTGAGAGGGAGAAAATAGAATCAGAGGCAATGGTATTACAGTTGAAGAAAGGCAACTACAGAAGCATGAAGAAGGAGCTGGGTAGGATTGACTGGGAGAGGAGCCTAGCAGGAAAGACAGTGGACATCAATGGCAGGAGTTTCTGGGAGTAATTTAGGAGACACAGCAGAGATTCATCCTGGTGAAAGAAAAGCATGGTACAGGGAGGATGAGACAACCAAGGCTGACTAGAGAAGTCAGGGATAGCATAAAAGCAAAGATAAAGCATATAATGTGGGCAGTGGGAAACTAGAGGATTGGGAAGCTTACAAAGACCAACAAAGGGCAACAAAACAAAAGGAAGGAGAACATTAAATATGTGGGTAAACGAGCCAGTAATATAAAGGAATACTGTATGAGTTTCTTTAGATGAAAAAAGGGCAAAAGAGAGGCAAAAGTGGACATTGGGCAGTTGGAAAATGACATTGGAGAGATAGTAGTGGGTACAAGGAAATGGCTGAGGAACTGAATAATTACTTCATGTCAGTCATCATAGTGGAGGACATGAGCAATATCCCAAAAATTCAAGAGAGTGAAGGGGCAGAGCTCAGTATGGTGGTCATCACTAAGGATAAGATTAGATTACATTACATTACAGTGTGGAAACAGGCCCTTCGGCCCAACAAGTCCACATCGACCCGCCGAAGCGCAACCCACCCATACCCCTACATTTACCCCTTACCTAACACTACGGGCAATTTAGCATGGCCAATTCACCTAACTTGCACATCTTTGGACTATGGGAGGAAACCGGAGCACCCGGAGGAAACCCACGCAGTGGGAGAATGTGCAAACTCCACACAGTCAGTCGCCTGAGGCGGGAATTGAACCCGGGTCTCTGGCGCTGTGAGGCAGCAGTGCTAACCACTGTGCCACCACGCCACCCACTAAGGCGATAAGGTGCTAGAAAAACTGAATGGCCTGAATAAATCACCTGGACCAGATGGACTACACCCTAGAGTTTTAAGTGAGATAACTGAAGAGATAGTGGAGGCGTTAGTAGTGATCTTTCAGGAATCACTAGAATCAGTGAGGATTCCAGACGACTGGAAAATCACTAACGTGACACTTCTGTTTAAAAAGGGATTAAGGCAAATGACAGAAAATTACAGACCGATTAGCTTAACCTTGGTCGTGGGTAAGATCCTAGAATCCATTGTGATGGATGACATCTCTGAATACTTGGAAGTGTATGGTAGAGCAAAGTTAGCATGGTTTCATCAAGGGGAGATCATGCTTGACAAATCTTCTAGAATTCTTTGAGGAAGTAATGAGCAGGTTAATTAATGAGAAAGGAGAGTCAATGGATGTGATCTTCCTTTACTTCAAGAAGACTTTTGACAAGGTGCCGCACAGAAGGCTACTGACTAAGATAAGGGCCTTTGGTGTTAGAGGCAAGATGTTTGGCTGTCTGGCAGAAAGCAGAGAGTGGGGGTAAAAGAATCCTTCTCAGGATGGCAGCCAGTGACTAGAGGTGTTCCACAAAGCTCAATGTTGGGCCCACAACTTTTCATTTGGAGTGTATTTGGAGGAGGTTCAGGTGAATGGTCCCAGGAATGAAAAGCTTAACATATGAGGAACATTTGAGGATTGGGTTTATACTTGGAGTGTAGAAGGATAAGGGGGGATCTAATTGAAACATACTGAATACTGAATGGTCTGGACAGAGTAGATGTTGGAAAGATGTTAGGAGAGACTAGGACCCGAGGGCACAGCTTTAGAAAAATGGGAAGACCTTCTAGAACGGTGATAAGGAGAAACTTCTTCAGCCAAAGAGTGGTGAATCTATGGAATTCATTGCCACAAAAGACTGTGGAGGCCAGGTCATTGAGTATACTTAAGACTGATATAGATAGGTTCTTGAGTATCAGGGAGATGAAGGGTTAGGAGGAGAAAGCGGGAGAATGGGGTTGAGAAACCTATCAGTCATGATTGAATGATGGTGCAGACTCAATGGGCTGAATGGCCTAATTTCTGCTGCTATGCCTTATGGTCTTATAGGTGGTAGAATTTTAATTCAATAAAAATCTGGAATTAAGACCATGCAACCATTGTCTATTGTAGTAAAAACCCATCTTGTTCACTAGTATCTTTTAGGGAAGGAGAGTGCCACCCTTACCTGGTTGGGCCCACATGTGATTCTAGACTCACAGCAATGCGGTTGACTCTTAACTGCGCTCTGGGCAATAAATGCTGGCCAAGCTAGTAAAACCTTTATCCCATGAGTGAATTTTTTAAAAAGGCTAGATGCAAAGTTCCCTCTACACTTGAATGTGTTTCTTGAAATGAAATTGAGCCCTTTCAGCGAAATATTTCTCTGTTTTTTTTCTATTCACTTCCTCAGGTTCTTTCACAGAGAAGGCGAAAACCAAATCACAGCAGCTTTTGGGATTTAAAAATATTAACCCAGAAAATAATTCAAGGTAATTTTAAAAAAAATGTTTTTAGGGTGTACCTGAAGGGAGGTGAGCTCTGGCAATTACAGAAAGCTTGTGACATAAGGCAATGGAGGGTATGTGGCAATTAAAGTTAGGCATATGGAAGACAATTGTTTTAGATTAGCATCCTGGATGAATCAGAACTTTGGGTGTCAACACTGACAATACTGATGCTACCTTTCTCCATTTTACCAAAACTCTTGATTTAACCCTCTTCACTATTGGGTGGCCACTTCCAGTACAGTCCAACAATACACCTTATGCTTAATCCTGAGCTTAATTCGAAACTTAAAAGAAAACTGGTATTTAAATACTGCACTCAACATTGATAACTGACCAAGTCCCATTTCCAAGCATCACCACTGGCTTATTTCTGTTTTCTGTCTCCAATCCTACTTCTTCCCATTATGACTAAAACTCTCATCCATGCCTTCAGGATCAACCACATCCACTCCAAGTGAACCTGAGCACCACTGTCTGCATTCTATACCACTAGACCTGCTTAACTAGATTGTCCATGTTAAAAGCATTGGTTCCTCATCTCAAGAACAACTTCAAAATTCTCCATCATGTACAAGTTCTTCCCTGTGAGGAGGCGATGGCCTAGTGGTATTGTGACTGGATTAGAAATCCAGAGACCCAGGTAAGGATCTGTGGACCTGGGTGTGAATCCCACCACGACAGATGGTGGAAAAAACATAATAAACTATCCAATAAAAAACCATTAGATTTGGAATTCCAAGGGCAACTAGGGATGAGCAATAAATACTGGCTGAGACAGTGACACCCAAATAGCTTGATAATAAAATCAATAAATAATTAATATCAATAACAATGTCACTATCACCCAAAGCAGACAATGGATTGGTGGTATTATTGCTGGGTTGTTAATACAGAGACCCAGGATAATGTTCTGGGGACCCAGGTTCAAATCCTGCCATGGCAAATGGTGGAATTTGAATTCAATAAAAATCTGGAATTAGGTTTGGAGGGATATGGGCTGGGTGCTGGCAGGTGGGACTAAATTGGGTTGGCATGTCTGGTCGGCATGGACATAATAGACCAAAGGGTCTATTTCCATGCTGTACATCTCTCAGACTCTTAGACACTAATGATGACCATGAAATCATTGTCAATTGTTGTAAAAATCCATCTGGTTCATTAATGTTCTTCAGGGAAGGAAACTACCTTCCTTACCTGGTCTGACCTACATATGATTCCAGACCCATAACAATATGGTTGAATTTTAACTGCCCTCTGGGAAATTGGGGGATGGGCAATAAATGCTGGCCTAGCCCTCATCCAGTGAATGAATTTTTTAAAAGTCCTGTTAGATTTCCCTCTGCCAGTGAGTCTTCCTGGTTGACAGCTTGGACAAATCAGCTCAGCTGGCTGGATGGATGGCTAGTTTACAAGGCACAGTGAAGCCAAAAGCGTTGGTTCAATTCCCACTGCGATTACCAGCGAGGACTTTCCATTTCAACTTTTCCTCTTGCCTGAGGCATGATGACACTGAGGTCAGACCACCACTGCCATTTCTTTAATGAGAAAGCAACCCGATGGTTGTATTATTGTTTACCTTTATTGTTTTTAAGAATGCTATTGAAACACTTTGAATTGCTCTGGTATTTTTAACTCCATGATGACTACATTCCTTTTATAGTGAAGGTGAAGGCACATTTGCAGGAGCTGAGATTTATCAAATGGTTCGTTGGATTACTCAAAATCTGAAATCTGAAGTAATTTCTGTTCTTGAAAATAACAGGTGAGGTGTACAGATGCAGAGACAATTTCATTATGGGAGTTAACTGGTCTGTTGTGATTGCGGAAGTTCTTATTAATCCAAACTTCCTGTTCTTTCACTTCACTCTAATTTTACAATTTGCTTCTACCATCCATGTAGTTTGCACAAATACTGATTAGCTCAGTTTCATTAGATCTTTGTGGTAATATATTGCTTTGGAACTTAACCTCCACAAGAACAGTAGTTTTAATCCCATATATTTGTTTTGTTGCCTATTTCTTGAACTACCCACCTGAATGATATTGATCATGAATAACCTCACAACTTTTTCTATTTTTTGAAATACTATTTTCCCCATTTCATCTGGCATTTTATCTTAATTCAAGATCCTTTAATCAATGGAAATAGTTATTTTTACATACTCTGTTCTAACTCTCTATTTTTAAATAGCTCAAGTGAAATTAATCATCCTAATTTCCCTCATAATATGCTGAATTTCCCTACTGCAACAAGCTCTTTTTTGATTTAAAAGGTTTGATGCTTATTACCTATTGATCACAAATGTTCTTTGGTTTCGAATTTGCACTTCTCCCCTTCTTTATTTGCCTCCCTTTGTTGCCATCTCTGTCTCTTTCTGTAATATATTGCTAAGGAGAGACATAAAGTCAAAGCCTTTTGTTCTTACACTATTCAGGACTGAAGCACAAGAAAACCAACTTTAAAATCGAAATTGTTTAGTAGTACAGAACTTGAGTATTGCTGAAAAAAGACAAATTTGTTAAAGTTTCTTGTCTTGTCCTGATGAGGACAAATTGCAAGAATACCAATTTAAGGGAAAAAAAATTATACTGTATGAGGAGAGTGCTGACTGGTTGGCATATGGACCTTTTGATTAGTAGAGACATTGTCATTGATTACCAACAATAAACTTCCAAACTTTGTTTAAAGTTTAAACCAGGTAGGTTGACACTAATTGGTTAATTTCTCAGGGCAATCAGTGTCAACCTACCTGGTTTAAAATTTGAACATAGCCCAGCAGTTAACAGTACATCATCATTAATTGTTCTGATGAGTGCAAGACAAAAAGCTTTTGACGAAATGTGTCTTTTATTCAGCAATGCATTTCAGTCAAGATGAATACAAAATGAAAAGCTTCATGTCTCTTATTAACAAAATTTAACTTCTGTGTTACCAGGCAATTACATCTACATATTAACTTTTGGAATGCAGTAATTGTGGAGGTGTTTTGATCTTCTACCACTCCCATATTTTCATGCAACTCTCAATCTACTCTGAAAGTGAGGTCAAAACTTTACCCAGATGTTCATAATTACATTCTAGGGTGTCCTAATCTCCAGTGACATATTGAGACTACATTTTTCTGTCCTCAGTAAATATTGACAATGTATTTATTTGAATGTATACTCCATCTAAACAGAGAAATCAAAGGCTGGTTCAATCGCTATAACAGGAAGCACCAGTTTGCAAATCCTCGGAACATGGAGCGTTTTGACAGTGAGTTACACAGGTGAGTTCAACTTGAGATTAATAACTTCCTTAATCCTTGGTTTGTCCTGATGTCTCCTGGAACTAGACAGTTTTTCAGGCTAAGGAATATTAACTTGGTGGTTATTTAACTGGGAGAAAGTGAGGACTGCAGATGCTGGAGATCAGAGTTCAAAAATGTGGTGTTGGAAAAGCACAGTCGGTCAGGCAGCATCCAAGGAGCAGCAGGGTTGACATTTCGAGTGTAAACTCTTCATCAGGAATGTCTTACTGGACTGGTAATCCAGATGATAGGATTACCCATCACTACAGCTGTTGAATATAAACTGTATTAAATGTTAGAGCAAAAAAAGCTGCATCAATTATGGTGACCAGACCACTACAACCACAGAAAGATGCTGTTCTTAGAAGAATCAAAGAATCCCTACAATGTGAAGAAGGCCATTCACCCCAACGAGGCCACACCACCCCTCCAAAGACCATCCCACTCATACTCATACCCAATCCTATCCCTGTAGCCCTGCATTTCTCATAGCTAATCCAACTAGTCTAAGCATCCATAACCTATACATCTTTGGACTGTGGGTGGAAACTAGAGCACCCAGAGGAAACCCATGCAGACATGAGAAGAATGTGCAAACTCTACACAGTTGGCCAAGGCTGGAATCGAACCTGGGTCCCTGGTGCTGTGAGGCAGTAGTACTAACCACTGACTCACCATGCCACAATTTAAAATGAAACTACTTCCGCTGGTCATACAGACAACAGCACATAATGTTAAAATTTGAATTTGGCAATGCAGATGATGAGTATATCCCTAGGTGGTCATAAGATGGTATGAAAATGGGATAATTCGCTTTATACAAAGGACATAGGGACATTGCACTTGACAGCAGGAGTAGCCTCCACCATTCAGTAAGATCATGGTTAATCTGGTTAAGGTCTCAACTCCATTTTAATGTGTGCCCCTAATAACCCTTGACTCCCTTGTCTATCAAAAATCTAACTCAACCTGGATAAATTTAATGATTTAACCTGCACTGTTTTCTGAGGAAGGAAATTTCACAAACTACCAACCTGCAGAGAAAACAATTCTCCTCATCCTGGCCTTAAAAGTCAGATGTCTTTTTAACTAGAACTAGGGAGGAGTAACTAACAGAGTATTCTGTGCCAGGGTAATCTCTATTGATTAAAAGACAAAGTGTATTATGTTTGTTAGGGCAATCTGTGTTAATGCAAGAGATTGGCTTAATTTGTGTATGGATAGGCTCTGAGGTTACTGTGCAAAATAAGAGTGCTTGATATATGGGGTAAGATAGTAGTGAGAATAGAGGACTAATTAGTCAGTAGGAAATGTACAACGGGCATAAATAGGTTACTTTTGGGTTGGCAAGCTATTACTAGTGGACTACCATAGTGATCTGTGCTGGGCCCTCAACTATTCACAATTTATATATAGGTGGTCCCCAGTTTACAAACACTCATATTCATAAACAAGATCCCACACAGGCATATATTAATATTCATTTTAAAGAACAGATATATGAACATTACAATGGCTATTTTATATATTTCCTCTATTGTGTTCTGACTTGAACACAAATTGACTTGCAAACTGATGGAAGAACAGAATCTGTTTGCAACCTGGAAATTGCCTGTAAATTATTTGGATGAAATAACCAATATTTGGTTCCAAATTGCTTATTACACTAAGATAGGTAAGAACATAAATTATGAAGAAGCTATGTGAATTCTGCAAAAGGGATACAGAGAGGTTAGGTGAGTGGGAATAAATTTGGCAGGTGGAGTATGATAAAGGAAAATGTGAATTTGTCCACTTTGGCAACAATATTAGAAAAGCAACATGTAACCTAACTGGAAAGAGATTGCAGAATTGAGGCATGAAGGGATTTGAGTGTTCTGGCTCATGAAGTGCATGAAGTTTGAGCCCTTCAGCTGCTGACTGATCTCATGGTGGTCTCAACTCCACATTCCTGCTTATCCTCAATTACCATCAATTCTCTTAAATAGAGACATCGAAAATAGGTGCAGGAGTAGGCCACTTGGTCTTTCGAGCCTGCATTAATGTTCAATATTATCATGGCTGACCATGCAATTTCAATATACCACTCTCACTTTCTCTCCATACTGCTTAATCTCTTTGGCCACAAGGGCCACATCCACCTGCCTCTTGAATCTAACAAACTAGCCCCAACGGCTATCTGTGATAGAGAATTCTACAGGTTCACAACACTTGAGTGAAGAAATTATTCATCATCTCTGTCCTGAATGGCTTACCCCTTATTCTTAGACTGTGAGCTTTACTGCTGGACTTCTCCAACATTAGAAATATTCTTTCTGCATCTGGTTTGTTAGTCCCATCAGGATTTGATATGTTTCTATGAGATTCCCCCTCATTCTTCTAAATTCCAGTGAGTACAATCCAGTCTTTCTTCATGTCTTCTTAGTGAAGAATCTGTTCACCTCCACTTTTAAAATATTTAATGACACTGTGTCTATTGGTAGAGAATACCAAAGGCTCATGACTTGGGAGAAAAAAATGCTTACCTCCATTTTAAATTAAAGACATGTTACTTCTAATCTTTATCCCCTAGTTCTAGGAAAACATTCTTTCAGCATCCAAGTCTTTTCAGGAGCTTGTTCATATTAAGATGACCACTTATTATCTAAACTCCAATGGATACAGGCCCAGCCTATCTCTCACCTTTCCTCACAAGATAAGCCCCAACCCATTCTAGTTGTCAGTTGCATGAACCATCTCTGAAGTATTTCTAATACATGTACATCCCTTTTAAAATATTAGGACCAAAATTGTACACAATACTCCAGATGTGATCTCGCCTGTGTAACTTCAGCAAAACATTCCTGCTTTATATTCTGTGCCATTTGTAATGAACAACATTATATTTGTCTTCCTTATCATAAGCTGCATCTGTGATTCATGTACCAGAACACCCAGATCCCTCTGTCCTACAAAGTTCTACATTTTCTCTCTATTTGAAAATATGATACTCTTTGATTCTTCTTGCCAAAGAGGACAGGTTCACATTTTGCCCAATTATACTCCATTGGTCTAACCTTCACCCACTCACTTAATCTACCTATATTCCTTTGCGGTCCGTTGGGCTATTGTCCCTCTATAAGGCAAGATTAAGAATAAATTTGATAGGGGTGTTGAAAATCATAAGGGGTCTGCACAAAGCAGATGGGGGAAACAGTAACAATTTAGGGTGATAGGCAAAGAAGAAATAATATTGTGATGAAACACCTCTTTATGCAGTGAGTCCTCTGGATTTAGAATGCACAGCCTTAGAGAGGAGTCAATGGAGGCAGATTGAACCATGGCTTTCAAGAGATTTGGATAATTATCTAAAGACAAAAATTTCCAGTGTTATAGGTAAAAGATGGACAGTGAGACTAAATGAATTGCTTCTGTATGGAGCTGGCACAGACACAAGAGGTCAAATGGTCTTCTTCTGTGTTGTAACGAATCAATTATTTTCTAAGTGCAGTCTTATATTATCTTGTTGTCAGAATATTTTGGTTAGTGTGACTGAAATGCATGGCGTTCCAAGGGTTATTGGGTCATTGTTGGCAGTTTTTGTATTTTTTTGAGGATTCATCTGTATCAAGTATACTTGTTCAATTTGCTGGATCATAATTTATCACTACAATCCGATAACCCTCAGTTTGCTAGGGAAATCTATATTAATACAGGGTCTGCTGGTGCTTGTAGAATGATTTTTTTATTATGCAACATTGTTAATTCAACTATAATATGTGTTCAGAGTTCACAAAAAGTGGGAAGAGTACTTGGGAAACTTTCGTGCACAGATGGAAAACATTTACTTTCCCGACACGGTGGAGGAATGGATGGAAGTGAATGTAAACCTGTACATGGACCCGCTTAGAGAACTTGTGAAGGACTATAAGGAAATTATGGCACTAATGGCTGCGCCAAAACAAAATTAGAAAATCAACAAAAAACAAATTCAGGAATGCACTGCCATTGGTGCAAAAACTGGAAGCCATCAATCTAAACTATATTCAGAATGACATATTTTAACAAGAGATCTAGGATCAAAACTCAACAAAGCACAGGAACAAGGTCCTATTTCATTGCATTTTATTTCAACTTTGGAAAGAATCTGAGCTGTTGATTCTATATGGCTTCTTGCTTTTACCAATCTGGATCTGATTGTGTGCATACTCCAGAATTTAAATGTTTACAACTGCAGGAAGCTATATACCTGTATCTCACTCTGTCTATTCAATCTCACCCTCAAACCTTGTGGCAAAAAATGATTACCAAGTATCATTATGACCAACCACTGCTGCAAGCTCAGCAGGTGACTTCAGAATTGCAGAAGCAAGTAACTCACTCTAGTTAAGGTACTGTACTTGTTTAGAGAATTCAAAATGAATCGGTAATCCTGTTGTGCGGAGACATGTTTGTTGTCATCCTTTCTGAGGATGTATGAGCAATGCAAGAGGACTTGGACTTTTAAAGACTACACAATAGGGAAGTTGATTTGTTTGCAGGGGATTTACCAACATATTAGATGAACTTTGATTTAGTTTTTTTTAATAAAGTTATTTAATTTTCACATCAATCTCTTCATTCCATTTGACACAAGGGATTGTAATAAATCAATCTACGTTGATTTTTTTTAGCAAATGTACAGTGAGAGATCTGTTGATTTTAATTGAGTTCTCCAATTGCTGCTTTTGTCTGGGGTAAATCACTATTTGAGAATAGGTTGCTTATTTACATTTAGTTAATTAATTTAATATACAAGAATGAAGAATAGGTAATATGGTCTGAGAAGGATATTCCATTAAACTGAGGCTAAAGTTCAAAACAAAATAAATTGAGCTGTTCTCTAGAATATTAATGTAGCTTGGTAGCTGTTGTCAGAGAGGGATCATCTGCAAAAGAACAGATGCAAATAATGAACAATACAAAGGATTCTTATTTCGGGAATGTAGGCAAAGTTTGATTAGAACAAGCAGGTCAAGAGTCCAGGTTTCAAGAGACTGTTTCTTTCAAATATACGTAAGTGACCTTGTAGAATTGGTACTGCCATTTGCACTGAATACTCATGGCACTTTGTAAGATGTTGGTGGAAACATATGTTGTTTTGACTCTTCTACACTTCACCCAAATTCCAACTCACAACTTATGAAGTTGTAGTTTCAGGCCACACTACTAGTCACTTTTTTAAAAAAATTGCTTTAAAAGCTCTTGCCCTTAAAAATCACCGTGGGCTGCAAAGAGCAGAAACAATCAAGTAGACAAAAAAAGTGAGATGAGGTGGAAACATATTCAATAAACTTTTAAAAATAAAGTGGATTCATTCTTGGAAAAATAAATTTGTAAAAGTTTACGGGAAAGAAAGTGAGACTAATTGGATAGCTCAGGTACTATAAGCTAAATGGCCACCTAATATAAAGTAGGCAATGGTTGAAAATCAACTCTGAATATTGCCAATGGAATATGAAATAACTCCACGGAGGCTGATATCCCATGACCAAGTCACCCTTTATTTAGAACATAGAACATAGAACAATACAGCACAGAACAGGCCCTTCGGCCCACGATGTTGTGCCGAACATTTGTCCCAGCTTAAGCACCCATCCATGTACCTATCCAATTGCCACTTAAAGGTCACCAAAGATTCTGACTCTACCACTCCCACAGGCAGCGCATTCCATGCCCCCACCACTCTCTGGGTAAAGAACCCACCCCTGACATCTCCCCTATACCTTCCACCCTTCACCTTAAATTTATGTCCCCTTGTAACACTATGTTATACCCGGGGAAAAAGTTTCTGACTGTCTACTCTATCTATTCCTCTGATCATCTTATAAACCTCTATCAAGTCACCCCTCATCCTTCGCCGTTCCAATGAGAAAAGGCCTAGCACTCTCAACCTATCCTCGTACGACCCATTCTCCATTCCAGGCACCATCCTGGTAAATCTTCTCTGCACCCTCTCCAAAGCTTCCACATCTTTCCTAAAGTGAGGCGACCAGAACTGCACACGTACTCCAAATGTGGCCTAACCAAAGTCCTGTACAGTTGCAACATCACTTCACGACTCTTGAATTCAATCCCTCTGCTAATGAACGCTAATACACCATAGGCCTTCTTACAAGCTCTATCCACCTGAGTGGCAACTTTAAAAGACCTATGAACATAGACCCCAAGATCCCTCTGTTCCTCCACCTCACTAAGAACCCTACCGTTAACCCTGTATTCCGCATTCTTATTTATCTTTCCAAAATGGACAACCTCACACTTGGCAGGGTTGAACTCCATCTGCCACTCCTCAGCCAGCTCTGCATCATATCCAAGTCCCTTTGCAGCCGACAAGAGCCCTCCTCGCTATCCACAACTCCACCAATCTTCGTATCATTTGCATGTTCATAATATATGACATTGATTCGGCTAGCTCAGAGCCGGTTCCTAGCAGGGTCAGTTTCATCTCCTGTGCACTTGGACATAAAGGGTGACTTGGTGACAGGATATTGGCCTTCGTGGAGTTATTTCAGATTACGTTTTGGATGAGTACTGGGTAAAAACAAGGACTACAAATGCTGGAAACCAGAGTAGAGATTAGAGTGGTGCTGGAAAAGCACAGCAGGTCAGGCAGCATCCGAGGAGCAGGAAAATCGATGCTTCGGACAAAAGCCCTTCATCAGGATTGGAGGCAGAGAGATTCCAGAGTGGAGAGATTGGGAGGGGGCTGCTGGGGAGAAGGTAGCAAAAAGTACAATAGGTGAATGGTATCTGGATGGAATTTTAGTGAAAAGGAATAGGAATTATACTTGAAAGGGAAGAAAATTGCAGGGCAATGGGGAAACGATGGTGCACTGGAACTAATTTCAACATGATGGGTTGAAACCTCTCCTGTGTAATGCAATCACTGATACACAAGAATGGCTCTCGGTAGGCTACATTTGAAATGATCTAATTTCCCAGTGGGGAATCATTTAGTCTTTTATTTTACACTTCCACTAACACTAGCTAAATTGTATTAATGGCACAATGAAAATTAATATCTCCATTTAAACATCCTCTATTAATAATAAGCCAATGTAGGCACCTTCTTCTAATAGTGCATCATAATTTCAAATCAGTTCCTCACACCAACATACGTGGATCAGACAAATAGAGCACATACCTCTGGCTTGGTGTGTTAATTCAAACTTATTACAATTACACAGCTTTTCCTGAGGCCTTTCCCTACCTGCTTGCAACCCTGTAACTACAAAACTGATATTTTTTTATTAAAAGCTTTCTTTTCAAAAGAAAGTGTCAGATTAATCCATTATGCTAAAACCCACTCAAAGTTGTGTTTACATTTTGATAGATGAGAAATTCCATTATATCAGCTGAAATAAATTCACGATGTTTCAAAATTAACCAAGCTATAGTATGGTTGGGAATGTCAAATTGCCCTATTTTGCAATGTTAAAAATCCTTAAAAAAGTTACAGGTTCTGGATCTGCAACATTGCCAAAAATTAATACATTCTTTCTCAAGATATACTTTGGCTATGCAGAAATTTTCACTGAAATCCATCCATATGTTTTTGAGAAATATAAGTTACAAACAGACTAACAAATGTGAACAAAAATATTACCTCAGCCCATCGTCAATTAAGAAGTAACTTGAGTGACTCGTCACACCTGGTTTCAGGTATGACTCAGCGTCAGTACTCTCACCTCAGTCAGGTAGCTATGGATTCAAGACCTATTCCATATATAATCCAGCCTGATACTCAGGTAGCACTACGCCATTAAGGGCATAATTTTTTTCCATGAAACGTTAAACTAAGATCCAATGTGAAAATATACATGACACATGTGGGCGGCACGGTGGCACAGTGGTTAGCACTGCTGCCTCACAGCGCCAGAGACCCGGGTTCAATTCCCGCCTCAGGCGACTGACTGTGTGGAGTTTGCACTTTCTCCCCGTGTCTGCGTGGGTTTCCTCCGGGTGCTCCGGTTTCCTCCCACATCACAAAGATGTGCAGGGTCAGGTGAATTGGCCATACTAAATGGCCCGCAGTGTTAGGTAAAGGGTAAATGTAGGGGTATGGGTGGGTTTCGCTTTGGCGGGTCGGTGTGGACTTGTTGGGCCGAAGGGCCTGTTTCTACACTGTAATCTAATCTAATCTAATCTAAAAAAAACTATTTAAGAGAATGGCAAAGGAGTTCTTTCTGGTGTTCTGGTCAAAGTGTATCCATCAATTATCACAAAAATGGAATATCCAGTCATTATCATATTGCTGCTTGAGGGATCTTACTGTGATCAAATTAGCTAAGTTATTTACAATAGTATGAGAGTAATAACATTTCCATTGGTACTTAACTGACCATAAAATGTGTGAGATGCTGAGATTATGTCTGGAGGTTTATTATTAGAAGTATTTTCTTTTTCTGTTAACACCAAATAGCTGTAGCTTTAGCCAGCATGGTTTGTTTGTATAAAACTTGAATGTTTGCAACTATCTCCAGAAATGGAGATAGAAAGTCAAACAAAGTTAAATGGTATGAATTCTGACACTAAACACAAAAAAGAGGAAGGTGATTGCTTTGAATATGCACATAGCTTGGTTAGTTTACTTGATATGATTTTGAAATTAATAGGTCTGTTAATGAATGCTTCTGGTACTGTGCAGGAAAGAGTTTGCATTTTACATCAATCCACCAATACATGTAATTATACCTTACTTGATAAAAATATTTACTTTTTTTCTATAGCACATGGAGTATCCTCTGTTTTCAGTTATACTGATGTGATCCTGTGTTTTCAGTGCATGATTCGTTCATGTATCTTCTTGTAATTTATGACCTGTAATGCTGCTGTGATTTTAATCTTTTTGCTGTAATTCTTGTTCTCAATAAATAATTTCACAAAACTGAATTGTGTAATAGCTTCTGTAATAGACTGCTTGAAATTAGGTCGTCAATTAGGTTTTCTTTCATGTGGGAGATTACTTACATTGTAATGTTTAGCTCATTCCTAAGGAACTCTCTTTATGAAAAGGCCAATGCATTTCACCTTTGACCTACAATGTTACAGAAACAGATAAATTGGTAATTTGTGCTGATTGCAAGACTTTCCCTGAGGCACAGTGGCTTTATGTCTGCTTAATGACAGTGAATGCACTTCTAAGTCAATTGCACTGGAGTCTGATATGGGAGATGTCACCGTGAGTGACTTGGAACAATAGTGGCATGAAGCTTCATGCTGTAATGATTTATAATCCCATATAAGGAGATCCAAACATGTCCACATTCAGCAACAGAATACAACTGAACAGCATGTTTTCTAAAGCAGAGATAGATAAGACAAGAATTCAATTTACATATCCAGTTGTAGGTCCCTGAGGAACTATGTATATAAGAAATATAATTGTGGGCGATCCAAGATAGCAGTGTCCTGGTAGGATCATGTTTGCTGGGCTCCGTGCTGTAACACTGGCCAACAGAGCCCGAACCCATTCCAAGACACTTAACTGTGTTTAGGATCACAGTAAAGGAGCTGGAAACCCGAAAATTCTTACTTACCTTTGTCCCTGCAGCTGCAGAATGCCAAAGAAAGGAGGAAGCTCACCCGGTCCAACCCACTGAATTAGCAGGCTTGCTTCCTCACCAGATCCTGGTTGAAGACCTAGCCAAATCTCATGAGATCTTGGGGAGGCAGATCTAGGAAAAAATTGAAGAGAAGTTGGCTATGCTACAAGACCTGGGAAAAAGGACCGATGAGCTTGAGCACCAGGCTGCAGTGGTAGAGGCAGAGACTGACTCTTCCAAGAGCCACATTGAAGCCCTGGAAACACAGGTCTTGGATCTGTTGGATCTCGATCTCAAAAACAGGGGCAGAAGAAAGAACCTGCACATTGTTGACATACCAGAGGGGATGGAAGGTGAGTGGCCGGTGGAGTTCTTGGAGAAATGGTTCCCAAAGTTCCTTGGTTTGGAGGCTGAGAAGTGATGGATAACAATTGAAAGAGCCCACCTGATCGTGGCACAAAAACCAGGTGCTGATCTGTGTCCACCTGTGTTCTGTTAAGGGTCAATAATTATAAAGACAAGTAAAAGGTCATGGAAGCCACTAGAACTCAGGGGAGAGACCCGACAGTGTTGGTACATGGCTTCTCCAGGGTCCTGAAGAAGGGCTTATGCCCGAAACGTCGATTCTCCTGCTCCTTTGATGCTGCCTGACCTGCTGCACTTTTCCAGCAACACATTTTTAAGCTCTGATCCCAGCATCTGCAGTCCTCACTTTCTCCTTCTCCAGGGTCATGTTTGTCACACCTTCTCGACAGCAGTGGTCCAGAAAAGGAAATCCCACAATGGAGTCAAGAGGAGATTGAGGGAACCTGGGATCCAATATTCTTTAAGATATTCAGCGGTGCTTTGGATCAATCATAATGGATCCATACATTTGTTCGACTTGCCAGGGAAAACAAAGAACTTTGTGGACATGTTGACTTAAGTTGAACGGCCAAATAGACATAAAGGACAGAACTGTTCAGGTTTGCTCTTTTTTAAAGACAACTTGGTGGAGTATCCTCTCTGTAATAAGTTGCGTAAAATGACGTCCAGGATGAATAGAGTATTTATTTTTAATTTCCAAGTTATGTTAAGGGATGAGTGAGGCTTTTTTAGTTTACTTGTTTATAGTACTAACATTGCTCTCAGGTGTTTTTTTCCTCTACTAGGTGGTCGGTGTATGTGGTGTGACCCTAGCTGGTAGGGGTTGAGAGCACGGTTGTGATGGTTAGTAGGGTTGTAGGATGTCATAGAGATGTACAACATGGAAACAGACCCTTCGGTCCAACCCGTCCATGCCGACCAGATGTCCCAACACAATCTAGTCCCACCTGACAGCACCCGGTCATATCCCTCCAAACCCTTCCTATTCCTATATCCATCCAAATGCCTCTTAAATGTTGCAATTGTACCAGCCTGCACCACTTCCTCTGTCAGCTCATTCCATACGCGTACCACCTTCTGTGTGAAAACGTTGCCCCAGGTCTCTTTTATATCTTTCCCCTCTCACCCTAAAACTATGCCCTCTAGTTCTGGACTTCCCAACCCCAGGGAAAAGACTTTGCATATTTACCATATCCATGCCCCTCATAATTTTGTAAATCTCTATAAGGTCACCCCTCGGCCTCCGACGCTCCGGGGAAAACCGCCCCAGCCAGTTCAGCCTATCCCTATAGCTCAAATCCTCCAACCCTGGCAACATCCTTGTAAATCTTTTCTGAACCCTCTCAAGTGTCACAACATCCTTCCGATACCAGAATTGCACACAACTTTCCAACAGTGGCCTAACCAATGTCCTGTACAGCCGCAACATGACCTCCCAACTCCTGTACTCAATACTCTGACCAATAAAGGAAAGCCTTCTTCACTATCCTATCTACCTGTGACTCCACTTTCAAGGAGCTATGATGCCAGCATCTGCAGTCCTCACTTTCTCCTTCTCCAGGGTCATGTTTGTCGATGATGCAGAGCATTTGAAGTTGCAACAGAATGGGTTTATTTTTCATTTTTCAATATGAGGTGTAGAGAGATGGCCATTTTAGTTAGAAAGAATCTCCCATTTAAGATAAAAGAGGTATTTTGTTCAGCAACACTCCCTAGGACCTTACCATTAAGTGTATAAGTCCTGCTAAGATTTGCTTTCCCAAAATGCAGGACCTCACATTTAACTGAATTAAACGCCATCTGCCACTTCTCAGCCCACTGGCCCATCTGGCCAAGATCTTCATGCAGTCTTAGGTAACCTTCTTCGCTGTCCACTATACCTCCAATTTTGGTGTCATCTGCAAATTTACTAACTGCACCTCTCCCCTTCGAATGGAGAGTAAATTCCTCTGATCAGTGTCTTTCGAGATTTTTTGTTTTTCTGTTTTTGCTGTATATAGTTTTTATAAGTTTTGTAGATCTGTTGGATCTAGTTATTTTAGTCTGTGTAATTTTTGTGTTTTGTGGATTCTTTTGCATTAAAGCTCAGCAATCTGTAGTTTCGGTTCCTCCTCTCTGGAGTCTAGATGGTCCTGTGGAAGGTTATGGCTAAGGATGTGTTTCAGCGGTGCACCTGGAATATTAAGGGGAGTCACTCATCTTTCCAGCCTTGAAAGGGAGAGAATGGATGTTGCTGTATAACAAGAAGCACACTTGGATGATGCAGAGCATTTGAAGTTGCAACAGAATGGGTTTATTTTTCATTTTTCAATATGAGGTGTAGAGAGATGGCCATTTTAGTTAGAAAGAATCTCCCATTTAAGTTAAAAGAGTGCATTAAAGAAACACACGGGAGATTTGTAATCCTTAAAGCTTTGATACATGGGGAAGAACACGGGATCTTAAATATTTACTGTCCCCTGGTGCACCCCCTTAAATTCTTGACAGACGCACTTGCTCGACTGATTAATCTGGCATCTCAACATATCATCATAGGAGGGGACTTCAATTGTCTCATAGACCTTATGGTAGACAAATTGCCCAAAGGCCTGCCGATATCTTCTTTGCGATCTAAACAATTAAGGGATTTGTGTGCTGAATTGGGCTTGGTAGATGTTTGGAGGCACCTGTAATCTACTGGCAGGAATTTCATGTTCTTCTCAAACCCACATAAATGCCATATCAGGATTGATCTTTTTCTGACCACCCGCAGCACATCTGGGCTTGGTAGCGTCATGTACAATTGGCAATATCACTACTTCTGATCACACCCCAGTGTATTGAATGATTAAAAGTGAGAATACTGTGGTCGACTCGAGGCACTGGCAACTGGACCCCTTCATCCTTAAGGATAGCAAGTTTACTGAATTCTTTTTGACGGAGTTCAGGGCTTTCTTAGATATTAATTCAGGCTGGGCCAGTAGCCCATCCATTCTTTGGGAAATAGCTAAAGCCTATGCTAGGAGGTTGATTATCTCCTATTCAGCCAATAAGAAGTGACAGATGGGTGGGCAGCAATGCTTGCTCGAGATGCATCTGAAAGTAGCTGAAAAGGCATAGTTTGACAGGCTGGTTAAGCTGTAGAGGATCATGGTGCTCCAGTCTACGCTGAACTCTATGCTCACATGGACAGCCAAGAGTGAGCAAGTCAAAGACTGTTTGAGCATGGGGATAAGCCAGGTAAGTCTTTTTTGTACCTTGCTAGGAAAAGGAGTGCCCCAACCCCCCCATCCCACAAGCCATTACCTCGATCAGAGAGGAGACTGGAAATTTGACCCACGACTCTAAAAGGATTAATGCAGCATTCCGGAAATTTTACTCTGAATTATACCATTCTGAAAGCTGTGAGAATGGACGGGTTAGCATGGAGTCTTTTTTTAAGCATTTAGACCTTCCAGGAGTGACCCTGAACAACAGTCTCTCCTCAATGCCCTGTTGTCAGAACAAGAGGTGCAGGAAGCTGTGAGGCAGCTCCAGAATGGGCAGGCACCGGGTCCGGACAGGCTCCCCAGTGAGTTCTATAAAGAATTTATAAGTAAGTATGTTGTTAGGGCTGATACTTAGTATGTTTAATGACTCACATAGTCGTGGCCTTCACCCACCATATCTAAGAGAGGCGAACATCTCTCTCATTCTTAAAAAAGGGAAGGCCCCGGAGGATTCTGATTCCTATAGACCCATTTCACTCCTGAATGTTGACTTCAAAATTCTATCCAAGACTCTGGCATTAAGGCTAGAAACTGTACTGCCCTCCATCATGAAGGAGGACCAGACAGGGCTCATAAAAGGTCGCATATCATCAGATAATGTGAGGAATTACCTAACATGATCCAAGTATGTCAACAGCAATCGATACAGGGATAAGTGATCTCCTTAGATGCAGAAAAGGTATTTGACAGGGTCGAGTGGCCATTTTTTTTCATACTTTGAAGCGGTTTGGCCTGGGAGAGACTTTCATCGGGTGGGTGCAAGTTTTGTATAGTGATCCTCTTGCTGCGGTCCTCACCATTGGTGCACGGGCAAGTAATTTATATTTGTAGGGGCAGTAGACTAGGCTATCCCTTGTCACCATTACTTTTCACATTGGCGATTGAACCGCTGGTGGAGGCAATATGCAGGGATCCCAATATAACCACTCCAGAAGTAGGGACGAAGTTATGTAAGATCACGCCATATGCGGATGATGTTCTTATCAAACCCAGCAGTTTCAGTGCCACATCTGATACAATCCATTAACCTATTTGGTGGCTTCTCGGTTTATAAGATTAATGTTGCGAAGTCAGAGGCCATGCCCATGGGTGGTCTCCTGAGAGTGCCTGATCCTGATCTTGGTTCCCCTTTAGATGATCGCAGGACGGCTTTCTCTACCTAGGCATATTTACTACTCCCATTTTTGATCAGCCATTTAAAGCCAATTTTGTCCATTTATTCGACAGAATCAAGCAGGACCTTCATAGATGGGAGGCACTTCCGATCTCTTGGTTAAGTTGGATAGCCCTCATTAAAATGAACATTCTGCCCCATCTGTTGTATTCAATGCAAGTGTTCCTCTGCTTTATATGAAATATTTAGAAGACTGAACGGCCGATTTTAGTTCTTTTGTCTGGTATAGTAAGCAGCCCCTAACTAAATTGACTAAATTGCAGTTACCTAACAGACTGGGAGGAGTAGCCCTCCCCGATATCAAAAACTTATCAATTAAGCTTGTTGTTATCTTACGTGAATGATTGGGATCGGAGGGGGACCCTCACTCACATTGGTTGGACATCGAAGCATCTCACGCAAGATGCCCCCCTGTTAGCCTGCAGTGCTTAGAAAAAATGAGAACAGTTAAGGAATATTGCCATAGCCCAACAGTCATCAATACTGTCAAGCCGTGAAGGGCAATGTGTCAGGGTGAGGGCAATATTGCCAAAACATCATTTTTGACACCCATAGTTAGTATGCCAGGGAAGATGGACTCTGGGTTTAAACTATGGGCAGCTAGGGGTGTGTCTTGTCTGGGTGATTTACTTGAAGGGGACATACTGATGTCTTTTGACCAGTTGACTCAGAAATATGAACTGCCCAATAGGGACCTCTTTCGTTTCTTTCAAATTAGAAACTTCACACAAAAACAGACCACACTTCTAACCGATGCTTATAGGTCTGGCATGGAGAAGAGAGTGTTGAGTGCTGAGGGTACATTATCTGTGAGCAAAGCTTATCATCTACTGGGAGAGGGTTCCTCAGACGAGACCGAACAGCTCTGTAGGATATAGGAGAGGGAGTTGGACGTTGAGATCTCTTCTGAAATATGGGAGGATATCTGGGAAAATACAAGAAGGATCTAGATTTGAAACAGGATCCTACCTGGCAATTGAATATTCTCCACAGGATCCACCTGGCCCCAGACCACCTTGCTAAATTTAAAGTGGGAACATTTTCAATGTGTCCTAAATATAAAGTGAGCATGGGCATGCTTACTCATTTTCTTTGAGTACAGACTGCGGACTTACTGGAGTGCTGTGGTAGGCAAAATAGAGAAGGTCTTGGGGACGGAGGTGGACCCAGTATCTCTTCTTCTTGGCTTTGTTAATTCTCTTTCATTAGATGCACACAAAAAAAAAGCTTTTCAGCATCCTCACTTTTTATGCCAGAAAGAACATTCTATTAGGGTGGGTGTTGGACAATCCCCCAGGGCTGTTGGGCTGGCGTAAGCTAGTCATGGAGCATATCCCCTTGGACTTTCTGACGTGTATGGTACACCATAAAACTGAGAATTTCTATAAAACGTCGCGGCCCTTTTTGGATTATCTGGGTACAGATTTGTCCGCCATCCTAATAAGAGCCTTTATATAGCCATGGCAATTCTAAGTCATGGGTTTGGTACCCCGAGGGGAGGAACTACGAACATATGAATAAGTATAAACATATGCACTTGATGATCGAGGGCTATTGCTTTGTTTTACTGAGCTGTGTTGCAGTTATTATTATTATTATTATTATTATTAAGATTTTCCTTTTTAGCTTAGTTATTAGTTGGTATTTATTTATGTAATTAGCAGTTTTTTTTAATATTGGTTTGAATTGTTTGGTTTTGTATTTGTTGTAATATTCAAGAGGAAAAACATTTTTCTTCTTTTTAATAAAAATCTTTTTAAAAAAATATAATTGTTTCACCCGATTGTGTTGGCTCTTCTCAAACACTTTTCATTTGTGCACTAAATTCATAACCTCACTCGACCAATGAAATAAAGTTGGAGGCTGGTGAAGAGAATAGGATGAAGAAATACTTAAAAAGGCAAAAACATAGAAATATCAGTCAAACTTCAATAACATGGAGAAAGGTTATAGTCCAAATACCTAAAAATTCAATTATAAAACACCTTTTTTTTTAAAAAAAGAAAAAACTTCTCCTTTGATAAGGCTCACTAAGTAGGTCCAGATAGTGACAGAGAGTAAATAGTAGCAAGAGTAGGTCAGTCAACACTTTGAAAGCCAACACTTCATTTGACATTCTAATGTCATGCATGTTAGCTTTTTGTGATTTATGTACAAAGTACAAATTGGGGACACCTATAAAAATTATAATCTAGTATTCCATATTTTGTATTTCCTTTGTAGCATATGACCTCATTTAACTGTTAGTGATAACTTGCATTCTACAAATGTAAACAAAAAAAATTGTGTGCTACACATGATCTTTTGCCAAGAGGATTCCAGTAATTAACTGATACAGTGTAAACTATTAAGACCGAGAAATAGCACATATCAGCAAGTGTTCGGGGACAGTGGACAGTCCTCACCTTTTCCAGATGTAAGATGGATCAAAAGGGGAGGAGGAAGATCCAGAGAAGAGTTTCTTAATATATGGGCTAGACAGCAGGATGCTGCCTTCACAACTTTAATGAGACTGAGACATTGTGTTGAGAGTGTGATACTGGAAAACACAGCAAGCCAGGCAGCATTCGAGAAGTAGGAGAATCGACATTTCGGGCATAAGCTCTTCATCAGAGACATTGGGTATAAACAGCCTATTTGTCTTCTGATATCAGTGGTCATGGCTGTATACTTTCGTTGTCTAATATCATATCTAAACTGCTGCTTCTTAGCAAACTCAAAGTATTAGAGAATTATTACAAATTGATGACTACATATTTAAAGCGAACATCATGAATCCCCAAAATCAAAAAAGGGCACCACAATATCCTGTGGTCGTTTTCGATTTAAATATTATTCTGCTTTTACAATCTTCATTTTCCATTATGTTATACTCTACCTCAGGACAAATAAGTCCTTCTTAATTAAACAAACTGGGATCTTACATAATTGCAGTAAGACTCATTTAGTCTTGTACCCCAAACCTCTTTATGACAGAAACTAATACGCCATTTGCTTTCGACAAACGTGTCGACATTTTGACTTTCTGATTTATCTAAAAGGCCACGCAGATCGATTAGAATATCAATATTTTCCAGTCTCTCACTATACTTGAAGTGTTTTTTTTTTCCCGACCAAAATACATAACGCATAGAATCAGAATCTCTAGAGTGCAGTAGGCGGCCGTTCGGCCCATCGAATTTACACGGGCCCTCCAAAGAAAATCCCACCACCCCGTCCCTGCAAATCCCATGGCTGACCTACCTTTGCCTCTCATCCCTAGGCACTATGAACAATTTAGCATGGTCATTTCACCTGATCATCATTTGCGCAAAGTCCACTTTCTGTCATGAGGGAAAACTCTCACCTGATCCTTCCATATTTCCCACCGCTTTGACTCCCAGTGACATCGAGACGTTCAGCGTCACCTTGACGTGATCCACGTGCAGACTTGGCGCGTGATGCTGACCGTTAGGTGAACGAGGCACCATGATTCTAACGGTTGTATCGGGCTGGCGAGGCTTGCTGGCAGTGGCCGGCCTTTCTCTAACGGTCGAAGGACTCTACTATCTCATCCGTTACCTGAAGCGGTTTCGCGAGCGGCGGCCGCAGGTACTTTTCTTCCCCGCGCCGGTGACGTGCGTACGTCCACTGCTGCTTTCGAGTCCCGGCCATTGTAGCTGTAGCCTGTCCCACCGGGAGAGTGCACTGAGCTGCCTGACCCGCCTGTTGCTCAGTGCTCGCCGCTCGCTCGATGTCTGCGTGTTCACCATCTCCAGCGTAGAGTTGAGCAACTCAGTGCTAGCGGTGCACGGCCGCGGGGTGCGGGTACGGGTCATCACCGACTCGGATTACATGGCGTTAGCCGGTTCGCAGGTCGGCGCCTTCAGGAGAGCTGGTGAGTGACTCAAATCCCTTTCCCTCTCCAACCCTCACTTTACCATCCACTCCCTTGGGGCCTTGGAGGGAAGTGTGGCGGATATGGAAGGCCCCAAGGGACACTTCCATATCCGCCACAAATTCACCTGCACCTCCACACACTTCATCTACTGCATCCGCTGCCCCCGATGTGGACTCCTCTATATTGGGGACACAGGCCGCCTACTTGCGGAACATTTCAGAAAACACCTCTGGGACACCCGGACCAACCAACCCAACCACCCCGTAGCCCAACACTTTAACTCCCCCTCCCACTCCACCAAGGACATGCAGGTCCTTGGACTCCTCCATCGCCAGACCATGGCAACACGACGGGTGGAGGAAGAGCGCCTTATCTTCTGCCTGGGAACCCTCCAACCACAAGGGATGAACTCAGATTTATCCAGTTTCCTCATTTCCCGTCCCCCCACCTTGTCTCAGTCAAATCCCTCGAACTCAGCACCGCCTTCCTAACCTGCAATCATCTTCCTGACCTCTCTGCCCCCACCCCACTCCGGCCTATCACCCTCACCTTGACCTCCCTCCACCTATCACCCTCACCTTGACCTCCCTCCACCTATCGCATTTCCAAAGTCCCTCCTCCCTACCTTTTATCTTAGCCTGCTGGACACACTTTCCTCATTCCTGAAGAAGGGCTTATGCCCGAAACGTCGATTCTCTTGTTCCTTGGATGCTGCCTGACCTGCTGCGCTTTTCCAGCAACACATTTTCAGCTACTTCCCTCTGACTAATGCACCTAACACTATTGGCAATTTGTACCCATTATAACCCTGATGAGCTTCTGGATCTTCATGCCCTGGTTGCATCTTGGGTATATTGATTTTTTTTTAATGTTTAGCTTTGAAGTGGTAAGAAGGTGCTCAGTACAGCAGTCAGTGTTGTATGTAGTTGTCAGACACACCCTATCCTGCATGTCCCTCTGCTTTGGTGCTGACAGACAGACAGAAGTCTGTGTGTAGAACAAGAATGCATCAAAGACCTGTTGTTGCCATTAGGGAGCAAACACTAGTAATTGAGCTCATTCTTAGCCAATATCTTCAGTAAGTGAGATCATTATTAATATAGCTGCTAAACCTTTTTCTTCCAACGACTCCTTCCTACACCATTATCTGGGGGACACAATGGTGTAATAGTACTGTTGCTGGATTAGAAATCTGGGGACATGGATTTGAATCTCATCATGGCAGATGGTGGAATTTGACTTTAGATTTTTAGATCCAGATTTTAAAATAATGATCTTGGAACAAACCATCTTTGATTTTTTTTTATTTGTTAAAAAAATCTGGTTAACTTTATCATTCAGGAAAAGAAAACTGCTACCTTTCCCTAGTCTAGTCTACATGCGATTGCAGCTCCAAGCAATACGGTTGATTCTTAACTGCCGTCTGAAAATGCCTACCATGCCATTCAGTAGTCAAACCACTAAAAAGACTCAAAAAGGGACAAAATTAGGCAGAACATCCGATTTTGAGCTAATATGTTTGCTCTGTCACCTTTACAAAGTCCTCCTTGATAACATTTAGGAGCTAGTATCAAAATTAGAAGAGCTGCCTGAGTAGTCAAGCAACAGCCTGACATTTTCACACTGTCTGAATTTGGACTTTACAATGTCCCAAGCAACACCATCACCGTCCAGCAGCAGTAGCAGCATAGTGCTATATGGAAGGGAGGGAAATGCCATGAAAATCCTTGACATTGACTTGGGACGCTGTGAAACCTTATGATATCAGGTCAAATGTGGACAAGGCATGTTTCTGATGTGTGCAACATCTCTTTTGTAATAAAAAAAACTGCCAAAATGAATCTATACTTTTCCCCATTAAACATCACTTGGAGGAGCAATGAGAATGGCAAAAGCAGAGAACATTCTCTTGGTGAGGACCTTTGTCCAACCTGGATACCCTCTAGTCAACATCCTGGAGTTTACCATTGCTCAGAAACTGAACTGCTTTAGCCATAAATACTGTGGCTATAAAACAGGTTAGAAATCCTGCAGTGAGAAACTCTCTTACTGACTCTCCAAAGGCTAGCCACCGTTTACAAGTCACAAATTAGAGGAGTGGATGGAATACTGCCTATAAGCCTGAATGAGTGCAGCTCCAACAACACTCCAAGTTTGATGCCATACAGGACACAGTAGCCTCCTTATTGGCATTGCATTCACAAATATTCACTCCACCACTGCACAATAGTGTGAGCATGTACTATCAAAGTTGCACTGATAAACCTACCAGGCATCTTAGACAGCACCTTCCAAACTGATGCTCACGCTTATCTACAATGACAAAAGCTGCCGATATAGTTGGTGGTTTTCCCACCACAGAAAGTCCTCTTCCAGACACTCTCCCCTCCTGACGTGGAAATATAGCGTCATTCCTTCCTTCCCCAATAGTACTGTACATGTGCATGTATCTTCCAAATGGGCTGCAGTGGTTCAAGGTAGCAACTCACTACCACCTTCTCAAGGACAAGAGATGAGCAATAGATGTTAGCCCAGCCTATGAAATATGGTTCTAATGAATGAATAATTTTTAAAAACTCTTATGATGGAGTGACTGAGAGTGATTAGCTTGTCTGACTTTGGAATGTTAGTGGTCAAGAAGTGGAGGTCATAAGGAAATTATTAATTTCATCAGAACTGATCATGGAACATATAAATAGACAATTCAAATCTATGGATAGGTCATGGTCAATAATTGGAATAAAGTGTATAATTGGATTTCCAGAAGGCATTTGATAATGTGCTACATAAGTTCACTATATAAGGTAAGTACTCATGGTGTAATCTGTTTGCACAGAAAGGATTGGCTAACTAATATGGAATGGAAAACTGGGAGAAAATCAGTTCAGGTCAGCCAACTAACTGTTAAATAGTGTTAAGGAGACATCTTGTTTGGACCTGCATATTACTGTTGTACAGCTTACACAGCAATGCCTGTACTTCCTCAGGCGATTAAGAAAATTTGGCATGTCCACAAATACTGTTACCAATTTTTATAGAAGCACCATAGAAAGCATCCTGTCTGGATGCAACACAGCATAATATGGCAACTGCTCTTCCCAAGATTGCAAGAAACTACAGGGACTCAAAAAGGGACGAAACTGGGCAGAACATCTGATTTTGAGCTAAAGTGTTTACCCTATCACCTCTACAAAGTCCTCTTTGACAACATTTAAGAGCTAGTATCAAAATTAGAAGAGCTGCCCCAGTAGTCAAGCAACAGCCTGACCTATTCACACTCATTGAATCATACTTTACAATGTCCCAAGCAACACTATTACCGTCCAGCAGCGGTAGCAGCATAGTGCTATATGGAAGGGAGGGAAATTCTATCAAAATCCTTGACATTGATTTGGGACCCTGTGAAATCTTATGATATCAGGCCAAACATGGGCAAGGCATGTTTTGATGTGTGCAACTTCTCTTTTGTTTAAAAAGAAAATCTCTTCCATGGTCAACTCTGATGAAATTAAGGATTAATATCCTTATGACCTCCACTTCTTGACCACTAACATTCCTGATGAAGGGCTCCTGCCTGAAATGTCGATTTTCCTGCTCCTCAGATGCTGCCTGACCTGCTGTGCTTTTCCAGCACCACTCTAATCTTGACTCTGATCTCCAGTTCTCCAGTTCTGCAGTGCTCACCTTTTGCTAGGGTTGTGAACACAGCCCAGTCCATCATGTAAACCAGCCTTCTATCCTTTGACTCCATGTATACTTCCCACTGCTTCAGGAAAGCAACCAGCATAATCAAGGACCCCTTCCACCCCAGTTATACTCTTTTCTACCCTCTTCTGTCAGTCAGAAGGTATAGAAGTTTGAGTATACTTACGAACAGATTCAAAGTTTCTTCACTGCTAACAGACCTCTCAAGTGTTAATGTTGATCTCTCTCCCTCTCTCTTTGCACCTTCTCTATGGCTGTAACACTCTGTTCTGCTATCTGATGGACTCTGTCTGGTACGATCTGCCTATAGAGTGCACACAATAACACAATAAGTCAAATCAAGTCTTGTTACATGATCCAGAAGTGCTTGTGCTTCACCTTGAGAAGCACTGACCTCAATATTGTAGAATGCATAGGGACCTGGGTGTTTTTATACATGCATGCATTTCGATGAGTAATTAGAAAGTCAAATATATTTTGCAAGGTTTGGAGGGGAGATGTCGGTGATCGGATTATAAAAATAGGAAGCCTTGCTACAACTGTGCAGAACGCTCAGGAAAGCACTCCTTATGACCTCCACTTCTTGACTAACATTTTGTCTCTGAATTTCAGGAGGAATAAACTTGCATTATGGGAGCTAGTTAGCATTGCTTGTACACTGGCTATCGTGTGGATTAAATTTCTGTTCTAGCTGAGTAGACTTAATACTTGCCTTAATCCTGCCCCTGAAATTAGAAGAGGAGAAAGTGAGGACTGCAGACGCTGGAGATCAGAGTCGAAGAGTGAGGTGTTGGAAAAGCACAGTCAATCAGGCAGGATCCGTGGAGCAGGACAATCGACATTTTGGGCATTCCTGATTCTCCTACTCCTGAATTGGAAGGCAATGACCAAAAGCCAATTGCAAAAAGAAGCTGCCATTTGGCACTGAGTCAAGGTCTGTGAGTACAGTACCCACGAAGGATGAAGACTACAGGATTAGATTCAATTCAATGAAGGTTCACTAGGTTAATTCCTGGCTTGCCTTATAAAGAAAGCTTGAACAGCTTGTGCCTATATTATTGAAGTTCAGAAGAGTAAAAGTCAAGGTGGGTAATTAACGATAATCCACAAGGGACCATAGGACCCAATATACCGACCACTGCAACGAACAGCTGGAACTGACAAACGGAAGCGGCAGATTCAAACCACTATAAATGGCAGAGGAAACATCACAGAAGCCCTTCACAGGGGGCTCCCAAGCACTGAGGATGTCACCTAGACAGGGGTCAAAACGTCTGCAACACAAATTCCCAGCTCGGCGAACAGAACCACAACAGGGACCATAGGTATGCATCTCCATTACGAAAAGGCATTAGATAAATATAGCTTTAAGGACACCACTACACAAGTCTGGAGGAAGACAAGAGGGCTATGAACTGCCACAGCCACTCCAGGAGTCCGTGCCTTTTGGTATCGTTCTACATCGCAGTCTTGCCATATAGCTTGAAAAATATAAGATTCTGAGCAGTCTTGGTATGGTAGATACTGTAGATTTTTCAGACACTGTGGTAATTTCAGACTAGGGTGAGAAAATTTCTAAAGGGATTTCCAGTTTAAAATGGACATGTGGAAGAATTTCCTCTTTGAGGGCTGTAAAGTTTTGGAATTCTCCACCCGAGGGACCTATGGAGATTTGGATCATCAGACATATTTGAAGCCATGTTAGATAATTCCCTGCAGATCAGAAATTTTAAGAATTGTAGCTGCAGGCAGGAACATAGAGTTGAGGCCACAATCAGGTCAGGAGGCATGAGCATAAATGTCAACCAGCACATTTGCATTTGATCTATTGATATATGTTCATTAAGTGTAGTATTCTATTCAGATTTTATGTTGGGAAACTGACAATCATATCATTATGAATTACAGTGGTCTCACTTGTGGGACCTGATATGTTGCAATAAAAACAAACATTTGTGAAGCCAATGCACATTCGCATAAGGTACCTATTATTTTTCTTCAGGCAGGTTTTGTTCAACTGTGAATACTGTCTAATGTAACTTTTTTTGTTGACAGGTATCGAAGTCAGACATGATCAGGATGCAAACTACATGCACCACAAATTTGCTGTGATTGATGGATTGATCCTCATAACTGGATCTTTGAACTGGAGTGCCCAAGGCATTTTTGGGAATAAAGAAAATGTAATCATAATTAAAAACACTGATGTTGTGAAGGCATTTATTGAAGAATTTGAACGACTTTGGAATGAATATGATCCGTCAAAGTATAGCTTTTCTCCTAAAAGCTGAACAGGAACCAACAGTTTTGAACCAGTTTGGAAGAAGTGGCAAATAATGTTGTGGTTCTGTTCGCCGAGCTGGAAATTTTTGTTGCAAACGTTTCGTCCCCTGTCTAGGTGACATCCTCAGTGCTTGGGAGCCTCCTGTGAAGTGCTTCTGTGGTGTTTCCTCCGGCATTTATAGTGGCCTGTCCCTGCCGCTTCCGGTTGTCAGTTTCAGCTGTCCGCTGTAGTGGCCGGTATATTGGGTCCAGGTCAATGCATTTGTTGATGGAGTTTGTGGATGAGTGCCATGCTTCTAGGAATTCCCTGGCTGTTCTTTGTTTGGCTTGCCCTATAATGGTAGTGTTGTCCCATGTTCCATGAACATCAACTAGCCACGAAACGCCACGACCAGCTAACCTTAGTAGCCACACACGCAGACGACAAGCAACATGAATTCGACTGGGACAACACTACTATCATAGGGCAAGCCAAACAAAGAACAGCCAGGGAATTCCTAGAAGCATGGCACTCATCCACAAACTCCATCAACAAACACATCGACCTGGACCTAATATACCGGCCACTACAGCGGACAGCTGAAACTGACAACCGGAAGCGGCAGGGACAGGCCACTATAAATGCCAGAGGAAACACCACAGAAGCGCTTCACAGGAGGCTCCCAAGCACTGAGGATGTCACCTAGACAGGGGACGAAACATTTGCAACAAAAATTTCCAGCTCGGCGAACAGAACCACAACAACGAGCACCCGAGCTACAAATCTTCACCCAAACTTTAAGTGGCAAATAATACTCCCAAGATGTATAAGAATTTGAATTGGATAAAGAACATTTGGTTTTGAAACTGTATTTCTGTGAATCATTTATGTTTGAAAAAAGAGATGAATTATGTTGTATTTAAAGACTTAAGGAAGGAATGACTAATGTATGAAGGACTCTAATATTTACAAAAGGTTACATTTATATAGTGCCTTTAAAAGATAGGAAATAATCCAAGTCACCACTTAGCATGTGCAGTACTTCTCATTTTAAACTTCATTAAATTCTTGGACAGTGATGGTTCAGGAAGGGTGTCTGAGTATTACAATTAACTGCATTTTGATTTCCAAAGGCTTATCACTGTATTTAACCCAAATCTGAGATTAAAGTCTTTTGAGGAACCTAAACAATACTGTTTAACAACACTGCAGTAACTTCATCTTTGCAGCAACAAAAGTAGTATTGTAGAAATTTACAGACAGATCCAGCCTGATGCCATGGAATCTCATTCGATTTCACACTCAGTTTTTCTTTAGTAGGAACTTTTCTCAGAGTGGAGAAATATTTGATATAACTTTGTAGTTTGTCGTGTTTTATGTTCCAACTGTGTAAAATAAAGATCTTGTATCTTTTTAAATGTTAATTCTAGATCTCTTGCTAAAACATGAAGGTCAGAGTTTAATGACAAAGGGCTTTTGCCCGAAATGTCGATTTTCCTGTTCCTCTGATGCTGCCTGACCGGCTGTGTTTTTCCAGCACCACTCTAATCTAGACTCTGATTTCCAGCATCTGCAGTCCTCACTTTTGCCTACACTTGCCTCTGGCCTATACTTGTGCACTTTGACTTTTGTATTGTCACAAACTATCATGTAACTTCAAATATCTGGTAGTTACGTTCGAATGAACAGTACCTTTTGTTGTCTTATCTGAACTTTAAATGGCCTTCCTCCTGATGTTTACATGCCAATATTAGCATGACTCCCTGGTTAATCATAGTTGATTGGGGATGGGTAAGGGTGAAGTTTGTGTGAGAGTTCCTAATTGGCAGGATAATAATGTGCTTTTAACTTTATAATATACTGTATTGAACAAAATTGGACAAATCATTACTTATTTTAAAACACATTGGATTGAGAGAAAGTAAAAACACACTTTATGCTGTATCTTTCAGAACTTCATTTTTCCAAAATGCCTTGTAGCTAATGAAATCCTTTTTTAAAAGTGTAATTACTGCTATGATAAAACAGGCAGTTAATTTATACCCAGCAATATCTCACAATAGCAATGACATAAATGACCAATTATCCTGCTTTAGTGACATTGCTTATGTATTAATAGACAATAGGTGCAGGAGTAGGCCATTCTGCCCTTCAAGCCTGCACAACCATTCAATATGATCATGCTGATCATCCTTAATCAGTATCCTGTTCCTGCCTTATCTCCATAACCCTTGATTCCACTATCCTTAAGAGCTCTATCTTACTCTTTCTTCAATGAATCCAGAGACTGGGCCTCCACTGCCCTCTGGGTCTGAGCATTCCACACAGCCACCACTCTCTGGGTAAAGAAGTTTCTCCTCATCTCTGTCCTAAATGGTCTACCCCGTATTTTTAAGCTGTGTCCTCTGGTTCAGCACTCACCCGTCAGCAGAAACATGTTTCCTGCCTCCAGAGTGTCCAATCCTTTAATAATCTTATATGTCTCAATCAGATCCCCTCTCAGTCTTCTAAACTCAAGGGTATACAAGCCTAGTCGCTGCAGTCTTTCAGCGTAAGGTAGTCCCGCCATTCCAGGAATTGACCTTGTGAAGCTACGCTGCACTCCCTCAAAAGCCAGAATTGTCTTTCCTCAAATTTGGAGAGCAGAACTGCACACAGTACTCCAGGTGTGGTCTCACCAGTGCCCTGTACAGCTGCAGAAGAACCTCTTCGCTTCTATACTATCCCTCTTGTTATGAAGGCCAGCATGCTATTAGCCTTCTTCACTACCTGCTGTACCTGCATGCTTACCTTCATTGACTGGTGTACAAGAACACCCAGATCTCTTTGTACTGCCCCTTTACCTAAATTGATTCAATTTAGGTAGTAATCTGCCTTCCTGTTCTTGCCACCAAAGTGGATAACCATACATTTATCAACATTAAACTGCATCTGACCACTCACCTAACCAGTCCAGGTCAACCTGTAATCTCCTAACATCCTCCTCACATTTCACCCTGCCACCCAGCTTAGTATCATCAGCAAATTTGCTAATGTTATTGCTAATACCATCTTCTATATCATTAACATATATTGTAAAAAGCTGCAGTACCCCACTAGTCACTGCCTGCCATTCCAAAATGGAGCCGTTTATCACTAATCTTTGTTTCCTATCAGCCAACCAACTTTCGATTCAAGTTAGTACTTTGCCCCCAATACCATGCGTCCTAATTTTGTTCACTAACCTCCTATGTGGGACTTTATCAAAAGCTTTCTGAAAGTCCAGGTACACTACATCTACTGGATCTCCCTCGTCCATCTTCAGAGTTACTCCTCAAAAAATTCCAGAAGATTAGTCAAGCATGATTTCCTTTCATATATCCATGCTGACTCTGACCTATCCTGTTACTACTATCCAGATGTGTCGTAATTTCATCCTTTATAATAGACTCCAGCATCTTTCCCACCACTGAGGTCAGACTAACTGGTCTATAATTTCCTGCTTTCTCTCTCCCACCTTTGTTAAAAAGTGGTACAACATTAGCCACCCTCCAATCGGCAGGAACTGATCCCGAATCTATCGAACTCTGGAAAATAATCACCAACGCATCCACGATTTCTCAAGCCACCTCATTCCGTGCCCTGGGATGTAGACCATCAGGCCCCGGGGACTTATCAACCTTCAGACCTAACAGTCTCTCCAACACCAATTCCTGGCAAATATAAATTCCCTTAAGTGCAGGTCCTTCAGCCACTGTTACCTCAGAGAGATTGCTTGTGTCTTCCCCAGTGAACACAGAGCTGAAGTAACAATTCAATTCTTCTGCCATTTCTATGTTCCCCGTAATATATTCCCCTGTTTCTGTCTTCAAGGGCCCAATTTTAGTCTTAACCATTTTTTTGCCTTTCACATATCTAAAAAATCTTTTACTATCCTTCTTTATATTTTTGGCCAGTTTATCTTCGTACCTCATTTTTTTCTCTGCCTATTTCCTTCTTAGTAATCCTCTGTTGTTCTTTAAAAGCTTCCCAGTCCTCCGTTTTCCCACATATCTTTGCTATGTTATACTTTTTCTCTTTTAACTTTATATTTTTCTTAATTTCCCTCGTCAGCCACGGCATCCCATGCCTCCTCCTAGGATTTTTCTTCCTTTTTGTAATGAACTGATCCTGCAACTTCTGCGTTATACACAGACATATCCGCCATTGTTCCTCCAATGTCATCCCTGCTAAAGTATTGCACCATTGAACTTTGGCCAGCTCCTCCCTCATAGCTCCATAGTTCCCTTTATTCAACAGAAATATTGCCACTTCCGATTGTACCCTCTTCCTCTCAAATTGCAGATTGAAGCTTATTGTATTATGGTCACTACTTCCCAATGGCTCCTTCACTTCAAGGTCCCTGATCAATTCTGGTTCGTTGCACAATACCAGATCCAGAATTGCCTTCTCCCTGGTAGGCTCCAGCACCAGCTGTTCTAAGAATCCATCTCGGAGGCACTCCACAAAGTCTCTTTCTTGAGGTCCAATACCATCCTGATTCTCCCAGTCTACCTGCATGTTAAAATCCCCCATAACAACTGTAGTAACATCTTTGCAACAGGCCAAAGATGGAAATTAATTCCTGAAAACAGTGGTGTAGGATCTTTTACATCAAATTGAAATGGAAGTTGGGGCCTCAACTCTCAACTCTCTCCATCAATGTAGTACTGTATAAGCTTCAGCCTAGGTTACATATCGAAGTCTGGAGTAGTGCTTGAACTCCTGAATCCAAGATACGTTACTACTGCTCGGAGAAAGCTTTTTCAGAAATTGAAACATCTCCATATAGACTGTATTGACTCAGATATTTTAAATATTCATATTCATCTGCAAATCCAGAGCCAGGATAATTTGCTTGCTCTTCATCAAAGTATTCAACTTTCACTACACACTTCTCATGGTGCTATTGAGGCCAATGGCATTCTAAATGAATTTAATTACATGAACCCATTCTAAAGATTAGTGCTATGTTTAAATTTGACATTGAGTATTTTTGGTATCAAAATTGCCTTTAATTAGAACTTAAATAGAACCAGAAGTCCAGCTGTTGATTAATCTCATTTGCTGAGGAGATAACAGCCCAAATAATTAAGTGTATTCAGGATGGAGACAGATCTTAATCAGTGAGTGAATCAAGAGTTATGGGGAAAAGGGAGGTGGGCGAAGTTGAGGATTATCAGATCAGCTGTGTAGTGGATGGTGGATTGAATTATTAAATGGTGGATTAGACTCCGGCTAAATGGCCTACTTGCTCATATTTCTATGGCCATGATTTCTTTCAAAATGGTTTTTGAGCCTGACTTTAGAGTGAATAATTTTTTGGAATATTGTGTACAGTTCTGGTCCCCCTGCTACAGGAAGGAGGTCATGAAACCTGAAAGGGTTCAGAAAATATTTACAAGGATGTTGCCAGAATTGGCGAGTTTGAGCTATACGGAGTGGCTGAATAGACTGGGGCTGTTTTCCCTGGAGCATCGGAGGCTGAGGGTGACCGTTTAGAAATTTTTAAAATCATGAGGGGCATTGATAGGGTAAATAGACAAGGTCTTTTCACCAGGGTGAGTGATTCCAATACTAGAGGGCATAGGTTTAAGATGAGAGGAGAAAGATTTAAAAGGGACCTGAGGAGCAACTTTTTCACGCAGAGTGGTGCGCGTATGGAACGAGAAAGTAGTGGAGGCTGGTACAGTTCCAACATTTAAAAGGAATCTGGATGGGTATATGAATAGATAGGGTTTAGGGAGATATGGGCCAAATGCTGGCAAATAGCACTAGATTTATTTAGAATGTCTGGTCGGTATGGATGAGTTAGACCCAAGGCACTGTCTCCGTCTCGAGGTTTGTTCGGGTTTGGGAACTTGTCTTTTTTTATCCAAGCTTAACAGAAACATCCACATAGAGTCAGACAGCACAGAAACAGACTCTTCACTCCAACCAGTCCATGCTGAGTATAATCCCAAATTAAACTAATGGTCATTCTGCTTTAATGCAACAGTTGTATTCCTCTGCAACCTCGCACTGTAGAAAATAGTGCAATGGAAAACCACTATAAAAAATCATGTCAAAGATTGCTAATAGAAAATTGCTATACCTGTTCAGTAAAAAGTTCGCGTTATCCATTCAATGTCCACAATTCGTCCATCTCATTATAGCCAATTCACACTGACGAAATGCATGTTATAGCAGAACAACCTGTAGTGCCATTGCCTGCTCGTGGCCCATTACCCTTCCAAACCTTTCCTATTCATGTACTTATCCAAATGTCTTTTAAACATTTTATTGTACCTACATCCACCACTTCAAGAAGTTCATTCCACATGTGAAGTCCCATCTGTACCAGAGATTCAATAATAACATTTCTGAACAGATTATTTTGAAAACATCTATATAGCAAAGTAAGTTACCTCAGAATGAGGAACATTTTGCAACCAGACTAGAAGTGGAGAGATAAAACCTGGAAGGTTACCTAAAGATGAGTACATTGAAACTGAAGTGTTTCACAACTTCTTCCTGAAGCTATCTGTAGTTACGGTCCAGAAGTTGAAGTCACAACTGACTGAAACCTGCACACTCGAACATATTATAAAAGAAGTGTTTTGGGTAATATACAAAAGCTATTTTGTTTCATTTTAATTTTAAAGGAAGTGATAGTGTGCTTTTACTGTGAGTTTAAAAAGCTTTGAATTTGTATTAGAAGCATTTATTCTACTTTATTTTGTCTTTAACAATAAAACTGAAATCAAAATAAGATCTATCAAGCCAGAACCCGCAATATGACTTATCTGGTAAGAACATAACTGAGATCATAATAAGCTGTAAATTTAAAGTGCTTAAACAAAAAAATAGTAATTAAACTTATTTTAACTATCATGATGAACAAGCTAACTATAACAGCTAAAACACACTTCTAATATTTTTGCAAGATTGATTTATTATGAATTTATTCATTTAGAATTTGCTTCAAAACCTTGCATGTTGCAACAGTTGTACGTTGTTGACTGAGATAAGAAATTTTTTTTATGAGTTGCAGACTTTATTTATACACTACTGAGAAAACAAAATGCATTACATGTTTTCCCAGCTTCTGCTGATGGGGAAAATAACTTAAATTTATTAAAATCATGTTCATCTACATCTGATTTTCAGTTAACGTGTAGGAGCTTTGCAGTAATGGAAACAATCTTCCTTCTCAGAAAGAACGATCACGACCAATTATTAGAGCAATGGACTTCTGTGTAGCTGCTGAAACTGACAATGACTCTGTAACATTCCTCTGAAACTAACAATGACTGTAATATTTTCTATAAACAAACCATGCTGCACAAACAAAAACTCAATATCTGGACCATTATACCATGAACTGTATAGAATATTGTGACATGTGCTCTGAGGGTGAGAGAAGGCTCGCACCTGACAGCCGTGCTGCCTGATGTCTCTCCCTGTCTCCGGAGTTCCAGTTTCTTTGTACAATAAACTCTGTCATTGAATCCCAATTCTGACTCCAAGACTGGTGATTTTCCCAACAACAATAGCAAAGTTCTCTTCCCTAAGATGAGGGAATTCACAACTAAGGGACATATTTTTAAGTTGAGAGGAGAAAGATTTAAAAGAGACCTAAGGGGTTATTACACAAAGGGTGTTTCATGTGGAATGAACTGCCAGAGGAAATAGTAGATGCAGGTACAGTTAGAACATTTAAAAAGATATTTGCATAGGTACACAAATAAGAAAGGTTTAGAGGGATATGGTCCAAATGCAAATCAGACTAGTTGGACGGAACACTGTTTCCATGCTGTATGATTCTTTATAGGTAACATAATACCGAAACACATTTGAAGACTAAAGTGTTTGTAGCATTGGATCAAGTAGGTGCTGTACCTCTGATATTAACCTTCTAACTGACAAAAAGATTGTGAAATATACAGCTGAATTCTTCAATTCCTGATGTTTTTGAATTTGTTAGCTGCTATTGGAAATTGACTGGCCATCTTTAGAAGAAAAAAAATGACACGCTTTATTTTGGCAGTTGTGGTGGATTATCATTCAATTCATGAACAAAATGAACCAATGTGAAAGTCATTACAAACTTTGCATCTCCCTAATTTTAATCAAGTGCTTTAATGTCATAAAGAACTCAGTAGTAAATACAGAATGCTATTGAATTGACAACTTGTCTGTAAATATTACTGTCAATTCTGTGCAGCTACTCCAAGTTAAGTTACATACTGTAATAAAAACATTTTTTTCGGTAGACCTTCAACACAATATGGAAGTCTTCACAAATTAGAAATCTGGAATTTTATGGTGGAAAATGGGTTGAACAGCTCTGGTTCAATTACACAGAAACCACTGTGTTCACCAGCACAATCTGATGCAGAATCTTTTCACTAGATTTAAAAATTGTCATCTCAGTTTCTGCATATGGCTTGTCAAACAACATAAGCTACAGAAACGTTTCACTTACTGATTGTCTGATAAATCAGAGGTGGTTAGCTGGGATCTGCAAAAAGTACATCATAATCCAGTGCTTTCACAGATATGCTGCAGGTACAGCATTGCATGTCCTATATCATCTGTAATAACTTATGTATTCATATAGTTGCAGTACTATTACATAATAGCAGGGAATGATTGAATTTGTTTGAAATGGTCATTTACATTTTTAAAAGTTAAAATCCTAATTTATTGCATACTTTGGGAATCAAACACTTAACATTTAAGGCGTGCATCTGAGTTCCTTCCACATTTTCTGAATAGTGTGTCTCAGTAACCCCACTGCACCAATAGAACTTTCCTTCTTTACTAAGTTTGTCAATTTAGTTACCAATAGCATATCTTATGGAGGTAAATTGTGATGGAACAAATATCTAACTTACAAAAGCACATACTTTCCCCATGATAAGTTTGCCTTTCCTAAATTTGCTCTCATCACAATCTGAGAATGGGAGACGAGAGGCAATGATTAACTTAGATTGTCATCTATTTCTATTTCCACTCAACCCAGTAGAATTAGGTTTGGTTTTAAAGCTACTACATTTTTGTGCTCTGTTGTAGTATACATTTTGACTTTAGGACTTAAAAATATGACTGAGCAGTGTCTGTTTTCTTGGTGCTAAACAGCCGTTAATACCTCTAACACAGCAGACAGGAAGCATATGATGCATATCCTGCTCCCTACCTTGTGCCCACACTCTCAACAGGAGAAAGTTTACACATGCATAGAGCTCAACACCTGGTTGAAGCTTCCTCTGCAACAATGGTTTACGTTGAAGCAGTTATTAGTGAATTCAAATGAGTAAGCATAAACAGACAGTGCTTAAATAGACTGTTGTAACCAACAAGGTTAGTATTTGCATGTCCTGACCCCCATTAAACCATGCAGTGTTGCTGGACACTCCTGTCTCTTTTGAAGGAACCTACACTCCTTCTCTCACAGCCACTACCACACTTTTCCAGAAATAAACAGGAAAGTAGATTGCTAAGTCAGGAAACCTTTCCACCGTAATAGAATTGCAGCACCTGACATCCACCCGTTGGGAGTCTAAGCAGTAAACATACTGTAGATGCAATGGCTAGCAAAACCAGATTTCTTTTGTGAAAATAAATTATTTTCCTAAAAGTAAGAGGACAAATTTCCAAATTTTAAAACAATTTTTGGTTACTTTACTGAAGAGAATCATTAGCATTTAACACAGATTAAGCATAACATTGACATGGATTTACGAATATGCTAATAATTAAATGTCACATTATGGGCTAATGTGCAAAGTCAGAATGAACTAGATGTTTGTTTTCCCTCCAGGATTAATTATTACAATGTGAGGCAGTCTGTTTATTGAAGAGAGAGAGGCTGTGACCTAGGGCAGTGTTGAATGCAGAAATCTCCTAGTCCTTGGGTTCAAAAAGCTTCATCTTTTCTTGAACTGTGAGACCTTCTTTCAAGCTCTATAGAAAAGAGTCAAACAATTATTTATTTTTGCCACAAAAACAAAGCTTGTTTTCATCCAGAATAAGAACAGCATTACAGTTAATAGGTTAAATATCCTGGTGAGAGAGTTAGGTGTAAAGTATAAGTGATAGAATTTAGGGAGGAAGTCACTCTTCACAAAATATGCATCAATCTCTACTCATTCAAGAATTAATATAGAATCCATACATGAAATAAGTCTGCCTCTGAGCACAACACTTACTGCCAAATCCTCGCATGATGGACATAGTTTTGAATAATGTAGGAACCATGAAGGACATATCAGCTTCAGTGTTTAAAACTTACCACTGGAGTGACATAACAGTATTATGCCTAATTATTCTCGTGCTCACACTTCGTAATTAAATATCTCTGCAGCCTACAAACAGTCAGATTTAAATAATTTAAAAGGATGACTGTTCAGCATACTGTTAATTACTGCATCCATGAAGAAACTGCTACAACATACACAACAATCTCAGATTCAACTGTAGATCAATTCTTCTTCCATTTCACTATTTAAGCCATTTTTCGCCATAATTGTCAGCCACGTTTCATATAAAGACATGCCTAAATTTTATACAGATTGAGAACATTCCATCTCTGATACCAGTGCTTCCCCAGAAATTAATGTTGCATCAGATATTATTTTGAGGGAAAAATCTTTACAACTTAATGGAAAAAACATGGTCAAAATCCTTTTGAGAGAATGGGGTTGAGAGTAAAAAAATGTCAACAAGACCAATGAGTCTGGACAACTGATTTAAACATTACAGATGCAAATGCTTTCAGGCTTTCCATCACAACAGAGATTGAGCTGTACTAGTAAATAGTACTTGCTAGCATTAGATGCATAATGTGTGACAATGTTAAGATAAGCTAACACTTCCATTCAGTGCTTCAAATGGAGAGTGCAAACTCAAGGAAGTTTTAATGAATCTACACAAGGCATGAATGGGTATAGCCCTCGTTGCTGCATGGAGTGACTGATATACCAAAAGATGCAGAAAAAGGCAACTTGATTGAAGAACTTGATTATTGCCAAGGTTCTAGGAAGATATTACAAACATTCTTGAGCATAGATTATTCTGCATGTGTTCAAAACTGCCCCCAATTCCAAGTAGATGGGCTGCTGTACAAAAGATATAGCTACTTTGATGAAGGTGCCCATGGAGTCAAGTGAAATAGGTAGAGTGGAAAATTTCAAAGCATTAGGTGATTGGTGATCTTTTTAGAATGAGATGTATTGACCCTAAAGTATTTTCTGCCTTCATGACTTTTTAAAATTATTCATGCAGAGGATGTGAACATTTTCTGTAAGGCCAGCACTGATTGCCATCCCTGGTTGTCCTCGAGGTGGTGGTGGTCAGCTGCTTTCTTGAAACCCTGCAGACTATTTTGTCTACGATTTGGAGGGGCTGGTGTTGGATTGGAGTGGACAAAGTTAAAAATCACACTACACCAGGTTATAGTCCAACAGGTTTATTTGGAAGCATTAGCTTTTGAAGCGGTGATTCTTCATCAGTTGATCAACAACCACCTGTTGAAGAAGCAGCACTTCGAAAGCTAATGCTTCCAAGTAAATCTGTTGGACTATAACCTGGTGTTGTGTAATTTTCATTTTGTCTCGGTGCACCTACAATCTATTAGGGCAGGAGTTCCAGGATTTTGACTCAGCAACAATAAAGAAATTGCAGTAAATTTCCAAGTCAAGATGGCAAGTGACATGGAGAATTTGGAGGTATTTGTGTATCCATGTATCTGTTGCTTTCTAGATGTACTGGATATGGGTTTGGAAGGCGCTGTCTGAGGAACCTTGATGAATTTCTACAGGGCACCTCATAGATGGTATACATTGCTACTACAACGCATTAGTTGTAGTGAGAGTAAATGGTACATCAACAAACAATCAAGTGGGCTGCTTTGTCCTGAATGCAGTCAAATGTTTTGAGTGGTGTTGGATCTGCACTCATTTAGGCAAGTGGACAGTATTTTAGTACACTCCTAACTCATGCCTTGTTGAGGGGAGATGGATGGTGAGTTACTGCAGAAATCCTAGCTTTTGGCCTGCTCTGTATCCACAGTATTTATGCAGATGGTTCAGTTCAGTTTCTAGTCAATGGTAATCTTCAGGATGTTGATAGTGGTGGATTCAGAATAGAGTCATTCAGCACGGAAACAGAACTTTTGGTCCAACCAGTCCATGCCAAACATAATCCCAAACTAAACTAGTCCCACCTGCCTCTCTCCAAACCTTTCCTATTTATATACTTATCCAAATGTCTTTTAAACATTGTAATTGAATCCACATCCACCACTTTCTTGGAAAGTTCATTCCTTAAATGAACCAAACTCTGTGCAAAAAAAATAGCCCCTTGTCTTTTTTTTAATTGTTCTCCTCTCACCTTAAAAATGTGATCCCTAGTCTTGAAATCCCATATTCTAAGGAAAAGACAACTACCATTAACTTTATCTCTACCCCACATTATTTTACAAACTTCTGTAAGGTCACCTCTCAACCTCCTATGCTCCAGTGAAAAAAGTTTCAGCCTATCCAGCCTTTCTTTATAACTGACATGTTCCACACCTAGCAACATTCTGGTAAATCTTTTCTGAACACTCTCCATCATAATAAAACCCTTCATATAACTTAAATAGTAATATTAAGAGCCCATAGTTAGATTTTGGAAATGGTTATTGCCTGGCACTTGTATGACATAAATGTTACTTGCTACTTATCAGCCCAAGCTTGAAAGTTGTCCAGGTCATGTATGGATACAGACTGCTTCAGTATCTTTGGTATATTGAATGGTGCTGAACATTGTGAAATCATCAATAAGCATCTCCACTTCTTATCCTATCATGGAGGAAATGTAATTGATGAAGTAGCTGACCCATCCTGAAGAACTCCAGCTGTTATCTCCTGGTAGAATTGAGGTAGTTTACTTGACATGGTGAACCTGAATGGAGGGAAGTCAACTGATCAAGTCAGTGCAACTGAGGAAGTTCATTTAACTTAGCAAAGCAAGTGGCAGGCACCTCCAGAGGTGGGGCTGAGGCATTGTCACCAATAAGTTGGTTTTGTGAATAAAAGCCCATTACCATCTAAAAGAATTAGTGATGGAAAAAAGGTGTTCCCCTTTAGCACTTTGTGCACAGACCAAGATTCCTGGAAATGTGGAAAGTCAGCACAAAATGAATGATTGCCAATCTCTGGGGATGAAATTCCCCTGAAACATTGAGACAGTGTGATAAACAAAACTGACTCTGAAGTTCAACAGCTTTAACTGGGAGTTAACCACATACCACATTGAACATTTGAAATGGAGTAGGAAGCCACTTAGTTCTTCAAGCCTGTATCACCATTCTGTAACATCAGGGCTGATCCTCTGGCTCAGTTTTATTCTCCTGCCATATTCCATATCCCCTGTTTCCCTACATTGTTAAAAGTCTATAAATCTCTGATCTGAATATACTCAATGACTGAATATCCATAGGTCTTGAAGTTATGGAATTCTAAAGAATCATAACCCTTTGGGTGAAGAAAGGATTCATTTTAGTACAAAATGGCTGATTGCCGATTCTAAGACAACTTTAATTCAAACATTTTCAACTATGAGAAACATCTCCCAAGTATCAACCCGAGAAAACTCTATGAATTTTAGGATATCAGAGAGCGTCTTCTCAAATCTAGGAAGGTATAATCAACTAGATATTTCACACAAGACAATAATTCAAACTCAAGAATCAGCGAAGTGAATGTCTAATTAACCTCCCAGAAAAAATCCTCCTTTAGTAAGGAGACAAGATTGTACATAGTAATCTGTATCGTCTCACCAAGACACCACGTAAAAGCACTGACTCTTGTTCTCCAATCCCTTTTGTGTTATACACTAACATCACACTTGCAGTCCTAACTGCATGCTGTACCCTTATTTTAACTTTATAAAATGTACACAAGAATCTCCAGGAACATTTGAGTAACATTTCCCTATTTCTCACTGTTTAAAAAATAAATCCTTTTTCTATTTTTCCTACAAAACTGGATAACTTCATATTTATCCACATTATACTCCAGCTACCATGTTCTTGTCCACTCTTGACCTGTTCATAGCCGTTTGCATCCTTCTCACAACTTACTTTCCAATCTAATCTTACAAAACAGAAAATTGAGAGATTTGATAGAGATGCTCAAAATCATGAGGAATCTAGACAGTTGAGAGGATTAGATTTTGTGGTCCCACACTGTATTTGAAGGTGGGGGCTAGTACAATATTGCACAATCCCACAATCCCATTGCTTTCCCACATACCATCAAGGTTTCTAACCTAAGGAGATTAATGCTGCTCTCTGTGTAAAATGGCTGCTTTGCAGCTGGCTGATTGATGACTGGGTCCCTACCAACTTAATAGCTGGAATTGGGAATAATATGATAACCCATAAAATCCACCCACAGGTCTTCCACTACAGAGCCAAAATGTCAAGAAGTAAAATACATATATTTAAAATGATTGGCAAAAAAACCAAAGACAACATACTTTTTAAGCATCAAGCGGTTACCATCTGGAATACACTGCATGAAAGGAGCTGGTGGAGCCAGTTTTAATAGTGGCTGTCAGGGATAAGCATTTGAAAGCAAAAATAAAATTGGTGGCAGAGGAACGGGTCAGGAAATGGGACTAGCTAAATTGCTGTTGTATGGGCATGGTGGACTGAATGGCTTTCCTCTGTGCTGTAACCATTCTGTCTGATTTTTATTTTGTACGAGCTCCATTAAACTTGATTCCAGTCCCATTTGATTAAGTATCTAAAAGGCTGAGGTTCAAGGACTGATCATTGTAGTACTGAATAAAGATACACTGCAGAAATTCACCAAAGATCTTCAGACAGCATCTTCCAAATCGACAACCACTTCCACCTAGAAGGACAAGGGCAGCAGATATATGAGAACACCACCACCCTCAAGTTCCCCTCCAAGCCACTCACCATCCTGACTTGAAAATATATTGGCGTTCCTTCACTGTCACTGGGTCAAAACCCTGGAATTCCCTCCCTAATGGCTTTGTGGGTCAACACACAGCAGGTGGACTGCAGTGGTTCAAGAAGGCAACTCACCATCACCTTCTCAAGAGCAAATAGGGACGGGCAATAAAACTGCTGGCCAGCCAGCGACACCAACATCTCACAAAATGAATTTTAAAAACTGTCAGCCTTGAAGCTATCTGTTTGTTCTCACCTTCCATTTTTTTTTGTATTGAGAAAAAAATTTTAAGTTTTTTACAAAATTACAAAATCACTACAAAATAGTGTGACAACTTTATAATATAATGACAATAACAATAAACAAACTAATCTTCTACTCCACAAATGGCTAAAACGAGAGCGAAAAAGAAAAGCTCTACAAAAACTACAATTCAATAAATAACTAGAGGAAGAAAAAAAGAAAAATAAATAAGTAACCAAAATAAAATTAAACCAAGTTATACCAAGGTAACAAATTATATTCTATTAAGTTACAACCCTCAGCACATTCCCACCAAAGCTCCCCACCACTACGAGCATTAGTAAGCAAACCCATATTTATTCAGGATTTTTCTTTCCAGAGGTCCCCAGACCGCCAGACCTAGGCCTCATGACTACACAAAAGCCCTGATCAATATAGCTGACAAGTCTGCATCAATACAATTCGGAAAGGACCGCCATGTTCTATAAAACAGTTCCGTTTTCTGGTGCACCATACTTGTAAGGAAGTCAAGGGGGGTGTGCTCCATAAATAGCCGATGCCAGCCCGCAAGTCCCGGGCAATTCTCCGACACCCAACTCATTAGAATGTTCTTCCTCACACAAAATGAAAGAATATTAAGCAATTTCTTCCCATGCACGTCCAGAGAGGGAGATTTGGAAGACCCAAGAGGAGATACACCGAATCCAACTTAACCTCAGTTCCCAAAACCTCTTCCAAAACTCTCGCTATGGCATCCCAATACTTGCGAAGCTTGAGGCGTGACCACAAGCAATGACTAAGAGTGCCAACATCCATTTTATATTTGGGGCACATTGGAGACACTCCTGTCTTCAATTTTGCAAGCCGTTCCGGTGCCAAATGAGTAGCTTCAGCTGAATAGCCTGGGTTCTGTTACAATTTGAGATCTTCCAAACGTTCTCCCAAATATCCTCCCACATCTCTGACAAAATTTCCACCCCCAATTCTTCAGTTCAGATTATGCAAAGCCATTCAATATCCTTTGAAACATTCCTACCTAACAAGTGATAGAGGATGCTGACCGAGAGAGTGCCCGTTGACCGGAGCATCAGAAGATCCTCCCAGCGCCGAAGGTCCTGCCTTATCTTCTCTAGCAACTGCACATAATTAGCTTTATATAATTGATCAAAGACCAGGGTAATAAAAATGACTAAATACAGGAAACCTCCCTGTGACCACCGGAAAGGGAAACGGGTTCCATCTCCAAAATTGGATATACTAATAAGGCTGCCCCAAAGGCATGGCCTCTGACTTCACGAAATTAATTTTATACCCTGAGAACAAGCTAAATAGATTAATAACTTGTATTAAACTGGGCACAGATGTCATTGTATCTGTTAAGAAAAGAAGGACATCATCTGTGTAGAGGGTGATTTTATGCCTGCCTGATCCTACCTCCGAGGCCGTTATATTGGGACCCGTCCAGATGCGTCTGCCAGCGAGTCAATCACCAATGTAAATAATAGTGGCGAGAGAGGACACTCTTGTCGGCAGCCTCTGCCAACAATAAAACTATCTGATTGCATACCATCGGTAAAAAATGCTGCTTTCGGGTCACTACCTACACTGCCACCCACTCGGCAAAAACTCCTCCAAGACCAAATCATTCCAGGACTTAAAATAGGTACGGCCACTCCACCCGGTCAAATGCTTTCTCTGCATCCAGGGAGACTACCAAACCTGGAACCCATCTTTGCTGGCATACTTGGTCCATGTTTAATACCCTTCTAATATTGTTGGTGGACCTATGACCCTTGATATAACCTGTCTGATCCATCTTTACAATGAAAGGCAATACCCTCTCCAGCCTTAACACCAGCATTTTCGATAGAATTTTAAAATCCACGTTCAGTAACGATATGGGCTTGTACGAAGCGCAATCTTCTGGGGTTTTCCCTTTCTTAAGAATAAGAGAAATATTTGCTTCTCTCAAAGAAGATGGGAGGCAGTCCCAACTGTATAAGTAATTGTACATGTCCAGGAGTGGCCCAGCTAGTATGTCTATAAACTCCTTATAAAACGCACTTTGAAATCCACCTGTGACGGGCGCTTTCCCACTCTGGAGCAGCCTCTCCGCCTCCTTTATATCCCAAATTGTTGGGGGCATTCAGAAAGGATACCTGCTCTTGAGATACACCCAGAAGATCCAGGGTCTTAAAAAAGGATTCTATCTTCATCAAACTGTCCTCACAGCCCTCCGACCAGAGTAAAACTTCCTAAATGCTGCATTAATCTTTTTGGCATTGTAAGTAAGAGTACCAGCGCTCTCTCTGATGGATGTAATAGATTGGAGGGCTAGATATCTACCCAGTTTACCATACTCAAATAATCTCTGTCTCAGAAAAAAGATATCCCTCTTTGCTGTCTAGGTCAATGCAGCATTCAAAGTAGCCTTGAGGGTTGTAATCCACTGCAGTTTGGTTACAGACGGTTTGTCAAAGTATGCTGTCTCAGCTGCCTTCAGGCCAGCCTCGAGCAAACGCTGCTGCTCTCCCTCTGCTGCTTCCAGGTTGCAGAGTAAGAAATAATCAAACCCTGTGCATAGGCATCGGCAATCTCCCAAAGCAGCAATGGATTACCGGCCATACCCAAATTAATATCCCAAAAGATTTTAAATTCACGCGAAAACTACTCTATAAACTTGCTATCTTCCAAGAGAAAATGGTCCTCGCGTCAGTGCCAGGAGCCTGTCCCATTACCACCGGCCTTGACCTCCATGTACACTGCCACATGATCAGAGACAGCTATGTTCCCAATTATGCAAGACAGCACCAAATTCAAAAAGGTCGACGGGACAAAAGAAATGTCAATTCCAGTATAGCTCTTATGTGGATTAGAAGAAAAGGTGAAATCCCTACCTCCACTCGACCACCAACCCCAGCTCCCTGTTCAGGTGCACCAACTGCCCGGATTGCGGGGACATACCCGCAAGACCCCTAGGCATCCTGTCCACTTCAGGGTCAATAATATGATTAAAGTCTCCCCCTATGATTGTATGACGTGCTATCAACCTGGAAAGCGCATCCATTAAAAATGTAAGGGGGTGTGCCAGAGGGCAGTATACATTCAAAATCCCATATTCCTCTTCATGTATTAAAGCTTTAAGAATTATAAATCACCCACACTCATCCTTGATTTGGCCTAACATTTGATATGGAAAGCTCTTCCAAATGAGAATAGCAACTCCTCTACTTTTTGAATTAAAAGATGAGAAAAACACCTGGCCGAACCCTCCCTATTGCAACTTCAAATGTTCCTTATCGGTTAAATATGTTTCTTGCAGCAAGGCTACATCGACCCTCTCTTTTCTAAGGCTTGACAGTATCTTTTTTTCTCTTAATTGGTGAATGACTCCCCTTAACATTCCAGGTGCACCATTTAAACGAATGGCTAGCCATGATCGTCCAAAATAGTCTGTGAACCCCCCGGGAGGAAGAACCCCACTTATGGCACGCCGAGTGAAAACCATAAACAGTTCGTATAAATTTAAAAATATAACTTCCAAAACTACCAATCAAAACTTCTATCAGCTACTTCTACAACATACCAACATATAAAACAGATGAAAGGTGACATTCCTCCTTGTCCACAGGAGATGCTTATATATCTTATAACAAGAAATTTAAAAGTAGGCACTCAACCCACCCCCTCCATAGTGTAATCCTACACATTCCCCACTTCCTCCAACCAACCCCATCCCATACCAGAAAAGAAAAACCAAAGGAAATAATAAGAAAAAAAAAATAGGGAAACAAAGGATGACAGGGAGAGAGAAGGGAGAGAGATAAAGAAAAGGTAACAATTATGACCCTGACATATATTAAAAAAGACCACCCCCTAAAAACCAGGTAAATCAGGCAAATTACAGAACAAAAATAAAATAAATATAATTGTCCATATTATTTACACCGGTCAGTCTATTTTAAAGCATCCAAGAAGTCCTTTGTCTTTTCCGGTCAGTCAAAATTGAACATGGACCTTCCGTGGCTAAAACATAGTATTGCCAGATATCTAACGGAATACTGGAAATTCAAGTCATTCAGCTGCCTTTTTACTTCATTGAAGGCCTTCCTCTTATGAATCATGACCGGAGAGAAGTCTTGGAAAAACATAATGTGTGCTCCCTTGTATATGAGAACCTGAAGCTCTAGAGGTTTCCAGCATCATTTATTTATCTCGATAATGCTGGAGTCGCACTAGGACTGGGCGGGGGGGCGCTGGTCCGATCTGGACCTGCACACTGCAACCCAGTGGGCCCACGCGACCCACACCCAGCCTACCGCGACTTCCAGCTTCAAAACCTGCATGAGCAATTGTTCCAAGAAGCTGACGAACTGACCTTCCTCCTCCCGTTCAGGAAGCCCCACCAGGCGGATGTTCTTCCGATGACCTCGATTTTCGAGATCGTCAACTTGCTCCCCCGAGGCCCATACCTGCTGGTCTAAGGCCTGGGCCTGACCCGCCAAGGAATCCACCACGGTTTTGGAGGCCATGACCCATTGCTCCACCTCCCCGGCACGCTGCCCGTGACACTGGATCTCCTGGTCATGCTTCTGCAACATGACTGAGATCGGTTCAAGCCTGGCCTGGGTCTTCTCCATCGATGAATCAGTCTTCTCTCGGAGTTTCACAAACACCAAGATCAAGCTCTACTCCATAGGTAGGTCCCCTGGGGCGATTGCGGAGGCCAATGCTGCAGCCACAGGCAGGAGTGGGTCCCTAATTGTTGTGTCCCTCATGTTCCCTTCCCTTTGGTCATTTTCCTAATAACTTTAAACTAACATAGGACAGTTCTAGGGGTCAAAAAATAATTAATTCTATCACATTAGGTAATAAAGAGACGGTGAGTGCCCCACTTGTCTGAGTTCTGGTGCAGAGCTCAGCAGGGCATATCTACTGGGTCGCCGCCATTTTGAATTCCCTCATCTTCCATTTCTGTCTGTTAACTAATGTTCAACCCATATATTATATTACCCCACATTCCATGAACCCTAATTCTGTATAATTGTCTTTGTGTGGTGTCTAATTGAATCTTATCTTATTGTTGAAAATCCAATTGTGCTCCATCAACCATTCCCTCCTTATCCAGTCTGATGGTCATAAACTCGAAAACTTCAATTCATGAAAGGGAAATTGTGCTTGACAAATCAATGTCAATTTTTCTCAATAATAATAATTATTTTTCTTCCCCAAGTGCTCTGTTACCATGAGCTTAAATAATACATTTTAGCATTTCCCTATTACTTGTCAGGTAACCTGGCCTACCTAATTTCTAATCCCTAATTCCTCTCTCTCAAAAAGTGCAGATATAATTGTTACCTTCCAAACCACTGGATTATTTCTAAAATCTAGGGAATTGCTCAAAAATCAAAACGAATATACCAACTATCTCTGTAGCCACCCCTTTTAAAACTTGGGACATAGCAAGTGCATGAGATGTGTAGACTTTTAGGTCTTTAATTTCTCTAGTATTTTTTTTTACTAATACTAATTAAATGTCTCTCATTCCTTCTAGACCTCTCATTCCCTCCTAAGGACAGATAGACTGGAATTGAAAGCAGTCCAAAAAATTTCACTCGGTTGATCCTGGGTATGGAGGGATTGTCTTATCGGGAGAGGTTGAATAGTTAGAACCTTTACTCACTGGAGTTTAGAAGAACAAGTGATCTTATTGAGACATAAAGGCTTTTTAGGTGACTTGACAGGGTAGATGCAGAGGAGTTGTTTTCCTTTACAGGAAAGATGGCTTCAGAGGCTAGGTTGTTAAGTATATTCAAGGCTGAGGTTTGTAATATTAGGAGGGAGTTGTGAGTTGTGGAGAAAAGGCAGGAAAGTGGAGTTGAGGATTATCAAATAAGCCACAATCTCACGGAGTAGAACAAACTCAACAGGCTGAATGGCCTACTCCTGCCCCTACATCTTATGGCTTATTTCCAAAATTCTTCAAGATACAGATTTCAAGTTGAGCAGAGTGAAGTATACTGCTGCATTTAGCATTAAACAATAACGTTTATCCCAATCTCTCAGATAAGGCTGTGCTCATCTTCACTACACATTATTCACCTGAAAGTGAAGACAGATGGTCAATAGTTCAATTGGTTTCCCGCCCAGCAATCCAAAACCCGACTTCCTACCATTTTGAGTACCATTTGCTTACAGGGATTAGTTATTTGGATTTTCAGAGTTAAAGAGATTTGCAAGAACATTCAAGGTTTTAGAGATCAGATTCAGGTAAATGAAGCGTTCAATGCTCACCTTTGACCTCAGAGTTCTCATAGGCCTGCTACAGTTTGGCTTGTCATTCTTGAAAAAGTCTGGGTTACTCTTTGACTTCATGATATCTGACAGTGGAATAAGTGAAGATAATAGTTACTGATCTCATAAAACATTTACGTTACAGTAACAAGAAAACATCAGTCTTAGAAAATATTGAATTTGCTGAACAGAGGCACACTGCATATTCCAGCAGAGAGAAACATATATCAGAAACTACAAAACAAATGAGCTCGGAATCGTGCCCAGAGCAGAGTCCAATGTTCAAAGCAACAGATGAACAAACAGAACTCTACCAAACTCTACCATGTACACACCCCATTCCTTAGACCAGCTGGCATTTACAATTAAAAACTGCAATAAATTATAATACCTCAGGTACAACTCTGCAGTGTGTGAAAAACATAAGAGAAAAGGAAGAGGAAGTTGTAGGCTATTCTGTCCGTCAAATATGCTCGACCATTTTTGTTAAACATAACAGCTTCTTATTTGTTGAATCCCAATTTCCTGCCATTCTCTATGTACTTCCAAAACTAACTACCTTGCCCTCTTAAACATCATTGCAGATATGCTAAGGGGAACGAGTATACCTTCTCCATAAGAAACATCAAGCTGCTCTCTTGATTTGCATGCTATTCAAATAATAGTTTTCTCAAAATTGATTTAAAAGGAACTTCCAATAATGTTCCCATATGTTTACCGTAACTAGTAACACAGCAGTCTACTGTCTTCTCTCCCAGAGCTTCTGTAGCAGTTTTTAGTTGTTCTTTTAACCTGTTGACATCACAGTCTGCCTTTGCTCGTACAATGCTAAGCTCTGTGTAGATGCTTTTATACTTATCTGTAGCGTACTTCTTGTCCTGATAAAACAAGCATATAAAAGTAGATCAATTCAATGGACTGATTTAGTCAGTCTGTAATTGCACAGTGCTTTCAAAAAGAAAAATCAAACTATAACAAAATTAAATTAACAATATATCTTTTGCTTAATTTTGTAGAGAATTTAAACTATAAATTGCTAATGTCTAACAAACTAGCTTGACACCAGGCATTTGGATTAAGAGTAGCAAAGAAACAGCTAATAACATAGAGCACTGGCTTGCAAGATGTTATTGAGTTCTGGAAGGGAAAGTGCATTAACAATAATAGAAATGTAACAGGGAATTCAGGTTTCACCTCAGCATGAATTACAAGATTGAATCACTGGTCACTACGTTCAAAAACAAGCAGAAAATCACCCAACCTTGATGACCATTGCTGATTAAGGCTGCTGTTGGGTCAAATTTCATATAGTCCCATTTATTCCCACATTCAGATTCAATTAATTATCTAGCACCATATGAATGCTATAAATTATCACTCATCATTAATAGCACATTGATAACTGGGCGTAGAAAATCTGTTTTATCTCTCTCTTTATCTCATGTCAAGATTACAAACATGTTTTTTGACTTTTTATTCAATCAATTCTATTTATCATTTTGAATACTTAAAATATCCCATCAATCTTATTTCGAAAGCAAACAACACTAATTTTCTCAGATCCTTGGTATCACCATAAGGAGTTCTACACTGCAATTTGTTTCCTCCATAAATTACTCAGACTAGTTTTCTAGTCATCTTTAATTGCTTATGCAAGGTTTGTGAAGGTTTGTAGCTCAGGTTGAGGTTTAGGGTGTAGGTTTGCTCGCTGAGCTGTAGGTTTGATATCCAGACGTTTCATTACCTGGCTAGGTAACATCATCATTAATTGCTTAATCAATGACTTTCCCTCCAACATAATATCAGAAGAGTGATGTTCATTAATGATTCTAACAATCTCTCTTGACATTTCACAACATTATCATTACTGAATTCTGCACAATAAACATTCCCTTTAACCTACACCATATGGACTGTTTTTTTATTTAGTTTTTCCAGGGATGTGGGAATGACTGGTAGGGCCAGAATTTGTTGCTTATCTTGAAGTAATTAAGCTTGGAGTGACTGGCTTGCTAAGCCCTATTAGGGAACAGTTAAGAGTCCACCATATTGCTATGGATCTGGAGTCACATGTAGTTTAGGCAAGGAAAGAATCCAGATTTCCTTCCCTAAAGGGCATTAGTGAACCAAATGGGTTTTTACTATCAGATGGGTTTTTACTATAAATTGATAATTGTCATAGTCACCATCACTGTGTCTAGTTTTATATTCCAGATTTATGACAAAATGAATTTAACTTCCACCAGCTGGCATTGTGAGAAGTGAACCCAAGCCCCCAGAGCAGTAGCATGGGCCTCTGAATTATTACGACAACAACATTATCGCTATGGACTATCTCCCCCTAACTGCAGCACTTCAGGAAGATGGCTCACTATCGCATTCTCAAATTAATCTTGAATGGGCATTGAATGCTGACCAGTGATAAATCTAATCCAAAAGCAAATAAAACAATATTATCATTTTGCTCATAAAGTGTGGCTCCTAGAGCTGTAGAAATGGCATAACTCTTTCCAAAATTTGGAGATATTGTTATTTTTCTGCACATCTGCTCTCACTCACCCGCAGTGCGATCTGTAGTTCATCCTTCAGAGAATTTATCTCTTGTTTTAGATACTGAATTTCAGATTCTTTGACCCGCAATAAAACCTGGAAATTGAAACAAAAAATTATTTGAGTTAAGTCCTGACTGATGTTATTTAGAAAGTATTTGAAAGCAGGCAGGGAACGAAGAATGGAAATTTGCAAGTGCAAAACAGCCTATTTGATATGTGAGGGTGGAAATACAGGCATATACTGATGTTTTTCTTCTCGATGTGAACTGTAATTGTTTAATCTTCCACCCACTCCCAATTCAGTCAGCAGACCTTCACATTGCACAAACTAGTTAACCATTAAAACGATTAAACAAAGCTAAGAATCACTGAGCTTGTTTCCTGAAAAAGGGCTTATGCCCGAAACGTCGATTCTCCTGTTCCTTGGATGCTGTCTGACTTGCTGCGCTTTTCCAGCAACACATTTTCAGCTACATAGAATCTCACGCAGTCAAGAGGGTTTGCTACTAACAATCCCGATCTTACCTCCAGTTCATAGACATCTTTCCCTAGTGAGAGGGGTGAGCCAGCATCCCCTCCCTTCCCCTCCTCGGTAACTAGTGCCCTTAACCTTGCAAATTCCGCAGCCAGGCGGTTATTTAGCTCCTGTAAAAATAATAAGATTGAGGGATCAGTTGACATCTTTTAAAACCACAGGGAATTCTACACGTTTTTATTGTAATATTACAGTCTGAGAAAATTCATTCAGGCAATTAAATGCAGGCCTTTGTGCTTTAAACACTCTCCTTCCTCCTTTTTGCTATTCCCAGTATATCCACTCCCTTGAACCTGCTTACTCAATGTATTTTCACTCCACTGACATTGATCAGCTGATTCTGCCTTCATCGCGCAAACATTTAACTTGCAAAAGGAATCACAGAGTAATGCACAAGAACAGAAATTCTGAATGATTTCCTTTGAGTCTGGTACAGCATCACAGAGACCAATGTTAACATCAATGGAAAAATTACATTTTGTCTTTGCTGCATTCTGGTCATTGGGTATCCTTACTGCTGTGTAGATCCATGATAATTTTAGCAATGTCTGTGTGTTACCTGGTTACGAGCGTTTATCTCCTGATTCTCACGCTGACACTGCCGAAGTGCCTGTCGTTCGGCCTCCAATGCTTGAGCCAGATGAGAGTTTTCCAAACATTTGTGGGAGTACTGCTCTGACAAAACCTGCAGCTCCCGCTGGACAGATCCCATCTCCTCTCTGTAAACAAAGCAAAGCATCACCAAGTCATCAGTACAAGGTCAGTCTGAAAAGGAAAGCAATAGATAGAAAGAAGCAGCATCTATCTTCAATCAGACATAATTCTCAGACATACAGCATCTTTTTAAGTTTGGTCTTCATAAGTTCAAGAAACTTCAACATAGATTCCAGAATCATAATTCATGAAATTAAGTTTTCAAAATGTGTCTCAATGTCAGAAGTGTGATACAACAGTATCACAACGTAAACAGTTTCTTGCCGTAAGTATACAATATAAAATCAGCAGAAGTAAAAGAATAACTTAGGTTATCCAGTAAGGGCACCATATCATTTGGTTTATTGCTGACACTGGATGTTGAACAGAAGAACCTGACATTCGAGTCTTCTGATATAGACTAATCCAGAGAATTCACATTATAGCTGAGAAGCCAAATCAAAGATCTGTAAATGTTAATATAACAAAGGCTAGCCATTGTTTTACCCACTACAGCAAACTGTAAATGTTGTTTAGGTAGAGCCCATTGTATCAAGAATACATTGCTACTTATTTGTGAGTGTATGCATGATTGATTTGCTTACTCATGCTGTCTACCCAGAGCCTCTATATCAGCATTCATGCCACTGATCTGGGACCAGTGGGTTTTCTCTAACTCTCGCTCCAACTCCTCCTTGTGGGCATTCTTCATTGCTTCAATAGCTACAAACAAACAGCAAGACATAGTGTTTGGCTCATAAGCAACAAGAACAGCAGCAGCAGTTTGCATTGATATATTGTTTTTAATACATTAAAATATCTCAAGGTACTTCGCAGGAGTATTAGCAAATAAAATTTGTCAACAGGTCAGCTAAGGTGATATTAGGGCAGTTGACTAAACATTTGGTCAAATTAGAGTATAATGCAGGAGGAGGAAATGTATAGACTTTGCGATGGAATACTGTGATTAAAATAGGGATTCACAAACCAGAATGGAAGACAACGAATGGAATGTTGAATTTTAAAGCTAAGGGAATAGAATGTAAAGGTAAGGAAGTATTGATGCAACGATTCAAGGCATTGGTGAGATCGCACCTGGAGTATTGTGCGCAGTTTTCATCCTCTTATTTGAAGCAAAAATGTAGTGGCACTGGACGCAGTTCAGAGGAGGTTTACCAGGTTGACCCCAGAGGTGAGGGGTTTGTCATATGAAGAGAGATTGAACAGTTTAGAAGAATGAAGGGAGATCAAATTGAGGTATTCAAGATGATAAAAACGTTGGATAAAATAGATGTGGAGCAGATACTTTCTCTTTTGGGGGCATTTTTGGATGAGAGAACATAGTCTTAGGATAAGAGGTAGCAAACTAAAATCAGAGTTGAGGAGAAACTACTCCCCCCAAAGGGCTAAATCTGTGGAACTTGCTACCCCAAAGTGTGGTGGATGCTGGGATACTGAGTACATTTAAGGAGGAGTTAGACAGATTTTTAATTGGTAATGGGTTGAAGAGTTATGGGAAAGAAGGCAGGAAAATGGGAGTGAGGAGCATATCAGCTATGATCAAATGGCGGAGCAGACCTGAATGGGCTAATTCTGCTCCTGTATCTTATGAACTTAAAAGGAGAGGCATAGATATCTCAGGGGATTTTAACACTGGAAAAGATGACATGGCTATGGAGGGGCAAGGTATTATGGATTTGAAGACAAAGATACAAATTTTAAAACTGAGGTGTTTCTCAACCAGAATCCAGTTAAGTCAGTGTGGTAAATGTTGAACAGCACTTGCAGGAGTTAGGATGCACACTGTTGACTTTTAAATGAACTCATGTTTCTGTAGAGTGGGAGGATGCACAGGAGGCTACAATGGAATATTGAAGTCTAGAGATAACGGGTTTTTCAGCAGTAGATGAGGCAAGTATGGAGTCAGGTAACATTATGGTGGTAGAAACAGCAAATCTCAGTGATGGCGCAAGCATGTATTCAGAAGGTTACCTTGGGGTCATATTCAAAATCAAGTGAGTTACCAATCTAGTTCAGCCTCATTTCATAAGAACGACTATGGAATCAGTGGCTTAGAATGGAGTTTGTGGTGAAGACCAAATACAATGTTCCATGGTATAGCTATATGTTATGAAAAGTTAAGACTTTGGGACCCAACATGTTATTGATTCTAAAGCATAATCCAGGCCCTGATTTGATGAAAATATTGTGCTTTTTAAAACTGTGTTTACCAGCTATAGTTGCAGCAGTTTCCTCAGCCAGTAGGCGATCCTTCTCCTTCTGTAGTTTCTCCAGTTCATGCTGGTGCTGTTTTTGTAGCTCTTCAATCACCTTCTGGTGTGATTCTTCCATTGCTGTGAAACCACGCTCACAGGTTTCCTGCCAGAATGAAAACCATCGTTTTCACATGATACTGAATGGTTGTCTTATTCTCAATTTTGTACCAATAGCAGCAAGTCCTGATAGCTCAGTGGTACATGCACCACTTGGGTGTGTCACATTGAACCATAGGGATCATGGACCATGGAGATCCTATGTTCGCGTCCCAAACCCTACTGAGTTAGATGAACAGAGTCAGAACAATATTGTGGTTGACTTGGCATCAATGCCCTGAGAATTAGGAAGAGAAAACCATCCAAGGTTTGTGTTTAACCACTTAGTGAAAAATGCAATTGTCAGAGAAACAAGTAGTTGGAAGAGGTTGTGATGTGCCCAGAAATAAACAGCTAGTAAATGTGCACTTTGCTTGTACTTGAAAAGTGGATAACTTGGAAGATAGGACAATAATAGTAAGTCTGAATGCTCAGGGATAGAGGATAAAATGCTTAATAAAAATATACAAAATCTTATCATAAGTGGTTTGTGATGCCAAGTTTACAAGCTATTTGGGTCAGAGGGTGACTGGATAATGATAATGGAATCAGAAATAATGGCCAGGTATTCAAGGAGTTACAATCACCGTCGAATTGCCACTCCACTCCCTTTTTTCACTCTGTCCACAGCTCTGTGTTTCTGATCCAATCTTCAGATTTGGTCTTCTCAAGACATGCAGAGCTCCAGAGCAGGAATCAGCATTGGACACCACTCATATCTCCAATTGGTTTTACACTAGTAAATTTCTGGGGAAATAAAGATCCCAAAGGCATTTTGACAGGCTACAAAGAGAGGGTAAGTGGCTGGCAGACTATGGTGACAGGTGAATGGCTAAGTGTGTAGGATAGCAAATCAATGAGGGGGTATGGTAACAAGTGCATGGGTAAGGGAGTAGGTTGGCAGGTGCGTGAGTGTTGAGGGAGTTGGATAACAGGCAGGTGGGTGAATGTGGCAGAGTGGGTTAGCAAGATGTAGTCATTCTGCTAGTGTTCTTTTTGCGAGTTGGGTCACAGTGGGGTATGGGGGCAGGAGGCCTCACTGGATGATGTTGGCTTAGGTTGAAATGGGGAAGTGTCAAGTTGGATGGGAGAGTCAGGGATGAAAATGTGTTGCTGGAAAAGCACAGCAGGTCAGGCAGCATCCAGGGAACAAGAGAATCGACGTTTCGGGCATTCCTGAAGAAGGGCTTATGCCCGAAACGTCGATTCTCTTGTTCCCTGGATGCTGCCTGACCTGCTGTGCTTTTCCAGCAACACATTTTCAGCTCTAATCTCCAGCATCTGCAGACCTCACTTTCTCCTCGGAGAGTCAGGGATGTCAGTTTTACAACTGTCTAGAAATTGGAAAAGGTTTTTACTCTCTCCTTCTGTTCCTGGATACCTATCCAGGTAAATAAGTTGGCAGCCTAGATGTCCGTGATGCTTTCGGTCAGTTGTAGATATTTTTCAGAGGATTCCACAAGCAGGGTAATTACAACAGAGTAGAACAGAATCCCTACAATGCAGAAGCAGGCCATTTGGCACATCAAGTCCACACCAACCTTCTGAACAGCATTTCACCCATTTCCCATGGTTAACTCACCCAGCCTACATATCGCTGGACACTATGGGCAATTTAATGTGGCCAATCCACCTAATCTGCACATCTTTAGACTGAGCGAGGAAACTGGAGCACACAGAGGAAACCACACAGACACAGAAAGAACTTGCAAACTCCACAGAGATAGTCACCCAAGGCTGGAATCGACCTGAGTCCCTGGTGCTGTGAGGCAGCAGTCCTAATCATTGAGCCACGTGCTGCCCCAGATTGCCCATTCAGAAGTTTATACCATCCAAAGATCTAAAGAGGTGGGTTAGTGCTTAAGTAGTATGAAACCTCCAGAAGGGACGAAGTTCAATTAATTATGTTACGTATATTTAAGGGCTCCTATAATATTTTTAACTGTTGAGAGCATGAAAATGTGCCTTTTTACTGACTGCATCGTAACAGATTTATGAACAGATTAGTCACATTCTGTTTACAAAATAAGTTAGAGAGAAACCCCCACACGCTCATTCACTATATTGTGGCATCCTAAGTGCAGTTTAGCAAATGGTGATTCACTAAAATGTTTCTGTTGATGAGGTCTTCTGAATTTGGCCACCTATTTAGGTAGTTCAATTTGAACAAGTTTTCAGAATATAAGTACCAGAAATGCAACTGTCTTATTGTGTCTGACAAACATAGAGCTTAAGCTGCTACTTTAACTGTGTTACTTATAATTTATGCAGAAACCTTTAGTTTGTCCAAGTCTCTTTGGTATTTCTCCCTTAGATCTGCAATGGTTCCCTCTTGGTGCTTCTGCCCCAATTCATCACGCATCATATCCATTTGGGTCTCTAGCGCCTGGATGCGATCATGCAGTACTGTCATAGATTCCAGCTCTGCCTGCTTCTCAACACGTTGTGAGATTCTACCAACCTCCACGGTGTTGCACAAACCATCTGCTTCAACACATTCACTGTTCTGTATCGTGAAGTTCTGGTGACACACAATTTCAGAATTTTCTTTTTGATGTTCCAAAGAATCTTCTAAATCTTGAATGTGCTGCTGATATTGGTTGTGCTTTTCCTCATCATGCATTAGTGAATGCTCTTGTGTGTTATTTTGTAAATTTTCTTCTAATTTCTTCACCGGCTTTCCGTGTTTCTGTTCCCAATTTTGATCGGTCATTCTTTGTTTCATCGTCTCTTCCGTAATGATCAGATTTCTGCTTAATGGCAGCTGGAACTCTGCTTCAATCTGGAGCAGACAATACTTGTATCTTTCTTCTAATTCTTGCAGTTCTTTTTGTTTCAGTTCTAGTTCTGAGACCTGCAGACAGGCCTGCCTCCTGAGGGTCTCATTTTCTTTTTCAAGCCCTGCAAGTGTAAGACTGTATTTATCCCATTCCTTTTTAAGTATCTGTTCATATTTTTCTCGAACAGACACAAGATTTTTTGCATGCTCTTGACACAAAGTGTCTATATTATCACATGAATCTTTATATATTTTGAGCTCCTTCTCATGCTCTGTTCTGATTCTACAGATCACATAAGTAATCTGAGCTTGAATTATAGCTTCTTGCACCAATACAGATGCATAATTATTAATGTTGTGCATATAGACGTAGGAAGACAACACTTCAGATACCTCCTGTAACTTCTGACAAATATTGCTGGGTTTCTCAGATGTTGGAGCATGCAAATCTTCAGATAATTGCCGTAGAACCACAGCTTGTTTTCTTAGTTGTTCAGCTAATTCCTCTCTGACTACTTCTGAAAAATCCCATTCCACTTTATTTTCAGGAAAATGTTTTCTCAACTGTTTATCAACAACATTTAGAGCCAGACTCCGGGCCTCTTCCCTTCTGATTTGCTCTGCGTATGACATAAGCTCTGGCTCTTCCATATTTATTATCTTTCCCTCAGGAACCGTTCCCTCACGTTCCCCCAAAAGTTGTTGCATGACCTTGTTGACCTCATCAGTCTTGGAAGCTATTAGAACCCCTCTCAACATATTGTCCTTGTATGCAATTTCTTGATGAGCATCCTGAATATCATCTTCAAGTTTTCCAACTTGTGCTCTGAAGGTCTCTTGTATCTTTTGCACTGTAAAAGCCAACTCTGCTTTAAGTGATGCATTGTTAGCTGCTCCAGTGACAAACTCGTTAACAAAACCCACATCACTATCTACCTTTTTTCCTTCAGCAGTTTCTTCTGGTTGAATATTCTTCCTCAACTTCTCAACTTCTATCCAGAATTCTCCTTCTGAAATGGCTTTTCTCAACAAGATTTCTGCGAAGTCTGCAGGACTGCTTGGTTCCCTGACCATATCTGAAGCAGGAGAATCTGATGTCAAAATCTCAGCTTCTTTACTTAGACTTTCTAAGCTCCATACAATGTCACTATCTTTATTAAGCAAAGCTTGTGACATTTCCTCGAGAATTTGAGCTTCAAAGACTAATTTATCAGCAAAACGTTTCAGTTTGTTTTCACCTGAAATCTTACGTAGCTGAGAGTGTTCCTTCTCCCTCATTAACAGAAACTGTTCCTCAAGTGGAACAGTCCTGTTAGCTGAGTTACAGCATACCTGGTCTTCAGTTTCTTGAAGCTCTTCGAGCTGCTTTTGGAGGAATGTTTCCGCTTGCTCCAAGTAATGTGAAGCATCAGCCAAAATGCTTTTCATTTCTAATAAGCTATAAAAGTGACCTTTGTTTGAGTCTGTCTTATTTCCAAGGAAACACCAGATATTTTGCTTGCATGTATCTATCAAAGAACAGACTTGGTCATGCTTTAGATTCATCAACCGTAATTGGCTGCTGATATCTTGGATTAATTTCCATCTCCGTGCTTTTTCCACCTGAAGCTGCATTATCAGTGGGTCAGTTTTAGAAACATTGTCTGGGAGTTTCACTTCAGTTGTTACCAACTTAGAGTGTTCTGCGCTTCTACTTTGCCACTCTGCCAACTTCAAATTTATATTCTCTTTTACTTCAGAAGCATAAAATTTGTTTTCAAGTGAATGAACAATAGAATTATGCAATTGTACTTCATCTTCTGCAGGTTCACCATATGCTAGTGCATCTGGTGGGATGTTTTCTTTAGAACAGCACCCAGCCAAAGTGACATTGGAAGTACTGTTCACCCACAATTTTTCTGTTCTGTCTTCTGGACTGTATCTTTGGCAGTGTATACTGGAGAACCTAATTCTTTGCCTATTGGGACAACTATAAGGCGCTGGCTTGAACATGACATTTTCTGAAACTGAAGACTTTGTTTCCCTGGCCTGAAAATCTGAAGAATTCAGTTGAGATTTTAATTCTTCTATTGTCTTCATAAACTCTTTATATTGTTGAAGTCGAATATTTTCAGAAACTTTAAGTTCCTCTTTAAGTTTGTTATTTTCAAGCTCAAGCTCTTCATTTCCAAGTTGTAATGTATTTAATTGTTGTTCTAGTTCAATAATATCACATCTGGCAGTGTTTAGTTTGAACTGAAAGTCTTCTCCATCATCCACACTATTTGTGTTGGAACTAGCAGAGTGGAATTTCTGCAAAGCTGCCTCTTTGGCCTGCAATTTCTTCTCTGCTTCCTCCAGGCTACTCCCCAGTGCAGTCAGTTTAACCAGGGCTTCATTAAGCTTTCTGTCCTTCGTGGCAATGAGGTTTTTCTGTACCTCTCTGGCCTCTTCCAGTTCTGTACTTTTCTCTTCCAACATTCTCTGAGTTTGCTGATACACACCAGATAACTTTTCGTATGAGTTTTCCAGACTCTGAAATTCAGTGTGCTGATTCTGTAACTTGGCATTCTCGGCATCTGCCAACATCAACTGATTAACCAGCTCCTCACATCTACACGTCAGTTTTTCTCTTTCATTTCTGACTTCTTTAAGACATTGTGACAAAGTCTGAATTGTTATTTCCTTCTCCTCCAATTGGCGCATTATCAGGTACTTCTCTGTTGTACCTGCTGTCATGTCTATCTCTGGATATTCCACCAGTTGTATATCCTTAGGCTGCACACATTTTTCTTCTGTATCAATCACCTTTTGGTTTTGGATTTCTTCCTTCTCATAAGTTTGTTTTAAGTTTGAATAGGGTTTTTGGAGCCTTTCCTGTTCCCTGGCACAGAACTCGCTGATGTCACACATTCCATTTTGGAAACCTCTTTGCAAGGTTTGTTGTTTCACCAATTCCTTGGGAGACTGAATTCCCCTGAAATTTTCTGCAACATATGGTCTGCCCTCACTATCCGTTAATTGCACTCTCATTGTTTTCTCTTTCTGTTTCCATTCCTTCCACTGCTCTTGGATCAACTGGTTTTCAGTCAGTAGTTCCTCCTTTTGTTTGGTCATTGCTTGCTCATTATCTGCCCCTTCAGACACTGTGGAACTTAACTGTTCCTGCAACTTCAGTATTTCCATCACCTGTTTGCGAATTATATCATTTGCTTCCTTATTGCTCTGTTTTAAAGTTTGCAGTTGCTGATTGCTCAGTGCTTGATGTTGGTATTGAGCTATGAGCTCATTTTGGAGGTCTTGGTTTAGTTTTTGGAGTCTTTGCCGTGCTGAAGGCGATGAGGATATTCTCTTAGACTTTAAAAGATGATGAGACATTAGTTAGTAACACTCTTTGCTCCGGATACTGAGTGTCACACCTCTGGCCACACTGGATCAGGAAAGGTATTGCCCATGTCATGTTGTAGGTTAGTCCACAGTGTTCCTTTCCCATATTACATACTTTACCACACTTTTCTGCCAGTATTTGATAATAAATTCCTTAATAATTGGAATAATTGGAAGCAGAGTGAGGGACAAATATTCTGATTTCTGAACATTCAAATTGATACAAACCAATTGCAAGGAATTTGAAATGCAGAGAATGTGGAAACAATAAGAGTCAAAGAGACATGCAGAACTCTCCTAGTACCAAAGCCATGCGACATTAAAGGATCGGAGGAAAAGAAGCAGACATGTATAGCTCAATATTATTTGGCATTTCAGCTACTTAGTCCTGATAGCAAAGGCCAGAGATGCGATTCTCAGTAACCCCAAAAGTTAGTTTGTGTGCCACCAACATGCAATTAGATCATTAAGCACAAAATAGACTAGATATATATTAGTAAGAATTTACAGTACTGGAGAGGTGAGCTGCTTGTGTGGCACATGTGTACATTTATACTTATACAAATGTAGAAACTTTTGTTAATATGCTATTCTTAACAGTAAATCAAGTGTCGTGGCTGATTATTTAATATATAGGAATGCAACAGCAGTTAACAGAAGTTTGACATGTTAACAAGCTCAAAATGACAGATAACAATCCGGATCAATGCAGCATAATAGCTATTGTTTGCTCACCTGCAGTACATAACCATCCCGCGCATTGTGTTCCCTTTCCAGAGCGGCCCTGAGCTGCGCCTGCAACTCCTTGTTTTGTTCATGCAGCCTGAAGACTGCCTGGTGAGTTTGTTCCAACTGTGGAGGCAAAAAGCATAACTAAAGCTAACAGTTTTAGCTTTTGAATAGGGGAGATGGTGATTGAAAAAAAGAATAACTAAGAAATTACAGATCTTTGTAAGACACTAGATTCTTATAGCAGATAAATAATTGGGGAAGGAATTGTAGCTGTTGATTGAGAAGATAGATGAAACTAACAAAGTCACAATATCAAGAAGCTAACAAAGAAAATATTTTCTGAGGAAAGGAAACTAGCTGGAACAGGATTTCAGCACTGGGACAGAACAGGACATTTTTTTTCTCTTGTTCATGGGATGCAAATGACAGTGGCTGGGCCAGTTTTTATTCCTCATACCAAATTTTCATGAAGTCAACACATAGCTGTTGCTCAGGGGTCACACCAGTAAGGATGGCAAATTTCCCTCCCAAAAGGACGTTAGTTAACCAAACAGATTTTTAACCACAATGATGGCAATTACATGGTCACTGTTAAGCCGATTGTTTATACTGAATTTTTCATGAATTCAGACTTCACTGTCTACCATGGTAGGATTCAAACCTACATCTGTAGAACATTAGCCTGGAGCTCTGAATTACTAGTCTAGTAACACTGCCACTTTAGCATCACCTCCCCTGAATTTAAAGACCAAAGAGTGAAGTTTTTGCAATAGTGACTGTTGCTCTACAGTTTACTGAAATCTTCTCAAAGCAAGACGCAGTTGGAGCCTAGCAGATTGACTAATGTGTGTTTCGTCTGAATTGGGATTTCAGCATTAAAGGGTTAGGGTTAGTTTGAAACTATGGTCAATTACTTGATTTTGAGTCCTTTTGAATTCAATTTATCATAGAGTGTGGAAACCAGTGTTTTGCAGAATGTAGTCACAGGAGTTCTGTACTATATGGGAAGAGGAAGTTTCTAGAACACACACAACAGTAGACAGTCACCCAGCAGATAGAAAGGAACAATTGTTAGAAAGGAAGGAGAGTGGGTCACCTTCTATTGAGGGGGAAGGAGAAACAAGTTGTCAGTGCCCTGGGTGACTGATACATCAAAAAAATACATACAGATCGATACATATAACACTAAGCAAATAAGTCATAAAAAATACAATGGCACCACAGATCAGGTGGTTAACCAAAAAGTGAGGAAGGGTAGTTAAAAGAAGGATAAGTGATAATGAGAGACTCATGAAAGGACTGGGCATTCATTCATCGTCGTTTACATAAATGATTTGGATGTGAACATAGGAAGTACGGTTAGTAAGTTTACAGATGACACCAAAATTTGAGGTATAGTGGACAGCAATGAAAGTTACCTCAGAGTACAATGGGAATTTGATCAGATGGGTCATTGGGCCTAGGAGTGGATAGAATTTAAGTTAGATAAATGTGAGGTGCTGTATTTTGGAAAGGCAAATCAGAGCAGACTTATACACTTAATGGTAAGGTCCTCAAGAATGTTGCTGAACAGAGACCTTGGAGTGCAGGTTCATACTTCCTTGAAAGTGGAGTCACAAGTAGATAGGATAGTGAAGGCGGCATTTGGTATGCTTGCCTTTACTGGTGAGTACAGGTGTTGGGAGGTCAAGTTACAGCTGTACAGAACATTAGTTAGGCCACTTTTTGAATGCTGTGTGCATTTCTGGTCTCCCTGCTATAGGAAGGATGTTGTGAAACTTGAAAGAGTTCAGAAAAATTGATAAAAATGTTGCCAGGGTTGGAGGGTTTGAGCTGTAGGGAGAGGTTGAGTAGACTGGGGCTATATTCCCTGGAATGTTGGAGATTGAGGGTGACCTCAGAGAGGTTTATAAAATCATGGAGGGCATGGATAGGGTAAAAAGACAAGGTCGTTTCCCCAAATGGGGGAGTCCAAAACTATAGGACATAAGTTTAAGGTGACAGGGCAAAGATTTAAAACGGACCTAAAGGACAACGTTTTCACACAGAGGGTGGTGTGCATGTGGAATGAGCTGCCAGAGGAAGTCATGGAAGCAGGTTTAATTACAACATTTAAAAGGCATCTGAATGGGTATACGAATAAGAAGGGTTTAGAGAGATATGGGCCAAATGCTGGCAAGTTGGTCTGAAGGGTGTGCTGTATATTTTTACGACTCTATGTAACTATAAATATAATTTTCAAATGCAGAGATGCTTTCCAGATTCTTTACAAGAACGTTATTCAATGAGTGTATTAATTAGAAATGGATAGGTCATGAAAGCTGTCGTTGATTAACATAGGAAAGATTAGGACTCAAGCCCTCCAGTTCTATGGTGCAGAAATTAGATCAAGAAGCAGGATATCACAATATTTTAACTTCAGCAATATTAGCAGTGACCTCGTACAAATACAGCCAAATTATGGAGACAAATTTATGGCTAGAAAAGTGGTGTTGGAGAAAGGACTGGGATTCTTGGGGCAATGGGGCATAACTGAGCATATCGGCTCATATCTGAGCAGCTCATATCTGTAAAGAATTAAGACCAATATGGGAAGTTAATGAGAAGTGTGAAGAGAACAGGAGGACAGGCAAGGCAAGGGAGTACATGATGAATGGTAGGATACTGGATAGTAGAAAGGATCAGTGAGACCTTGCGCATATCCACAGATCCTTGAAGGCAACAGGATAGGAGATTAGATGATTAAGAAGCATATGGAATATTTATGTTTATTGGTCAAGACATAGAATACAAGAGCTGGGAGGTTATAATGGAGCTGAATTATTGTACTCTAGCTATGGCCAAACCAATGTGCAATTCTAGTCACCAGACTGTTGTTCGAGAGAGAATGCTGAGGTCATTCACCAGGATGTTGTCTAGGGGCTGGAGCATTTCAGCGATGAAAAGAGACTCATACACTAGACAGCACAGAAGGTTGCAGGGGGACCAGAATGAAGTCAAAATTATAAAGGACATTTATAGAGTCAGTAGGATAAAAACATTTCCTCTGATTAGAGGGGTCAGTTACCATGGACATAAATTCAAGGCAAGGGACAGAGAATTTAGAGGGGATTTAAGGATAATTTTCTTCACCCAGAGAGTGAGGAACATCTGTAACTCAGTACCTGAAACAGTGGTAAAGATGGGAAGAATCATTACAACACTTTAGTAGTATTTAGATGAACACTTGAAATACCACAGCATATAAGACCAGTGACCAAATGCTGGGAAGTGGAAATAGTGTAGATAGGTACTTGATGTTTGGCACAGATGTGATGGGCTGAAGGGCCTCTTTCCTTGCTATAATATTGTATGACTATTTTTTTTAAAAAAGTGTTTGGATAAAGGGGCCATTGCCAGGATGGCAATCTGTAATTGGTGGAGAGCCATCAGAATCAGTACAAGAGCCACTATTATTTGCATCTTATGACCTGGATGATGGAAGTAAATGTACTACAGCTAAGTTTGCAGATGACACAAAAATAGGTAGGAAGGTGAGCCGTGACAATGACACAAAGAGATAAAGACAGTTTAAATGAAGTTTTTTATTCACTTGTAGGACTTGGGTATCACAGTTAGCCAGCAATTAATGCCTATCCCTATTTTCTCTTGAGAAGGTGGTGGTGAGCTGCCTTCCTGAACCGCTGCGTTCACATGCTATAGGTTCAATGCCCTTAGAGAGGGATTTCCAGGATTCTGACCCAGCAACTGTGAAGGAATGGTGAAATATTTCTAAGTCAGGAGGGTGAGTGTCTTGGAGGGGTACTATATGCTGGTTGCGTTCCCATGTATCTGCTGCCTTTGTCCTTCTAGATGCAAGCGGTGATGGCTTGGACAAAGCTAAGTAACTTTGGTGAAATTCTGTATTGCATCTTATAGATTGTACACATAGCTGCTACTAAGCCTTAGTGGTGTAGGGAGTGGAGGTGGTGCCAATCAAGGGAGCTGTTTTTTTCCTGGATGGTGTGTAGCTTCTTGAATGCTATTGGTGCTGAACCATCCAGGCAAGTGGAGAACATTGCATCACTCTCCTGACTTGTGCCTTTATAGGTGGAGGACAGATTTGGAGAGTCAGGAAGTGAGTTATTTGCCACAGTATTCCTAGCCTCTGACCTGCTGTTATTGCTACTGTGTTTATGTGGTGAGTTCAGTTGAGCTTCTAGTCATTGGTATCCCAAGGATGTTGATAGTTGAGGATTCGGTGATGGTAATACCACTGAATGTCAAAGAATGGTAGTTAGTTTGTCTCTTATTAGAGATGGTCATTGCTTGGCATTGTGTTGCACAAATATTACTTGCAAAGATTAGAACAAACAGTCTTACCGCAAATTCAACCCAAACTCTGGGTCAGATATGTAGATGACACCTTTGTAATCATTAAAAACACAGAAATAGAGAACACACACCGGATCATCAACACCACACTCACAGGAATCTGATTTACTAGAGAGGAAGAAAAGGACAACCAACTCCCATTCCTAGACGTGATGGTACAGAGAACACCTAACGGAGAATTCACCACAAAAGTATACAGGAAAGCCACACACACAGACCAAGTCCTGAACTACGAAAGCAACCACTCCAACACACACAAAAGAAGTTGCATCAAGACACTATTCAAAAGGGGCACAACACACTGCAGTACACTAGAACTGCAAAAAGAGGAAGAAGAACACCTATACAATGTATTCGCCAAAAACGGATACCCGCGCAATTTCATCAACAGTTGCCTAAGGGAAAGACAACAGAACGAGGACATGCCACAACCCAAAGGACTAGCCACACTACCATACATCAAGAGCATTTCCGAACTGACAGCCAGACTACTGCGACCACCAGGACTCATAACAGCACACAAACCAAGCCACTCTCAGACAACAACTCACCAGAACGAAGGACCCGATACCCAGCATGAGCAAAATCAATGTAGTGTACAAAATCCCATGCAAGGACTGCACAAAACACGACATAGGACAAACAAGAAGACAGCTAACGATCCGCATCCATGAACACCAACTAGCCACGAAACGACATGACCAGCTATCCTTAGTAGCCACACACGCAGATGATAAGCAACATGAATTCGACTGGGACAACACTAGTATTATAGGACAAGCCAAACAGAGAACAGCCAGAGAATTCCTAGAGACATGGCACTCATCCACAGATTCAATCAATAAGCACATCGACCTGGACCCAATATACCGGCCACTGCAACGGACAGCTGGAACTGACAACTGGAAGCGGCAGATTCAAACCACTACAAATGCTGGAGGAAAGATCACAGAAGTGCTTCACAGGAGGCTCCAAGCACTGAGGATGTCACCTAGACAGGGGACGAAACGTCTGCAACACAAATTCCCAGCTCGGCGAACAGAACCACAACAATTACTTGCCACTTGTCAGCCAAGCCTAGATATTGTTCAAGTCTTGGTGCATTTGAACATGGATGGCTTCAGTATCTGAGGAGTCACAAATAGTGCTGAACATTATGCATATGCCAGCAAACATCCCCACTTCTGACCTTATAATTGAAGGAAGGTCCTTGGTTAAACAGCTGAAGATATTTAGGCCTAAGGCACTACCCTGAGCAACTCCTGCAGAGATGTCTGTGCTGAGAAAGGCAAGGACTAATTAGGGATAATCAACATGGTTTTGTGCGTGGGAAATCATGTCTCACAAACTTGATTGAGTTTTTTGAAGAAGTAACAAAGAAGACTGATGAGGGCAGAGCAGTAGATGTGATCTATATGGATTTCAGTAAGGCGTTCAACAAGGTTCCCCATGGGAGACTGATTAGCAAGGTTAGATCTCATGGAATACAGGGAGAACTAGCCATTTGGATACAGAACTGGCTCAAAGGTAGAAGGCGGAGGGTTGGTTTTCAGACTGGAGGCCTGTGACCAGTGGAGTGCCACAAGGATCGGGCTAGGTCCTCTACTTTTTGTCATTTACATAAATGATTTGGATGCGAGCATAACAGGTACAGTTAGTAAGTTTGCAGATGACACCAAAATTGGAGCTGTAGTGAACAGCGAAGAGGGTTACCTCAGATTACAACAGGATCTGGACCAGATGGGCCAATGGGTTGAGAAGTGGCAGATGGAGTTTAATTCAGATAAATGCGAAGTGTTGCATTTTGGGAAATCAAATCTTAGCAGGACTTATACACTTTATAGTTAGGTCCTAGGGAGTGTTGCTGAAAAAAGAGACCTTGGAGTGCAGGTTCATAGCTCCTTGAAAGTGGAGTCGCAGGTAGATAGGATGGTGTCCTATCCTTTCCTTTATTGGTCAGAGTATTGAGTACAGGAGTTGGGAGGTCATGTTGCGGCTGTACAGGACATTGGTTAGGCCACTGTTGGAATATTGCGTGCAATTCTGGTCTCCTTCCTATCGGAAAAATGTTGTAAAACTTGAAAGGGTTCAAAAAATATTTTTACAAGAATGTTGCCAGGGTTGGAGGATCTGAGCTACAGGGAGAGGCTGAACAGGCTGGGACTGTTTTCCCTGGAGCGTTGGAGGCTGAGGGGTGACCTTATAGAGGTTTACAAAATTATGAGGGGCATAGATAGGATAAACAGACAAAGTCTTTTCCCTGGGGTCGGGGAGTCCAGAATTAGAGGGCATAGGTTTGGGTGAGAGGGAAAAGATATAAAAGAGACCTAAGGGGCAACTTTTTCATGCAGAGGGTGGTACGTGTATGGAATGAGCTGCCAGAGGATGTGGTGGAGGCTGGTACAATTGCAACATTTAAGAGGCATTTGGATGGGTATATGAATAGGAAGGGCTTGGAGGGATATGGGCCGGGTGCTGGCAGGTGGGACTAGATTGGGTTGGGATATCTGGTCGGCATGGACAGGTTGGACCGAAGGGTCTGTTTCCATGCTGTACATCTCTATGATTCTATGACCTCCAACAACCATAACCATCTTCCTATATGCCAGGTATGAGTCTAAACAGTGGAGAGTTTGCCCCCTGATTCCCATTTATTCCAATTTTGCTCGGACTCCTTGATGCCACAGTTGATCAACTGTGGCCTTGATATCAAGGGCTGTCCCTCTCGCCTCACCTCTGGAATTCAGCTCTTTTGTCTATGTCTGAACCAAGGCTGTAATAAGGTCAGGAGCTGAGTGTCCCTCATGGAACCCATACTGGGCGTCATTGAGTAGGTTATTGCTAAGCAAGTACTGTTTGATTGCACTATTTATTATATCTTCCATCAATTTGCTGATGAATGGGCAAAACCTTATCAGATGGAATGTAATGTGGGATACTGAGATTATGCACTTTGGCAGGAAGAAGAGCTGAATATTATTCAAATGGGAAAAGACTGCAGAAAGCTGCAGTACAGGAGGAGATTTGGGATTTTCTGTGCATGAATAATGTGATGGCACTGTGTCTTTAAAAGGGATTTATTCTGTGCTGGTCCTCTTGCAGAGACAGGACGCCAATGGTACCAGAATATCTGCTTCAGAAGCAGTGGTTAAAAAGCTGTGTGGTCACTGTGTTTTTTTTTTAAAGAAGCATGATTGGGTGGAGAAAAGCTGACACAGTCCCAGGGCTTTAGTTGTGCTTTCAATTGGAGTTGGAGATTAAAGCTGCTAGATGCAGCTGTCTTTTTGCTGTAGCTAAAAATCTGTGTTCTTCCTCTGCTGTTAGATTGTTTATTTCGGTGTTCCTTTCTCCTGGACTAGAGATTGCACGAGAGAAAATCTGCTTTGCTGAATTTGCCTTTGCTAAGGGTGTGTTTATGGGAACAGTTAATGATTAGTAGTTAAATAATATATTTTGAAAGAATTTTAGTTATGCCAATTTTTCTTTTGTTTGTATTTTAACTGTGGTGTAAGAATAAAGTGTGTTTTACTAAAAACCTAGTAGTTTGACAAATCAAATCACATCTGGAACACAACGCCCTGCACTTGCCTTTAAATGAGATAAAAGTCGGAATCTAAGCTACGTCCCCAAAACATTTTGAGGCGATTTGGCCTGGTCCATAACAATAACAAAATGTTGCCGGCTAAGTTCAGCAGGTAATAGGGAAGGCAAATAGAATTTTGACCTCTAATTCAAAGGGCATGTCATATCAAAATCAGGTCTTGCTAAAACTATACATGTCACTTATCAAACTTCATCACAGCTGGAATAGTGAGAATAGTTTTGGTCCCCTTAACCAAGGAAAGATACTCTGACATTTGAGGCAGTCCTGAAAAGTTTCACGAAACTGATTCCAGGTATGGAGAAACTATGTTATGAGGACAGTTTTAGCAGATTGGCCTTACATTCATTGAAATTTAGAACAGTGAGAGAAGACCCTATTGAGACTACAAGATTCTTAATGTAACTTACTGGGTAGATGCTGACAGGTTGTATTATTAAGAATATTTGAAGCTGAGATAGAATTTTAATCAGTAATGAACACAAAGGTTATATTGATAAGGCAGGAAAGTGGAAATGAAGATTATCAGATCAACCATGATCTCATATGTAGACTCAATGTGCCGAATTTCTGCTTCTACGTCTAAAAGTCTTGCCATCAAGAAAGACAGAAAAAAACATATAGGACTAAAAGGAAGGTGTAGCTAGTAGTGCTGCACCTGGGTCTGTGTATGGACTGTACTTACTCAATTCAAATATAAACTGTACAAGCTTAGAAATTGAGGAAATATGAAAAATTGTTGAAAATGCTTGTAATATGTTAAATTGTGACAAAGATTGTGAAAGATTATGTAACAAAATGTAGAAAATGTGAAATAATATATTTTAGGTCTCCAAGTAGACAAAGGAAGTGGACCTTAAATGGTAATATTTTAAATAGAATTGGGGAACCCTCGTTGTGTAGGCACACAAGACATTAATGAAGTAGTAGGTGCAGACAGGTCAATTAAATAAGAGTCCTTAATTTCTACAAACACAGAAAATATTAAAGTAAACAAGAAAGGTTAAACTTTCACAAAATCCTTAATTAGGCAATTAGATTACTAGATGTACAATTTTTGTTATTGTACAGGAATGTAAAAGCAATGAAAGTATAGTATAGATTCAGTCAGGTGTTACAAGCGATGAAAGAGCTAGTTTATAAAGACAGGCTTGTCAGTTAGGCCTGAGAACCTTAAAGGGTAGTTTTTTTCAGTTATTTATTTTCAGTATTAATAAGGATGCATTATCATTTTAATACTACATATTTAAATTCTGTTTCCATGAATAATTGAAAAACCAACTGCAAAGTCTCACATGATTAGTTAGTTCTTACCTCTTTCTCCAGTATTGAGACCAAGTTCTGGGCAGGAGGTCTTCCATCGCTGGAGATCTGTGTAGTGAGGATAGGAACTTGTTTCTCCTCACGTAATGGGGTACATTCTACTTCCTGCCATCTATGTTCAATTTCAACATCAACGCTTTTAGGTCCCGGGGATATGGTGGTTGTGATGGCTCCATCTACCTCCATCCTATTCACATCATTGTGACCCGGGGAAATAGCAACATCAGTTGTCTCAAATCGTCTGCGCCTTTCCTCTCGTCGCCGGGCACGGTCTTTTTCCAATTCCTGAGAGTCTGTTGCAGGATTGGCCATGTCTCTGATATACATGGAAGTAGGTCTATGAACACGACCTCCACTGTGCCACTGTTGAACTGGACGAAATTCTGCCCAGTCAAACGTTTTGGAGCGTCCTTCTTTTCTTCGTTCCAAGGCCCTGCTTTTCTTCGGTTCAGCTTCTAGATCAGGTACATCTTTTGAGGTTAATGCTGGCTTTTCCCCATTGACTGAGGTGCCTTCAAACAGACTTCTTACTTTCATTTTCTCCTCTGGGATACTCCTGTTAGAAAGCAAGGAATAAAGAAATTACAGCCAGCAGTCGATTAAACAGATATGTTTACATCCTCAATGATTCAATAATCCTCTTCTTGAATTATTGAATGCTCGAATAACTCCCTTTGGAATCTCATTTTCAAACCATTAGGACACAACTTGACTTTGGGAAGGAGGGGCAAAAACGAGATGTCAGTTGTGACACACTGGCTAGAATGTGGGATCAATTTTGTGGATAGTTGATCCTTTTTGGTCCATCCTTTTTGTAAGTTGATATATTCACAAATTGAATAGATTTGAGAGGGTAGATACAGAAAAAAATGCTTTTCTTAGCAGAAAAATTCAAACATAAATATGACAGTCATTCATAAGTCCAAATGTGAATTTAGAACTAATTATCCAAAAAGCTATTAGGACACTGAATATTCAATAACATGGAGTGATTGTGCAAAGTAGCATAATTTGCATTTATTTTTTTCACATGTTGTAGCTATCACTGCGAAGCCAACATTTGTTGCTCAACCCCGATTGCCCTGGAGAAGGTGGTCATAGTGTACAACCACAATACTGTTAGGAAGGGAGTTCCTTAGCGATAGTGAAACAACAGCGATATAATTCCAAGTCAGGAAGTAGTTGGGAATTTGCATGTGATAGTATTCTTCCAAAGGTAAAGTAGGAAAATGGTACATACTGCTGGAAATATGCATAAATAGGTATTTGTTTGATTGGTAGGATGTGACAAGTGGAGTCCTGCAGAGTCTGTCCTGGGGTCTCAGCTTTTCACAATTTACATCAATGACTTAGATGAGGTGAAAGAAAGAATGGAAGTTAAATTCATAGACAACACCAAAATAGATAAGAATTATATTGTGAAGGTGACATAGGACATAAGGATAGGTTGAGTGAATGGGAAAAAATCTGGAAGATGGAGTACAATATGGAAAACTTTGACAAGAATAAAAAAAAGGGGTATAACTGAAATAGAGAAGAGCTGCAGAATTCCAAGGTCCAGAAGGATTTGGGTGATCTGGACAAAAGATACAAAAAGTTTGTATGCAGGTAGAGCAAATAATTATTGGCTAATGGAATGTGTTTCTTTATTGCAAGAGGAATTGAACATAAATGTATGATTATTGTGCTTCAGTCATACATATCGGTAGGCCACAAATACTGTGCACAGTTTTGTTCTCCTTATTTAAGGAAGGACATAAATGCAATGGAGTTGGTTCACAGGAGATTTATTGGATTGACACCTTGAATAAGCATTTCGTCTTATGGGGATAGTGTAAACAAGCCTAGCCTTTCCAGCCTGAGTTCAGAAGAGTACGGGTAATTTAATTGAAGTGCATAAGATCCTGAATAGTCTTGGTTGAAACTTTATTGCTGGAACAGCACAGCAGGTCAGGCAGCATCCAGGGAACAGGAGATTCGACGTTTCGGGCACAGGCCCTTCTTCAGGAATGAGCAGAGAGTGTTCAGCAGGAGAAGATAAAAGGTAGGGAGGAGGGACTTGGAGGAGGGGCGTTGGAAATGTGATAGGTGGAAAGAGGTCAAGGTGAGGGTGATAGGTCGGAGTAGGATGGAGGCGGAGAGGTCAAGAAGACGACTGCAGGTCAGGAAGGCGGTGCCGGGCTGGAGGGATTCAGCTGAGACAAAGTGGGGGGGAGGGGGGATGAAGAAACTGGTGAAGTCCAAGTTCATCCCCTGTGGTTGGAGGGTTCCCAGTCGGACTGCTCGGACACTCTCTGCTCATTCCTGAAGAAGGGCCTGTGCCCGAAACGTCGAATCTCCTGTTCCCTGGATGCTGCCTGATCTGCTGTGCTGTTCCAGCAATAAAGTTTCAACTTTGATCTCCAGCATCTGCAGACCTCACTTTCTCCCTGAATAGTCTTGATAAGGCTTGTATGGAAAGTTCTGGGTAGGTTTTGGGTAGGTTCAGACCTAACGGGCATTGTTTTACAATTGGGGGTAGCCTTTTCAAGATAAAACTGAGAAATGATTTCTTTGAGAGGGTTGTGCAACTTTCAAATTCTGTGCCTCAGAAGCAGTCATTGAATATTTTAAATTCAGAGGTGGATGGATTCTTGTTAGACAGGGGAATCAAGGGTTATTGTGGGTAGATGGGAATGTGGAATTCAAAACACAAACAAATCAGCCATGATTTTATTCAAAGGGAGTAGGGTCAAGGGGCTCAATGATTATTTCTGCTCATATTTTGTATGTTAGATAGGACTTCGTCTCCACAAGACTTGTGCAGTGGTCCCTCACCAGGACTGGGTCTGTGGCAGGTATCTCCTTTCGGACTTGGCCAGCTCAGTCAGTAGTAATGCTACTGTAAGTGAGTGTCATTGAAGTCCACCACCCACAGCAGATTCTATGCCATTGCTATCTCACCAGCTGGCATTTGATGTGGAAGAGTACCGATTCATTGACTGAGAAAGGACTACAGGTGTAAATCAGCAGAAAGTTCCTTCAGCAACATTTGAGCTTTTAATTTTCCAAAATTTCCTGGATTTGGGGAAGGTTCCATTAATTTGAAAAATAGCAAATGTACCTCCATTGTTTAAAAAAAAGGGAAACAAAAAACAGGAAACTACAGGCTAGTTAGTTTAACATCTGTCAAAAGAAAGATGTTAGAAGTCATGTTTAAGCAATTTCTTTAAGGTCACTATAGTATAACATGTGCCCTGGCTAAAGGAAAACAGATGGATATCATAGATTGGAATTCCAGAAGTCATTTGGTAAGGTGCCACATGAAAGGTTGTGGCAGAAAATAAAAGCTAATGGTGTCAGGGGTAATAAGGTAGCATTAAAGATTGGCAAGCTCACCAGTAGCAAAGAATACCATAAATAAATGGGTTACTTTCTGGGTGGCAAGATGTAATGAGTAGTGTACCATAGAGATGAGGGCTGGGGCCTCAACATTTTACAATTTACATAAATTGCTTGAAGGAATTGACAGAAGGTATATATGATTACTAAATTTGTTGATGACAGAGATAAATAGGAAAGTAAATTTATGAAGAGGACATGGAGGATTGATTTCATGAGACTTCATAGGGTTCAGAAATACACCATGCCTCCTTCAACAATACATTCTAAATATGCAATCTCTACTGCCTGCAAACTCCCCTCTGAGCCACACTCCATTCAAATCTGGAATTATGTTGACAGTCCTTCTCTTCCACTGGGTCAAAAACCTGGAGCTTCCTTCTGAACTATGTTATGGATTCACCTACACCACATGGACTGCAGCATTCAAGACGTGGCTCTCTCAAGAGCACCGAGGAATGGCAGCAGATCCTGGCCTTCCAAGCAATACATACATCCCATGAGTGAATACAAATGGAGAGGCGGTGGTGGTGGTGGTGTGGTGTGGGGGGGGTAGAGGTTGTCAAGTATAATCTCTGGCACAGACTCATTGTTCCAATATGCCTGCGCTATACTTTACATGCAATTCTATGCAATCCTCTTCCAGACAGGCTGAATGTTGCTGACATAAGATTCCATAATTTTCATGAACACTGTAGTGCCATTTGCAAATTGCAATTCACCATGTCTCAAAATGGGGCACCGCCTGGCTGTTCCACTATGAGGGCTTTAATAGCAGGCCTACTTTGGGAGGGGACGTTCAAGAATAAGTCAATGGATAATAATCAGGTGGAGAAATGCTAGCTGGTTTTCTTTCCTCTGCTTACAAAAGCATCTTAGGCCAACTGTGGTCTTATATATATTTTATCTTAAATAATGGTTCAGTTTACCAATTCACTATGTGCCATATGATGCTCAATGTGAAGGAGCAAGTTATAAATGAGACACTGTGTACAGCCAATACTACACTGTAAATGCTGAAATAAATATCAGGTTTCCTGCAAAAAAAACTTTACCACAATCTCAGAACATCAGCTTTTGTTAAGCTGATTCCAAATTGGTTGAACATTCTCGTGCAAACTCCACAGGACCAATAAAATAACAACAAATTGAATTTATAATACACATGTAAGGCAGAAAAAAATTATATACTGCACACTTTCAGAAGCTCAACCAAATAATGATATCAAGCCACAAAAGAAGTATTTAGAGGTGTCAGTATTAGAGGCACATTTAAGGAAGTGAATTCTAAGGAGGATTTTAAAGAATGAGAGGATGTTTTGGAAAGAACTGCAAAGTGTGAGATGAAGAGAGCTGAACAAGACAGTATGACAGGAAGAGAGATTGGGGAGGTAGACAGGGATGAAAAGCAGAAGTTGCAGTTAATTTGGGGGACATGGGGTGGTTGCAAAGAAGTGGAAAATTATTATCACGCCATTTAGATTAGATTACCTACAGTGTGGAAGCAGGCCCTTCAGCCCAACAAGTCCACACCGACCCTCCGAAGAGCAACCCATCCAGACCCATTCCCCTACACCTAACACTATGGGCAATTTAGCGTGGCCAATTCACCTAATCTGCACATTTTTGGACTATGGGAGGAAACCGGAGTACCCAGAGGAAACCCACGCAGACACGGGGAGAACGTGCAAACTCCACACAGACAGTTGCCTGAGGAGGGAATTGAACCCGGGTCTCTGGCGCTGTGAGGCAGCCGTGCTAACCACTGTGCCACCGTGCCACCGTTATTCAAACATGAACATGAGAGTTTTTAATATAGGCCATATGGGATCAAGAAGCTAACATAAGTCAACAGGAACACAGTAACAATAACAGATGACTGGGAATTAATGCAGTATAGCAGGAGGGGCCAAGAAAATTAATAGAAAGAAAATGCTGGGTGTCATTAGTGTACTCAAAAAGCTGACTACATCGTTGAAACTGAGAGTGTGTAGATGAGGAAGGGGAGGGGCTTTGAAAGTAGAACATTCAGTAGAAATGCTCCGGCTACAACTGTAATAATAAATTTGGAATCTAGTGGGGACATCCTTTGTGCAGAAGTATTTGAGGAGCAGTCAAATGTGGTTAACTGTGTCCATGATTGAAGAGAGATTGAAGACGGACAGTAACAACTACAATGACTTATGTATACACTATGATCATTGTCACAAAGAATGCTCTTTGTGATTTTGGTTTAGGTTATTTTAGTGCTGTGACAGGACAGTAAAACTGATCAAAGCATTTTGTAGAAGGAACTTTGGAAAGAAGATACTGAATTTGGAGTTGATCTCTTTGGTGGGGAAAGGGAAGATGAAACTGGGAAGTGTCCACAATAAACATGAAAATCACTAATACATGCTGCTAGTCACAAACAACAAACATAACAGAGACAGACTGTGGCTCCAACCTTTGTTTCAGCACAGACATTTTCAAATGAACGTTCTTCCTGTGTTGATATAAAAGAAAATCATTCATAAAAGATTCATAATCAGCTGCAGAATGAGAAGCAGAAATTAATTAAAAGTAGTAATGTTAGAAATTGAAATACAGAGGACAGTGAAAATAAAAAAAAACAGTGCCTGAAGTGTTTGTGAAATCTGTCTTAATATATATAACAGTTTGAGGTTTTGGAGAAGATTTGTAGCTCAGGTTGAGGTTCAGATTGTAAATTTGCTGGCTGAGCTGGTAGATTTGTTCTCAGACATTTCGTCACCATGCTAGGTAACATCATCAGTGAGCCTCCGGTGAAGCATTGGTGTTGTGCTCTGCTTGCTATTTATGGGTCTTGGTTTGTTGTGGTGGATGGTATCATTTCTGGTTCTGTTTCTCAGAAGTTGGTAAATGGGGTCCAAATCTATATGTTTGTTAATGAAGTTCTGGTTTGAATGCCAGGCCTCTAGGAATTCCCATGTGTGTCTTTGTTTGGCCTGTCCTAGGAAGGATGTATTGTCTGAGTCAAACTGGTGTCTTTCTTCCTCTGTGTGTATGGATACCAGTGATAATTGGTCATGTCCTTTGGTGACCAGTTCATGCTCATGTATCTTGGTGGCTGGTTTCCTGCCCGTCTGTGCAATGTAATGTTTGTTGCAGTCCTTGCAGAGTATTTTATACATAACATTCATTCTGCTGGTTGTTGGTACGGGGTCCTTTAACTTTTAGGAATTCTCATGTGTGTCTCTGTCTGGCTTGTCCTAGGATGGAGGTGTTGCCCCAATCAAAGTGATATCCTTCCTCATCTGTATGTAAGGATACAAATGAGAGTGGGTCATGTCCTAGAATTCCTAGAAGCATGGCATGCCAACTGGAATTCTATCAAGAAACACATTGACTTGGATGCCATTTACCAAACCCTGAGAAAAAGAACAGGAGATGACATCATCAGAAGAAATGATGTCACCACAGGAAATGACATCACCAACCCAAGGAAACATATACACATAAATAGAAAGTGGGCCATGCCACCAGTGCTTCATCCGAAGGCTCACTGATGATGTTATCTGGTATGATGATGAAAACGAACCTTCCACCTCAGTGAGCAAACCTATATCCAGTAGGAATATACTTAAGAGAGAAATCAGGAGGGTAAAAAGGGGACATGAGATTGCCTTGGCAAAGAGAGTTAAGGAGAATACAAAGGGTTTTTACAATCATGGAATACAGGGAGAACTAGCCATTTGGATACAGAACTGGCTCAAAGGTAGAAGGCAGAGGGTGGTGGTGGTGGTGGAGGGTTGTTTTTCAGACTGGATGCCTGTGACCAGTGGAGTGCCACAAGGATCGATGCTGGGCCCTCTATTTTTTGTCATTTACATAAATGATTTGGATGCGAGCATAAGAGGTACAGTTAGTAAATTTGCAGATGACACCAAAATTGGAGGTGTAGTGGACAGCAAAGAGGGTTACCTCAGATTACAACAGGATCTTGACCAGATGGGCCAATGGGCTGAGAGGTGACAGATGGAGTTTAATTCAGATAAATGCGAGGTGCTGCATTTTGGGAAATCAAATCTTAGCAGGACTTATACACTTAATGGTAAGGTCCTAGGGAGTGTTGCTGAACAAAGAGACCTTGGAGTGCAGGTTCATAGCTCCTTGAAAGTAGAGTTGCAGGTAGATAGGATAGTGAAAAAGGCATTTGGTATGCTTTCCTTTATTGGTCAGAGTACTCAGTACAGGAGTTGGGAGGTCATGTTGCAGCCGTACAGGACATTGGTTAGGCCACTGTTGGAATATTGCGTGCAATTCTGTCTCTGTCCTATCGGAAAGATGTTGTGAAACTTGAAAGGGTTCAGAAAAGATTTACAAGGGTATTGCCAAGATTGGAGGATCTAAGCTTCAGGGAGAAGCTGAACAGGCTGGGACTGTTTTCCCTGGAGCATCGGAGGCTGAGGGGTGACCTTATAGAGATTTACAAAATTATGAGGGGCATGGATAGGATAAATAGACAAAGTCTTTTCCCTGGGGCTGGGGAGTCCAGAACTAGAGGGCATAGGTTTAGGGTGAGAGGGGAAAGATATAAAAGAGACCTAAGAGGCAACTTTTTCATGCAGAGGGTGGTACGTGTATGGAATGAGCTGCCAGAGGATGTGGTGGAGGCTGGTACAATTGCAACATTAAAGAGGCATTTGGATGGGTATATGAATAAGAAGGGCTTGGCGGGATATGGGCCGGGTGCTGGCAGGTGGGACTAAATTGGGTTGGGATATCTGGTCGGCATGGACGGGTTGGACCGAAGTGTCTGTTTCCATGCTGTACATCTCTATGACTCTATAAATACATTAAGGACAAAAGGGTCACTAGGAAGAGAATACGGCCCTTCAAAGATCAGCAAAGTGACTTTTGTGTGGAGCCACAGGAGATGGGGAAGATACTAAACAAGTATTTTGCATCAGCATTTACTGTGGAAAAGGACATGGAAGATATAGAATGCAGAGAACTCGATGATGAAAAATGTCCAGATTACAAAGGAGGAAGTACTGGATGTGGTGAAATGCATAAAGGTGGATAAATCCTCAGGGCTATCCTAGAACTCTGTGGGAAGCTAGCGAAGTGATTGCTAGGCCCCTTGCTGAGATATTAATATAATCGATAGTCACAGGTGAGGTGCCGGAAGATTGGAGGTTGGCGAATATGGTACTATTTAAAAAAGGTGGAAAGGACAAGCCAGGGAAATATAGACCGGTGAGGTTGACATCAGTGGTGGGCAAGTTGTTGGAGGGAATCCTGAGCGATAGGATTTACACGTATTTGGAAAGACAAGAACTGATTAGGGATAGACAAACAAGGGTTTGTGCATTGGAAATCATGTCTCATGAACTTGATTGAGTTTTTGAAGAAATAACAGAGGATTGATGAGGACAGAATGGTGGACATGATCTATATGGACTTCAGTAAGGCACTCGACAAGGTTCCCCATGGGAGACTGATTAGCAAGGTCAGATCTCATAGAATACAGGGAGAACTAGCCACTTGGATACAGAACTGGCTCAAAGGTAGAAGACAGAGGGTGGTGTTGGAGGGTTGTTTTTCAGACTGGAGGCCTGTGACCAGTGGAGTGTCACAAGGATCGGTACTGGGTCCACTACTTTTCATCATTTATATAAATGATTTGGATGTGAGCATAAGAGGTACAGTTAGTAAGTTTGCAGTTGACAACAGAATTGGAGGTGTAGTAGACATCGAAGGAGGTTACCAGCAGCATCTTGATCAGATGGGCCAATGGGCTGAGGAGTGGCAAATGATGTTTAATTTAGATAAATACAAGGTGTTGCATTTTGGGAAAGTAAATCTTAGCAGGACTTATACACTTAATAGTAAGGTCCTAAGGAGTGTTGCTGAACAAAGTGACCTTGAAGTGCAGGTTCATAGCTCCTTGAAAGTAGAGTTGCAGGTACGTAGGTTAGTGAAGAAGACGCTTGGTGTGCTTTCCTTTATTGGTCAGAATATTGAGGATAGGAGTTGGAAGGTCATGTTGCAGCTTACAGGACATTGGTTCGGTTACTTTTGGAATATTGCATGCAATTCTGGTCTCCTTCCTATCGGAAGGATGTTGTGAAACTTGAAAGGGTTCAGGAAAGCCTTACAAGGATGTTGCCAGAATTGGAGGATTTGAGCTATGCTGTTTTTCCTGGAGCGTTGCAGGCTGAGGGGTGACCTTATAGAGGTTTATAAAATCCTGAGGGGCATAGATAGGGTAAATAGACAAGGTCTTTTCCCTGGGGTGGGGAAGTCCAAAACTGGAGGGCATAGGTTTAGGGTGAGAGGGGAAAGATATAAAAGAGACCTAAGGGGCAATCTTTTCATGCAGAGGCTGGTGTGTGTATGGAATTAACTGCCAGAGGACGTGGTGGAGGCTGGCACAATTGCAACATTTAAAAGGCATCTGGATGAATAGGAAGGGTCTGGAGGGATATGGGTCGGGTGCTGGCAAGTGGACTAGATTACGTTGGGATATCTCGTCAGCATGGATGAGTTGGAATGAAGGATCTGTTTCCGGCTGTACAGCTTTATGACTCTGTGTGTCTTGACCAATGGTTTTCAATGAAAGACAAAGAGAAGCTTCTCATAGTGAAATAGGGAGAAACACAAGTTAGGTTTTTATTACTATTTCCAAAGATGGTAAGGTGGTCCAGTCCTACAAACACTTCATTTTGTGGGTGGATGTGGTACGTGATGGAAGGCAAAGTTTAGAAGCTGGATGGTAATCATTAACAATAACAAGATCATGAATTTATTCGGCAATGTTAAAGTATCAAGATGGGTAGGGTTTGGGAGTTCCAGAGCTCAGGGTTTAGGTAGTTGAAGGCACAGCCACCAAAGGTGGATCTGTTAAAATTGAGAATGCTCAACAAGTCAGAATTAGCAGTTCAAAGACACCTCAGAGGAGAAGAGATGGGAAGGGATGAGACCATAGAGTAGTTTGAACACCAGGGTGAGAATTTTAAAATAGAGGCATTCCTTAAATGGGAGCCATGCATGGCTGAATAGGATTTGATGCAATTTAATGACCTCACATTTATGGAGGGCCGAATGTGAGACAGGATGTAATCAGATAGGGTTAACCCCATTAGGACATCACTGCGTCTTTGATTACAGTGATTTTTTGCATCAGAATCTTTTTCATTCTTTAGTTTAATTTTTTAAAATTTGTTCATGGGATATGGGCACCTTTGGCCAGGCCAGCATTCATTGCCCATCCCTAAATTGCTTAGAGGGTAATTAAGAGTCAGCCACATTGTTCTGGGTTTGGAGTCATATGTAGGCTAAGCCAGGTTAAAACAATGACTGCAGATGCTGGAAACCATATTCTGGATCAGTGGTGCTGAAAGAGCACAGCAGTTCAGGCAGCATCCAACGAGCAGCGAAATCGACGTTTCGGGCAAAAGTCCTTCATCCTGATGAAGGGCTTTTGCCCGAAACGTCGATTTCGCTGCTCGTTGGATGCTGCCTGAACTGCTGTGCTCTTCCAGCACCACTGATCCAGAATGTAGGCTAAGTCAGGTAAGATTAGATTAGATTAGATTAGATTACAGTGTGGAAACAGGCCCTTCGGCCCAACAAGTCCACACCGACCCGCCGAAGCGAAACCCACCCATACCCCTACATTTACCCCTTACCTAACACTACAGGGAATTTAGTATGGCCAATTCACCTGACCCTGCACATCTTTGGATGGTGGGAGGAAACCGGAGCACCCGGAGGAAACCCACGCAGACACGGGGAGAACGTGCAAACTCCACACAGTCAGTCGCCTGAGGCGGGAATTGAACCCGGGTCTCTGGCGCTGCAAGGCAGCAGTGCTAACCACTGTACCACCGTGCCGCCCACCAAAAATGGCATATTTCCTTCCTTAAAGGTCATTAGTGAACATGTGTTTCTAATACAATCAATAGTGGTTACTTGTTCACCATTAGGCTAGTTTTCTAATTCCAGACTTTTTTTATTGAACTCAAATTTCAGCATCAGCCATTCCAACCACTGACCCCTGAACATTAGCCCAAATTCTGGATTACCAGTCCAGAGACATTACCTACAACCCCTGGGGTTGGAGTTCTGATTTACTAGTTCAGTGATATTACCATTATGACACCACCTCTGCTCAGAGAAAGCTATCAAGGACTGTAAGGTATTTTAGGCATTGTGTGACAGTCACTGAAAACTCCCTACCTGGTCACATCTGGTGTAGTGACAGGATGCACATTTTTCATTATCGCTTGGATCCAGTTCCTGCGAATCCCTGACGTCATGGCAGATAACGTGTACACCTTTGCTTTCATCTGGATCACATGTCATAAGAAAGCATATGCACTAAATACAGTGCAACAGAAATACAAATACAGGACTGAAACTGTATACGGAATAGCATTAGAAAGGTTACATAACAGATAACTGAGTAAGAGTAACAGACTGGAATCTAATATTGGGTTTCATGTAGGATAACAGGAGTTCAGTTGAGGCTGAGATATTTGTACTCCCATTGTAACAGCACTGTGGCTGTACCTGCTCCACACGGGTTACAGGGTTTCAAGAAGGCACCTCACCATCATGTTCTGCAGGGCAATTAGAGATGGACAATGAATGCTGGACTTGCCAACAAGGTCCAAATCCCACAAATGATTTTTTTTTCTTAAAACCTGAAAGAGAACAATTGACTAAAATCTAATTGAGGGATTTGGATGATCTCAAACAGGAAGAACAAGCTTGATTGTTTTAAACCAAATTTTGAATTTCTTAATTATCCATGGGCATCTGTTGCTAATTTAGCCATCAATAAAATTCTGGAATTTCACACTCAAAAGATATGGAATATTGACACCTACAAAGTCTACATCAAAACTGAACAAGCCCAAGGATTCACTAAGATAGCTGTGACTCAGCTGATAGTGTTTATAAATGTTTATTTCATTTGCACACACTGACCTATTCAGCAGAGATATAGAGCAATGATATTTAAAGTGAAGGATAGACAACAGATATTTTAAAATTCTGCACTCAGATTCAAATCAGAGCACTCCGAATTCAAGGATAGCTCCAGCCAAATGCAAGGTAAGGCCTCCCCTTTTCTGAAAGAGCAAGCAAATGAAAGCAAGCTACATCACAGATCATATAGACAGTAAAGCTCTTATACTCCAGAACTTGAAGAATGCTTGGCCATTATGGAATTTCTGACAGCTGAAATTATTTCTCTGATGAAACCTGTCCCTGTAATGTCAAATTAAGTCATTTTTGTTGGCATCACTCAGATTGACTGGGAAATAACACAAAATATCCTCAAAATATTTCACATAAAAACCTCACTGCTGCTTTGGGAAGTAATTCTCAATTCAACAAAATCAGTGCAAGTCCTACAGGGTGTTTGATGCATGAGCTGAAGTGGCAAACAAATCCATGCACAACTATTTATTCAGAGACTGCAAAAAGAAGTCCATGTACACTAATTAAATATTTTAAGCCACTGAGCATTCAGTGTGTGTTGTCAGAACACAGTTGTATTGAAAAAATAATAGAACCATCAAGAGTTTTGAAATTACTGATGCACCACTGCACACAACTCACTCTCTCCATCTCTACCTTTCTCCCCATAGTCTGCCTTTTGGTCAATTAATATTTCTGGCTTAATCTTCTAAAAGCTTGAATTATCTGAAAATCAACAGATATTTTCCCCTCTCATGGATATAACTCTAGATACCTTGCAATTTCAGGTGAAATCTACACTTACATGGATCTGAAATCCATAGTTCCTTGGCACTTCATATTCAGTGACATTGTAGCAGTTACTTAAATCAATCTCACCATCCAGGTCCACAGTCTGTAGAAATAAAATGGACAAGTTCATGCAAAATACAGACAGAGTGTTGCAGCTGCCAATTTCAGTGAAATAACACAGTTCAGTACAGCTAGATCTTGTAAACACAATTACACTTTGAGCATATGATATTATTTTGCAAACTCAAACAGATGCTACTTGAACAATATCCAATTAATACACTGACTACAGGGTATACAGTGCTGGATTCCCTTGGCTATGCTGTACAAATCACACTTGATATAAGAATGTGTCAGCAACACCAGCATCACAACAAGGCGTGTGTGCGCCTCTAACAGGATAGTCTACTTGATGCTGCAAAGCTACGACATCCTCTATAACATAAAAAAAACTGGGCAGGATACAAAAGTATCCAACAGACATTTATTACTGCTAACTATTATATACAAATATTACATTTTCCAGAGAAAATATTTCTAATAGCATGGTACCCTTTAAGCGATCATGGTTAAGTTCAGGTTTGAGCTCTTTACACTCAGATCATGAGCTATGATACAGTCAGCATATCTCTTAAAGATATCTTGACATACTAACTGCGAAACAACACAAGATCTCCCTTCTCCAAAAGTAAGGTCTTGCCCCAAACAAACATACATGTTGTGCATGTACGCATGTTGTCAATTTTATAATTATTTATAGTCTTTAATCTTTATTACAATGATAACATTTCAGAGTTAAATGGAACACTGAAGGTTTAACAACTTGTCCTGATCTGATGGTCGTATACTCATCTGTAAAGATACATCTTGTTCTCTGATCCACTTGTTTGACAATTTGGTTGTCTTGCTGCTGGTTACTGTCACTCAACATCACTGTACAATTATTGTCAGAGTGTTCTTCCTCGTTGTCTGTATGCATCACACATTGGTCTGAGCTGGTGTTGGTTCCTCTAGTATCAGTACTGACTTAGGTGGTTATATATTTCAGAAACTTTGCTAGAATGCAGGCATTTCTAACTTGCAGTCTGGCCAGTGTACATGTTCCATAGTTGTCAACCTGCTTCCTTGTTGTGTATCCCTTTCATTCTGTTTGGAATGGGTTGAAAGTTGGTTGCTGGGGAAGGTCATTCGAAATTGTGTTGGGGATGGTAATCCTTTCTCCATTGATGTTGCATGGAAGTGCACCAATGCAATACAAAAATCTTGCTTTGTTTGATTATTGATTTGATTGTATCACTCATTCTGCTATCCTGACTGAGTGTGGATAGTGAGGTAATGTGATATGGGTCACTGCCCAATCAGTACCTGATTTTAAATAGTTTGTCAGTTTATTGTGGTCTGTTGTCACATGCTATCAATTCTGGGATACCTAACAAACTGAAAATAGCACTCACTTTGTCTGTAACGGTCATACTACAGCATCAAACTGATATGTTGGTTGGTCCATCATCGAACAATGGGAAACATAAAGGATTATGCACTGTAAATACATCTGTTGCTACTTCCATCTGAGGAGTGGATTGCACATCATGTGGACTTAGAGACTCTCTCTGCTGTTGGGGTTGATACATGCCTCGCATGTATTCATGAATCATTGAATATCCTGATTCATCCCTGGCCACTACACAGCCATCTTGCACTCACGGTCTTGTGCATTCAATACCCATGAACCACTGGCATACCATGGAAATGACATCTTGATGTAATGTTCTTGATACTTGGGTTGAATTCCCTTTGAAAATGACTTGTCATGATATACCAAGTCCATATCTATCTATGTAATCGAAATTAAAAGACTTTTCTCAGACACTTCTTTAATAATTTCAGTCCATCAGTGGATATTAATCTTCTGCAAGTCTTGTAGTTGCTGATCTTCAAGAGTTGGTGATTGCAACTTGACACTGCTCTGGCCAAAGTAGAACAGAGCAACATGGAGAGCATCATCACCATTGTAGCTGAGAGCATCAGTGTGTAGATCAAAAGAAATATCTTGGTTTTTGAGTGACTTGTAATCTATTCGGTATGTCAGATATAATCAATCTAGTATAAAATCAAAGTTTTGGAGAAACTCAGCAGGTCCGGTAGCATGAGTGGAAATGGCACAGTGTCAAATTGGACTCAAAGCATTAATCCTGTTTCTCCCTGCTTCCCCAGATGCTGCCAGGCATGGAGAATTTCTGTTGCTGCGTTTGAGTTTTTATTTCAGATCTCCATCACAGATTGCTTTGTTTTTACTTGAGTGTAATCATCCTGGTACGTGGCTTATATCTCACTTCAAACTCCTATCCTTGCAAACCATTAACTGCTTCACAAGTGTTCGGTTCTGCCATAATGGGTGCATTTTGAATCCCAGGAATTGTGACAATGCTCTTACAATTAATTGGATGGGTCACCAATAATCATCCCCAGTGTTACATAGGCCATCCCAAAATGTACAAATATCTCCAATCCCAAGTACACCACCAAAATAATCATATATCTGCACTACTGCTATTCAGGAGAAAAACCATTCACACTAGGTTTTGCAGTAGATTTGTAGGTGATCAGTGCTAAAAATGGAGTAATGACATTGTGTGTTTTTTTATTTTATTATTTTCATGCACATTTTGAGCAAGACAATGGCAGAACTAACCAAGGACTGGACACACAGGGAAGGCTCTTTAATTTGCAGAAGCACTTCTTTAGTGTTTCTAAACTGTATCTTCTTCAAAGGGAGCTTTTTGGACCATTTAACTACCATTTTATAAAACTGGATCACAACCTGTATTTTTATAGAAAAAAGATAAAGCACTCAATACACTTTAATACAGGTCTGTAAACTTTAGTTTTAGTTGTCTTTGTAGCATCAGCTTGTATCTCAAAAAAAACTCAAAGCAGAAGTAAAATGGCACTGTTTTCTTTCAGGTCAATACCAATCTACAGATCTCGACAGCAATATTCACAAAAACTGATGCTGCTGATTGTTCTAATTCTCTGATATCCAAAACTGTCATTCAATTGATCTTCAATTATTTTCTAATTATCTGTCACCAAAATGTTGGAGTCTTTCATCAAAGGCTACGACTGTTTACCATGATGAGTTTTTTTTCCCCAGAGAGTATTTTACCTCAAGAGGCAATCCTTATGTTAACTCCTGTAACATGGATATCACGGTATTAAGAAATGCAACAAACATTTATTATAGCCAACTACAATATATAAACATCACATTTCTCAGACACCCAAATATCTGCACTAGTATTAAGTTAATGGTTACAACAAAGGAATACACATCCAATGGCATGTCATGCTTCAAACAATACCAGTTAAGATGGTTCTGAAGGAAGGTCACTGGACCCGAAATGTTAACTCGGATTTCTCTCCTTAGATGCTGCCAGACCTGCAGAGCTTTTCCACCAATATTGGTTTTTGTTTCCAGTTAAAATGGTATTTGAGAATTTTATATCCTTATGTCATATGCTATAGTAAAGTGATGATGTTAAATGAGCAATGACATGCTGACCATGAAATACAACACAACAAACAACGTTGTAAATGCACAAGCCTGTATGCTAAAAGGATCCGCTGACTGAAATATTAGCTATTGTAGTGAAAAGAATGCTTCCAATTCCTCAATGTCTATAGATTACAGAACAGCAATTTAGCCAAAGTTCGCACAGTTGACATCTTGCTACATCATATGTGTGAACAACCGGCGTAAATAAACTGAACCCGAGTGTCACTTCTCCTTTAGTTGAATACCATATAGGTAGTCACTGTCTGTGACTACACATTAATAATGCCACTTAGGATTGTGTTGAGTCACAACATTCAAGAAAAATCAAGTGAAGTTAGGGCTAAGCTGAAAAAACATCATCCATTAATGTCAGCAGCTTCTTGGTGATCTACATGTGTGTTGAGGAAGAATTTCTTTTCTCATTAGGTTGAGTGTCTTTGGAGCCCTTGCCACAGAGTCCTTGTGTGTACCTAAGCCTGAGATACATAGATTCTTAATCAGTAAGGAATCAAGATTTACAGTGAAAACACAAGGAAAATGGACATAAGGAATACTGGATCCCACTAAATGGAGCAGGCGTGAGCAGTCAAACAGCCAACCCACGTTCCTGTTTCTTATAGTCTGTGACTCTCACCTCCTCTGCAGCAGAGTCTCGGTAATACTTCAGAACTTGGTCAGTCAGGACAAACCAATGCTTCTTCCACTAAAAGAAAATAGAATATGTCACCAATATTCTCTTATTAGAATAGCTTACCTAGAGACTTTGACTAACATTCAGTCATTCCCATTCATGTCATGTTGTAATGTCGCCATGAAGGAACCTGCTCCATATTGCACTCTAAGGGGTATAAAAGTGAAACCTTGGATAACTCCTCTGACTTTCTCACTACTAATTGTTGGATGGCTTTTAATTTTACACTGTAACGTATCAATGTTAGGAATAGTTAGTAAATCAGAGATACAGTGGGTAGAAGGAAACAGAAATACAAGTTTAAAAACTACAGGAACACCAGCCCTCTATGGGTTAAGTAACAACAAAGTAATTAATTAAGGGATGTCTTATAACATATAAAAGTGGAAAAATACTGAGGACCTGATCAGGTATATGCGAGAACTCTGTGGGAAGCAAAGGAAGTGATTGCTGGGCTCCTTGCTGAGATATTTTTATCATCGATAGTCACAAGTGAGGTGCCGGAAGACTGAAGGTTGGCTAACATGGTGCCATTATCTAAGAAAGGTGGTAAGGAAAAGCCAAGGAACTATAGACCAGTGAGCCTAACATCGGTGGTGGGCAAGTTGTTGGAGGGAATCCTGAGGGACAGTACTTGTGTGCATTTGGAAAGGCAAGAACTAATTAGGGACAGTCAACATGGCTTAGTGCATGAGAAGTCATGTCTCTGAACTTGATTGAGGTTTTTGAAGTGACAAAGAGGATTGATGAAGGGAGAGTGGTAGACATGATCTATATGGATTTCAGTAAGGCATTCAACAAGGTTCCTCAAGGTAGACTGGCTAGCAAGGTCATATCTCACAGAATACAGGGAGAACTAGCCATTTGGATGCAGAACTGGCATAAGGTGGAAGACACAGAGGATGGTGGTGGAGGTTTGCTTTTCAGACTGAAGGCCTGTGACCAGTGGAGTGCCACAAGGATCGGTGCTGGGTCCACTACTTTTCATCATTTATATAAATGAGTTGGATGTGAACATAGGAGGTATGGTTAGTAAGTTTGCAGATGATACCAAAATTGGAGGTGGACAGCAAAGAAGGTTACCTCAGAGTACAATGGGATCTTGATCAGATGGGCCAATGACCTGAGGAGTGGCAGATGGAGTTTAATTTAGATAAATGTGAGATGCTGCATTGTGGAAAGGCAATGAGAACAGGACTTGTACACCAATGGTAAGGTCCTGGGGAGTGTTGCTGAACAAAGAGACCTTGGAGTGCAGATTCCTTGAAAGTGGAATCACAGGTAGATAGGATAGTGAAGGCAATGGTTGGTAATCTCTTCTTTACTGAACAGAGCATTGAGTATAGGAGTTGGGAGGTTATGTTGTGGCTGTACAGGACATTGGTTTGGCCACTTTCGGAATACTGTGTGCAATTCTTGTCTCTCTCCTGTTGGAAGGATGTTGTGAAACGTGATAGGGTTCAGAAAGGATTTACAAGGATATTGCCATGGTTGGAGGGTATGCAGTAGGGAGAGGCTGAATAGGCTGAAGCTGTTTTTCCTGGAATGTCAGACGCTGAGGGGTGACCTTATAGAGATTTATAAAATCATGAGGGGCATGGATAGGGTAAATAGACAAGGTCTTTTCCCGAGAGTGGGGGAGTCCAGAACTAGAGGGCATGGGTTTAGGGTGAGAGAAGAAAAATTTAAAAGGGACCTAAGGGACAACTTTTTCACAAAGAGTGTGATGTGTATGGAATGAGCTGTCAGAGGAAGTGGTGAAGGCTGGTACAATTACAACATTTAAAAGGTATCTGGATGGATATACAGAGGAACCTCGATTATCCGAATATCAGATTATCCGAAGGAGATCTTGAAGTCTCGACAGAAACATTACATCAAAGACGTATTTCCAACACTGATCGCATCTTTTGTTTACAGTGATTAAAACTGTTGCCGAGAACAGGCCTGGACTGAGGGGATTCTGGATTAGTGGTGCTGGAAGAGCACAGCAATTCAGGCAGCATCCGAGGACAGGCAAAATCGACGTTTCGGGCAAAAGCCCTTCATCAGGAATAAAGGCAGAGAGCCTGAAGCATGGAGAGATAAGCTAGAGGAGGGTGGGGGTGGGGAGAGAGTAGCATAGAGTACAATAGGTCAGTGGGGAAGGAGATGAAGGTGATAGGTCAGGGAAGAGAGGGTGGAGTGGATAGGTGGAAAAGGAGCTGGGCAGGTCGGACAAGTCCGGACAAGTCGAGTTGCTGGAGGTTAGAAACTAGGATGAGGTGGGGGAAGGGGAAATGAGGAAACTGTTGAAATCCACATTGATGCCCTGGGGTTGAAGTGTTCCGAGGCGGAAGATGAGGCGTTCTTCCTCCAGGCGTCTGGTGGTGAGGGAGCAGCGGTGGAGGAGGCCCAGCACCTCCATATCCTCGGCAGAGTGGGAGGGGGAGTTGAAATGTTGAGCCACTGGGCGATTTGGTTGATTGATGCGGGTGTCTCTGAGATGTTCCCTAAAGCGCTCTGCTAGGAGGCGCCCAGTCTCCCCAATGTAGAGGAGACCGCATCGGGAGCAACGGATACAATAGATGATATTAGTGGATGTGCAGGTAAAACTTTGATGGATGTGGAAGGCTCCTTTAGGGCCTTGGATGGAGGTGAGGGAGGAGGTGTGGGCACAGGTTTTACAGTTCCTGCGGTGGCAGGGGAAAGTGCCAGGATGGGAGGGTGGGTCGTAGGGGGGCGTGGACCTGACCAGGTAGTCACGGAGGGAACGGTCTTTGCGGAAGGCGGAGAGGGGTGGGGAGGGAAATATATCCCTGGTGGTGGGGTCTGTTTGGAGGTGGCGGAAATGTCGGCGGATGATTTGGTTTATGCGAAGGTTGGTAGGGTGGAAGGTGAGCACCAGGGGCGTTCTGTCCTTGTTGTGGTTGGAGGGGTTGGGTCTGAGGGCGGAGGTGCGGGATGTGGATGAGATGCGTTGGAGGGCATTTTTAACCACGTGGGAAGGGAAATTGCGGTCTCTAAAGAAGGAGGCCATCTGGTGTGTTCTATGGTGGAACCGCTCCTCCTGGGAGCAGATACGGCGGAGGCGGAGGAATTGGGAATACGGGATGGCATTTTTGCAAGAGGTAGGGTGGGAAGAGGTGTAATCCAGGTAGCTGTGGGAGTCGGTGGGTTTGTAGAAAATGTCAGTGTCAAGTCGATCGTCACTGATGGAGATGGAGAGGTCCAGGAAGGGGAGGGAAGTGTCAGAGATGGTCCAGGTAAATTTAAGGTCAGGGTGGAATGTGTTGGTGAAGTTGATGAATTGCTCAACCTCCTCGCGGGAGCATGAGGTGGCGCCAATGCAGTCATCAATGTAGCGGAGGAAGAGGTGGGGAGTGGTGCCGGTGTAATTACGGAAGATCAACTGCTCTACGTAGCCAACAAAGAGACAGGCATAGCTGGGGCCTATACGTGTGCCCATGGCTATCCCTTTGGTCTGGAGGAAGTGGGAGGATTCAAAGGAGAAATTGTTAAGGGTGAGGACCAGTTCGGCCAAACGAATGAGAGTGTCGGTGGAGGGGTACTGTTGGGAACGTCTGGAGAGGAAAAAACGGAGGGCTTGGAGGCCCTGGTCATGGCGGATGGAGGTGTAGAGGGATTGGATATCCATGGTGAAGATGAGGCGTTGGGGGCCGGGGAAACGGAAGTCTTGGAGGAGGTGGAGGGCGTGGGTGGTGTCTCGAACATATGTGGGGAGTTCCTGGACTAGGGGGGATAGGACAGTGTCGAGGTAGGTAGAGCTGAGTTCAGTGGGACAGGAGCATGCTGAGACAATGGGTCGGCCAGGGTGGTCAGGCTTGTGGATCTTGGGAAGGAGGTAGAACCGGACAGTTGTCTCAGCATGCTCCTGCCCCACTGAACTCATCTCTACGTACCTCGACACTGTCCTATCCCCCCTAGTCCAAGGCCCTAAAGGAGCCTTCCACATCCATCAAAGTTTTACCTGCACATCCACTAATATCATCTATTGTATCCGTTGCTCCCGATGCGGTCTCCTCTACATTGGGGAGACTGGGTGCCTCCTAGCAGAGCGCTTTAGGGAACATCTCAGAGACACCCGCATCAATCAACCAAATCGCCCAGTGGCTCAACATTTCAACTCCCCCTCCCACTCTGCCGAGGATATGGAGGTGCTGGGCCTCCTCCACCGCCGCTCCCTCACCACCAGACGCCTGGAGGAAGAACGCCTCATCTTCCGCCTCGGAACACTTCAACCCCAGGGCATCAATGTGGATTTCAACAGTTTCCTCATTTCCCCTTCCCCCACCTCATCCTAGTTTCTAACCTCCAGCAACTCGACTTGTCCGGACTTGTCCGACCTGCCCAGCTCCTTTTCCACCTATCCACTCCACCCTCTCTTCCCTGACCTATCACCTTCATCTCCTTCCCCACTGACCTATTGTACTCTATGCTACTCTCTCCCCACCCCCACCCTCCTCTAGCTTATCTCTCCATGCTTCAGGCTCTCTGCCTTTATTCCTGATGAAGGGCTTTTGCCCGAAACGTCGATTTTGCCTGTCCTCGGATGCTGCCTGAATTGCTGTGCTCTTCCAGCACCACGAATCCAGAATCTGGTTTCCAGCATCTGCAGTCATTGTTTTTACCTCCTGGACTGAGGGGAGCCCAGGCACTGTTTCCAAGAGATCAATTGTGTTAAGGGATTCTGTAGTCAGAGGTACAGACAGATGTTTCTGTGGCCAGCAGAGAAAAAGCAGAATGGTGCGTTGTTTCCCTGGTGCCAGGATCAAGGACGTCTCAGAGAGGGTGCAGAATGTTCTCACGGGGGAGAGGGGTCAGCAAGAGGTCATTGTCCACATTGGAACCAACAACATTGGAAGGGAAAAGGTTGAGACTCTGAAGGGAGATTACAGAGTCAGGCAAAAAGTTAAAAAGGCCCTCAAAAGTTGTAATATCTGGATTACTCCCAATGCTACAAGCTAATGAGGACAGGAATAGGACGATAGAGCAGATGAATGCATGGCTGAGGAGCTGGTGTATGGGAGAAGGATTCACATTTTTGGATCATTGGAATCTCTTTTGGGATAGAAGTGATGGATTGCACCTAAATTGGAAGGGGACTAATATACTGGCAGGGACATTTGCTAGAACTGCTTGGGAGGTTTTAAACTAGTAAGGTTGGGGGGGGGGGACCCAGGGAGATAATGAGGAAAGAGATCGATCTGAGACGGGCACAGCTGAGAACAGAAGTGAGTCAAACAGAAGTGAGGGCAGGTAGGGACAAGGTAGGACTAATAAATTAAACTGCATTTATTTCAATGCAAGGGGCCTAACAGGGAAGGCAGATGAACTCAGGGCATGGTTAGGAACATGGGACTGGGATATCATAGCAATTACGGAAACAAGGCTCAGGGATGGGCAGGACTGGCAGCTTAATGTTCCAGGATACAAATGCTACAGGAAGGATAGAAAGGGAGGCAAGAGAGGAGGGGGAGTGGCATTTTTGATAAGGGATAGCATTACAGCTGTGCCGAGGAAGGATATTCCCAGAAATACATCCAGGGAAGTTATTTGGGTGGAACTGAGAAATAAGAAAGGGATGATCACCTTATTGGGATTGTATTTTAGATCCCCCAATAGTCAGCAGGAAATTGAGAAACAAACCTGTAAGGAGATCTCAGCTATCTGTAAGAATAATAGGGTGGTTATGGTAGGGGATTTTAACTTTCCAAACATCGACTGGGACTGCCATAGTGTTAAAGGTTTAGATGGAGAGGAATTTGTTAAATGTGTACAAGATAATTTTCTGATTCATTATGTGGATGTACCTACTAGAGTTGGTGCAAAACTTGACCTTCTCTTGGGAAATAAGGCAGGGCAGGTGACTGAGGTGTCAGTGGGGAAACACTTTGGGGCCAGTGACCATAATTCTATTCGATTTAAAATAGTGATGGAAAAGGATAGACCAGATCTAAAAGTTGAAGTTCTAAATTGGAGAAAGGCCAATTTTGACGGTATTAGGCAAGAACTTTCGAAAGCTGATTGGAGGCAGATGTTCACAGGTAAAGAGACGACTAGAAAATGGGAAGCCTTCAGAAATGAGATAACAAGAATCCAGAGAAAGTATATTCCTGTCAGGGTGAAAGGGAAGGCTGGTAGGTATAGGGAATGCTGGATGACTAAAGAAATTGAGGGTTTGGTTAAGAAAAAGAAGGAAGCATATTTCAGGTATACACAGGATAGATCGAGTGAATCCTTGGAAGAGTATAAAGAAAGTAGGAGTATACATAAGAGGGCAAAACGGGGACATGAGATAGCTTTGGCAAATAGAATTAAGGAGAATCCAAAGGTTTTTACAAATGCATTAAGGGCAAAAGGGTAACTAGGGAGAGAATAGGGCTCGTCAAAGATCAGAAAGGCGGCCTTTGTGTGGAGCCACAGAAAATGGGGGAGATACTAAATGAATATTTTGCATCAGTATTTACTGTGGAAAAGGATATGGAAGATATAGACTGTAGGGAAATAGATGGTGACATCTTGCAAAATGTCCAGATTACAGAGGAGGAGGTGCTGGATGTCTTGAAATGGTTAAAGGTGGATAAATCCCCAGGACCTGATCAGGTGTACCCAAGGACTCTGTGGGAAGCTAGAGAAGTGATTGCTGGGCCTCTTGCTGAGATATTTGTATCATGGTGCCACTGTTTAAGAAGGGCGGTAAAGACAAGCCAGGGAACAATAGACCAGTGAGCCTGACCTCAGTGGCGGGCAAGTTGTTGGAGAGAATCCTGAGGGACAGGCAAAGACTGTATTTGGAAAGGCAAGGACTGATTCGGGATAGTCAACATGGCTTTGTGTGTGGGAAATCATGTCTCACAAACTTGATTGAGTTTTTTGAAGAAGTAACAAAGAAGATTGATGAGGACAGAGCAGTAGATGTGATCTATATGGACTTCAGTAAGGCATTCGACAAGGTTTCCCATGGGAGACTGATTAGCAAGGTTAGATCTCATGGAATACAGGGAGAACTAGCCATTTGGATACAGAACTGGCTCAAAGGTAGAAGACAGAGGGTGGTGGTGGAGGGTTGTTTTTCGGACTGGAGGCCTGTGACCAGTGGAATGCCACAAGGATCGGTGCTGGGCCCTCTACTTTTTGTCATTTACATAAATGATTTGAATGCGAGCATAAGAGGTACAGTTAGTAAGTTTGCAGATGACACCAAAATTGGAGGTGTAGTGGACAGTGAGGAGGGTTACCTCAGATTACAACAGGATCTGGACCAGATGGGCCAATGGGCTGAAGAGTGGCAGATGAAGTTTAATTCAGATAAATGTGAGGTGCTGCATTTTGGGAAAGCAAATCTTAGCAGGACTTATACACTTAATGGTAAGGTCCTAGGGAGTGTTGCTGAACAAAGAGACCTTGGAGTGTAGGTTCATAGCTCCTTAAAAGTGGAGTAACAGGTAGATAGGATAGTGAAGAAGGCATTTGGTATGCTTTCCTTTATTGGTCAGAGTATTGAGTACAGGAGTTGGGAGGTCATGTTGCGGCTGTACAGGACATTGGTTCGGACACTGTTGGAATATTGCGTGCAATTCTGGTCTCCTTCCTATCGGAAAGATGTTGTGAAACTTGAAAGAGTTCAGAAAAGATTTTTACAAGGATGTTGCCAGGGTTGGAGGATCTGAGCTACAGGGAGAAGCTGAACAGGCTGGAGCTGTTTTCCCTGGAGCGTCGGAGGCTGAGGGGTGACTTTATAGAGGTTTACAAAATTATGAGGGGCATGGATAAGATAAACAGACAAAGTCTTTTCCCTGGGGTCGGAGAGTCCAGAACTAGAGGCCATAGGTTTCGGGTGAGAGGGGAAAGATATAAAAGAGACCTAAGGGGCAACTTTTTCACGCAGAGGGTGGTACGTGTATGGAATGAGCTGCCAGAGGATGTGGTGGAGGCTGGTACAATTGCAACATTTAAGAGGCATTTGGATGGGTATATGAATAGGAAGGGTTTGGAGGGATATGGGCCAAGTGCTGGCAGGTGGGACTAGTTTGGGTCGGGATATCTGGTTGGCATGGACGGGTTGGACCAAAGCGTCTGTTTACATGCTGTACATCTCTATGACTCTAAATGACCTACCACCCACTCTCTCCTCCAACACCTTCCCTGGAGTTCTACACAGGGGTGTACACTACACCCCCCTTCCCCAAGTGAGCCCTCCAACATTGTCCTGTACAGGGCAAATGTGGAACCTGTCTGTGTGTGTATATATATATATATATATATATACGGAGGCCCAGACTCACCCCTGAAAAGGTGGTAGTAGCAGTCTTGTTGTTGGGTATCCAGTCCGGCTGCCCCAGAAAGGGTGTGGGGGCTGGCGGGGGGAAAGAGGGGGGTGGTTTTGGACGGGTTTGGTGTTGGGAGTGGGTGTGGGGAGTGGTGTTGGATGGGTTGGGGGGCAGTGTTGGATGAGGTTGGGGGATGGGGTGGGGACAGTGCTGGACAGGGTTGGGAGCAGAGGGGGGTGGGTTTACTGTGCGTCTCCTGAGGGGGGAGCGGACTTAACAGAAAACTCCGAGCCCCAGAGGAAAGGTATTGAATCAATTAACCAAATTCTCAATTATTCAAACGAAATAGTGCCTGCCCATCTCGTTCGGATAATTGCGGTTCCTCTGTATGAATAAGAAGGGTTTAGAAGGATATGGGCCAAATGCTGACAAATGGGACTAGATTAGGTTAGGATATCTGATTGGCACGGACAACTTGGACTGAAGGGTCTGTTTCCGTGCTGTACATCTCTATGACTCTAAGTGAAGTACTTAACATATTTCTATGAGAAGTGATTAAGTATTAAATAAACCCAATATTTTTCTTCTAGTTACAGTCCAGATTGGATTATTCAGTCTTCAGTTTTCAAGCAGTTCAATAACCATCATGAATAAATGATATTTGACTAATGTTAGCAGTTTAAGTTTGTAAAAAGGTACATTGCACAGAGTATTTCTAAAATTCTGTATTAAAACTCTGATGGTACTCCAAAAACATAGAGCAGCATTTTGAAGGACAGTTACACATAAATAAATGCAGATGTGATGCATTGACCAGAGTTGTAACTGGCATGTGCCAATAGCTATTTATGGCTCTGCAACAGCTTTATTTTACTGTTTGTTTTAAACCATGCTCTAAAAGGAGAAAAGGGTTGCACTTTTGAAAACAAGTTACTTGAACTGATTGGTAGCTGTGTTTATAATGCTGCTTTACAGACAGTGGGGAAGGCAAAATAAGATGGCATGGTACTGGGATGTGCGTACAAAGTGAGTCTGAGCCAGCAACTGGTCGCTGATTGGTCACAACTGTACAAACCAACGCAAATGCCAAATATCATCAGTCTTATTGGTTCGCAGACAGCTGAACACAATTATTCTCTCCCACCATTTCTATAATTTGTTGCCTTTAACTAATGACTGTGCAACAGAACAATTATTTTTTTTTCTTTATTTATTCACAGGACGATTGCATCACTGGCTAGGCCAACATTTATTGTCCATCCCTAATTGCCCAGAGGGCAATTCAAAGTCAACCACATTGTCGTAGATTTGGAGTCAAGTGTAAGCCAAACCAAGTAAGGATGGCAGTTTCCTTCCATAAAGGACATTAGTGAACCAAATGGGTTTTTCTGAAAATCGGCAATGGATTCATGGTCACCATTAGATTCTTAATTCCACGTATTTACTGAATTCATATTCCACCATCTGTCAGACGGGATTCGAACCCAGGTTCCCAGAACACTATCTGAGTCTCTGGATTAATACCAGTCCAGCGTTAATACCACTAATGTGTATTAATGTCTAAATTAATGTGTAAATTCCCTGTGCCTTTGGTAAAGAACTGAGAATCTGGAAGGCAGGAGATTGGAGAACAATAGATCTTGGGAATATAAATGAACACCTGATTGGAAACTACAAGCCGTGCTAATAAACTGTTTCTCAGGGTATTTTTCCTTCCACCATAATACTGACATTTTTTTGTTTGCCTGTGATTGTCAGTATGTATGTTTAGGGGGTTTTAAAAGAGGGGTTAGAGTTTAACTAGTAGAGATATTTTGCCTGTGGTTAAAGTTTACATGTGTAAACAAATAGTAGTCCTTATTCAGTACAAAACCCTGGTCAGTGTTTTAACCTGAGTCAATCATATAGGTAAACTAAGGACTTTGCATACTTTTATGAAATCTTGAACTTTTGTGGCCATCCCAGATTTAGTGGGACTCAAAAATTATCAGCATGATCTTTCAAATAGAGACCAAAGATTTGTTACTGTATTTTCAGTAAATCTCTCACCTGACCATCTGCAGAGAGTTTTGTCATCCAACCTTTCTTAAAATTCAGTAGGTCTGGCTAAAAGAAATTTAATAATGACACATGAAAGACTGTAGTATAATCAAAGAATATATGAAAACATGAGCCAAAGTAACTCTTCCATACCCTGACAAATGTACACTGAAAGTAGAATGATACCGCAATTGTACATCATGCTAAAGTTGATTGACCGCTCTAAAGTTGATTGACCAGTTTGAATTCTTTGCTGTAACATTGCCATGACAATTGGCTTTTTACTTTCACCCCCACAACCATGCTCTTCATTGTCCAGTTGTGTAACATTTATGTGCATGCAGTTTTCCCTTATGTAGTTTCTAGCATTTTACCCATATCTCTCCCTTCCCTGTTACATCAATCTGGTTTTGTAGGTCTCCTTACCGTCACTGTTGACTCAGTGGCTCTCCTGTCCAGTGACTTTGCCCTGCGGTACTGTGGAAGAGTCACGGCTGAAACATCTGGAGGAGAGCTGACTTGGTCTGACTCCGATACAAAATCCTACAATGGTAAATCATAAATAACCAAAGATCAGCAATTTATTAGAAAGAGCCGTTAAAACAGAGCTGTTCCAATGCTGATTGCTAGACTAATCTAAAAATGTATTTCATCTGTGAGAAACATCTGGCATGATATCCACACTGTTTACAAGGTGGCTGGGTGGAGAGGTTTAGGAATTTACTTTTGTAGCTTCACGGATAGGGTGAAAAGGAAATAGATTTTAAAATGATCATATTTGAAGATAGCTGATCAATGTGAGGCCGAAATGGAAATAAAACTGGTTACTAGGTGCAGATAGAGGGCATCAGCCTGCGAATCCTAATAATTTATATTGATATTTTACATAAAAGTCAGTTCTGCTATAAAAATGGTAGTTCTGTTCTCATGTGATCTGGTGTTAGAAGGCAATTGCGTAATGGAAACACCTTTTAAACTAATGGCGTCGGAATCACATTATAACCAAAACACACGTCTAAAGTTTGTTCTTTAGAAACAGTGTGCCCAATTCGTTAATTGCATTATAGCAAAATTCCACAGATGAAGCATGTGGTATAGCAGAATGACCTGTATAGAAGCCAACAGGCCTATCAGTCGTGAAATAGATTGGGCTAATCGGTTGGGCTATGAGACTCGTTAAAGTACACCTTGTAGATGGCCCACAATGCAGCCTCTGTGTATCAGTGGTGGAGAGAATGAATGTTCAGAGTGGTGAGTTTGGTGCCAGTTAAGTAGGCTGTTCTACCCTGGATGGCACAGAGCTTTTTAAATTTTTAGAGTTGCACACATCCAGACAAGTGGAAATTACTTCATCACATTCCTTTTTTGTATTTTGTAGATGACGACCAGGCTTTGGGGGATTAGGAGAGGAGTTCCTCATCACAGAATTCCCAGTTTTTATAGCAGTGTTTCTGCAGCAGTTCTAAGTAAGTTTCTGGTCAATGATCACCTCCAGAATGTTGTTACTGGGAGTTTCAGCATTGTTAATGCTGTTGAACGTTCTGGGGAAGATGCTGCTTGCTGGTCATTTGAGCGAGTGAATGTCACTTGCCACTTACCAATTCAAGCCTGATTGTTTTGCAGGTCTTACTGCAAATGGATACAGAGCAGCTTCAGTATCTGAGGAGCTATGAATGGCCCTGACTACAATGCAACTGTCAGCACAGGTCCCCACTTCTGTCCTTAATTGGATGGAAACTCACTGATAAACAGCAAAAGATGCTGGATCTAAGACATTGCCCTGTGAACTCCTGCAACAATATCTGGGGTTGAGATGATTCAGTTGCAAATTTTTATTTGCGCGATAAGCGACTTCAAGCTTTTCCCGATAATTTCAATAACTTCCAACTTTGTTAACACTCCACAATTCAACAATGAATCAAAAACATCCTTGTCCCCGAATAGTCCATTTCACCTCTGCAATTCAGCTCTTTTGTCGAGATTTCGACCAAGGCTGTAATGAGCTAGGTAACACTGGGGAATTCAAACTCTTGAGCATTAGTAAGTAGATTATTGGTAAGTTTGGCTTAATGGCACTTTCAATTACACTTACATTATTTGCTGATGATTGGCTGCATATGGTAGCTGACTGGATTTGTCCTTTTTTTTTAACAGAGTACAAATCTGGGGAATGTTCTGCATTGCGGGATAGACACTAATATTAAAGCTGCACTGGAACAGCTGAGTATTTATTCAGTTGATTCTGGAGCATGTATCCATTATTAGAGCCTGGATGTTGTCAGGACTGGTATCCTTCACTATATCCAGTGTGCTCAGCTATATCTTGATCTCACAGGAATGCAACAAGTTAGCTGAAAACTGGCAGAGTTGATGCTGGGGACCTCAGGACAGGGCCATGACTGATAATCCATTCAACACTTTTGGATGAAAATGGTTGCAAATACTTTAGTCTTATGATTGTACTGATGTTCTAGGTAACCTTATCTTTGAGGATGGGGATGTTTATCAAGTCTCCTCCACTGATTTATTGGTGAGTTGTCCAATGCTATTCACAACTGAATTTGGACTTCAGAGCTTTGATCCAGTCTGTTGATTTTACGATCACTTAGCTCTGTTTTTCATAGTACATTCATTCCCCTTTCGCATCTGTGCAGTAATTCTATCTTATAGCTTTATCAGGCTGGCACATCATGTTTAGGTATGCCCGATGTTGCTTCTCAAATTCTCTCCTTCATTTCTCATTGAAACAGATTTAGTCCTTTTGCTAGAAGATAATGATTGCATGAGGAATATGTGGAACTCTGAGGTTACAGATTGTGGTTCAATTTGATTCTCCTGCTGCTTATTACGTTCTGAGCTCCTGGATCTATTCTACATAAATCTCATTAAGCGCATTGGTACTGCCACACAACATGACGGAGCTTTGTCTCCAGTCCGAAAACGGGTCATCATCCCCATAAGGACTGTGGTTGTCACCCCTACCAATATTGTCACAGACATTAGACATGATAAGGTCAAGTACTTTTATTTCTCCTTTTGATTTTCTCACCCGACTGCACACATGATCTTGACAGATGTCTCCTTCAGGGCTCTTCTGCTGTTGATTCATTTCTGAGCTTCTAGATCTATTCTGCATAAATCTCATTAAGCACATCAGATGGGCCAATGGGCTGAGGAGTGCCAAATGGAGTTTAATTTAGCTAAATACGAGTTATTGCATTTTTGGAAAGCAAATCTTAGCCTGGACTTATACACTTAATGGCAAGTTCCTAGAGAGTTTTGCTGAACAAAGAGACCTAGGAGTACAGGTTCATAGCTCCTTGAAAGTAGAGTCGCTGGTAGATAGGATAGTGAAGGCGGCATTTGGTATGCTTTTCTTCACTGGACAGAGTATTGAGTACAGGAGTTGGGAGCTGTACATGACATTGGTTAGGCCACTTTTGGAATTGTGCGTGCAATTCTGGTCTCCTTCCTATCAGAAGGATGTTGTGAAACTTGAAAAGGTTCAGAAAAGATTTACAAGGATGTTGCTAGGGTTGGAGGATTTGAGCTATAGGGAGAGGCTGAATAGGCTGGGACTGTTTTCCCGGAGCGTCAGAGGCTGAGGAATGATCTTATACAGGTTTATAAAATCATGAGGTGCATGGCTAGGATAAATAGACAAAGTCTTTTCACTGGGGTGGGGATGTCCAGAACTGGAGGGCATAGGTTTAGGGTGAGAGGGGAAAGATATAAAAGAGACATAAGGGGTAACTTTTTCACACAGCGGGTGGTACATGTATGGAATGAGCGGTCAGAGGAAGTGGTATAGGCTAGTACAATTGCAACATTTAAAAGGCATCTGGATTATATAAATAGAAAGAGTTTGGAGGGATATTGGCCGAGTGCTGGCAAGTGGGACGAGATGAGATTAGGATATCTGGTTGGCATGGATGAGTCGGACCGAAGGGTCTCTTTCCGTGCTGTACATCTCTATGACTCTATGACTCAACCAACTTGGTCAGTAATAGCAATACTGGGCCTTTCTTGCTGGACATTGAAATCTTCTAATAAGAGTATCTTCTGTGTCCCTTGATGTTCAACATGGAACAGCACCACTCAATTGTGGTGGGAGGGTAGTAGGTGTCAACTAGCAGGAAGTTTCCCAGCCTGTGATGCTATGGAACCTGTGAGGTCTGCTGTCAATGTTAATAGCTCCCAGAGCTTCTCCCTCCTAACTATACATGTCGCCACAGGGACAGATCGTTCCTAGGGATAATGACAGTTAGCATTGCCTGCCAGGTATGATTTGACGAGAATCAGGCTGTACTTGATAGCCCATAAAACAGCCTTCCAACTCTGACAAATCCCCAAAGAAATGCAGAGTTGACTAGACACAGTGCACTTCTGTTGTTTCTACTGCTTAAACAGATGCCAGGTGGGCCATCCAGTTTATTCTTATTTAACCTTTTTGTAATAAATACCACAAATTGTTCATTAGACTATTGTAGAGGACAGGTCAGAGAAAATAACATTGCTGTAGTAATGTGTAAGCCAAATGGGGCTTTTTTGAACAACATTAGTGAAATGGGATTTTAACGACAGTGTCCTAGTTTCATGATCATCATTACTTTGACTTGTCTTTTTATTCAGGATTTAAGATGACTCATTTCTCCTGAGCTACATTCACGCTAATTTTCTTTTTGTCTACACAGACCTCTGAGGTCCATGCACAGCAGCAAGTCCTGAGACCAGAAACCAATGCTGCAATTGGTGGCATCAGTCTCCATGCACAGACGCTCAGAGTAGCTTAGAGGAAACATTGTCCCAGAGCATTACTCCAGGCCTCTGGATCACTAGTCCAGTGATATTATCACTATTAACCATACCTCTAATACAGAGGTTGTCAACTATAAAGTTCACAGTAAATGTTGCGTGAGTGAATTTAAGGCGGCATTTAACGGGTGGCATATTTGGGACACAAGGCATGAAAGCAACATAGCTTTACAGATTGGTGAATCTAAAACATTGAATATAAATGCAAATAAATGATTCGGAATTCCTAATTTTTGTTTTGCTATAGTCAGGCATTGCATGCAGTTACGCTCACAACTATAGAAAGAATATTATGAAAATGGAAAAAGGTAAAATGAGGTTCACTATGACAATATCAGCACTAAGGTTTTGCCAATTTGTGCTTTTAGTTAAATGGAGCCAATGCAAAGCATCTGATAGAAGTTTTGAAAATTATAAAAGATTTAAAATGTCAACTTGTGAACAATTGTTTCTCACATTTGACAAATAGGTAATGGAAAGGATTAGACTACGAACAGTCACCAGATAAGCTTACTCTTTGCCTTGGGTAGGATCTCTTCTCGCTTCGACCTCGGCATCTTGTGTTGTGAAAATCAGACTCAGAAGAGGAACTGGATGCCATCTGCTGGGCTCGCTTCATCTCCAGGGTCTCAAACTGTTCAATAACCTGTGACCTCCTACAAAGAAACACGGGAAGTCTAATCACATGAAAAATCCATAATAAGCAGTCAGGTGCCATCATACCTTAAGTGACGAAAGCAGTACAACTTCTAATGCATTCAACTTATCTACAGCTACATAATAATATGTGCTATTTTAAATGTTTGGGAAGGGACAAATTGGGAAGATAGCAATATTGAATAACTCCAACTATGCTGCCATTATAAAAGGAAACCTATTTTCTTTTGAAGATCCAATGTAACTAGTGAAATCCAAAAGCCACCTATGATACTATTAGTTCTGTGCATACAGTTTAGTATTCCACTGAAGGTTAACTATTATGTTAGTGTTTTTAATTATAATCCTTTACTTTGGAGGGTTGAATAAATAATTTTTAAAATGTGCATTTGTTTCATGTATCAACACACAGTGTTAGTGTATTTAATGTTAAAATAAATGAAATAAACAATGCACCAAGAATAATGCACATTTTGTTGAAGGAATTGTATTCTGTTTCAATAGCTTCAGAGTATAGGACATAAAATTACTGCAGGTTCTACACCCGGCTTAAAAAGAAGTGACTCATTACCAGCACAAGAACAGAGAGTTCATAATATATAAATTGTGTCCTTAACCTGGCTACTATGTAAGTTGCTGATGTATTTGGTAACATGAGGCTTTGTCATACGAATGCATGGATTCCTACTACCGATTCTTCATTATTAATCATTATAAAGGCACATGCAATGCCTTCAATAATAGTTCTGATTTCAAATAGCGATTATGTGAATATATAGCATTAAACAAAGTTGATTTCTGAGCATGTTAAACACCACCATATTGCATAGTTAAGAGTACTACACTGTTAACTCAGCCAGCGTTAAAAGTTTGATTTATTCCGAGATTTACTGCTAATCTCTGCAGAACGTTGATTCAATGCAGATCAATATTTCAACAACTATTTACACTTCTATACCATATCTAACATAGTCAAACAGCATAAGCTGCTTAATGAGAGCAAAATTAATGAAAATATCAAAAGAAAAGAGCAAAACAATGAAATCTGGGCAGTGCAGTGGCTCAGTGGTTAGGACTGCTGCCTCACAGCACCGGGAACCTGGGTTCGATTCTAGCCTTGGGTGACTGTGTGGAGTTTGCACATTCTCCCCATGTCTGTGTGGGTTTCCTCTGGGTGTTCTGGTTTCCTCCCACAGTCCACAGATGTGCAGGTTAAGTGGATTGGCCAGGCTAAAAATTTATCATTGTGTTTACTGATGTGCAGGCTAGGTGGATTAGCTATGGGAGATGCAAGGTTACAGGGTCGTGGTGGAAGTATGGGTCTGGTCTTTGGAAGGTTGGTGTGGACTTAATTGGCTGAATGGCCCGCTTCTACATAGGGATTCTATGATGATTTCTGGCACTTTTTGACAAGCTAAGATGTAGAAATCAAGAAGAAAGATCAAATGCTGGAACAGAAGCAGGTTTTAAGAAACATTTTTTTAAAAAGTGAGAACTAGGCAGACAAGTTTAGGGAGGTGACTGCAGAGTTCAAGGCCAAAACAATAATGGCACAGCAAATAAAGTCAGATGCATAAGCACAGATTGTGAAAGCTTTCAAGATGGAAGGAAGGTCCACAGTTAAGGGAAGGTGAAATGACAGAAAAATTTGAAAACCTGAATGAATACTTTAAAATGTGATGCCTTGAATGGAGAGCCAGTGAAGATGTAAAGGAACAAGGTGATGGACGAATGAGATTTGAAGTGAGTTGAGATATGGGGTAGCAGAGCTTTCGATATGCGCAGGTTTATATAATGTGTCACAAACAAATATGAAAGGAGAACTGCATTATCAGCTCACCTATAATCTCATTGAATGGCAGAGTAAATTTGATGGGCTGAATGGCCGACATCTCCCAAATTTTGCACTCCTGTTTCTGTTACCATAACATTTACTCACTTCCTTTTAAAAAGCTGGAGCATGGATTTTCCTTTTCTCAGTAATGTTAAGTGTTAAAGCATTCAATGTCCCAACCCACTATCTAACAAAAAAGTTCTCCTAACTTGATCCTTCATTCTATGGTGCATTTCTAAGTCAAGTAACATCATTTTAAATGAGTAGAAACTTTAGCCCACTTTACGTGCACTACCCAAGATTTGAAATGTGGCTCTGCACTTCTTATAGTTGCTTATTAGATTAGATTACATTACATTACAGTGTGGAAACAGGCCCTTCGGCCCAACAAGTCCACACCGACCCGCCGAAGCGCAACCCACCCATACCCCTACATTTACCCCTTACCTAACACTACGGGCAATTTAGCATGACCAATTCACCTGACCTGCACATCTTTGGACTGTGGGAGGAAACCAGAGCACCCGGAGGAAACCCACGCAGACACGGGGAGAACGTGCAAACTCCACACAGTCAGTCGCCTGAGGCGGGAATTGAACCCGGGTCTCAGGCGCTGTGAGGCAGCAGTGCTAACCACTGTGCCACCGTGCCGCCCACTGTGCCACCGTGCCACCCACTAAATGCTAAATGGAAGTCATGTATTTTCATGCTAATTGACCATCACTGACAAAAGAGAGTGTCTTGAATCAGCACACTGCTACTGCTCTTTAAGCAGTTGCCACACAACCTACACATAAGGTTAAAAATAAAAGAAGCAGTAGCAGGAGAACACAAGACAGGCATTGAGCCTGCTCTGCTATTTAATCTGGTCATGGTTGATCCTGGGTTTCAGCTCCACTTGCCTGCCTTCATTGATTCCCCAAGAGACACATACTATAAAAGGAGTAATTATTCTGCATGTCAAAATGGTCACCAGCCCCTGCATGTGTGCAGCTGGCCACAACTGGATCACTTCAGGAAATCAGCTCAGAAAATATTGTTTTGAAGATGACTTCAAATATGAAAAGTTTGTGAAGTATTGGTGCTAGTGATAACTTGGGAGGTCACAGGATCTGATCTTGTGCTGCATGTTGGGAATGATTTCTAGGACATCATGGGGCTGAATTTTAGGACATTCTGGGAGCAATATATCAAAGGTATTTTAGGCAACTTACAGGATCGGTAAGGGTTATATACAAGTGAAAGAGGGGTCATTTCTTTCAGGTGTTGGAGCAATTAGCACATGTACAATTATAGTTTAAAAAAGGAACTAAGTACAATCATCCATTTTTGAGACTGGCTGCTACTTTGTCACTTCCAAAATGTTAGACCAAGCATCCCCTTTGCACATGGATGCTCTTTGTGTCTTTGATCTATTAATTTAAGATGCTAGCAGCCAATCTAAAAGGCAAGGGCAGCATATACTGACTCATAAATGAGATCCTATGAAGATATTCGCTGTGTAGAACTACAAATAAAATGAAGTGTAATATCTTTGGGAACTAGTTCAATGAATTAATAAGAGAGGTGAGAAACTATTATCTGCCCAGCTGACACAAGCTAATACTATTGCCCTTAATTATTCATTATGAACAAAATGCAGAACAACTGAGAGCTGCCGGGCAGCCCACAAATGTAATACATATACTGAGTGGCTGGCAAGAACATCACAGTGGACTAGTCTTAACTGGTGATTTATGGCAATTTGAAAAACAAAGCAAAATCATTCATTGCAAAATGAAGTTTTGATTCCTTTGATAGGTAGCATGTCAGAATCAGTCCTCTAGAATCAGCAATCAAATGGAGGTGTCCCAGAGAGCAGACGATAATACTGGGCACACAGCTCAGAGCAGATTAGCAGTAACACCTGGAAGAGAGCACTGGACAATCAGAAGTGAACCAGAAAATATAAATAGTTAACAGCCTGAGATCATTCAAAATCCTCCAAAAATTACTGATTTATGAGAAATGTTAAGGGACTGGGACCTAGCCCCATCAACTCCTTCCAATTAAGTTGAAACAGAATCTGAAAGAGTAATCAATTAAATGTGGAACATAGCCAGAGAGTAAATAAACTAAATCACCATCAACTCTATCCATGATGTTCTCAAAGATGTCACAAAAGTATAGACGTGATACTGTGACACCTCTTTCTTTCATCCAGGTGTGATATTTGCATTTTACACATGCTTGCTCTGTCTCACCACTACAGATTCCTTTCTATCATTCTCTGACTGAAGAAGTGTCTGCTTTTTCTCTTTCACTTCAGTTTCCTTCACCCATCTCTCTCACTGATCTACAGGCATCTTTTATACTTTACTCAGTTTTTCATTTGCCTCTTTTCACTTGTCTGTATGTGTTTCTATTCTGTTCCTTTCTGATAATGGGGCAAGAGGAACCAACAGCCCTGAGACACTGGTTCAGGAGAAGATTACATTAGGATTCTGAAGGGACAAATGGAAGAAAAATTGGGAGTTAAACAAGGCAGTAAGATAAAGGCAGCAGCATCGCTGGCAACTCGATCTGCTGCATGGTGGAAAAGAATGCTGAAGGTGCTTTCATTCAACTTCTCTGTTCATTGGAAGAACAAGGCTGCCACACCCATAGGCTCAGCCTGTTAAATCCTGAGTCAACCTCCCAACTCAACTTCCAGCACATACCCACAAGTGAATTAAATTAAGCAGTTATGAATGAAAATCAACAAGACTTCAGCTATTTTAGATCATAAGCTCTGCTCCAATTTGCCTGTTCCCGCTACCTTTTCTCACAAAATAATACATTCTAGCATTTTGCTTAGGCTAACCGGCCTACAATTCCCATTTTCTTTCCTCGTCCTTTGTCACAGAGTTTGGTACTTTCCAATCCTTGGGAACTGTTCTGGAATCTAAGGAATTCTGGAAAGAAAGACTTGCATTTATGCAGCATGTTTCAGAACCGCCTGGTTTCAAAAATAGCACTTCATTGGCTATAAGGAAACAAGTGTAGCTGTAGTAGAAAACATCAAAGCCAAGTCACGAGCAGCAAGCTTTTACAAACATCAATATGATAATGACTAGATAATTTATCTTATGGGTACTGAGGGATCAATATAATCATGACACTGGATACAACTCCCATCTTCTTATTCAAATTACTGTCATGGAATCATTTGTGTTCAAGGAGGGCAAGCAGAAACTTGTTTAATGTATCACCCAAAATTTGGCACTTTCTGACAGAACCACACTCCTTCAGTATTACACTAAAGATCAAAAATATCCACAGCTACCTCTTTTCAAACCCTAGGATGAATGACATAGTATCCAGATATTGCCCTTTACTCCAGTATTATGAAGTACCAACCAGACCATGCCTGTATCCCATGCAGAAGGCAACAAAAATGTATACAGTGAAATAAAAAAAAGGGTTAACTGTATATGTCACACTGTGCTTGCATAATGCGAGATAAATATCGCTGTAATTGAGACAAATATGCTGCACACACCCATGCATAAAACTTGAGAAACCCACAAGTGCACCACTACATATCAATAGAGACAGGCAGACATGGAGCCAAACTCACTTATAGCAACACGTGTAATCCACTAGCTCTGTTCCTCTTTCCAATTGGATCATTATTGATCTTTCAACTTCATAATTCTGGCAATGCTCTACATCCCTCATTACCTTACTAACAATTGTTTCTCAAATTCAGGTTCAAAGTTTTGATTTGACCCACGCAACATTCACAGACTTGTGGAGGCTAGAGTTCACATTTCTACTACCCATTTTGTGAAAAAGTGCTTTCTGATTTCATTGATGGATGTCCTGACTCTAATTTTCAAATTGTGTCCTTATTTTCCACTAACAATCAGAGAGACCAAAGAGTGCAGGGACATAGTTTCTTGAAAGTGGCGTCTCAGGTAGACAGGATGGTGAATAAGGCATTTGGCACGCTTGCCTTCATTGGTCAGAGCACTGAGTACAGGAGTTGGAATGTCACATACAGCAAGGTCATTTACTAGTGGAGTACTGCATACAGTTCTGGTTGCCCTGCCAAGGATGTTATTAAACTGGAAAGGGTATATAAAGGATTTACAAAGATGTAACTGAGACTGGAGGGTTTGAGTTATAAGGAGAGGCTGGATAGGTTAGGACTTTTCTCCCTAGAGTGTAGGAGGCTGTGGAGTGAGCTTATAGTGATTTATAAAATCATTAGGGGCATGGATAGGGTGAATAGCCAAGTTTTTTCCCCAGGGTAGGGGAGTCCAAAACTAGAGAGCATAGGTTTAAGGTGAGAGGGGAAAGATTTAAAAGGGACCCGAGGAGCAACATTTTCACACGTTCATTAATGAAACGAGCTGCCAGAGGAAGTGGTAGAGGTGAGTACAATTACAATACTTAAAAGACATTTGGACAGATTTATGGATAGAAAAAGTTTAGAGAGCTTTGGGCCAAACACAGACAAAGGGAATAGTTTAGTATAGGAATGGATGAGTCGGGGAAAAGAGTCTGTTTCCATGTTGTATGACTCAATGGCAAATGTAAACCGGTAATTTGATTAAAATGGAAGTCAGGTTCAACATTCAACAAATGTTTAAAAACACAATATTGCTAGAAACAGCATAAGACTAATCTCATGCCATATGCATAGATTACAACCAGCACTGTCACCCATTTCACCATATTAAAGGTTTACAGTATGTACCTGCGAGCAGTCATCTTTTTCTTTTTAAGGATTTGTCCTGTTACAGATTCTCATATCACTTATGGACAATAATAGCCTATTTCCTCCACTACTTACATACCATGACTGCCCTATGTACCCTTTACTGGAAGCACGGTAGCAACTCACCAAGACTTCCTTGACCTCACTTCCCAAGTCTGTAATCTCCACCAGCCAGCAGGATAACAGCAACTGGTGCATGCAAACACCGTTACATCTCATTCAGACATGGGGGGCAAAGCCCTGTCCCTTCATTTTCGCTGGGCCAAAATCCTGGAACTGCAATCCTGGCAGCATTGTGAGAATACTTTTACAACACAGACTGAACAACTCAAAAAGTAGGTCCATCACCACTTCCTCAAAGGTAACCAGGCATGGGCAATAAATGTTAACCTTTCCAATGACTTCCAAATCTCAATAATGAACAATTAAATAAGCTTTACTGAAGTTTAGCTAATTACATAGACAATAAAGGGGTCTGCAAAGTAAACACAGCTGTAATAATGCCCAAACACCACAGGGGGTAACAAATCACCCAGCAATTCAGACACAACAATGGACTGAATTTTTCCCTTTTTTTTTTGGTAGTGTCATTTTCAAGGAGATCCATGCTGGATGTTCTGCTGTGGCTCATAGAGTCACAGAGTCATACAGCACAGAAACAGATGCTTTGGTCCAAGCAGTCCATGCCAAATATAGTTCCAAACTAAACTAGTCCCACCTGCCTGCTCCTGGCCCACATACCTCCAAACCTTTTCTATTCATGTATCTATCCAAATGTCTTTTAAATGTTGTAATTACATCACTATCTCAGCAGGCTCATCCCCTACGCAAACCGTGTAAATATTTTGCCTCACGTCTTTTTTAAATCTTTCTCCTCTTCCCTTAAAAATGTGCCCTTAGTCTTGAATTCCCCCATCCAAGGGAAAAGACAACTACCATTAACTCTAACTTTACCTCTCATTATTTTATAAACTTCTATCAGATCGCCTCTCAACCTCCTACGCTCCATTGAAAAAAAGTCCAGCCCCAAGCAACTGACTGCTCTGGAACCAGCCTCCACAGTGCCTGACTCAGTATTTGTATCACAGGGACAGCTGACATGCTCAAGGGTGCCAGCACATTGTAACATTCATATCGCTGGAACTGTATTGAAATGTAGCTCCACAACACTTTAGACATCACAAGGCACAAACTAGCCTTCATATTCTGCTTGCAAATGAGCAAATAGCCCAGAAGGGAAAGCTGGCATCTTGTTTCTCCAATTGGGCCCGGGGTGTCCTGGTGGACAAGGTAGTCAACAGAAGGAGCGCGTTCTTCTCTCCAGACTAACAAAGGAGATCATGCCACCAGTTGTAGCCTGCCTGGATACAGATATCCAGGATGGAAAGAAAGGCCTAGTAATGCTGTACAAAGGTAAATTATCTTCTGTGCACCATAAGGATAAGTGGCGTCATTCTGTTTCTGCTACCTCAGTCACAGGACTACTATCACTCATTCTAACTCTGCTACTGCAACACAACTCTCAATATTTCATACATTATGTCCACTCAGCACCTTTCACCCACCTCATCCTCCTGAACCCTTCCTGCCCTCTGCACTTCCTGGGGTCATTGCATCAACTCTCCTGATCCAGTGTCATCACTAATACCTCTCCCACCCACTTCCATTGTACTCAATCCCACCTTATGTGTCACTACAGAAAAATAACATCACACAACTGCGCCGAGGGCAAAGACTGGCAGACAAGGTGGTGGATGTTAGGTTCTTCATCACATCGGAGGAAAAGATGCCGCAAGTGACCAGTAATGATGGCAACCACTCAACTGGGGAAATCAAAACTTCCTTATCCAACCAGCTGAGTAAGCTTCATTGTACCGTGCTGTTCTCCCATTAATGCCAGTGCTAACTCATTTTTAATGTAAACAAACTATTACTGCCTTTCTCGCAATGAATCTCCTCTCTTCTCTCATGCAGGTAATAGTGGGATCCAGTAACCTCAAACAACAAGGAGGCCAGTGCCGGAATCACTGAGCTCTACTTCCAACTCTGAGGAGGAAGCTGCTCAAATCTTGGACAAGGCTTTGACCCACACCCCCTACCAGCTCAGAGACTTGTCTTTCTAGATGAGATCCAGGAGCACAACCTGGTGAGGACATCACTCGGGACATCCCTGTAGCCGGTTGAGGAAGAAATGCCCGAGGGTTGTTGGTACACAGAGGACTGCTGAAAGCTGGTACCTGCTCAGTCCCAGGAGACAACAATGGCAGGGTCTTGCTCATTACCGACATCGCCAAGACACACAGACAGCCTCAGCAAGTTTGTCAGAGACAGCCGGGAAACTTGATCAAAGGTTGAAGGAGTCCATTAATGTTAGCGGTGACATGCTGGTTCCAGCAGGCATATACCTGTCTTCGTGGACAGGCTGGCTAACATCACGGAGACCAGGTCCAGCTGGATATATGTGTTCTCCATTGTTCTAGCCAGTGACGCTCAGCATCAATGAGATGACAAGAGGAGGATGAAGAACTTCAACCTTAACCTCACCCCAGGGGCCAGTAGCTGCTATAAGGAGGAGCCACACAGAGCTCCCCAGCAACATTCTCTCAGGACACTGCAGGAATGCCTGGCCATTCCATCACCACCTTCCTGCGATGGCAAAGACTGCAGAATCTTAGGATGGTACGCGAGGGAAGAATTCCTGATCTCCATTACTCATTGTAAAGAAATGCTTCGCAAAAATCACCTCTAACGGTCAAGTTTCAGAGATCCTTCTACAAAAATGAACATACACATTAGGAACGAGAAGAAGCCAAGGCCCTCCAAGCCTTCTCTGGCATTCAATAAGATCAGGCCTGATTTGATTGCTCCACATTTCTGCTTATCTCAGATAATCTTTCACCCCTGCATTTATCAGGAATCTATCTGCCTCCACCTTAAAAATACTCAAAATGAAGACAGGGCAACATTTCCCTGTCATTTTCTCTTTCCATTCCACTACCATCTAAAGACCCCACGTTAGAGGGGTCAGGTGGGAACCACTTTGTCAGTATTTAATGCACTATGATCCGCAGTGTTGGCAGAAGGAAGGCCCTGTACCGTCACATTGAATAAGTTTTAAAAACGGCAACATTTAAAAGAAATTTTTCCCAGGAGCATTACAGGCTGAAGGGTGACCTTATAGAGGTTTATAAAATCATGAGGGGCACGGGTAGGGTGAATAGCTAAGGTCTTTTCCCTAGGGAGGGGAGTCCAAAACTAGATGGCATAGGTTTAAGTTGAGAGGGCAAAGATTTAAAAAGGACCTGAGGGGTAACTTTTCTCACAGAGGGGTTGGTGCATGTATGGAACAAGCTGCCAGGGGAAGGGGTGGAGGCTGGTACAATTACAACATTTAAAAGCCATCGGGAGGGCTACTTGAATAGGAAGGATTTAGAGGGATATGGGGCAAGGTCAGATTGGGATATGATTAGATTCCCTACAATATGGAAACAAGCCCTTCATGCCAACAAGTCCATACCACCCCTCTGAAGAGAACTCACCCACACCCCTACCCTTTATTTAGCTCTGACTAATGCATCTAACATTATTGGCAATTTAGCATGGCCAATTCACCTGACCTGCACATTTTTGGAATGTGGGAGGAAACTCAGCGGAAACCCACACAGACACGGGGAGAATGTGCAAACTCCACACAGACAGTCAGCCGAGGCAGGAATCAAACCCAGGGCCCTGGCGCTGAGAGGCGACAGTGCTAACCACTGAGCCACCGTGCCACCCTAAATGTCTGGTTGGCTTGGACGAGTTGGAATGTTCATGCTGTATGACTCTGACTAAATCTGAACATGATAAGGAGTGATACTAACTTATTTATGAAGGCTTACTTCATAAATAAAGAGCAAGGGATCTTCAAGTGTATCCGATTAAACAAATATCTTAGCATAATGACTTTGAAAGGATTGCTCTACCTAACTGCCCTGATTATCCAGTTTTGTCTATGATGTGAATGAGGAATCAGGACATCTTTCTAATTTTGTTAAAGAGAAAATAAGTAAAAACAGTAAAGACGGATCATTTTCCTCCCAAAGAAAGCCAAAGAGGTATTTAAGAATGACCTTTAGTTAAGGCCAGTCACTCCAAAATCTGTTTCAGGGGAGTTTTGATTCAGACAGCACTAAACTCAAGGGGGCTTTCCAGAACAAAGTTAAAAATTGCTGATATCTATAGGAATTTTCTTTAATGACAATTTAAACAGTGTTTGAAAGTCAGATTGTACACATATCAAATCATGTTATTGCACTGCAATTGCCCTCATGGTAAAAAATCAGGCCAAACCTGCTAAGCAAGTAACACCCTCCATAAAACAACAGCAAACTCAGTATCACTGGCAGAATTCCAACTTGATTTTTTTCATTGTACACACAGCCAAACATGCTGGCTGTCGCTGGTCACCTCCACTTGCACCAAGCTCTCAGGGATGCAATTTGCATTTGCTTTAATCATGACACCAGTTGACTAACCTATAAAGAAAACCAAAGCGCTACAACTGAGACCTCAGTGTGTACAGTCCAGGAATCCTTTTAATGTTTACTACGATTTCAGAAAGAAAGGTTAACCCTTTGTCCAGTGTCTCCAATCTCCAGTAAGATTATTCGGTTGGATTTTTGTCTCCCGTTGCAGGTGCAAACTGGATCACAAAATGCTTTGTAAAAAGAATTTCCTTCTGCTTTTCTAATCCCAAATCACTTTCATGTGATCTTTACATGGATCTATAGGTCTCAGATGCAATGCACACAAATACCTCTTCCAAGGCTGAAGTCCCAATTGTGGGGCTGCAGGAAACGTTTATTTCTTGCTGCACACAGTTTTCAAATACTGGCAAGTGTTCTGAAAGTCCTAAAATTGCACATCTCTTTAGAGAGTTTGTGACCACTGGTGGAAGGCTGCTGAGAACTATTCTGGGAACATTCTTAAAAGGTAAGAGTAACATACTGTCAGTATTAGATGCTGCAGTGTAACATACACAAGATTATTTTTTTTGGTGCAGTGATTCATCATAGGGGTCTATTCTGTAAAGGTACGTGTTAAAATAAAAGCCTTACCAGCCATTACTGTCATGTTTTGTGCTGTGATTTAAATCAACTGCCATCTCTGGCTGCTTAAAAATTGAGAAAATAACTGGTCCTGTTCCCCTGCATTGATTGACAGGCACTCTTTAAAGGGAAAATGGGACACCATTATGATCTGTCATTCTCAGGGAATGTAGCTGGAAGTTATTGTTATGGGAGCTGTAGCCAATATGAATGTGTGGCTAGATTTCAAAGCCTATTAAAGGTTTCAAGCTCAGCAAGTGGTCTAATGAGCAAAGAAAACTTGAAACTTTATCAGACTCTAATAACAGAATACCCTTGCTGTGGTTTCTGGTCTGTTCACACATCTAATAGGGACAATTTTTTTGATCTGGAGTAATTTTTTTTGGTATCAAAGATAATATGTTTGAATTCAAAATTTCATTAGATTGTCATTGGTTTAATTTTTAATCCAAATGATTTAGAAATAACCCAGAGGGGTTCGTTAGAGTGCAAGAAAATGGGGGTGAGGTTCAGGTGGCCTTCAAACAATGTTGGGTGTTAGGGTTGCTGTTTCAGAAAAGTGAAGTAGGCTTTCTTGCCAACCCAACTCCACACCCCAACAGATCTCATTGTGGCTAGCAAACACCCTGTGAACAAAATGTGCGTGCAAAAAGGCAATAATTTCAGACGAAGTCACGCATGAGTCACATGTTCGTTTCAGATGGTGCAAAATGTGCAGGCCATGGCTTTCCCAAGCCTACAGAATACAAGCCTTACAGTCAGTTTCAGACAACAGCGATTAAGCCTGTTCTGTTTTCTTTTTTTTTCTCCAAGATACAAGTTTCACTTGAGCACAAAAATGAAGGTTGCAGAATTAACTGAGTGCTGCACTGTCAGAGGTTCCATCGTTAGGCTCAGACATTGAACCAAGGCCACGTCCGCCTAATCAGGCAGATGTAAAAGATCCTCTGGCACTAATTTGAAGTATAGTGGAGTTATCCTGTCTGTGCTAGCTAATAATTTTCCCTCAAACAACAACAGACAATAAATTAGCTAGTCATTGATGATTGTGGGAGCTTGCTGTGCATAAATTAGTTGTTCTTTTTCCTATAATTCCTCTGTGACTACACTTCAGAAGTAATTCATTAGCCTTAAAGCACTTTGAGGCATGGGGTGGTTGTGAAAAATGCGATATAAATGTACTTCTTTCTTTCAAGTCAGTCTCCTCCAAGATGCTTGTTGGTCCACATTGGCAATGAACAGTTAATATCTCTTCTGGTTAAAACGAAAGCACAGCAGTTAAAAAAAGATCACGTGAGTAAGCCAATAACAGTCACATAGTAGTTCAATACGTCTCACTTGCTTGCATTCCAATTTTAGATCAAAACATAAATCTGTTGATTAACTGAGCTAAGATCAGAGGACTGGCAGCAAATCAGAGGCCAGATACCCTGCCATCTACTGTGTGAAACATGTATGGCAGAATATAATAGATTATGGACATAGTTGAGTGAATAAATTGAAGCTTTCTAAATCTCTTCATGGTACTAGCAAAATTCTCAAGTATCTTTGACAACTGCTGATGTAATACCAAAAATAAGAATCCACCAGCAGTAAGTGAGTAGCAGAGTGAAATGCTTTCCTTTACAGATCAGGGATTCAGCACCAACAACACTCCTGGAATATCAGTTCCTTGAGTGTCATGAACAGGCTGTGATTGAACTCAGCAAACTTAAAAATGGGAAATGAACATCGCAGTTATGGCATACAACACAGTACAATGTAGAGACAGCACTCAATGTGGTCAGTACTGAAACAAACTGGAAATAAGTTCTGACCTACCATCTCAACACAGAATTATGCTTGGAAAAGAAGATCTGAATAAAAGAGAGATTACAGAAATTGTAAGAAGCAGTCATCTAAAACACATGCAAGATTCAAAAAGCATCAGGAAGTAGGAACACCATGTTTGAACATCATTTATTATTTCCCCTTCTAATTCTCATATTTTCTTGATAAAGTAAATTTGTAATTTAATGCAGTTATATTCTAGTAGCCAAATATTTTGAGATTCAGTTTGTGCTTGAAATTAGAAGAAAAGTGGTTTAATGCCAGGCTTTGGTCAGAAACTGTTGCATTACTGGGATAGGTATGTAATAAGAGATAGTCAGATCTTAAAAGCCACAATCAGTTTCCTCCACCTTCAGTGTCTTACCTTCGTTCTGAGCCAAACAACCGTGTCAACTCCGCTCTGCCAGGACTGCAGGTACGAAATCGCTGCTCCTGGTCCTTATTTGCTTGGAAGGCCTGTTTGTCGCTGATCCTCTTGGCTTTAGGGACATCTGCCATTTTGGCATAGTCCAGATTTATTCGTGTAGCTGGAGAATGGCTTGACCCTTCCCCAACCCTGCTGCTTGAACTTTCAATACTCGACAGCGTGGCACCACTGGTCTCTGAATCGAAGGAGCTCTGGGAAGGGCTAACACAAGAACTGCTGCAGTAAAGGTTACCTGTAGAAGGGAAAGGATTGCTATACAAGCTAGAGTGGCATGATATTATCATGCGACTCTCAGAGGAACTTTACCTGCTGGTGATGCTGCTTCTTGGAGGGGTGATGAGATGCTTTGTTTCGGACTTCAGCTTCTCCAGAGAAAAGTAGCCACTCTCCACACGCTTTTTCTGCTGACTGTCCATCTCATTAATATCAACCACACTCTGGGCTGCTGTTCAGGTAGAAGACAGAACTTGTTTAGAATCAGACAATCATTCACGAGGATTTACAACAGAACCACCCCGACCTTCCAAGCAATGTGGACAGTGAAAATATGTTTCAACTCTACCATCATTGAAAGAAAAGGCACCTCCCAGCACCCCAGGTCTAATCAAGAAAGTGTATTACTCTATCAATTGTACTTGCACACTACATTGTTCACAAATTGGCAGAAGCTACAAAAATAACCCAATGCTCTTGTACAAAGAGTCAGCTGTAATCACACAATTATGGACAATGGGGATGTGGACAAGAAAACGGGCAACAATGTTTGGGTAGTTTACTTAAACCTGAAAGTTGACTGTGCTCTGTCAAAGCAAAACTCAGAAATTTCAATGATGTCACTGTACTCAGTGACTAGACCAGTTCCAGCTGGATGAAAACAGAGGTGAGCTATTTTGTTAAAACACAATCAATTCTGAACAGAGACACCTGTCAAAAGAGATTCCATCCACTGCCTGGGGACAATCCAGATTGTTCATCTACAGATCTGACCTGGTGAACTCAAGAGACTAGCAATCAACTAGTTCCATATTTTACTTTTTGTATCATTAATGATTAATCATCTCACAAATCATTCCAATCATCTGTTCCACTGCACTTTGAAATCACTCCTCATTAGTTTAACTTTCTCAAACATTTTTAAAAATATTACCAGAAGGATTTCTGGCAAGTTCACATGTTTAAAATGTCGAACCTGTTTAAGTGCAACAGGTTTAATTGGAAGCACACTAGCTTTCGGAGCGACACTCCTTTATCAGGTGATCACAATCACCTGAAGGAGCGTCGCTCCGAAAGCTAGTGTGCTTCCAATTAAACCTGTTGCACTATAACCTGGTGTTGTGTGATTTTTAACTTTGTACACCCCAGTCCAACACTGGCATCTCCAAATCCTGTTTAAGTGCAGCTGTGTATTTTTAAGCAAGTGCTCACTATATCTACAAACTGTACAGTTCTGGAGTGTTTAATTGCAGAAATACTCTAATGCATAGTTTGGGTCTTTTTTTTTAAACTATGTTCTCACACTATTCCTAGCTATTAGGTATGCAGCATAACATGGAAAATGGTTCAATTCTAAAATATGAGGCTTCAGAAATCTGACCAATGACCACATGGGTAAAGAGTATTTTTCTGTAGCTTTGATTGTGGGCTGAAATGGGAAAAGAACTGTTTTAGAAATCAAAGACTACTGAAGGATTACTGCAGTATTTAAAAGCAAGAAGCCTGACACTCATTGTAAGCACCATTTACACAGCTGCTTGTTTGACAAGTAGTTGAAGTGTAGTTTGTAGATGAGCTGGATCCAAGAGTGTGTACAAATGGAAATTCAGCCAGTGACAAGGGGTTAATTGATCTGTGGATTAGTTACCAGTTCTCAGTGACAAAGCCCCTCTGCCAGCTAACTGTGTGATTGGTTCTCAGGAAGCTGAACAGCGTGGGGCTGTGAACAAGATGGTGAGAAGCCTTCAGACATTCACCAGCTTAGTAGCGCTCTCTGTTCCTCACAATAAAAATCATTTTGAGCCAGAAGCTTTCTCTTCAACAATTGCTGAAAGCTATGGTTCAACTAATAAAACTTTTCTAAGTGTGAATCAGTCGCCTTGTGCCTCCAACCATCTAACCAGTGGAAATATGTAGAAAAGGTCAACTCAGTGTTCTGATCAGCACAAAACCACCTCAGTGGAGCCTGTGGACAAGGCCTACAGATCTGCTTTCCCAGCTTTTCCCTCCATCTATAACACCCATGTTTGTGTGTGTGTGTGTGTGTGTGTGTGTGTGTGTGTGTGTGTGTGTGTGAGAGAGAGAGATCGAAGGAGCCTTTATAGGGGGTTTATAGAATCCTTGTCCATTACAGAAACCTAGTCCAAGCTCTCTGTAAACCTAATGTAAAAGTCAGATAAACTGGCGAGTTCTCCATACTTATATAAACTCTTAGGGATAGGGTAGGTGATGGGTCTGGTAGGATGCTCTTTGGAGGGTTGGTGTGATATTGATGGGTCAAATGGCCTGCTTTCAAACTGCACAGATTCTATTGTTTCTATTAAAATCTTTAACTCTTGTGATGGTCCTGGGAATAGCGGGGCTTGAGTTTCAGCACACTACTCTAGTGAGGTGTGACACAAAGAAAACTTTTGAGATCGAATCCCACCATGGCAGATGATGAAATTTGAATTCAATAAAAATCTGGAATTAAGAGTCCTAACGAAGACCATGAATCGTCGATTATCAGAAAAACCCAGAAGGAAACTGCCATCCTTATCTGGTCTAGCCTACATATGACTCCAGACCCAAAGCAATGTGGTTGACTTTAAACTGCCCTCTGGGCAATTAAGGTAATAAGTGCTTGTCTAACCAGCGGCACAGACATCCCATGAATTAATACAAAACAAATTCTCATCCTATTTTTCCCATTAATATCTTTTAACCTTCTTTCAGTACTGCTGATGGTTCAGACGACGGAACAATGGAAGACTGGTTTTTCGAAGGGCTTTTCATCATGGGACTGATGACATGGAGCTCTTTATTTTTCAGTTCTTCTTGTTCTTGCCAGAGTGTTGACCTCGTGCTTGGGACTTTCTCAGCGGCTGGCATGCTGCTACTGGTAACTGCAACTTTAGCAGGTCCCGGTTCCTGTCATAAGCAAAACAACATCCTCCTGTTATTAAACTCACATTAAATTAAAAAAATTAAATTACATTAAATTTTTTAAAAAGTTATGATAAGCATATAAAATAATAATGGATACCAAAGAATGACTTGACAAACGGAGTCTAAACAATCCCAACAATTACAAGAGCAAGACTTCGGCAGGTGAACCTATATGAAACTGCTGGTTGGTTATCCAAAAATTCGTAAACAATATCCACTCAGATTCTACTACTGGCTTCACAAAATCTGAGGCAGTATAATTCAGAATGACCTAGTCACGGCTCTATCACAATGCATCTAATTAATCAGTTCCTCAACAAAGGAGGTTGAGAGACAAATAAAGCAGAATCAAGGTTTGTGTTAACACCAACAGCACTGTGGTCTCAGAATTGAACCATTCTCTTGGCAAATTACATCGGTCATTAACTCACATCACTGAGACACTGCCGTCTCCTCCACCTCCGACACACCACATTGGCTATCGTCTAAGTTAATTAAATCATCTTTGGACTTCAGCAAAATTAAAAAATTTGTGGATAATTCCAAACTTGGGAAGTGTGGTAAACAGTGAGAATAATGCCATTCAACTGCAACACAACATAAGGTAACAAAATAAAAAGACAAATAGATTAAATTTAATACAGAGAAGCCTGAAAAGATAAATATTAGTGGACAGGATAGCAAGAGGTGCTATGGACTTAGGTCAGCACAGTTCTAAAGATTGTGTAGGGACACAGGACTTCACATGTTCATATCTGGGAAGGAGGCCAAGAAAATAATTAGAAAAGCAATTGGTATCTTGGGCTCAAAAGAGATATTAAGTATAAAAATAGGAAAGGTGTGCTGAAAATTTACAGAAGTCATAACAAGAGTACTTCTCCAGCTCTGTCCACCAGATTTTAAAAGAACATCATAATATCAGAGTAAGCCATTCAGCCCATCAAGACTGCTCCAACATTTTGCAATTCAATCACATTATGGCTGACCTCATTATGGCCCCAACTCCACTTTCTTATCCTGCACAAAATAGCTGATACTTCCATTGGAGATCAAAAATCGACTCTGCCTTAAATATACCCAACCACTGCAGATCTCTTTGGAAGAAAATTCAATGATTTGAAAGAGAAGAAATTTCTCCTCATTTGCATCTTAAATTGAACCCTCCTTATTTTCCAGATTCCCCACAAGGGAAAATATGCTTTCAGTATGTACCTCAGAATCTTCTCTCTTCATAAGATCACCCCTAAGTTCCAATAAATATAGCTCCAACTGCTCAACCTGTCTTCATAAGACAATCTTCTGTCCCAGAAACCAGCTTAATGAACTTTTCCTGACTTGTTTACAATGCAAGGATATCTCTCCTTATGTAAGGGGAAACCAAAACTGTACACAGTGCTCTAAATTCTGTATGACTAAAGCCTGTACAAGTATAGTAAGATTTTCCTACTTTAACATTTATCATGGTTTGCACTAAAGGCAACATTCCATTTGCTTCCTAATTACTTCCTGCACCAGATGCTCGCTTTTGTACCACAGCTTTCTGTAGTCTCTGTTCATTGAAATAACACTCTGCTTATCTGTTCTTGCTGCTATAGTGAACACGTTTTTCTGCTTTATGCCCCAGTACCAAAGTTTTTAACCAAAGTTTAACCTATGTTTGCAGACTTTTTGGTTCCTCATCATAAATGTGGCTACCCTTCCTACCTATCTTCACAGCATCAGCAAATTTGGCTATAATGTAGTAGATCACCATCGAATTTATTGATGTAGATCATAAACCTTGACACCCCAGCAGTGATCCTTATGGAATTCCATTATTACAGTTGGACAATCCTCTCTCCATTTTAATATACTATCCCTAATGCTATAAGCTCTTATCTTTCTGTGACACTTTATACTGAATACCTTTGAACTTCCAAATGCCATTATATTTACTGGTCCCTTTTGTTCACCCTGCTTTCACATCTACTCATAAATTAGTCAACACGATTTCTCTTGCACAGCGGTTGACTAATACTATTTTTTAAATGTCTTTTTGATACCTCCTTAATAATGCAACACCAGGTTATAGTCCAACAGGTTTATTTGGAAGCACTAGCTTTCGGAGTGCTGCTCTTTCATCAGGTGGTTGTGGAGTATAAGATCATAAAACACAGAATTTATAGCAAAAGTTTACAGTGTGATGTAACTGAAATTATATATTGAAAAAGACCTGCATTGTTTGTTAAGTCTCTCATCTTTTAGAATGGCCATGTTGGTTTCAGTTCTTTCATATGTAAATCCCAGAACTTTTTTAAAGTTACATTCTCAAGTGAACTTTAACAATAGATGCCTTGTCAGCACAGATAATGCATTGAAGGTGTGAGGTGCCCTGTGTGAGGCTGTCCATGTCCCAATGTTCAGACCGAATCTAATCTAAAAAAGGGATTTTTAACTTTTTACCCCCCAGTCCAACACCAGCACCTCCAAATCCTTAATAATGGATTCAATTATTTCCCAATGACAGTGTCGAACCTTCTGTCTCCCTCTTTTCTCAAATGATAGAAAGTGTGAAGGTCCTTCAGATGGTACAAAAGAGATTTACTGGAATGGTCCAGAGATGAGGGAATTTGACAACAAAGTTAAATTGGAGAAGCTGCTGTTATTCTCCTTAGAGCAAACCAAGTTCTGGGAGGATATGGTAAAGGAATACAAGACTATAATAGATTTAAATAAGGCAAATAAAGGCTGTATCCATTAGCAAAATGTACACGAACCAAATGATACAAGTTTCAGTTTTGGACAGAGACACTCGGAGAGAGGTGTGGCTTGTGAGAGAGAAGAATTTTACAAAAGGGTATAACAGTGATTTGGGCCTCATTGCTTATAAGACTACTAGACATGGAAACAATCCACAAGTTCTAAAGAAAATTGGTTCGGCACTTGAGGGGACTTGCAGAGTTATGGAGACAGAGTTGGGGAATGGTATTGACTGGGCTGTTTTACAAAGAGTCAGCATAGACTCAATGGGCAGGATACCACCCTCCCTCCCCACGCAATATTGACTACCTGAAGGCCACTCTACCAGCCTTCAGGAAGCACGCTACTATGCCGATGCAGGTGTGTGTGCACAGACATGTGTGGGGCTGGGCCAGATGGAGTTCTGATAAATTCTGAAGCATGTTGTGCCTTCCTGCATGGGGAGGTCACCAACGTAATCGAAATGGCAGCCCAAGGGGTCAACAAGGTGAGAGATCCCACAGTCACAGGCAGGAAAGTCAGGCCCCCAGTGGCCCCCAACATCCACAAAGGGATTTCCCCCAAACTTTCTGTCCCCTATTTTTCTTTTATTTTTTAATTTATTTAAATGGAGTACCCAAAAGACTCTTGCCTACCTCAGTGTTCTCCACCTTACCTAGTGCTGAGTCGCCAAGGTTGCTGCCCTTTGATTGGACCTACCATACAAGCAAGCCTGTCCACTGTCATTAAGATAAGAAGGGGAGTTCAAAGTCTGTGTCAACTGATGTCAAGAAAATTGATTTCCTAAAACAATTCAGATAAACTACAAGTTGTTTTGCCACAATGCCAAGGCTCGGAGACTGCTAGTCAACAATCAGATTGTTGTTAAAGCAGCAGGGCTCCAGGGATTAAACAAGCAGTCAGATTAATCCAAGGTGGCATAGTGGCTCAGTGGTTAGCACTGCTGCCTCACAGCGCCAGGGACCCTGGTTCAATTCCAGCCTTGGGCTGTGTGGAGTTTTCACATTCTCCCCGCATCTGCATGGGTTTCCACCCTAATCCAAAGATGTGCAGGTCAGGTGAATTGGTCGTGCGAAATTGCCCATTATGTTAGGTGCATTAGTCAGAGAGAAATGGGTCTGGGTAGTTTACTCTTCGGCGGGTCGGTGTGGGACTTGTTAGGCAGAAGGGCCTATCTCCACACGTAGGGTATCTAATCTAATTTAACCAAGAGTAGTCATGATATGAAGTGCACCAAACTATCAATCAGTGTGTTTGCCTTAGTTGACAGAACCCATCTCTGACTTAGGTATGTTTCAAATCAACTTGTTAGGAGCTGTTACCACACACCCCTGGTACACAGCTCCCTGACCCAAAAGAAGGGACACGACCACTGCATCACAAGGGCCCTCATTTCTGAGTGAGAAGTTTGTGAATTCAGAACTTCAGCAGACTACAATGGAATACAGAGGAATTGCTGTATTGTCCTTCACAAAAGACAATAAACCTAGATTTGAACAACTTGCTCAGAGGCAAAAAAAAGTATTTTCCAACAATCTTGGCCAAAATGTTTCCTTCAACCAAAAGCTAATTAACTGCTTATTCAACTCATTGCTACATATGGATTTTTGTTGATTACAAACTGTCTTTTATGCTTGCATGTAATCACTACAATTTCAATGATAAAATGCTTGTTTTACAATGAATTAAGATATTCCAAGAAACAGCTACACATTGTATAAGGGTTTATTGCCATGATCAATCATGTCAAAACCCTAACCATAGTGTCACACCGACAAAGGATTGCTGATGGGAACAAGAATCATTGACAATATACATGCAATACTCAAAATCCATTTTAATTTTAAACAGTGCTGTGTCTCTCGTGGATCAGACCAAAGCATGTTAAAATATTCTGTAACTATACTGGGTGAAAACTCAGTCCTGGGAAAATACTTCATCCAGTTTACAGTAGAATATGGACTGCAACCAAATAAGTATATTAACTGACAAACCTGGCTGCTATTTTCAGGTAACAACCATGTGATTCTATTATAACAAAAACAAAAAAATTATTTTACTGCCTTTATATTCTAAAAATACCAAGTGCTTATGTGGTAATTCCTGCTATTGTTTAAACACACACTCTGTGGCTATCAGTACTACAGTTCAGGAAAAGGACATTAAATGAAATTTCCTGGCATTTTGCAAAACTATTTTTTTTTTAAATTCTTATTCAAATATTGGAGACCATCTGCTGCACTTGATCTTCTAGGTGGTAGAGGTCACAGGTTTGAAAGGTGCTGTTGAAGGAGAGCACTGCTACCACTGTGCACTGGTATGGAGGGATTGAATATATAAAGTAGAGGATCAGGTACCGATTAAGTGGACTGTTTAGATCTGGGTAGTGTTGAGCTTCTTGGGTGTTGCTGGAGCACCTAAAAGCCAGTCGTGAACAAATGTTTCCTTCAGGTTAAGGGCACTCACTGAATCAGGGTTTGTCTTCTAGATTCATGACAATGGTAGAGTGTACAATATATGAAGCCATTAGTTTACAGTCTGTAGCGAATTATAACTCTGCCCACATCACCTCATGAATGAGGATTTTCAAGCTGACAGTTCTACTCTAAATCTATTCTAATTAGCACAATGGCAGTTTCACAAACACAATGGAGTACAGTACCATAATGGAATGTTACTGAATTAGTAATCCAAAGACTCCAACTAATGATCCAGAGACATTAAATCCCAATGTGAAGACAGTTCTTTCCATCCAAAATAACTTTGGTCACTCCTCCCAATAACACCATGAACAAATGCATCTGCAGCAGATAGATGAGTGAGGACAAGGTCAACTAGATTTATTTTCCTCCTCATGTTGGTTTTCTCATCACCTTCCACGGTTCAATCTGCCAGTTATGTCCTTCAGGGCTCAGCATGTTCAGTTTGTATTAGTGCCTCTGAGTTACTCTTGACAATGAACAGTGAAATTTCCCATTCAGATTACAGTATGTTCTCTTGTGTCTTCCAACTGATGGTCAACATGAAACATGGAGGGCAGTACATGTAATCAGGAGGATTTGTTGGCCATGTCTGATATGATCCCATTAGATGTCATGAGAACAGAATCAATGTAGAGGACTCCCAGACCACTCCCATTCCTTACTGACTGTAAACCATAGTGCTGCACTTTCCTGTCTGTGTGACAGGACATTCCCAGACTTAGTGAAGGAAGAGTCTATGATATTGCCTACAAGATATGATTTGGTTCATGTAACTATGTTAGGTATTGTTTGACCAGCCTCTTAGACACCTTTTACAATTTTGCACAAGTCAGTCATAGATGTTAATATGGAAGACATTCAGGGTTAAATAAGCAGGATATGTTTTTGTCTTTTAAGGGTCCTAGGTAGTTGCCATCTGGCTGAACTTTTCTGTCATGGTTTGATACAACCAAGTGAATTACTTAGCCATTTCAAAAGCAGCTAAGAATCAAGTACATTACTGTTAGTCTGAAGTTACATGTAGACCAAACCTGGTAAGGACAGCATTTTTCCTCTTTGAAGAACATTGGTGAAGCAGATGTATTTTAGAACAATCTGTAATCTTATCATCTCTGTTAACTAAGTTAACATTTTTGTTCTAGGTTTACTCAGTAATTGAATTAAAATCTCTCCAGCAGCTGTGGTAGGATTTGATCTCATGCCTCTGGATCATTGGATTACCTTTCGATTACCGCTCCAGTATTATGACCAATATGGTACCATTTTCCACCATTTCATCAGTGAACAGCCTGGAATTCCTCCTGCAGATGTCCATGGTTCACATGAGGCGTAGTATTTCAAGTTAAAATCCTGAAGCACATTTCAAATTGCAATAGCTTTTTCATCTCATAACAATGTACTCTGAAATATGGTACTGTGCCAAACAAACTGAAAACCCAATCGTTCACCCTTGATCTTTGCCAAGTTAGATAATCATAGTTCAGGTCAATATGCTTTAAAGTGGGTGTGCAGTATTCTTGGCCAAAGGAGAGTAGTTCTTGCTGCAAAGTGCCTTTATAAAAAAGTAACAAGATTTTGCCTGGCTGTTTATTGTAAAATAATTAATATCAGATTTTAAACAACAGTGATCTAATGATACTATTTTTCCCTCTTCCAAAATCCTTTATTCAAACTCAGCTGTACCACTCAACACTAGTTACAGTAATTTTGTCTAAGATTTTCCAAACCTCTTCCCTGCCCAGCTCACCCCTGTTAAGGTTGTGATCTCCTCCGTAGCAAGGTCCTGACTCTTGCTGGGAATCTTTACCAGGCATGCTAGCCCACCCCCTCTAGTATTTCACTCAAGTAAACATTCTTCATTTATGAACTTATATGACAAGTATTGGCAGAATATCAAACTATGGAGCACCGTTTGTCCCAACATTACTCTTAAGTTTCTTTCTGTTTGAAAATGTAACAAGCCACACCGTGCCAAATCAGATTATTATTTCTGGACTGTATGAGCTACAGTTCTCAAAGTCATTGGCAAGGCTGATTCAGCCCTGGCAACACAACTTATTTGCATTACCAATCCTGGCAACAGGATGACTGACACGAAACATATCAGCATTAACAAAGCAGAAAAGTAGCGGTAACTGGTGCAGCAGATCAGCACTGATCACTGCAGGGATCACAGGCATCATCTACAACAAAAACTCATACAGACATAACTAGCACGTCAATGAAGAGAGATATTCAATTTGACATTCATCATCTGCAACTGATATTCTCAAGTTACATTTTGTTTTCTTGAATAGACCCTGAGATACATACATATGAGATACATATCAGTTCATCAAAACTGTAAGTGAACCAAATACAATCCATGACAGCGATTCAAATCCCAAAGAAACAAAATTTATTGTTGTGAGAAAGCGGATAGGCCAGAACACCTGTTTTAAAAGTACGAACTTGCAGTTACACAACATTTTGCATAATCTCAGGAATCCTAAAGTGTTTCACAGTCTCAATTTTACAGTGTAACATGGGAAATAGAGCAGCCAATTTACAGACAGGCAGGCTCCACAAAAGGCACAGTGATAATGTCCAGATACAGACTGGACAATGCATCAGGGAGAACTTCACAATGCCTCGGGATCTTTTACATCCATCCAAAATATCAGACAAGATGGCGTAACAGCTCATCTGAAAAACAGTATTTCCCTCAGTAGTCCAATGGAGTTCAGCTTAGATTTATATGCTCAAATGTCTGAATTGAGACTCAAATCCATAATCTACTGACAGAAATGAGAATATCAATATTCTGTGATATAAATAAAGCCTTCCCCCATACCTCAGCATTTCCTCTTCTCATACATTAATGGTCTTGTGCAGCATTGTTCTTTCAAGTGTCAGAGCCAAACCAGTGCAAGGGTCTCCAAGGAGACTTGGCCTAGCAGAAATTCAATCTGTTTGGCCTCTCAAAGGTCAACTCTCTCAATAAAGGTCAAGCAGGTTGAAATAATCTCCAGGAACCTGATGCTGATCATATTTAAGAAATAAAACTTACTTTGCTCACATCAAAAAGCAACAATGATATACACTATTAAATCTGTTGTGCCTCATTCAAAGTTGACAGCAAACAAACTGAATTTACACAAATCAGAGCTGACTGCATAGTATGGCACACAACAAGCAGACATGCATAAGAAATAAATAAATAAGATACAAAGATCCCATTGAAAACTGTCTGCAAGATTTTCAGATACTATAAATATAAATGCAAGTTTCAGTGATATATTTAACCACACATTTCAAACGGTACTAGTTTCATTATTGCACTGTGATCTAAGTGGTTTTAACAAATGCTGGGATAGGGAGGACTTTCGTGCTGCTATACTAGGAAAGAGAAAAAATAGCTATAGTTCAGACTCCTGTTTGCTACTGGTGAAAACTGTTGGAAAGGGCATGTTAAACATATATTGCCATTCACTGCCTCAGCTCACATTAGGAAAAGCAAATTGGCAGAATGCCATTGGTGGTAAAACCATACCACAGGAAGTAGCAGTTCCATCAATAAAGACAGAGAGAATGAAGGAAATGAATATTATGACTTTCTGCTTCTCTGCTTACTCATACAACCTGCATTTTTAGGGCTCTTATCCCTGATGGGAATTTTCCTTTTATTGTGGTCAACATTGACTGTTCAACCAAAACCAATAAAACATTCAATTGGACAGTTATCTCATGGGTATTTGCTGGGTTGTACTAAGGTGAATTGGTTGCCACTTCACCTTAGATTACAGTGACCATATTGCAAGTGCAAGGGATTGATTGGGAAGCTTTTTAAAATGTTCTGAATTCATGTGTTATATTTTACATTCATCCTTTCTTTTAGGCAACCCAGCCCCACACAGCTCATGAAACAAAAACCGAAGTATCTACAGAAACTCAACAGGCCTGGCAGTATCTGTGGAGAGAAAGCAGTGTTAACATTTTGGGTCTGTTGACCTTTCTTCAGAACAAACTTAATTCTTATTGAAAATTAGTCTTTAGTGTAACTGAAGACCATTTTTAAACATAATTAATTAATGTTAGGTACCACTGATGATCATGTTAAATTCAACCCAATACCATGCATATCTCACATCATTTGATTTTGCTTATTTACGCATTGCCTTCCCACATTTTATTTACCTGTGGTGTGGCGGGTTCCACTTTCCTTTTCTTTTTCATATTTTGTTTGTTCGTGCGTGGATACACAATCAGCATTTCAAACCAGCTGAGAAGAAAAAGATCAGAATTTCAAGTGGCAATAAGGTCAATGGTCTCAAGGAGATTTATTCACAGGAGTCAGCAGCTGTTTCAAATCAAAATAGTGCAGACATTCAAAATCTGAAATAAAAACAGAAATTGCTGGAAATAACCTGCAGGTCTGGCAGCATCTGTAAAGGGAGAATTGTCTTTATTCATACATTCACAGGATGCGGGTTTTGGCTGGGTTAGCATTTTATTGAGGTAAAAACAATGACTGCAGATGCTGGAAACCAGATTCTGGATCAGTGGTGCTGGAAGAGCACAGCAATTCAGGCAGCATCCGAGGACAGGCAAAATCGACGTTTCAGGCAAAAGCCCTTCATCAGGAATAAAGGCAGAGAGCCTGAAGCGTGGAGAGATAAGCTAGAGGAGGGTGGGGGAGGGGGTGGGGAGAGAGTGGCATAGAGTACAATAGGTCAGTGGGGAAGGAGATGAAGGTGATAGGTCAGGGAGGAGAGGGTGGAGTGGATAGGTGGAAAAGGAACTGGGCAGGTCGGACAAGTCCGGACAGGTCAGGGGATCGAGTTGCTGGAGGTTAGAAGCTAGGATGAGGTGGGGGAAGGGGAAATGAGGAAACTGTTGAAATCCACATTGATGCCCTGGGGTTGAAGTGTTCCGAGGCGGAAGATGAGGCGTTCTTCCTCCAGGCGTCTGGTGGTGAGGGAGCGGCGGTGGAGGAGGCCTAGCACCTCCATATCCTCGGCAGAGTGGGAGGGGGAGTTGAAATGTTGAGCCACTGGGCGATTTGGTTGATTGGTGCGGGTATCTCGGAGATGTTCCCTAATAGTCCAGCATTAATACCACTTAGTTAACATTTCATATCAATCAGGAAAATGCTGGTGCAGTGATAATGTTAATTATGTGTTCACAGTAGTGTTCTGAAGAATTCCTGCTCTGCAGCCTTTGGAATCTACATTCAACTAACAAATCTGGACTATAAAGCTAAAGTCATAGATTTAAGATGGGAAACATTCTACTGGGATTTTTAATCTGGAAGATTTCATGCTAGGAGTTGGCGAAATGTGGGAGGAGAATTAGATAAAAGCTGAAAGAAGCAGAATGAGATCAGAATGCCCACCACCCGCCCCCTCTTAATTCTCCAGTTTTTCTAATTCCTCATCAGAGATCTGAGATAAAACTGAGTAAATGGCTCCCATGCTGCTGAAAAAAGATTCACAGCTGCTAAATCCAGAATAAAGCAAAAAAAACCCTGCAAAAGTAGCAAAAATGATGTCCAAAGTATTGAAAATTGCATCTATAATAATAAAAGCACATTCTTAAAACAAAAAAAAGGAATAGCCTTTTACTTAGGGAAGAAAGCAGTTACCATCCCTCAGTATTTTAAAGTATTTACTGCTCAGCCTCTCAATCTGAACGTCCTCTTGCTTTCAGTCTGGAAGCCTGACAGGATTCCTATTGGTTTATTAACACACCAGCACTCTCTGGCCATTTAACCTGCTGCCTGAACAGAAAACTGCCCTCTCTGAATTATCTCCTACATGCAATGAAATGTTTTAAGGTTCAATTTAACAATACCTATTCATCTTTTCTAATAACCTCTCTGCCTCCGCTATTAATTTCTCAGCTCTCTTGTACTTTCAATGCTTCTGCAATGAACTGAATCATGCTTGACATTTGTCATAAACTTCCTTTTTACGTTTTATTTTAAATTTTATTTCCACTGTTATCCAGAGAACATTAACTTTGAATGCTCGATCTTTCCCCTTCAAAAGAATATATGTTAAATTTGCACTTGAATTATCTCTCCTTTGAATATTCTCCATTGTTCTGTCTGATTTAACACACAATGACCTTTATCAGCGTACTATGGTAGGCCCCTTCTTAAATCAGAGATATTTATCTTTACCCAATTGAGCAATTTTATCATTGATATTTCTGAACTCTTTTCTAAAATCATTTTAAGCTGAATTATGTTGTTGTCATTCTCAAATGGATGATCTCATCCTGTAACACACTCCACTTGTCCTACTTTATTCCTCAGAACTAGATTAAATACTGTCTCCTACCTTATTGGAATGGAGACATATTTATTAGTTACTTATTGAGTTCTCATATCCATATATCAGAAATTCTTCTCCTTTCCTATCTTTAGCAATATATTTTCTCCACTTCATATCAGATTAATTGAAGTCTGATGTTCTTGTTTTACTTTTGGTACACATCTTTGAAATCTGCTTATGGATTTCTGCCCACTCATTGGCATCTTTAGAAGAACTTTCCAGCAATGCACAGCTCCTCCTCTGCTCGTAAACTCAAATATATTCAGAGTCATAGAGATGTACAGCATGGAAACAGACACTTCGGTCTAACTCGTCCAAGCCGACCAGATATCCCAACCCAATCTCGTCCTAACTGCCAGCAGCTGGCTCATATCCCTCCAAACCCTTCCTATTCATATACCCATGCGGATGCCTTTTCAATGTTGCAAATGTACCAGCCTCCACCATTTCGTCTCGTCATTCCATACACGTACCACCCTCTGAGTGAAAAAGTTGCCCCTTACGTTTCTTTTATATCTTTTATAAACCTCTTTCAGTTCACCCTTCAACCTCTGACGCTCCATGGAAAACAGCCCTTACCAATTCAACCTCTCGCTATAACTCAAATCCTTCAACCCTGGCACCATCCTTGTAAATCTTTTCTGAACCCTTTCAAGTTACACAACATCTTTTCGATAAGAAAGAGACCACGCAATATTCCAACAGTGGCCTAACCAATGTCCTGTACAGCCACAACATGACCTCCCAACTCCTGTACTCAATACTCTGACCAATAAAGGAAAGCATACTAAACGACTTCTTCACTATGCTATCTACCTGCGACTCCACTTTCACAGAGCTATGAATATCCATCTGGTACATCATTCAAAAATATTACCATGCCCCCTCCTTTTTTCCTTTCTTCATCATTCCTGAAAGTTTGATAACCAGTGATGTTTAAAATTCATTCCTTGATTATGCCATGCCTTTTTATTGTGACTACATCATAATTTCATGTAACAATTTATGCCTAATCAAATAATCAACTTGATTATTTACACTGTGAAGTTGACATACATATAATTTATACTTCCTTCCTCACTTTCATTATTTTCATGAACACAATGATTACTGCTCCAGCCAGCAAGGCTTACATCTCCTGCATGAATAAAAAAACTTATGCCTTGCACATATTGGGATATTTCATAATTTACTGCTGTTTATACCTTGGTCCTCTGATCTCCATTCTGCTATTTTCTGGTTCTCCTTCCACACTTTGCCAAGTTCTAGCATGAAATCTTCCTTGTTGAAATTCCCAGCAGAATTTTTCCCATTTTAAAATCCCAGCAGGAGTTTCACAACCCGAACACAAATTCATTCATACTTGGTTTTGTTTCAGGTCTGCTTACTCATGAAACTGCTTACTAACTTACTCACTTCTCTTGAAAAGGGGACACAGGTGAGGTTTCAGAGGAAGAAAAATGGCTCCAAAGTGACCTCACAACTGGGAATGGCAGTTTGACTTGATAAACTGATATGTAAGTTTAGAGAGGTTATCAGTGGCTACAATTATTCCCATGTTGCTCCCGATATCCCAAAAAGGTAATGTCTACGAAGGGTACGGTAGCCTTAGCGAGACAAGCAATGAGAAATCCATCTGCACTCATATTGTTCACTTGCTTGACTGTAATTAGTTAACCATGTGCATTAATGTTAGATCACTGCAAATCTGCACTTAAAATTCTTTGGAATCAGAAAAGTGAGGTGGTGCATGATCATAGGGAAAGAATATACATCATATTGTAGATTTTTTTGCAGTCAGGCATTAGGCTCAGCTGAGCAAAACATTAAAAAAGGCATTTATTTCATTTGATTTCACTTCTTCATTGAGGCCATGGGATGGTTTTTCAGCATCTATTACCCCCACCAGTGTACAAAATGCATTGGCAGTAATTTGTTTACTGTCAAGTCCCATACTTGACCAGATGCATTAGTCTACTGATAATAAATCACCAAGTCATGGATGAGGAGAGTCGACATGTCCTTTCAAAATCTAGTTGACAAATATTGAACATAAAACTAAATCAAATTAATTAATCCCATCTGATCTAAACAATCTACACATAAATATCTTCTATTGTGTCTTGCTTTTTGTCAGTGCTCTTCAGTCCAAAGATGTGCACATTAGGTGGATTGGCCATGGGAAATTTCCCCATAGTGTCCAGGGATGTGCAGGTTAGGTAGATTGGCCAAGCTAACTTGCCCTGTAGTGTCCAGGGCTGTGCAGGTTAGGTGGGTTAGCCACGGGAAACATGGGATTAGAAGAATCGGAGGGATGGTGCTGAGTCTGTGTGGGATACTTTTCAGAGGGACAGTGCAGATGTGATCGGCCAAATGGCCACTTTCCTTACTGAAGGGATTCTATATTCAATGATACTTCTTTGTAATGTTGTCTAATTTGTTGGCTCACTCATCTCCACTCATTTCCATTTTGGTACTGACAATATCACCTTCCTTTCCTCTTGAAATATTGGACTCTTGCACACATCTTCCTCGGTTGCAGCTCATTTTTCTGAGAGGTAGCTCTGTGCATTCTCCCACATCTTGATGCTTTACCCTGTTCCTGCAGAAATGACTACCATCAGAGAAAACCGTGTCCTTAAATCATCATATCTCACACGATTCCAAAAAGATTCCAACAAAATTTGCAGTGGGATACAAAATTTTTAAAAATGACATGACAAAAACAGCATAGCATATAAAATTAAACCTAAAATACAGGGGTACAATATGATAATGTGTGAACTTTACATAAAGTACCTCTCAGGATGACATAACTACAGTCTGAATATGGGCTAATTCTTTGGGATTTACCTCATCTCATGTCTCTCTTTAACAGTTATCTTTGGCAAGTTATTTGTTTAATCTATTGAACTAAATTGTGGAGCTTTTTTTAAACTGTTCTGCAATCCAGACAAACATCAAGGAGTTTACTGGCTCATTATGAGGTTCATAAACGGGCACTCAACTGGCAAAGGTTCAGCATAACAACCATTACTAAAACACAGTAAGCATGTCAGATAAACATTACAGAGTTTAACTTTTATTGCCAGAAATTTTGAGCCTATGGAATGAACACCAGAGAGCAAACTCCAAACTGGTTGTGTCGGCGATCTAAACTGGAGTCTAGGTAATACAACGGATTTTAAAACTCAAAGCTTGTAAACTAACCCAGAAATCAACACATCTCCCTTGCTGGATAGATGCATTCCATGTCTCAGGTTTCCAAAGTAATCCCACAGGAACTTTGTTTTTATAATCCTTCTTTTACTACAAATTTTCTCCTCTCCTGTCTGAAGCTACTGATTTTCTCCTGCAGTTTCACAAGGAGCCAGTTGTGCTTGAATACATTCTCCAAGAGGCACAAAGGATTTGTGTACAGGATACCTGCTGGTCAGAAGCTGTGCAGATTCAAAAAGATCAATGCAGCTTGGTCAAGTTTACAGATGATACTAAGGAAGTGTGGCAAGAATAATCAACAATCAAGAGATTACAAAAGGAATTAGACAGGCAGAGTTATGGTTCCACGACACACATATTAGGCAACTTGAAGAGATTAGACAGTTATTCATGTGAATAAATCAGCAAACAAAACCTCAAGGTACTTCAGCCTTGAATGTAGCTGAATCAAAAGATGTCTTATGAAAACAAGGAAGTTTTGGTAATGTAATCTGATGAGTAATCCAGAGACTCTAAATAATACTTTAGGGCATGAGTTCAAATATCAACACAGCAGCTGGCAGAATTTAAATTCAATTAAGTAATACATCTGGAATTGAAAGCCAGACTAAATAACAGTGGTCATTAAACTATCAGATTGTCATAAAACCCAACTTCATGAATGCATCGAGGGAAGGAAATTTGCTATTGCTACCTGTTTTGGTCTACAGACATATAGGTGCATGGTTGACTCTTAACTGCCCTCTGAAATGGTAGGACAAGTAACTCAACTGTGTCAAAATGCTGCTGAAACATTGAAAAACAATAAAACTGGATGGACCACCAACACCAGAGTAGGCACTCGAAACCTCAATACTGCAACCTTCCCCATGACATTGCAAAGTCCTCCACTGACGGTGGGATACAGTCAGGTGGGAGCTGCCCTGAGCCACTGATTCTGAACCCTATGAGGTCTTTTGATATCTGATCAAACACAGACAAGGAAACCTTTTAGCAGATTACAGCTACTGCAAACCCTCAGCATATGAACCAATACTCAACACTGAATATCATTTGGAAGAAGCACTACAAGGGCACACAACATACTTTGCGTAGGGGAGATTGATACCTATCATTAAAAGTGCCTCTGAAACATTAAGTTAAGGGAGCTGGCTGAGTCTTGAAGCATTGACTAACCTGTGGAAGATGATGATGGAATCAAAGGGAAAGGTCTGCTTGGCTTCACCCTCGTCAATTTATCTGAGACACACTTTACAGTCCAGTTAAAGGGCCAAATGAAAGGTGGGCAAGATTGGAAGCTCTACATACTGAGAGAATAATGTCATAAGATTCCACTGTTTTAAACAAATAGGCGGAATTATCTATGTAAAAAACAAAAAGCAAAAGGTCTAAACTATCTATCTTAATTCAAACATTCAGAAATATATGAATTATCAGGTATAAGTAACGAACTGTGCACCAAATTTAAACACAACCAAGAGAGATTCCATGAGTTTTTCAGCAGTGTACTAGATGTCAGTGATCAATAAGAACCATAAAAATCCTTCAAACTCTATCTTTCACAAGTGAAATTACAGCTTCACTTCTTTGATTAGAATCTGACTTCCATCCAGCAACAACTCCAACTCAGCCTGGAGGCCCACATACCCCTCTACATGTAAGGAGTTGACAAACAACAAGACTCCAGCTCAAATTGTCCCAACGATTGCTCACCTCACAGTTGCTCAATCACTTCTCCCAAGACTGGTTTTCAAGGCTACTTCCCCTGCAACTAAATACTGCTATAATCCCGGCTCCCCAGGCTGCATTCAGCAGGCATCTCCTCAGCAAGCACTTCCCCCAGGCTTTTCCAAGGTCAAGCCTCTCATATGCATGGAGCTATCAACTGCTGCTCTTCACCAAATCTTTTATTATGGGTGAGTTTACATGCTATCCATGTTCAAGACTGGTGGTTGGATTTTCATGCCAAAATCATGATCACCTGAGCAACTTTACATGCCACACGCCAGAAGCAGGTGAACAGAGGGACCCAGTGGAATCCTCATTGTAAATTATCTGAATTCCTCTTGGACTGGAACCCTTAAAAAGTCTCAATTTTAATCAATGACCTGAGGGATCCAATGAAATTAAATAAAATAGTCAATCAGAAAACTTTAACCTATAAAATACATGGTTTAACTCCTGATAAATGATTTAAAAAGCATCATGCTTACCTTAAAAATGCCTAAACCTCTTAAACCCCTGACCTGACACCCCCAACTCTGCCAAATATGCTGTGAATCTGCAATGGAAAAGCATTAGCTCTGATCTCACTGGTCCATGGATAATATGGTGATGGCTTTATGTGTCTGTTATTACAGAAAGATCTTTTGCTAACTTAAGCATGTCTTGTGCTGATTCAATACTGCTGTACTTAGGAAATTAATGCTTTCCCCGTGTGTTGTGACTTTAAGTTTAATGGGATGAAAATTCAAGAATATTGGTGAATTCTTCTATTTTTGTTTCTGTGCAAGTCCAAATACCCTATATGCCAACTCAGATACAGAGGTAATGTTACTACATACCTGCATTACCCAACACAGGAGTTACTGAGCACGATAAAGTTGTGCTCAAAAGGCACCCTTGCAAAAATTATAAATATTTTGTGCTTTGTCCCCATCAGTCTACAGTTAATCATCAATGAAGTGATGGAGGATAAAATTTAAAAAGCTACCAAACCGCACTTGACAGCAATAACCTGCCCACCAATTTGGTTTCTGCTAAGGGAACTTGGCCAAAAGAGCTAAAAACATTGAGGAGAAAGTGATTGCTTTTGACATCAAAGCAGTATTTGAATGTCTGAGGCATTCAGGAAGTCTCTCTGCCAGTTGGAGTCCTACCCAGCACAAATGGTTATATTTGTTGGAGGCCAATTGTCTCAGCTCCATGAATTCCTCAGCAGATGTAATAGGTCCAAGTATCTTCTGCCGCCATGTCAATTAATTTATCTCCATCACAAGGCGAGCAATAGGACTGTTTGTTGATGATTGCAGTGATTTCAGGACCATTTGCGACTCCTCAGATACTGAAGAGTATATGTCCTTCTGGACAGCATTCAGGCTTAGGCTGAAAATGGCCAAGTAACATTCACAAAGATTTGGTAATGACCACCTCCGACCAGTGGGCAACTTATCAATGCTCTTTCAATGTATTTCAAAGTCCATGACCTCCACCATCTAGAACAAGAATAGCAGCCACTTGGAACACCTGCACATGCAGTTTACCCTCCAAATCATACACAATCCTTAATTGGACCGAAATCACTGTTCCTTCAATGTCACTGGGCTTTAATCCTGAATTACCCCCCTCAGCAGCACTGTGGGTGTACCTACACCAGATTACTACAGCAGAGTAAGAAAAAGGAACTCGTCACTCATGCAAGCAAAGACAGGCAACAAACGCTGGCCTTGCTAGTGACACAGACATCCCATAAAGAAAATAAACAAAGAGATGCATGAGATAATAAGCAGAAAAAGAGGAAGTTAATTACAGCTACTGCTAGACAAACCATGACTACAGGGTAAGGGAACAGACTAATAAAAGACATACATTTATGTAGCACTTTTCATTACCATTTAGGTACAACCAATGAAGCACTTTTCTTCAGTGTTATGAAGGAAACCCAGCGACTGATTTGCATTCAATGTACTCCCCCAAGCAGTAATCTGATAATGACCAGAAAAATCTGCTTTTTGCAATTTCCACAACACATTGTCAGCATCATTTCGAAAGACCACAATCATCAGTGAAGCAGTCTTTGGGTTAAACCCAAGGAAAGAGTCCTCACTGTACACAGGACGGAAGGTGGTTCCATTTCAAAGGATATACAATGTGCTTTGGCAGCCAATGCCAAGACGTTAATGAGATTTCCAAAGCTCTGCATCAATGATGCTGGCATGAAACATGAAAGCCCTCAATAATCAAGCGGAAGACCCTTGCTGGCAAACAATGCAAATTACAGCATCAGCTCTGGGCAGGTAATCATGACCACCACAATAACATGAGATTTCAGAAGTTCCAAAGCTAATGGCAGCACTTCAAACGAATAATCTGAAATTAAGAGTCTAACAACAACCATGAATCTATTGTCAATTGTCAGAAAAACCCATCTGGTCCTTTAGGGAAGGAAACTGCCATCCTTACCTGGTCTGGCCTACATGTTACTCTAGACCCACAACAATGTGGGTGACTCTTAATTACCCTCTGGACAATAAAGAATAGGCAACAAATGCTGGCCTAGCCAGAGATGCCCTCATCCTGTGAATGAATAAAAAAAAATCAGTATCATCAAGATCTTCCTCCGGCATGGGACAACTTCCTGCACATTTGTGGCAGGCATTGTCTTAGTTGAATCAGCTTTTCAGTCATTAAAAGATAAGCAGAAGATCTTGTCTGATCTCTCAATTGTCAGAGGCTGCTTTTTGGTCAACTGTTGCACTTGGAAGGATGCCAACTAGTTGTGATGTTGATTAATGGATGTGCATTTATGCAGGACTTGGGAATAATTCCTTGCTCATCTTCAAAATAGTGCCATGGAATTTTTCTTACTTCCACCTGAGCCATCAGACGAGGCCTTGGTTTAACAGCTCATCCATAAAATGGTACCTCCAACACTGTAGAACTCTCTCAATATAATACACTGCAGTGCCATCTTTGATTTTCTTGTGCTGAAGCCCTGAAATTGGAGTTTGAACTTAGAATCTTGTGATTCAGAGATAACTGAGCCACAGCTGACACCAGAAGGCAAGCAAATGCTGTTTTTGGGCAACTGCTCTTCACATGAACATTGGTCAAGACCTGGAATGATCAGAGAGTCAGGCAAACAAAGAAAAACGATAGAATAATTGAAAGTGCAATTGGTTGCAATGAGGGTGGACTGTCGGCTCCCACTGGATGGGATCACTCATTGTTTTGACATCTGTGGTGAACTAAACCATGGACTCTCTTGTCCTCTATTCTTACAGTTGAATTGTATAACATTACGCATTTAAAAGTCTCAGAGGCAGTAGGGATTTAAACCTTCACATCAAGGATAAAACAACAGAAAACAGAACACTTGCTACCTTTCAAACTTTTTAATTAAATGTGAAATGTGTTTATATGCTTCTGAGAGATATGATAAGGCACTATGTAAACACAAATCTGTATTTATTTTACCACAGCTATTGGTAAGACTATTGACAGATAACTCCGCTAAGTGCAAGGTGATAAACTTTGGGAGAAGTAACAAGACAAAGGAGTACTCAATGAACAACAGGACACTAGGAAGCTGAGAGGAACAGAGGGATATTGGGGTGCTTGTTTACAAAGGTGGTGCAGCAGGTTAATAAGGAACTTCAGGTATATGGAGCACTTGCCTTTATCAGTCAAAGCATAGATTATAAGAATTGGACATTATGCTGGAACGGTAGAGAACTTTGGTTAGGCCGCAGCTGGGATACTGTGTTCAATTCTGGTCACCGCACTATAGGAAGGATGTGATTGCACTGGAGAAGGTGCAGAGGAGACTCACCAGGATACTGCCAGGAACGAAACATCTTAGGTACAAAAAGAGGCTGGATAAGCTCGGGGTTTTTTTTTTGAAGCAGAAAAGGTTGAGTGGGAACCTTACCGAGATATATTGCAAGTGCAGCAAGTAATTATGATGGCAAATGAAATATTGTCCTTCATTGTAGGAGGAATGGAGTTTAAAAATAGGAAGGTTATGCTGCAGCTGTACAGGGTGAGGCCACACATGGAGTACTCTGTACAATTTTGGTCTCTTTACTTGAGAAAGGAAATACTGGCAGAGGAGGTTCGCTAGGATGATTCCAGAATTGAGAGGATTGGCTTATAATGAGAGATTGAGTAGGTTGGGACTATACTCATTGGAATTTAGAAGATTGAAGTGGGATCTCATTGAAGCATATAAAATTATGAAAGGAATAGATAAGCCAGAAGCAGGGAGACTGAATCCACCGGCAGGTAAAACTATAATGCGAGGATATAGCCTGAAAATAAGGGGGAGCAGATTTAGGACTGAATTGAGGAGGAGCTTCTTCACCCAAATCTGTGAAATTCCCTGCCCGGTGAAGCAACTGAGGGTACCTCGCTGAATGTTTTTAAGGCAAAGGTAGATAGATTTTTGAACAATAAAGGAAGTAAGGGTTATGGACAGTGGGCAGGTAAGTGGAGCTAAATCCACAAAACAGATCAGCCATGATCTTACTGAATGGCAGAGAAGGCTTGCCAGGCCAGATGGTCTACTCCTGCTCCTATTTCTAATGTGAGGCAACCAGAGGCATGGACAGGTTGCGTAGAAAGCTGTTTTTCCCCTTTGTTGAAGGATCAATAACCGGTGTGGGGTAGGGACCCTAATTTTAAGGTGAAAGACTAGGGGTTTAGAGGAGACTTGAGGAAAGTCTTCTCACCCAGAGGGTGATGGGAGTCTGGAATACAGTGGGATGGTGGGGGGCACAGCTAACCTCACAACCTTTAAAAAATACTTGAAATTTAATAACATTCAAGGCTATGAACTCTGTGCGGGGACAAAAGTGTCTAGTACTGATTTTGTGTATTTTTGGCAGTACAGACTGAATGGGACAAAGGGCTGTTAGGAACCGTATGATTTCTATCATTAATTCAGATCTATTTAATTCAAAGATGACCAATCTGGTACTTGACTAATCAAGTGTCATCAGTGTATGAAGGAAACCAGCATACCAACAGGTTCAAGAAGATGCAGAGGTCAGTCACGACCCCAGGAGACAAGTGATTTATAATGTCAGAAACAGCATTCACTCACCCATTTATGGTCTCTTTGTTTTCTGCACGAATGAAATGGTGCTTCTCGGGCGTGACAATACAAAGTGAGTTCTTCTGAGCTGTCTTGCTCTCACCATCAGTGACATCAGTGGAGAGATTCATATTGATGGTGCCTTGCGGAAGTGTGCTGGGCTGTTGTAAGGGAAGAGGAGATTTCTATGAGGGAACTTATTTCAACTTTGAGTACTTCCTTATTTTAAAAGCAAATCACTCAATCAAAATGCAATTAAAAATGAATAATTACCCATTTTAACATGCAGTTTGATTTCTCCAGAAATTCACCTGTCAATGGTCAATGGACTGCAATCAAATTAGTTGAGAAGTCAAGCGGCATTAAGATCAGTGGCAATTTGCTTGAAATTCAATAGTCACAGTGAAACTATAGCCTCTTCTTCAAAAGCAAGTTTTATCAGAATTAGTGAAAGGTCAAACATTTGAAACATTACATGCTTTAGATGCTGCAAGATCTGCTGTATTTCTAGTAATTTTTGTTCACAGGAAGATTTCCTTACATGGATTTGCTCAGTTACATCCTTATCTTCATCTCCTTTCAGCAAATACCATTCAAAATTCTGCTACCTGTAACCTAACTCACACTAAATATCAATACGTATCACCCACGTGCTTACCTGCATTGGCTCCTGATTTGCTAACACTTTAATGTTTAAAATTCTCAACTGTGTGTTCAAATCCACTCAAAGCACACCCCTCTCAAAACGTCTCCAGTTCTAAAACCATTCAAAAAATCTGCATTCCTCACATCTGGATACTTGTGCATCCACATTCCTGTGTTTCTTACAACTGGTATCCATTCCTTTACTGTATAAGTCCTGGTTTCTGAATTCTCTCCAAAAATATTTCCACTGCTTTCCTTTACAATCTTCCTTAAAACCTAACCATTTAGCCGATTTTGTCTGATTTCTTTTCCATGAAGGACTTTCCCACATCAAAAAGTTCTGTAAGTCATTGTTGGATCCTATTACACTGTCTCCACATGCTACAATTCCTGCTATTAAAATATCATTATTGTCTATATAAGAGCATTGTAATCAACCTAGTTCATGAAGTTACAATACTGTTGAGAAGATGTCTCCATCATATTTATTCCTGCTATTACAGTCACAATTCATGGAACAGAGATCATTGTGCAGGTACTTAATGCAATGGACTCTGTCTGTACAACACTACAATGATATGAAGCACATTCCAAAGTAATGAACAGTGAATTGTTGAATGCAGACAATAGAACAATAAGTTACACCTAAAGCAGTACCTGGTGAATAAAACTCCAGAGATTTTAAAATGTGCAAGTCAATAGGATGTCCTGAGATGCAAAGATCGATCTATTTCTCACCTCACAGCACTCACTTCCTCCACCATCAGCTTGAATTTTATTACCTGAAATAAGTATTGGTTGACACACGTAGCTGTTGTTTCGTAACATACTAAATTAAATGCAAGCATCAACACCTCAATCTGTTCCTTTTCATTAAGTAACAATTCTTCTAAATTCTTCTAAACATGTTTGTGTCACAGCAGAGCCAGTGACACAGAAAATCACTTATCCAACAGTGGTTGCACGCGGCATTCTTTCCCTCTCCAAAGTACCACTTCCATATTTGCATTCAATCGAATCAGGCTATTATATAACCAAGTAAAATTTAACAACACTATAGAAACACTATAGAGAATGGTACTTCAATGAAAATGCTACAAAAGGTGGAAGCTTTTTTTGGGGGCGGGGGGTGGGAGGATAGAATACAATATGGAGGGTTACCCTAATAGCCCAGAAACAGTCATTATCAAAGCATTAAATGAGAATTGTTACTGCCTGCCTCAGTGGCTCAGGGGAAATTGGGTTAAATTGATGAAAGGATGAAAGATGATCCCAAACTAATGGAAAATATCTGACTCCCAGTTTAGCTGCAGTAAAATTGGGAGCAACCACTAACTCACTGTGGAAAGTTGGCTCCCTGTTATAATGTTTAAATTAAGTTCCATTCCTCAGATTCTGGAATCCATTTGATTTTAGCAGCTGCAGATTGGGGTTCTCAGAGTTTAGGAAACATGGTAACTGAAGGGAGGGTAACCCCTCAGCCTCCGATCCTCGAGGGAAAACAGCTCCAGCCTGTTCAACCTCTCCCTATAGCTCAAATCCTCCAACCCTGGCAACATCTTGCTTAGATAATGAGATGAATTTTTTGCCATGAGGTGAGTTGTATCCTATATTCATGCATTTGCATCTCATGAATAACACAAGAGAATTAACTCCATGCAGTCCAGGGTAGGATATATCCCTGGACCATCACTTCATCCAACTCAAGAACAGCAACACACCAGGTGGACAGGATCAGGCAGGCAAGTTGTGCTTCAAATAGTACTTCGAAGCAGAAGATAAGACAGGCAGCTTGTGGCTGAGAGGGTCACTTTTGTGTAGAAAGTAAAGCAGTCAGTCAGGGAATACTGCCACAGTTAGTCCAGGGGCTAGGCCATTTCTAGATCAGGGGTTGGCCCAATGCATATTCTGAAATTGGCTATATTTCAGTCATGGGATTGCTCCATGGTAAATCCTGGTAGACAATCAAAATCAATCTGGGCCTTGCTGGTCGGTCAATTGATTCTTCTTGCACTAGATTAGAGTGGTGCTGGAAAAGCATAGCAGGTCAGGCAGCATCCAAGAAGCAGAAAAATCGACATTTCGGGCAAAAGTCCTTCTTCTTGCATGTTCAGTCCAGGGAATGGGCAGCTGTCAATTAAAGCTATCCTGCAAACTCTGCAGAGGGCAAGGACTGCTGCTCGTCCTGAGAATGAGTCATATATAATCTGGGTTTATTTTAGGGTTTGTCCATGTTGTTGCTGGAGCTATGGGCAGCTCAAGTCTGGGAATAGCCTGATTGTACTCACTACCCAAGGGAATTGTTAGTCATAAGGTCAAGTCAATGTAGAAGGGCGGGATCTGGTGGGATAAGGCAGAGGTCTGGACAGTCTTAAAATGTGAGTGTGTTTAAAATCATTGTCACTTTGGGTTCAACCTGGGAGGGTGAGATTGATTGGGAGAGTAGAGTCAACAAAGGCATTGACACCTCAACAGTCATGGACTCCAGGCCTAAAATGGGAACTGTGATGGTAACATTGATAGGCTCAACTGAAACGAGGGTAGGAGAAGGGAAACTGGGACCATTATACAAGTGGAGAGTGGGCAGAAGATACCATGGATCACAGATACAGCCTGCAAGTCACTGCAGCAAATGAAAATTCTCAAGTTCACCATATTGAACCAAAAATCAACCACACAATAAACTTTCCATATTAACAAAGCAACATCCAAACCTGGGGGAGGTCTTTTTGGAGGTCACAGTTTTAGGGCTAGAATACAAGTCTACCTTAAGAGTTACTCAAGTTACCAGGAGTCCAGTGATGACAAATGTTATTCATTTGTTTTCAATTCAACTCCTAGACGATCTAGTTTCAAGTTCCACTTGCCATGGAAGTGAAAGGGCTGAATCATTTGAAGAAAGAAATAGATACCTTTTATCACATCCCCAAAGGGTCTTGTGGTATATTGGTGGTGTCTCTACCTCTGGGAAAGAAGGTACGAGTTCATTTCCCATCTACGCAGAGAATGTGTCATAACATATTCGAACAGATTGATTTAAAAAAACTCATACCAAAGGGCCTGCAGCCAGAGGGAACCTGATAGTCACCCTCTTCCAGGATGAGAGAGCTGCACTGATACTTGTGTTCTTGCTAATATTTCAATTGTACAATCGACTGTCAGCCCTCTGCGTGCTGTGTGCTACATTCCTCAAGGATTGTCTATTTGATTCAGCTATGCAATAAAATGTTGACTTTTAATTTTAAATATGCTTTTGATGTCCTCACCCCTGTGAAAACTGAAGCATGTACACAAACCTTGCCCTGGACCAATGTTAGTACTAACACAGCTGTGATACAGCGCGTACTCCCTCTACCTCATACTCCTGGGTGTTTGCATTAAAATGGACCTTGCACTGAAGACACAGTTACTTCAATGATTGAGTAACCTCACTGACAGTGCTGCCAGTACAATGAGCTGTGAACTGTGCCCTCTATTCGGCTCACCTCTATGGTAAATTGACATGTGATTTAGACTTTGTCCATCTCACAGCCTTCCATGTTGTAGCATGGTTTTGAGCGCCACAGACATGGGCAGACTTCTCCCTCCTAGAGCCTGTAGATACATGACAGATTCCACCATCACTCCCATAAGGTGCGCTAACAGAGTTCATCAACTGGCCATCCCAGGTCTTGGTTCCTCCCCTGGACTTTATCATCACATTTATCTGTCACACCCTGACTACAATCCTTAACTTGTGGGTGTGTGATGAACGAGGTAATCTTTCATCACTTTGCTGTGATTACGGGTAAGGTTCCAATTTGCTTGATTGATATGCAGAATATCCCGCAGTTCGTTAAATACATTCTGTATCTTCCACTTTGGGGAACCTTCTCGTTCCTACTGGGAGAATAAGACCACTACAGACGTTGGAACAGTGCAAATGAATATCAGTTACAACTGTGCAGATTATGTGATTGAACACTCAGACCACAGATGGCCCTTCAATGCTTCTTTCCCTCTTCCTCCTGGTGCAAACCCAACATCCCCAACCAGGGTGGAAGGAGCCTGCTGACAGGTGTGGTCTGGGGATTTTGACAGGTCTCTGAAGGCTGAGGGGCCTAGAGGGTGCAAGTGCCCCTTCCTTGGCCTGGGTTTCTGGAGGCTACAGGGTCACTGGCGGAGAGGAGGAGGGGGGCACAGCAGCTCTACAAAGTTCAGAGAGGAAGCTGCCAGGGTATTGGCCTGCTGGCTCCAACCTGGATCCTTGAGGAAAGGAGGTACTTGATGTGAGGTTGAGCCTCAGCACCCCCTTCCCTTGCTATTCATGCTTAGCACCTATAGTTACAGCAATGGAACATGGATCTGAGTGCAAATCAGGCAGCATCTGATTGCAGAGCTGGAGCTGGAAGCTACCACCTTTTCCATGGAACCAGCCAAGGTTGGTTCTCAGAGTCAGATGGCAGTGAGAAAATGGATGGATTCCTCCATCTCCAGTTCCAGCCTACAGAGGGCCTCTAAAACAGCTGCCTGATGTTCCCCTGCCTTTCTCGCTGCCTCTTGGTTTCCCTGTCGGAGACTGTGTGGTGAGGTTTATAAAATCATGAGGGGAATATATTGAGTGAATAGCTAATCTTTTCCTAGGATAGGGGAGTCCAGATTTAGAGAACATAGGTTTAAGGTGAGACAGGGAAGATTTAAGGAGGACTTGAGGGGCACCTTTTCACACAGAAGATGCTATTTGTATGAAATGAGCTGCAAGAGGAAATAGTAGAGGCTGCTACCATTACAACGTTTAAAAGGCATCTGGATACGTATATGAACAGGAAGAGTTTAGAGGAATATGGGCCAAATGCTGCCAAATAGAACTAGATCAGGTTGAAATGTCTGGTCACCACGGATGAATTGGACTGAAAAATTTATTTCTGTGCTATGTGATTCTACGTGACCCAGCAGGTGCCTAGTTTCAGGCAGCCCTCAGTCTCAGAGATCTTGTACATTTCTTCCTCCATTAGTTGCAAGCTCCAGTGAAGTTCCTGTCATGCAGCATGAAAGATGGTGTCCAACTTGCTTTTTAATATGGCACCAAGATATTCAATCAGAGAAGGTCTCATCAGTGGCAAGAACTTTCAACCCACTTGCTCAACGTTCCACTTTCATCAATGAGCTGAGAAATACGTGATCGCACACAACGTAACTCACCCCAGACACCATCTGAGACCATATTTTAAACACAAAATCAAAAGCCTTGTCCTCTGCTCAATACACCACCCCCCCCCAGCTGCTCATTAATATCATGGCCCAAATTTCAGCCAAACTCTCACTTCAACATGCGATACTTGGTTTTCTTTTAACTAATTCATTTCACTCGATCGATCAGCGAATGCCAGACAAGGTTTGACAATGAGAGACTTGGGATACCGCCATCACTGTTAGGGTGATTATTCCATTATTCTACTCCCAAAAAGTAGCTATTTATTGTGATTAAAGATTTTGTTTTACATTTCATTTCTTTCAAATTCTGAGAATGTAATTGATGTGGCAGGATAACATTTTCTACAATTCTGATTACAAGATTACGAGAAAAATGCAAGGGCAATGCTGAGTCAGGAACCAGATCATTTCCTGGAACTTCTGTGTAAACAATGCTACATTAAAAACAGGAACGAGCACTTGACTCAATAACTCTCTTACATCCACCCTTGGAATCTGATTATACTCCCATTGGCACTCATCCTCACCTGGGCACTCATGTCCAACTCAGTATTTACTTGTATTTCTTTCAATTTAGTCAACTGCATTTACTGCTCACAATGTAATCACCTCTACATTGTGGAGAGAAAATGCAGACTGGCTATCCACTTTGCAAAGCACTTCAACCAACTCTACAAGCATTACGCTGTGCTTCAAGTCACATGTCATTTTACACCTCCACTTTGTTCCTGCTCTGACCTCTCTGTCTCTTGAAATAACTTCACAAAAACTGGTATCCTGTCACCAAGTCACTCTTTATTTACATGTGGAGAGTTCTTAACACTGACTACAGCTCCCTCAGAGCCAGCTCTTAGAGTGAGCAGAACCTCTGACACTCCTGTTTTTATCCAGATTAACTACTCCAATCAGGGAACTCAATCCATGAGATCCACCTGGCTGACCCCATTGCAATCACTACATCCCTTGCCTCTGGTAATATTCCAGCACGGTGTCTCAGTGGTTAGGGAGGGCACGGTGTCTCAGTGGTTAGGGAGGGCACGGTGTCTCAGTGGTTAGGGACAGCATGGTGTCTCAGTGGTGAGGGAGGGCACGGTGTCTCAGTGGTGCGGGAGGGCACGGTGTCTAGTGGTTAGGGACAGCATGGTGTCTCAGAGTTTAGGGACGGCATGGTGTCTCAGTGGCTAGGGACGGCACGGTGTCTCAGTGGTTAGGGACAGCATGATGTCTCAGTGGTTAGGGAGGGCATGGTGTCTCAGTGGTTAGGGACAGCATGGTGTCTCAGTGGTTAGGGAGGGCACGGTGTCTCAGTGGTTAGGGAGGGCACGGTGTCTCAGTGGTTAGGGAAGGCACGGTGTCTCAGTGGTTAGGGATGGCACGGTGTCTCAGTGGCTAGGGACGGCATGGTGTCTCAGTGGTTAGGGAGGGCATGATGTCTCAGTGGTTAGGGAGGGCATGGTGTCTCAGTGGTTAGGGACGGCATGGTGTCTCAGTGGTTAGGGACAGCATGGTGTCTCAGTGGTTAGGGAGGGCACGGTGTCTCAGTAGTTAGGGAGGGCACGGTGTCTCAGTGGTTAGGGAGGGCACGGTGTCTCAGTGGTTAGGGATGGCACGGTGTCTCAGTGGCTAGGGACGGCATGGTGTCTCAGTGGTTAGGGACGGCACGGTGTCTCAGTGGTTAGGGAGGGCATGGTGTCTCAGTGGTTAGGGAAGGCACGGTGTCCATGTGGTTAGGGACGGCACGATGTCTCAGTGGTTAAGGATGGCACGGTGTCTCAGTGGTTAGGGATGGCACGGTGTCTCAGTGGCTAGGGACGGCATGGTGTCTCAGTGGTTAGGGACGGCACGGTGTCTCAGTGGTTAGGGACGGCACGGTGTCTCAGTGGTTAGGGACGGCACGGTGTCTCAGTGGTTAGGGATGGCACGGTGTCTCAGTGGTTAGGGATGGCACGGTGTCTCAGTGGTTAGGGATGGCATGATGTCTCAGTGGTTAGGGATGGCACGGTGTCTCAGTGGTTAGGGATGGCACGATGTCTCAGTGGTTAGGGATGGCACGGTGTCCATGTGGTTAGGGACGGCATGATGTCTCAGTGGTTAGGGACGGCACGGTGTCTCAGTGGTTAGGGATGGCACGGTGTCTCAGTGGTTAGGGATGGCACGGTGTCTCAGTGGTTAGGGATGGCATGATGTCTCAGTGGTTAGGGATGGCACGATGTCTCAGTGGTTAGGGATGGCACGGTGTCCATGTGGTTAGGGACGGCATGATGTCTCAGTGGTTAGGGACGGCACGGTGTCTCAGTGGTTAGGGAGGCCATGGTGGCTCAGTGGTTAGGGATGGCACGGTGTCTCAGTGGTTAGGGACGGAACAGTGTCGCAGTAGTGAGGGAGGGCATGGTGTCTCAGTGGTTAGGGAGGCCATGGTGGCTCAGTGGTTAGGGACAGCATGGTGTCTCAGTGGTTAGGGATAGCACAGTCGCTCAGTGGTTAGGGACAGCATGGTGTCTCAGTGGTGCGGGAGGGCACGGTGTCTCAGTGGTTAGGGATGGCACGGTGTCTCAGTGGTTAGGGACAGCATGGTGTCTCAGTGGTTAGGGACTGCACGGTGTCTCAGTGGTTAGGGACAGCATGGTGTCTCAGTGGTTAGGGACGGCACAGTCGCTCAGTGGTTAGGGACAGCATGGTGTCTCAGTGGTTAGGGAGGGCACGGTGTCTCAGTGGTTAGGGATGGCACGGTGTCTCAGTGGTTAGGGACAGCATGGTGTCTCAGTGGTTAGGGACTGCACGGTGTCTCAGTGGTTAGGGATGGCACGGTGTCTCAGTGGCTAGGGACGGCACAGTGTCTCAGTGGTTAGGGACGGCACCGTGTCTCAGTGGTTAGGGAGGGCACGGTGTCTCAGTGGTTAGGGAGGGCACGGTGTCTCAGTGGTTAGGGATGGCACGGTGTCCATGTGGTTAGGGACGGCATGGTGTCTCAGTGGTTAGGGAGGGCACAGTCGCTCAGTGGTTAGGGACAGCATGGTGTCTCAGTGGTTAGGGATGGCACGGTGTCTCAGTGGCTAGGGACGGCACGGTGTCTCAGTGGCTAGGGACGGCACGGTGTCTCAGTGGTTAGGGACGGCACCGTGTCTCAGTGGTTAGGGAGGGCACGGTGTCTCAGTGGTTAGGGAGGGCACGGTGTCTCAGTGGTTAGGGATGGCACGATGTCTCAGTGGTTAGGGATGGCACGGTGTCCATGTGGTTAGGGACGGCATGGTGTCTCAGTGGTTAGGGAGGGCACGGTGTTTCAGTGGTTAGGGACAGCATGGTGTCTCAGTGGTTAAGGATGGCACGGTGTCTCAGTGGTTAGGGATGGCACGGTGTCTCAGTGGCTAGGGACGGCACGGTGTCTCAGTGGTTAGGGACGGCACCGTGTCTCAGTGGTTAGGGACGGCACGGTGTCTCAGTGGTTAGGGAGGCCATGGTGGCTCAGTGGTTAGGGACGGCACGGTGTCTCAGTGGTTAGGGAGGCCATGGTGGCTCAGTGGTTAGGGGTGGCATGGTGTCTCAGTAGTTCTGGACGGCACGTTGTCCATGTGGTTAGGGATGGCACGGTGTCTCAGTGATTAGGGGTGGCATGGTGTCCATGTGGTTAGGGGTGGCATGGTGTCTTAGTGGTTAGGGATGGCATGGTGTCTCAGTGGTTAGCACTGCTGCCTCACAGCGCCATGGACCCGGGTTCAATTCCAGTCTCAGGTGACTGTCTGTGTGGAGTTTGCACATTCTCCCCGTGTCTGCATGGGTTTCCTCTGAGTTTCCTCCCATATTCCAAGGATGTGCAGATTAGGTGAATTGGCCATGCTAAATTGCCCATAGTGTTGAGGGATATGTAGGCTAGGTGCATTAATCAGGGCAAATGTGGAGTAATAGGGTGAGGGAATGGGTCTGTGTGGAATACTCTTTGCAGGGTCAATGTGGATTCGTTGGCCCAGATGGCCTGTTTCCACAGCGCAGGGATTCTTACGTGGGTTACATGGATGGAAGAAAGGAAATCCTTGCACTCATAATGCTTTTCACAGGTTAGGACATTACAAAGCTGTTCACAGCCTTTGAATATGTTTAAAGTATGCAATGTTGTAATATAGGTTAACTCTGAACAATAATGAGCAATTCCAACTGTAAAACGAATTCATAAGACTTTCTAATAATCATTTAGTATTCAGATGTCCTTTCCTTCCCTACACACCTCAATGTCTCCTCTAATTTGCAGATTAAATATGAATATGCTGGTTGCACTGCAGAATATTGTGGGATACTGTCCTTTGCTGAGTTACCTTACTGTAACCTCGCAGTAATGAATGACTGATTTCCTCTTTCCAAACTGCCACATTCCAAATACTAGAACTGCACTCCTTGTTTAACAAATTTCTCAAGATGTCTGAATCTGCACCTGCTTGCCGTAAGGTCTATTATTAACCCATTACAGTTGCTGACAGATGCTTTGAACATTAAAAGGTTTTCCTCCCGTTACTGTCATAACTCCAGCTGTCCACACAACACACATTTCTACACTTCCTTCAGGCATCCAGTTCAAACAGCCTTCCAAATCATAAATAACTTTTTTAGATATGGTTATCCTGATGGAATCTTACAAGCAGCATGCTTAGGACAGGCTATGAATTATCAGCTAGAACAAGGACTGACTTTCCCTTAAGAAGGGGAGCAGGTAATACGAAGACTTTGCTGCTCTGTAAGCACTGACATTCAGCAGGCTACAGGATTCAAAATAGAAACGACTAGGCTATTTACCGATGTTCACCAATGCTGCAATGTGATTACACACTCATGATCATTTGGCTATATTGTCACTTACAAACATGAAACTACATGATGGAGACAATTGTGCTCTTTGCAAAGAAGAATGACAGAACCTTCTAGCTTGGACCTTTTCTCCCTCTCAGCCAAGGATTTGTGAATGGAGTTAAACAGGAGTGTAACAAATTAACAACCTTACAATGAGATAACACTGCTTCCTCTGGGCTCAGTTGATAAATGCACTGCGAGTTTGAAATATATAGACGATGAAACTGCCGAGTGCCATACATCATCTGTGCCAATGGTATGGACTTCTGCTAGGCCAGTAGCTGGGATTCAAAATGCTTTTGGGTCATATAAAGGTGTGAGACAATTGGTTAGCTTGTTGTTCATGATTACTACTGAATGACTCCTCTAGAAAGAACAGTGACCTGTGGACAAAAGAGAAACAGAGAGAAAGAGGAGAAAGTGAGAATGAAAAAGCTGTTATGCAATATGTATGTAGGCATCAGACAAGATGAGAAATAAACTCAGCAAAAATGCCCACAAGCAAAAGACTCACAGCATTTGTGTTGAAATCATAGAAATGTGTGACACAGGAACCACCAATAAGCCAACTGTGTTTGTACTGACTGACAAGAAATGATCAAACCCAGCTTAAATCAATCAATTCTGTGCTCTCATCCATTGTCTCATAAGTTACAACACTTCAAGTGCATGTCTGAGCACTTTGTAGATGTTGAGAACTTTAGCCTCAACCTTATTTTTAGGCAGTTACCACTCCTACTTCAATGTCCCAGAATTGTGGATGCTTTAAGCAAAGAGCATAAAGCTTTCCTATCCATCTAACTAGCCTCTTCATAATTTTATGCAATTTAATTAGGTCTCTCCTCTTTGATCCAAAATATGCCTGAGTCTATCCAATCTTTCCTCAATATGCATCTACAGCTTTCCTTTTCACTATCAAAACATGGTTCTTTTTTTGGTTAAACATTTTAAACATGTCCTTATAGTGAGTTTTGAGGAGATTTATGGGTCAGGTTGAGGTTCTGGATGTAAGTTTGTTTCCTGAGCTGGAAGGCTTGTTTCAGATGTTTCATCACCATATTAGGTAACATCATCAGTGAGCCTCTGGTGAAGCACTGGTGGTATGGCTGCTTTTTATTTCTGTGTTTAGGTTTCCTTGGGTTGGTGATGTCACGTCCTGTGCTGATGCCATTTCCTGTTCTTTTTCTCAGAGGTTGGTAAATGGGATCCAAGTAAATGTAATTGTTGATAGAGTTCCGGTTGGAATGCCATGCTTCTAGGAATTCTTATGCGTGTCTATTTGGCTTGTCCTAGGATGGATGTGTTGTCCCATCGAAGTGGTATCCTTCCTCATCTGTATGTTAAGATACTAGTGAGACTGGGTCATTTTTTTTTGTGGCTAGTTGATGTTTGTGTATCCTGGTGGCTAGTTTTCTGCCTGTTTGTCCAATGTAGTGTTTGTTACAGTTTTTGCAAGGTATTTTGAAAATGACATTAGCTTTGCTTGTTATCTGTACAGGGTCTTTCAAGTTAATCAAGTTCAAGACCATCAACAATACTCTTACCGGGATAAAATTCACTAAAGAGGAGGGAAACAACAAACTACCATTCCGAAATGTCACAATAAAATGAACAGCCAATGGGAAATTTCAAACCAGTATCTACAGGAAACAACACATATGGACTAAATACTGAACTACAGAAGCAATCATCCCAATATCCACAAACGAAACTGGATTAGAACATATTTCAACAAGCCACCACACACTGCAGCACAGAAGAACTACAAAGACCAGAGGAAAATCACCTATACAGTGTATTCAAGAAGAACGAGCAGCCAATGAACACAGTCCGACGATTTCTCAGCAACAAACCCAAACAAGCAGACAAACACATCCAGAAACCCTAGCCACTCTCCCCTACATCAGACATCTCGGAAATGACTGCCAGACTACTCAGATCTCTTGGCATCATGGTAGCCCACAAACTTACCAACACACTAAAACAACAGCTAATGAACTTGAAAGACCCTATAATGGCAACAAGCAAAACCAATGTCATTATCGTGTAAGAACTGTAACAAACACTATGTTGGATAAACAGGCAGAAAACTAGCTATCAGGATACATGAACATCAACTAGCTACCAAGAAGACATGACCCTCTCTCACTAGTATCTTTACACACAGATGAGGAAGGACACCACTTCGACTGGGACAATACATCCATCCTAGGACAAGCCAAACAGAGACACGCAGGAGAATTCCTAGAAGCATGGCATTCCAACCGGAACTCTATCAACAACCACCCCTTAAGAAAAAGAAGAGGAAATTACATCACCCCAGAAAATGACATTACCACAGGATATAATGTCACCAATCCAAGGAAACCTAAACACAGAAGTAAAAAGCGGGTCATACCACCAATGCTTCACTGGAGTCTCACTGATGATGTTACCTAGTATGGTGATGAAACATCTGAAAATGAACCTAACAGCTCAGTGAGCAAACTTACATCCAGATGCCCCCTATGTTCAACCCAAGTCACTGATGTTTTTGATGTGTACCACAAAAAGCAAAGAATTCAGTTCAAAATTGTAAGGAACTCTGCTGGACACAGTCTCACTGTCAAAGAAACACCCATCAACCACCCTTTGCTGCCTGAGTCAATTTTGACTCCAACTTGCCACTTGCCTTAGATCCCATGGGATTTTACTTTTGCAACCAAACTGCCATTTGGGACTTTTTAACAAAAATCTTGCTAAAATCCAAAAGACTGCATGAAATGCATTATCTGCAGCAACCCTCCTAGTTACCTCCTCAAAAAAAACAATCATCTTAGTTCTTTAGCAAATCTGCGTTGACTATCCTTGACAGTATGTGTTTTTCTAAATGAATTTCAGAACTTTCTCCTAGTAATTTTCCCATGACTGAGGTGAAGCTGATTGGTCTGTATTTACTTGGTCAATCCCTTTCAAAACAATGCTACAATATCATCATCGTCAATCCTCTGACTCCACGCTTGTAGTCAGAAAGAATTGGAATCAGGCCAATCCTTCTTTTTTTTTGCTGTTTCCCTCAACACCCTTAGACACACTGTATCTGGCCTTACTGCGTATTGTCCTACAAAGTATTCATCAACAACCATACCCATGCATATCAGCCTCCACACATACACACACACACACTACTGTTCTGGTCCCCAATAAGCATCTCTTTCTTCAGTTATCGTCTTGCTCTTTATGTGTTTATTAAAAAAACCTTTGAGACTTCCATCATTTTACTTGCCAATAATTTTGCTTGCCCTCTGTTTGCTTTCATAACGTTGTATTTAATTTCACCCCGACAGTTTCTGGAGTATTGAACCTTCAGCATCTATCGTAAGCCTTTTATTCTTAATCCTCTCCTTTAAATACCTGGTCATGCAGCAGACTCTGGATTTGTCAGTCCCACTTTTTATTTTAAGTGAACATACTTGCTCTGAACATTCACTCTCTCTTCTTTAATTTTCTCATCTAGACCTGGCCTACTTTCAAGTTGCTATTGCTATCCACTTCAGCAAGATCAAGTCTTTATTTGAAGTAAACTCAACATTCCCCAACTGAAAATTTCTATTCCTGCTTTAGATTTGCTTTTTTCTACATCTAACCCAAATCTAACTGAATTACGATTACTTCCACCAAAACACTTCCCAACTGACTAAGCATGTAGATGAGAGTATGGCAGTTGACGTGGTATACATGGACTTCAGTAAAGCCTTTGATAAGGTTCCACATGGTAGGCTGTTGGAGAAAATGTAGAGGCATGGAATTGAGGGTGATTTAGCAGTTTGGATTAGAAACTGGCTTTCTGAAAGAAGGCAGCGAGTGGTGGTTAATGGAAAATATTCAGCCTGGAGTCCAGTTACTAGTGGTGTGCCACAAGGATCTGGTTTGGGACCACTGCTGTTTGTCATTTTTATAACTGACATAGACGCAGGCATAGGTGCATGGATTAGTAAATTTGCAGATGACACTAAAGTTGGTGGAGTAGTGGACAGTTTGGAAGAATGTTACAGGTTGCAGGGGGACTTGGATAAACTACAGAATTGGGCTGAGAGTTGGCAAATGGAATTCAATGCAGCTAAATGTGAGGTGATGCACTTTGGGAAGATTAATAGGAAGGCAGAGTACTTGGTCAATGGAAAGATTGTTGGTAGTATGGATGTGCAGAGGGATCTTGGAGTCCATGTACATAGATCCCTGAAAGTTGCCACCCAGGTGGATAGTGCTGTTAAGAAGGCATATGGTGTGTTAGGTTTCATTGGTAGAGGGATTGAGTTCCGGAGCTGCAATATCATGCTGCAACTATACAAAACACTAGTGCAGCCGCACTTGGAATATTGTGTACAGTTCTGGTCGCCATATTTCGGGAAGGATGTGGAAGCATTTGAAAAGGTGCAGAGGTGATTTACCAGGATGTTGCCTGGTCTGGAGGGAAGGTCTTATGAGGAAAGGCTGAGAGACTTGGATCTGTTCACATTGGAAAGAAGAAGGCTAAGAGGGGATTTGATGGAGATATACAAGATGATCTGAGGATTAGATAGGGTAGACAGTGAAAGTCTTTTTCCTAGGATGATGACGTCAGCTTGTACAAAAGGGCATAACTACAAATTGAGGGGTGATAGATTTAAGACAGATGTCAGAGGCAGGTTATTTACTCAGACAATGGTAAGGGTGCGGAATGCCCTGCCTGCCAATGTAGTTAACTCAGCCACATTAGGGAGATTTAAACAGTCTTTGGATCAGCACATGGATGATGATGGGATAGTGTAGGGGGACGAGCTGAGAATAGTTCACAGGTAGGTGCAACATTGAGGGCTGAAGAGCCTGTAGTGTGCTGTATTCTCCTATGTTCTATATTCTCTGATATCCCTTCCAACTCCCCAACTTCATTCACTAAAACCAAGTCCAAAACTGTTTTATTACAAAATACCTTGCACAAACTATAACAAACACCACATTAGACAAACAGGCAGAAAACTAGCCATCAGGCCACGTGAACATCAACGAGCCACAAAAAAGACATGACCCACTTTCACTAGTATCCTTACACACAGATAAGGAAGGACACCACTTCGAGTCGGACAATACATCCATCCTAGGACAAGCCAAACAGAGACACGCATGAGAATTCCTTGAAGCATGGCATTTCAACCGGAACTCTATCAACAAACACATTGACTTGGACCCCATTTACCACTCTCTGAGAAAAAGAACAGGAAGTGAAATCGGCACCGGAAATGACATCACCAACCCAAGAAAACCTAAACACAGAAATTGAAAGTGTGTCATAACACCAATGCTTCACCATCATCTCACTGATGATGTTACCTAGTATGATGATGATACGTTTGAAAATGAACCTTGCAGCTCAGTGAGCAAACTTAAATCCAGAACCTCAACCTGAGCTACAAATCTACTCAAAACCCATTGCTTCATCACTGCCTAAAGGAGATGCCTTCTTTCCCTCATGTCTCAGGAGTAGTTATAATATCATACTTCCACTGGTCAATGTGTGTTAAGGCCATTTGCCTTATTCCTTTATCCTCTTGAATTGACATACACACCATTTAGCCTTGCCAAACTCCCTTGTCTTTGATTTTCTGCCTTCTAAACATGCTTACCTATTTTCTGTCTTCCATTTCCAACCTTTCTTCTCTCCTTCTGAATCTACTGTCAGGTTTGCAGTACACTGATAAGCTAGTTTAAATCTTCCCCAACAGCACTAGCAAAACTCTCTGCATGGATATTGGTACTTGTCTTTTTGAGAATTAAAATCTCTAGCTTGTTCAGGTCCCATCTCCCTGAGATGTTTTTCCAGTACTTAATAGCTGCATAGTACTCCCTCTTGCACTGTCACTCCATGTGTGTATTCACCAGCTCTGTCTTCCTATGCTTGTATTTATTAATACTTAATCAAGAAAATACCACTTAGTGGTCCTACTTTATAATCCCTGTCCAAACTCTGTTTGCACCCTGTTTTTGCCTGTGCCATTCGTGCAAATATGCACTCCAAGCTTTGACAGTTCGTTTCCTCATCATCCCCTCAGACTGCCCTTGACCTGGCACCAGGAGGACAGCACCCATTTTGGAGTCAAGAGCAGCACCTGTCAGCTGCTCTGCCTACACTCCCAAAGGGAGCATCACCCTCACCAGAATTGACAACTATCTTCCTTTAAACCATTACAATGTTGAAAAATCACACAGACATTTATATTCACTAATCTTATTGCAACACGCTCACCCAGCTATTTCAGACCATAGAATTTTAGAGCTGGGTTGAAGATTAAAGCAGAGAATAGTTTTGGAAAATACAACCTATTTCAAGGAAGCCTGAAGATTACTTAAAAATACACTTTGTGTAGTTTGCAGTTGATGTGTAGAAAACAAAGCTGTTGTGATCTTTAATCTGCTTAATGTTCTACTCATGTGGCATCACATCAAAGAAAATTCTGGAATTCCAGGCAGACACTATGTTTTTATGAGCATTTTTCTTAACATTTTCCTTTGACCTATAGTAACATAAATCCCCTTCTGCATCCTACTCATCAATTGTCATGGCTTGACATCAGAGAATGGTTTAAGTATTGCACATAATGTAGCTTTAATATTTCTTAATTGAATATTTCATTTTGTACACAGTCTGACAGTTGCTAGGAGAAAATGATTTAATCATTGAAAACCTATGTTTAATTGAGGAGGATGCAGGATCATCTAGAGTCTACTCTCTGTTTAGAATTGATGTTCTTGTCACTGCCATATGCTCAGAGCACACAGACTCGTGAAAGCTGTCACCAGCTCAGTGATACTCAGTTCTACATTTCAAAAGAAAGGGCACTTACCAATGCAAAGAGTCAAACCTCAAACCAATTTATGCGAGAACTAGGATTAACCACTTTTATATTTGTTCACACTTCCTAGCTAGGAACTTGCTTTCACCATTCACTTTCACATCAGTACAACATAATGCGCAAGGTGAGCTATGAGTTTCATTTAACAGTCACCTGTCCGTAAACTTAAACACTTGAGGGGCTCATGTCACACAATGGAAGTGTCCCTACCTCTAGGCCAAAACAGAAATTGCAGGAAAAGCTCAGCAAATCTGGCAGCATCTGTGGTGAGAAATCAGAGTTAATGTTTTGGTTCGAATGGCTCTTCCCATCAATATTCAACCCAGGTGATAACTTGACCCCAGTTCAAGCGGTTTCAAAAATATTTAGAAAGAAAATTTTGTAAAACCTGGGCAACAGCTGGGCTTAAATAACTGTCCTTTCGTTAGACTGATCACAGTATTTCTATAGTTTCTTTAATGTGGCAAAACTTAGTAAATGTAAATACTTTGTAGCACTGTAGAAAAAATGGTTTCAATAAACACAACACTGCCCTGGACTGAAAATGATGGTGCTGGAAAATCCACGTGAACTGTTCATTACTTGGAAACAGGAGAGGGACATCCAATGGGAAGGAAGTAAGATGATTACTGCTCTTTATTGGAGGGGAGGTGGGGGGGGGGGGGGCGGTGTGCTTGAATATGATTTCAATTCTTTCAATGTTTAAATAAAAAGCATTTAAAACAATATGACATAATCTGTTCTTCAACAGTGAGATAGGTTTACAGCTGGTGAGCATATCAAGAGATTTCATTTTGCTTCCTGCAAAGTCTAAACTTTCACTGATGAGTTGACAAGAGATGCCCACTTCCAACCTCCTTCAAACAACACAATGTAGCATCGGAACAATGGCTTTCCTCTTGCAACAGCAAACATCTTTGTAGATGCTGCTTGTGACACAAAGACAAACTAGTATTTCAGGGAGTTTTAGGACAGTGTGACCCCAAATCCAGGATGTCAAATAGACAGATATGAGGAGATCTGAAGACAATTCATTCAATTTCACTTCTACTTTCAGCATTAAAGCAAAACGTCAAGTACACTACAGCCACGGCACTGCACTGCATTTGACACACACTTCTGCACTTAAAAACCCTATGGTCAAGAACATTGTTAAGTTCCTTACCCCCACACTCAATGAATACAATAATAAAACACAAGAAGAAGTAAGCCAATAGAATGCTCACTCCTTACAAAGTCCTCACTGCTCTCGGAAGTGTTCAAAAGAAGTCAGAAAATGTGGAAAAAGCAGAGGTCAATAGAAATAACCAGATACTACAACAGGGAGCCCACTGCAAGGAATAAACATCGGGTGGCCTCTGGTTGATGCTATTTGTCTGTGCCTGCTGCAGAAGGTGCTGCCACTCAGAAATCAACGCTACAGCTATAACAGATGAAATCCAGTCTAGAAATGACACAAACAGTGGGTGCAGTCCATTGCTTCCGAAGATGGACAGATGATAATAGTCATACTCTCAAAGCAAAAATCTACTGTCAAACAATTTCTCTTTTGTAAAACTATATGATCTGATTCAATAACAATTTTCTAAGTGCATTGTTAAGACTCTCAATAATAGGTTCCAGTATTTTCCCAATTACTAATGTCAGACTAATTGGTATGCAATTCCCACTTTTCTTTATCTTTCCTGCCTGAATAACAGTGTTACATTTGTTAACTTCCAAACTGCTTTGATCATTTTAAAATCTAGGCAATTTTTGATCATTATTCTCAATGTATCTGTTCTCCCTGCATTTACCTCCCTTCAAGGGGATGCAATGTCCTCGTGTATTATCACTGGACTGTTAATCCAAAGACCCAGGTAACATTCAGGGTACCAGTTTAAAATCCCACCATAGCAGATAGTGGCATTTGAATTCAATAAAAAAACTAAGAGTCTAATGATGGCCATTGTTGATTGTCAGGAAAACCCACCTGGTTCACTAATGTCCTTTAGGGAAGGAAACTGCCATCCTTACCTCGTCTGGCATATATCTGATTCCAGACTCACAGCAATGTTATTGACTTTTAACTGCCCTCTGGATGGGCAATAAATACTGCCCTGATCCCATAAATGAATAAGAAAATGTTTTAGTCCTGGCCATATGTTCGCTTTCAATTTCTTATAAATGCAATTTCATAGAATCCCTACAGTGAGGAAGCAGACCACCCAGCCCATCTAGTCCACACTGACCCTTCAGAGAACATCCCAACCACATCCATCCACACCCCCCCCCCCCCCCCCCCAACCCCTTGTAACCCGGCACTTCCCATGGCTAATCCACCTAACCTACATTTTCTGGACACTATGGGGAATTTAGCATGGCCAATCCACATAACCTGCACATCTTTGGACTGCAAGAGGAAACTGGAACACCTGGAGGAAACTCATGCTTACATAGGAAGGAAATGCAAACTCCACACAGACAGTCAACCAAGGCTGGAATTGAACCTGAGCCCCTGGTATTGTGAGTGAGCAGTGTTAACCATTGAGCCACCGTGCCACAATTTCTTTGCTTATATCAATTATCTATTTCTTGCTTGTAATTTGTGTCTTTTTCATTGAAGACAGACAAAACATTTGTTCAAAGGCCCTGCCCAAAATAATAGTTTCTGCCTTTACCTCTACGGGACCAACCTTACACTACTCTACAGTTTGCTATTCTGCATTTTATATCTGTTTTTCTATTTCTCACTAGTTCACTCACTCTATTTTTTCCATTCTTTTCAAGATTACCATTTGACACATTATTCATTTTTTAAAAATATAATACTATCCTAACTTCTATGGTAAGCCAAGGATTGAGTTTTCTGGTGGATTTTTTTTAGATTAGATTCCCTACAGTGTGGAAACAGGTCCTTCGGTCCAACCAGTCCACACCGACCCTCCAAAGAGTAACCCACACAGACCCATTTCCCTCTGACTGGAGCACCTAACACTATGGACAATTTAGCATGGCCAATTCACCTGACCTGCACATCTTGGACTGAGGGAGGAAACCGGAGCACCCAGAGGAAACCCATGCAGACACGGGGAGAATGTGCAAACTCCACAAATGAGAATGCATTTTAGATTGTTCCTTTAACTATTCCTGGCTGTTCCGCATCCATGAACATCAACTAGCCACGAAACGCCACGACCAGCTATCCTTAGTAGCCACACACGCAGACGACAAGCAACATGAATTCGACTGGGACAACACTACCATTATAGGGCAAGCCAAACAAAGAACAGCCAGGGAATTCCTAGAAGCATGGCACTCATCCACAAACTCCATCAACAAACACATCGACCTGGACCCAATATACCGGCCACTACAGCGGACAGGTGAAACTGACAACCGGAAGCGGCAGGGACAGGCCACTATAAATGCCAGAGGAAACACCACAGAAGCGCTTCACAGGAAGCTCCCAAGCACTGAGGATGTCACCTAGACAGGGGACGAAACGTTTGCAACAAAAATTGCATTTCCATGGCTAATCCACCTTGCCTGCAGATTTCAGATCGCAGTGCCACCTAACAACTTGATTGCCAAGGAAGATGTGTTCATATCGCAGCCAGGAAGATTGAGTGTCAACTTGCAAAATTTTCCAACATCTGCCAACAGTCATGCAATGGGAAGAAGATCAGAGTCTCTACTATCACTACCCATGGCTCTGGAACATGCAAAAATGCACATTTCCATAGTAGCTCAGATTCCTTTGAGGGGTAGAGGGGTTGCAGTCAAAGAATCCAGTTGAGTGTGTTGACCTGATTGTCTCAAACAATGCAGTGTTCAATCACCGCTCTGGCTGAGGTGGATTTGAAGCTTGCTTCTTTGACCTGATCCTTAGTCTTCCGCAGAATGGTGACTGTGATATCAGCGACCTGCCTTTGAGCAGAGATCTTGAGAAGATGAAATCAATAAATGATTTAAGATCTGTCAATACTTCAATTTTAACAGTCTCATCCATGTGCTCAAATACCCCCATGGTTTCCACAATGTCATCTCTAACCTCCACCAGCCTTACAACACTGAGAGCTCTGTGCTCTCCAATGCTAATTTTTACACGTCCCCTTCTTTCAATGATCCATCATGGTTTGCATTTCAATTTATTATCCTGTAATACGTGGGTGTTTATTGCAAGGTCACAGTTATTGTCCATCCCTAATTTCCCTAGAAGTGGAGATGATCTGCCCTTTAAACTGCTGCAGTTCACGTGAGGTAGGGACAGACACAGTCTCTTGGGTGACCATGCCCTCAGCTATCTGTCCAGCCCCTCTCCCACCTAAACTCTGGAATACGCCTCCAGCTTTTTAATCTCCTTCTTGAAGGATATTGGAGGGCGGTTTCAAGGTCCAAAGGAACATAAACTCAGGAAAGGAGGGTGACCAAACAGAAAGGGAACAATCATTGAGGTAGTCCATAACAAAATGGCTTTCCAGAGGGAGTTTCAAGGCCAGATTGGCAAAGTAAATAATTGCGTTCCCTGTGACGTTTCATGAGATTTGATGATCCACTATGTTATTAACATCTGAGCGTATTGTTGAAGAACTGATGGAATCTGTCTTAGTTGCATTAACTATTTGATAAGGACATTGGGGTGTACAATCATAGACTATTGGTAATTTACCACACGTTAAATTGGGGTAGCGTAAATAAATTTTATATGTCTGATAGATTGTAATACTGTACTTATTGTTTGTTCAAAAGCTTGGAATCTTCTGACTTTATCCTTTTAGGAAATCCGTTGGATCTCACACTTTGTTTACTTTAAAGAAAAATGTTACTGATCCCTAGTCCTGACTACAACTTAAATATAACTTAAATCAGTTCTGAGAAAGGGTTGTACCCAGACTCGAAATATTAACTCTGTTTCTCTCTCAACAGATGGAGTTTTCTCTCTCAACGTGCTGAGTTTCTCCTGTATTTGCTGCGTTTATTTGCAACTTGAATTTGGCAATGTGTTCTGGGGTCATAACTTTGTTTGCTAATGATCAGTTCCATTTGCAGCTCCTCGGATATTGAGGCAGTCAGTACCAACTGCAGCAAGACCTGATGTAATTTAGGTTTGGGTTTGGTAAGTGGCCTATACTAATCACACCACCCCTCCCCCACCTCATCCCAGATCCAACTTGGCACCGGCCTCTTGACCTGTCCATCTTCCTTCCCACCTATCCACTCCATCCTCCCCACTGACCTATCACCATCACTCCCCATCTGCATCCACCTATTGCCTTCCCAGCTACCCTCCCACAGCCCCACCCACACCCTCCTAATGATCTCTCATCCCGCTTCCCACTGGGTGCCCACCCCCATTCCTCATGAAGAGCTTATGCCTGAAACATCGACTCTCCTGCTACTCAGATGCTGCCTGACCTGCTGTGCTTTTCCAGCAACACACATTTCAACTCAGCTTCAAAAATATTGTGACTACAAGAGCGAGTTAGAGAATAGGCATTTTGTGATGCTTTCGACATTGTGACTGCTCATTTACTGTCTATTATCTACACTGTACAAGTCAGGAGTGTGATGGAATACTTGCCTGGATGGGTGCAGCTCCTACAACATTCAAAAAACTTTACACTCTCCAGGTAAAAGCAATCCATTCAATCAAACCCCTTCCACCATTCGATCAACACCCCTTCCACCACCTTAAACATTCACTCCCTCCATCAATGATGCACAATGTCAGCAACATGCACAAGATACTCTGCAGCAACTCATTCAGACTTCTTCGATAGTAGCCTCCAAACCCATAACCACCACCTTACACTGTCCAATTATGTTAAATCAACTGTTCAGTCTTGGATTATTCTTTAAATAAATGAATGAGAGTTACAGCTCCTTGACCTTATGCCAAACCTGTATAATAGGGGGCCTAGTATAAGCCAAAACCTCAAATAAAAGCAAAACACAGCAGATACTGGAAATCTGAAACAGAAGCACAGAATGCTGCAGAAGCTCAACAGGTCTGGCAGCACCTGTGGAGAAAGAAATACAAAGTTAACGTTTCACATCCAGTGACTCTTTATCAGAACACGAAGGCCTCAACCCAGACCCTTACATGACACCACTGCAGACACGTTGAAAGCTTTCATTCAGCATTCTCAGTCAGAACCCAAATGAAATAAAACCAGCTGTACCTCCATTAAAAACCCTCAGAGAACATGTTGTGAAACTGAGAGAAAACAATTAAATAGGGATCAAACTTTCTCAGCAGAAGCTAAAGTTTTAAACTGTATTCACAAAAAGAAATGTTTGGTATGGAAGCAGACTCTACAGAATTGGTGTCCAAGTTTCAGTGATGTAACTCATTCACTGCTCTCTGCTCTCAACCTAGTCACTGATTACAGCTCAATAATAACATTATAATTACATTTTGCTTTAACAGGAATCAAAATACAAGCCCTGTAAGTACAAGTCAGTACTTCAAGTCAGTAGATGGGCAGAATGTTAATGAAATCAGCCCAGGCACAGCTCAAGAACTCTATTGGTTCTAGATTTGCTGATAACCCCACAACAAATTTTTATGCTTCTTCATATTTCTCATCTTGTCAAGAGTGACAGGATTCATGAGACAGTAATCAGGGATCACGGACGTTGGGAGCCCAGAGTCTCAATGTCATGTGACTCACAGGACAAACATTTAACTGGCAAAGGGGAGTGTATTTGGGTGTGAACAAGAGTAATGTTCCCAAAAAGTACATAGCCTGATAATGTTCCATAATTGTCAGTGAAGGGACTTTTTTTGCTAAAGGGGCCTCGGCAGGGCGAACAGGTGGACACTATATTGATTCTGGAGGCTTCAGCATCCACAAGGAGGGCAGTCAACCAAGGGAAGACTGTTCCTCTGGTTGTCGGGCTCTTCCCTACACATTCTGCTATAGGATGTATGGATCTGTGGTTTCTCTGGTGAAACAGATCAGCCTCTCAAACTCTGCAGGCATGAATAACACATGGCTAAGCAGCGTATGTGTGGACCCCTGAACTTGGATACAGAATGGCAAGAGCTTCAATGACATTCTGGGGCCAAAAAAGATGTGTGGCACACCACTGTCATACTGTCAACTTCCTCAGCATTCTCCTTTTTGCATTCTCCATTGCCTGTTTGCATATTTAATTGAGAGACTTGATACTTTCACAGGGCAATCAATCCACATTCAGAAGTGCTCTGATAATAGCTGGAAGTTAAGTGGGATTGTATTAGGTTTCTGATGCAATGTACCTTTTGGGAACATTACACTTGTTCACACCCAAATCCACTCTCCTTTGCCAGTTAAATGCTTGTCCTGTGAGTCACATGACATTGAAACTCTGGATTCCCAACTTCCATGATTCTTGACTACTGTCTCCTGAATCCTGCCACAACTGCGATATAAGTGGTCCTGGTATCTGCAAGTGAAGGACAGAACTAGGTACACTCTGGCAAAACATTTACACCTCTGAGCTCCCAGGCTGTTGGGGCAACTTTTGCAGAGAAGTGCCCAGTTCCAGGAAGGTCACACATCCGATCTCAAAGCCCAACCTGCCCCACATAAGTGGGCAGGACTAAATCTGCAAGGGCTCCATAGAATTCCAAATTTGAACCTGTTAGCCACAACACAGCTCTAATTCATAAAACTTACATAGGTCAGAGCAAGTCAGAGTCACTTTCTAAATGGTCACAAATGAGAAACAATGGAGGTCCAAAGATATACATGGGGTTGGGGGAAAAAGGGATGGTAGTCAGGGATGGCAGCACAACAGCTGAGAGTAATGTTTCCCACCAAGTTAGAAAGCTGTGTCAGTTTGGAGGTGTTGACTGGTGACACAGCCATGTCAGGAGTGGGAGGATGGATGATGGGCAGAACCTCAGCTCATTTCTGTCATAGGTTGTTCCCACAGGTTCATTGATGGTGGGGCCATCATTAGAGTTCAACTGATAACAAGCTGAGTCCAAGTCTGAGACTGCACCATCAACATCTCATGAGACAACATTTGTGCTCCTTCGACAGAGGGGAATGTGCACCAGTGGGAACTGATGGGCATTTTGCACTGAGATATTACCACCTTGCGAAACCAGCAAACAAAAATGGCACAAGTTTGGGAATGCAGAGGCAGACTGCAAAGTGTGGATTTCATGCACTGAAACCTACTTCTGGGCTTGCAGTTGAAAAATTAGTCCATGGAATTAGGTCACTTCTCAGCCCTTTAATGTCAGATAAAGCACAAAGGTGTAAAGGTTCCTTTTTTCCCACTACAGCAAAATCACAGCAACCACCTGCAGCTAGGCTCAACCCATGAATGATTCAGCAATGAGACATTAACCATACTGACACACTGCATCCATTCACATACTGGGGTTACATGATGAAACCTTAACAGTGACAGAGCTTCCCACACACAATGTTCCAAACCTCTGAACCAGGATGCCCGAGTTCAAATCCCACTTTCTCTAGAGTTGTGTCATAACATCTGAGTAGGTTGATTAGGAAAATATCAAAAAGTGACACACAATGAGTCAGCCAGAGAAGTGCATCACAGAATGTTAGCCAGGATGGTCAAAAGAAACTCTGAATGAAATGATGCCATGTGCAGAAGAGGCTATTGAATCTTAGAGTAATAAAAAACAGATGCTGCACCAGAACTGTAAAACAAACTAACCAAGACAAAGTAACAGCACGGTAGTCAGAGTTCGGAGACCACTGATTTCATCAAATTAAACCGGTTGACCATGTCAGAAGATGAATACACGCTGGTAATTTTAAAAATTATTTTTATAAAACAATGGGTATTTTTAATCATGATGGGTTTCAATTAGAGACAGGCACTGCCAAGAGTGCAAAGAGTGTAATCTGATCGAAAACAGAATGGATTGGGAATGTTTAAAGCATAGATATTTCATTGGAAGATGGAAGACCATCTTCCCTGCTCTCCTTAAAGTGCAAGCTCATGTTGAAATATGAATTAATATGTTTTAGATGCCATTTCTTGCCTTAAAGTGACCATTTTGTACATATTAATCTGGACTGTGAATATTGGCAAGATATTCTTCGAATTTTGGGGCTTGAGACAAGAGGGGAAACATTACAATCAAGCCTAATTTTGCCCTCATATACATAGCTTAGGAGCTGGAATTTTTAAATTGTTGCTGTGAAATGAATCCAACTGTCTCCACTTCTTTTTCCAAGGCAATTTCATGCACTTTCCAACAACTTTAGTGTGCAAGAAAACAAGAGGCACTGCAAGAATTCTGATAATAATTTGAATCCAATTTCCATTGTATGACCACCCACCCTCCCCCCCCAACATATATATATATAAATATAATACACACACAGTCACTCACTCACTCCTCTTCCCTTCAGATGGCTCAAGGTGAGCAAAGAAACACTTGACAACATATTGCCTTGCAACAGACTTCATGCTGAATAAACCTCCTTCCACCTTCCATCTGAGTTATATCACAATTCTCTCTCTTGCATCAGTTGAAATACTTCAGGAGTATGTGATAATCATGCCTCCCTGCAACTGCTTGTTTTGTCTATGCTGGGGGATCAAAACAGAACACCCCACACACCCCTCCCTCCCTCTCTTTATTTTAAATACAAACCCAGCTTTCAGCTATATGCACATGCAATAAAACAAAAGCTTGGTTTACAGCCTGCATAACAAGCTAGCACTGTGGATGTTGTTAGATATAATGGGATGGCCCTTCCCTTCTGGGAGACTTGCTGAAAGTCAGATAATGTCTTCAAACCTAAGAATATTCATCTACAATTTTACCCAATTGAGAAAACAACATCTCAAAGAAAAATAAAACTGACATTTTCTTTTTAATTAACTTACTTTTCAAACACCAAACATAAACAAACGCGGAGCTTGTTCTTATTTTGACTGCACTTCTGTTGCATACAAATATATACCTCAAACCTATTCTGCTTGGACATGCAAAATCAGAATCTGAATCACATAGAAAGGGAGGCCATTCAGCCCATCACGTTTTTCATGATTCTCCAAAGCAGCAATTGGTCTAGTGCCATTCTTGCCCATTATCTGCCAGTAACCTGTAGAATATTTCAGATAATAATCCAATTCACTCTAAAATGCATTGATTGAACTAGCTTCTACCACAGTCAGACACCATATTCCAGGGCATAACACACCACATCCCTCATCTTGTCACTACTTCTTCTGCCAATTACCTTAAATGTGTGTCTTGGTCTCAATCCTTCCACGAATGGAAACAGGTTATCCTTGCTTACTCTGTCCTCATACCTCAATTTATCAAATTGCCTTTCAACCTTTTCTTCTGAAAGACAAATAACATGTACTTTTCCATATTTTTAGTTAACTGAAGATCCTCATCCGAGAACCATTCTTGTGAATCTCATGTACACACTTGCTCTAATGCTTTCACATATTTACTCAAGTGTGGCACCCAGAACTGGATACAATATGTCACTTGAAGTGGACTAGTGTTCTATACAAATTTAACATAACTTTCTCACTTTTGTCCTTAGTGGTCCTATTAACAATATCTAGGATGCTAAATAGCCACCCCTTAACCTGTCCTGCCACATTCATTGGCATTAGTGTGTACATTCATCAAGACTCCTTAGATAGCACTTTTCAAACTCATGACTACTACCATCTAGAAGGACAAGGGCATCATATACATGAGAACACATCCATCTGCAAGTCCCCTCCAAGCCACTCCACATCATCGCATGGAAATCTATCAATATCCCTTCTGTGTCACTGAATCATAATCCTGGAACTCCTTCCCTAACATTAAATGGACTGCACCAGTTTGAGATGCTGCTCACTAACATCACCTTCTCAAGGACAATTAGAGATGGACAATAAATTCTGCCATAGCAACAAGACTACATTCTGTGACTTGAAAATAAAAAAAACCCTGATAAATGCCACCATGAGTCAACGACAGTTACTCTCGTGCCATCTCAGGCATTCAACTCTTTGTTTGTGTATGGACCGAAGTTTGCAATGAAATCAGGGGTCAAGTGGCCGATAGATCCAAGCTGAGCATCAGTGAGCTTGTTATTGTTGTGAAAATGCCACATGATACAATTATCAGTGAGACCTTTCATGTCTTTGCTGATAATTAAGAAAAACTGATCAGGCAATAATTGGCCAGATTGGAGTAATCCTGCCTTTAGTGCACAGGATATAACAGTTTTCCACATTTCTAGGTAGATGCCAAAAACATCTTGGTTCAGGGCATAGCTATTTCTGGAACACAAGTCTTCAGTGCCAATGCCAGAATGTCATCAAGGCCTACAGCCTTGCAGTGTCTTCAATTGTTTCTTGCTATCATACCGAGTGAACTGAATTGACATCTAGAATGCTGGGGGCCTCGGGAGGTGGTAGAGATGGATCATCCACTCAACATTGTTGATTGAAGATTGGTGCAAATACTTCAGTCTTGTCTCTTGTACTGATGTGTTGGACTCCCCCATCATTGAGGATGAGATATTTGTGGAGTCTCTCTCCTGTTTGTTGTATAACATGAGAACTAGAAGGTGTAGCCCATTCAACCCCTTGAGTCTGCTCTGCCATTGGATGAGGTCCTGGTTTATCTGCTTGTAACCTCAAATCAGCATTCTTGACTATAAATGTACTACCAGTTAAAAAAGTATCCATTAAAACCATTTTCTATCATTCAGTCAAGTTTTGCACCCACATTGTTTCTGTCCTTTCTATTGTAGGAGTTCCAACTTTGCCCAAATCTGTTGTGTAGCACTTTACCAAATGTCTTTTCTAAGTCCATGGAAACCATACAGCCCTGTTACCCCATCACAAAACATGATTTGCCCTTAATAAATGCACCTTGGTTTTTCTTTTTTCTAATTCATTCATGGCTATAGATGTTATGACCAAGACCAACATTTGTTGCCCATCCATAACTACCCTTGAGAAGGTGGTGGTAAGCTATCTGTTAGGGAGCAGGTCCACCCACAGTCTTGTTAGAAAAGGAATTTCAGAATTTTGATTCAGTATTTGTGAAGGAATAGCTATCTAGTTCCAAGTCAGAGAGTTGCGCATCTTGAAGGTGCTGTTGGTGCCCTTGTCCTTCTCGGTGGTATAGATTACAAGTTTGGAAAGTGCTATTGAAGGAGCCTTGGTGAGTACCTGCAGTGTATTTTATAGATGGTGCACCATTGTGTGTCAGCAGTGGAGATTGTGAATACTTAAGGTCGTGGATGGGATACGAATCAAATGGGCTGCTTTGTTCTGGATGGTATCAGAATTTCTAGATTGTTGTTGGAGCTGCACTTCTCCAGGCAAGTATGGAATACATCATCATACTTGTGCTTTGTGGATGTTGGCTTTTGGGAGTTATACATGAGTTATTCACTGCAGAATTCCTTGCTTTTGATCTACTTTGGTAGCCACAGCATTTATATAGCTGTCCCAGTTAAGTTTCAGCTTAAAATGTAACGCCAAGTTTGTGATGGGAGATGACTGTAATTCTAGTGAATGTCAAAAAATGGTCAGACTCACTCTTGTTGAAGATGGATTGCCTGGCATTTTGTCCTAAACGATCCCCCACCCTTGAAGCACTTGGCCAATCTCTATCCCAAGAGAAAGGTTTAGCAGGGCCTCTTTTTTTGGACTGGAAACATATAGTTGTCCAAAGTTTTCCTGAACGTATTTTAGGAACATTTCGTCTCTCTCTGCTCTTGAAACTTGACACCATTGCCATTTCAGTCAACATCAAATAATTGAAGTCTTTTATGAAAATTGATCTTTAGTTTTCCAGATCTCTGTAACTTTTTTGCAAATTGTTCCTCGTTACCTTTCACACTACTTGGTGGATTATAGACTATTCTGAGCAATGTAACTACACCTTTTTTGTTCCTAAGTTTTAGCCAAATAGATACTCTCCTTGACTCATCTGGGATATCCCCTCTCCCCATCCAACACGGCAATGTTTTATTTTATCAACAATGACACCTCTCGTCATCCCTTTTTTCCTAACTTTCCTGAATATAATGCATAATTATACCTGTTGTGAGAAAATTTATACTGTGTGTGCACATAATTTACAATGACATACATCAGGAACACACTCCCGGTGCTTCCCAAATGAAACTAGAGCTCAAATATTCAGGCTAATCATTTCCTCATGAGTTCCCAGTGCCAGTTCCTGTTACTGTAATCGCTATGTTCATATTAAAATAAAATTTATTTAAACATTTGTGATGCAGACCTTTTGCTGTGCTGTTTCCAGACTTTAAAAAAAGTGAGCACCTTTTGTACTTAACTAGATGTAAAGTGGAAGGGCACGAGATAACAAAGCATTTCTTTGAAAATCCACTTGCTTCTGTAGCTGTTAAAAATACTTTGAATGAAACACTCTGGGTTAGATCAGTATACTAATGGTATAGAACCCAATGCACAGTAGCTTGTGTGAAGCCTTTGTGCTGTAAATGAGGCAGTCTGAAACTGTTCAATATTTGCATATCAAAGTTGGATAGCTGTCAGATGAGTGAGATTGTTAATTCTCTTTGCTGCAAACTGGTATTGCAGACCCAAATAGTCAAACATTACAAAGGGAAAGCAGAGTGGCATTAGAATATGTGTGCTCTTTTCCATCAAACCTCTTTTTCACCCCAAACTCCACCCCATCCCGACCCCCCCAAAGGAAAAACGTTAAGACCTCTCCCTGAAAACATATGCATACAAAATCTCCAGATATTTCAGCACCAATAGATCTGAGGCAACAGTTTGGGTTGTCATCACAAGACACTTCATAGAATAGGACACCCATCACAGCCACAGAAAACTGAAGTTGGGCTGGGCGGCACGGTGGCACAGTGGTTACCACTGCTGCCTCACAGCGCCAGAGACCCGGATTCAATTCCCACCTCAGGCGACTGTCTGTGTGGAGTTTGCACATTCTCTCCGTGTCTGCATGGGTTTCCTCCGGGTGCTCCGGTTTCCTCCCACAGTCCAAAACTTTGCAGGTTAGGTGAGTTGGCCATGCTAAATTGCACATAGTGTTAGGTGGAGGGGAATGGGTCTGGGTGGGTTGTGCTTCGAAGTGTCTGTGTGGACTTGTTGGGCCGAAGGGCCTGTTTCCACACTGTAAGTAATCTAAAATAACCTAAAATCAGAATTAATTAAATATATAATCTAGTGCTGCACGATCAGTACTAAGTGGATACAAAATCTGTTTGCAATGAACTCTCTTACCAACTTATCTACACCAGACAGAGAGAAACCCAAACAAGACACAAATCATGCTGACCTCAAACCAATGCTCCCTTTCTTGTTTGTAAAATAATTTTGAAGTTTGGCTGATGTATGAGGTTTTGTAAGCTGCCTCTGTACTTTTCTGTAAATGTTGATTTTTTTTCAGTAGGATTCAATCTTTCCAAAATCCCTTTATCTTCCCATAAGAGCTTTCTAGAAATTTGTAGAGGGGAAAATATTAGCATTAAAATGGCACACACTTCTCTCATCCTTCCATATTTGTACAGGTTGTTCTGAAATAATGCACGTTTCGTTAACATGAATTGGCTATAATGCGATTGACAAATTGTGGATGCTGTTTGGATAATGCGAACTTTCTATTGAACGGGTATAGTGATTTTCTACAGCAATCTTGTACAGTGCAATTTTCTATAGTCATTTTTCATAGCAAGGGGTCACAGAGGAACACAACTGTCACATTATAGCAGAACGACCTGTACTCAGGTTTATTCAGTCAGATTATGTGATAAACCCTTTTAAAGAGAAATCACATCAATGTCACCCTCAGGTATAAAACTCAAGTACAAACCCAAATTTGAGACAGCTAGCCTGCCATAGAATGGCCATGAGGATATTAAACCACTGGGCCAGCAGGAATCCATAGTTGGACAGGATATGTGACACCAATTGTCAGCTGCAATGTAGCAATTAATACAAAATAAAAACCGAAAGAGCTGCGGATGCTGTAAATCAGAGACGAAAATAGAAATTGCTGGACAAGCTCTGTGAAGAGAAATCAGAGATGACGTTTTAAGTTAAGTGACCCTTCCTCAGAACTGGTTCCGAAACGTCAACTCTGATTTCTCTACAGATGCTGCCAGACTTGCTGAGCCTTTCTAACAATTTCTATTTGTAATAAATACAAAGCAGGTGACATTGGGTGTTTGTGGAATGTCTCAGCACGATTGCAACAACAGCTTAGGAGAGAACAAACCACAAAACACTAAGTTTTTAATATTAAAATTAACTGTGGTACTAAGATAAAAACAAGTAGAAACAATGCACAACTAGGGCTCACTCCAACATGATTGATTAGGAAAGCAATATGTTGAATTCTGAACTGCAAAAACATTCCACACATGAATTGTAGAGACCTTTGATCCAATTCCAATGGGGAACATTGACAAGATGCACTAAGAATGTTTATGGCAAATAAAGAATATTCTCCTTTTATATGATAAGTGGGAGAAGAGATTGCTCACAATGTAGAAATTGTCTCATTTAGGACTGTTTAATATCCCTCATTGCAAAAGTCAGAGGCAGAAGTACAAAGTAAAGATTTCTGAACCATAAAAGATTATACAGAGAATAACTACCCTCATATTTTATATAACTGATTTCATAGTTATGGGCAAAACTATAATGTTCTCTATGCTGTGAGCCCTCAAACCAGTAAGACCTCTTCAGCAGAAACCAAAGTCTTCTTTGAGGATCATGCCAACGTGAAACAGTAAAGTCACCTGTATATCAAAGTTTCTTCTGCTTACATAATCCTTCAGGATTAAAGATTACTTACTTCCACACCAGTTCAATGGGTTCTGAGATGACCAATCAGCCAATACACAATTTGCAGACTCTGCCACATGCTGGGGCAGGGACTGCTTGAAGGGTGAGGTACGCACATAGTTTGGAGCCTTGTGTACTCTCTGTGATGCTTTAACTTTGCCTCTGACAAAGTCTATAGATGTGCTCACTACCTTCCCAAATGAACCTTCTCCATCTTGATTGGCCATAAGCCAGAGTCCCTTTAAGGTTGAGAGGGACATTTAACCTTTTCAGGGCTGCTTTGAGGACAACTTTAAATTACTTCTGCTGTAACAGTAACTTGCCACAACCCAGTTCTGCACAGAGTTATTGTTTCAGGCGTCTAGTATCCGTTACAGGAATAACATGTCCAAACCATAGCAGCTGGTTTTAAGCAATTAGTGCCTCAATGTTTCGAAGTTGGCTTGAGAGTAGAAAATACTGCAGGACCATCCTTTTGCCATGTTGAAGCAATGGCGTTTCTCCAGTACTCTGAGTCTGTAAAACATATAGGAACAAAGGGATCACTGCTGCCTGAAAAACCATGGTCTTAGTTTCAGGTTTGAGATCCAGATTCCAAAATACATTGTTCATCAGTTATCTAAGGTGAACTGGCAAATTGGAGACAATGATCTAGAAGAGGCTCCCTAAGTATGGACGATAGTCCTGGAGAATGTGGACTTCATCACTGATCATAACTGAGGGGGATGGATGTTGTGCTCGGGAGTTGGCTGGAAGAGGACCTTAAGTTTTTGAATGTTTAACAAAAGGCTCATTTTCCAATTTGGAAAAGTTGGTAATGACCTGGAGTTCTGCTTCCGAGTGAGCCTGCACACAATCACCATCTTCATTCTGAAGATCAATGTATGGCAACAGCTTTAAAATCAATGACAGCAAGCTTCACAGGTTAGTGCAGATCAACATAGGGTTAAAGCACAGGAAAATTAAAACTACATAACGAAATGAACATTGAGCATCAAATTCTCCAATTCATTCTCTCGCTGGAAAGAATGGAAGACACACAACTGTGCACAAAATAAAAAGGCAAACATTTTGCCAAGATAATCAATTTCAGACTAATTTTATCCTAATGCCTAGTTTAAAGGATTAATAAGGCGAATAACGTTTTACAGTTGCTAGTCACCAACTCAGGCATGCTGAGGCTTAAAAACAGCAGGAGCGAGTTGACTGTCTGAGCTGCTCCACTGGATTGGGGCTTGCTATGTTCCAGCCCTCTGGGAACACTGGTTATCAATTTATCAACGTTAGAAATTACTGCAGTTCCCCGAGACACTTGTGGATATTATTCAAGTAATATTGTGGAAATTAATATCAAATCACAGCCCCAGCCACTGCAAGCAAAATTGAACTGAATTGTGGTGCAAAGACCAACATAAACCAATGTAACAGTTACCCTTCTGTCCAGGTTAAATAAACAGAATCTTTTGTTAATGTCATACCATACATTATCAGGGTGAAGTGAGAGATACAACTACAACAGTCCAAACATTTTAGAAAAGAGATTTGGGCCATCATAATGTCTGCTAGTCCAAACGATTTACTGCAATTTATTATTCAACAACAGCTAAAAGTGTTCACTTTAAAGATTATTTTCTCAATATCCCCTTCTCCCTTCCTTCTGCATTGCATTACTTGGTAGAAATCAATGAAAGTCAAAGGTGGGGCTCAGAAATCAGGGTTCAAATATCCAACGGTTAATATACAATCATACCTACAAAACCGGCTGAAAATTAATATTAAGTAATTATTTTAAATGTAGACATGTATCAAAGTAAGTGCAATCCCAGCATTTAAACATTTGTCTTTACACAATCTGCCATCATTGTACTCCTCTAAAACAGGAATGCTGTAAAACTTAGTGATTACAGTATCAGCAAATGCATGACCTGCTGCTGCTTCAAATATTTCTTTATCTTCTACTGATTTTCTTCTTTTCTAAGAGTTCTACTGTTAGACTCACACTGAGCCTGCCTTTCTTTTCCCTCATCAGGGTGACTATTCCCTAACCATGAGATTGGACAAGAAATATTAGACGGTAATTAAATTACAACGGTTATGTTAGCCCAAATTTACCACACTTTCAAATGTATGTTTTCGAACAATAGTCACTTGCTATCATGAACAGAAACTCCCAGTTATGTTAACTCCTTGCACTTTATCTGTGCATAAAATTAAATTTATATAATTTCTAACTTAAACATTCTGAAGAGGTTGAACCGACAAGAAAGCACCAGCTCCTTTCATTTTGATCATGGTGCAGAGTTTCTAAATTTTACGAATGCAAAAAATTGTCAAAGTTTACATCTCAGAATTATTGACTTCAGTTTACACCAGGAGGAAAGCAAAGGAACTCCAGATCAGGAGGACAGTGCTGATAAGTGGCAAGTAAATTGATAACCAAGTTAGCCGGCCTGCACATTAGAAAGTAGAGCTGAATCAAAGATGCAGAAGCTGGAACTCATCGATGAAACTGAGGTTGTAGAGAGAAGAAAATGGACGACAGGGCACTTGAGGGTTTGAATGCATTAGCAGTGGATAGGAAGGTGCTGGGTCAGGAGGAAGCAGCTTTTACATCGGTGCACATACAGTCTCAATCTTCAAAATGATGGATGGATTCTCCTGCTCCCAGAGTGGCAGGCACAGAGGCTGGGTGTTAGCACACTCAATTCCCTCTGCTAGAATTAAGATTTGCACAGGAAAGTGTATGGTTAACCTTCTTGCCCCACTGCCGATTGAGACTCTCAAAGGACTGATTAGGGACCACTGCCAAGATAGCCAGGTGGTTGACAAGGTCCCTGCCACTTCCACAAGACTCTGCTCAGTAAGTCAAACAACTGTTCACATTAGTGCTCGAGATAAAAGCAAGTAGATGTGAGAGGAAGTTTTAAGAAAGCACTTGGTTGTGGAAGAAAAGAATCAATAATTGATACAGCAAGGGTAGGTAGTGATGCTTTAGGAGTATAAGACACGGTAAAGTTTAATTGAATCAATCTAGACCTGGCAATTGGTGACCAAAACAGCTGCATGAGTTGTTGCCGATCTGTACCTGTCTAACTTGAGCAGGATAATAGCTCAGGTCAAGTGAAAGGTTATGACTGTCAGACAAAAGATAAAGCATTGAAACCAAAAGCAGAAATAATCATATAAAGAATTCAGATGTATTATAACAGTTGGCGGGCTAAATCAGACAGAAATTGGAATTCAATGACAAAGTTGACAAAAGCTTCTCCCCCTCTCATCTAAAAACGTTGATGTTGAAATGTGCTGGATTGAAAAAACATAGGAGAATGTTAGTGGTTAAACATGATGAGGAATTAGCCTTTAGGGGGATCAAGACTTCTACTATGAAGATACGCCAAGAAATGACTGGGTTGAGGGATGGCAAGGATATTGGCGGGAAAGTATAAAGAAGGGTAAGATTGAGAGGAAATAGGAGGGCAGTGAACTTGAACCACTGGGTAAAGATCAAGACATTAGCTTTCATGAATGTCGATATTATGCCCCTTAAATATTACTTAGTGCACTGTACTGTTTACATTATTTCATACATTGGACTTTCATACCACACTCCCTACACAATGGTGTACTTGTCGCCTGTATGCTTAATTTTGGATCCAGTTTTACCACAGATCCATCTCTCTGTTTTCACCACATTCCAACAGGTCTTCAACAGTTTTGACATTGTTTACGCACTGGTCTGGTTTTCATTTTGTTCCACATCCCCACCTTTTGCTGAACAGAAGATTATGTCAAATCCACATGCAGCAACCTACCCTTTCAACCTGCACTTGGCGTGGCTACAAAAGCAATCTGCTTGATATAAGTTTTAAAGATCATACATTTTTAGAACATAGCCTATCAAATGAGAATATGGATGGGAAAGAGATCAATAAACATGGTTACAGACATCAAGCCCGGTCTTGTACTAATTTAATTTAATTCTATCATCCAGGTTTGAACCAGTTTACAGGATAAATAAGACTACACAGAAACTGCATGTAGTAAACCTAGTCTAGGCACATTTCCTCTCCTACATGTAGTTTCTGTGCTTTTTTTTATATAACACACACATTTGCTGAAAGCGTGCAAAGGAATCATGCAGCAGGTAAACTTTCTATGGGGAACATAAATGAAAATGAGCAGTGGGTCCATTTCACTGCAAAGGTTTCGCTTTTTATGGATAGTTCCAAGTTAAGCTGAAATGAAGAGGAGTTCATGGGAAAGAGCAACTTGGAGCCACTCACTCTTATTTTTAAGTCTCACTCCAATGCACAGAGTTTGGAAATAGCTTCAGTTCAGCATCTGCTTACAATTCAGTATTGCCTCAAGCTCCTTTTTGCTCCCTTAAAAAAAACTATTATACAGGCACAAAGGACAATTCTAGTAAATACAAACACTTCAAAACCAGTTCCGGCCATATCCCAGATATTTTTTACACTACAGCTATGTTCAAAACAGACTAGAGAATTTTTTTTAACACTTTGTATTCAATGGTATTATTTCATTTAAAATTTATTGTTAACCAGTTGAATTAGACAGTTATAAATGCAAAATGGTTTTCATTGATATTTACCTCCAAAAGTATAATCACTATATTTCACACTGGTCAGAAAACAATTTTACTCCTCTTTTAGAACTGATTTAGTGATAATGCATTGTACGTTTAAAGCTTATGAGCCAGGGAGGTAGGTTTTCCATTTGAAACGAATGGAATCGCTACTATCTGCGGTTTCAGGCTTTCAGGGTAGATCTTTGAATGTATCCCCCCACGGGACCTTTGCATACAGATTCTGGAAAAGTTCCTACTGATAGGAAAATAGCAAACCTTTAAAAAGAGGAGGAAGAGCACCAGTAAATGGAGAACTACAGATCCATTAAATTGACATCTAGAGGTGTCAAGGAAAAAACGTGTTAGAATCTATTGTAAAAGATGTGATAATTATACTTAGAAAAGAATAGTAAAGTTGAGCACAGTCCATTTATGGAAGTGAAATTATATTTGCTAATCCGCTTAGAGTTTTACTAGGTCTGCTGCAATTGACATTCTCTAAGAGAACTAGCAGATTTGAGGAATTTGGATTTTAATAAGGCTTTTTTGATAAAGTCCTACACTGGAGATTAGTAAAATCAGACCTCAAATAATTGAGGAAATGCTGGTATGGATTGAGAATTAGTCAACAGAAAGCAAAGAGTAGGAATAAATGGATCATTCTCAAGATGGAAGGCTGTTATTAGTGGGGTACCACAAAGGTCAGTGATAAGTCCACAACAGCTCACAATCTACATGAATGCTCTGGAAGTGGTGAGCAATTATAGTGTTTCCAAATTGCTGACAACACCAAACTGTGTGGGAACACAACTCAAGAGGAGGGTGGAAGGACGTTTCAAGAGAATTTGAACAGGCTAAGTGAATGGGATAGAACATGGCAGATGCAATATAATGTAATTAAGTCTGAAATTATTACTTTTGCCAGAAAAAAAATGAGGGGAATCCTTCTTAAACTGAGAGCGTTTAGGAAGTGTGAATATCAAAAGGGTATGAGTGACCTGGTCTATGAGCCCCTAAACTCTCGCAGGTGCAGCAAGCAATCAGAAAGGCAAATGGGATATCGGCATTCATTTCAAAGGGATCTGAGTACAAAAGCAAAGATGCCATGCTGCAGTTGTAGAGGAGGAGAAAGTGAGGATTGCAGATCAGAGTCTAAAAGCCAAGAAGCAGGTGAGTCAACATATTGGATATAAGCTCTTCATCAGGAATGTGAGTTGAACAGCAGTTGTAGAGAATCTTGGTGAGGTCTCACCTGGAGCATTGTGTAAAGTTTTTGTCTGAGATATACCCTTTTATCTAAGGAAGCGTATATTTCAGAGGGAATGCAACAGTGATTGACCAGATTAATCCTTGGGATGGTGGGCTTGTTTTCTGGTGAGAGTCTCCTTGCTAGTGGTCCCCTTGCAGGTGACTCTGGAACCAGGTGACATAATCTCAGGATAAAGGGCAAGCCACTGAAGACTGAGCTAAAGAAAAATTTCTTCAGTCAGCGGGTGGTGAATTTTTGAAATTCTCTACCTCAGAGGGCTGTGGGAGCTCAATCATTGAACAGGTTCAAGAGAAAAATTGATAATTTTTAGGAGAGCTACAATATTGAGAGATATAGAGATAGTGCATAAAAATGCATTCAGGAGATGATCAGCATGATCTCGATTCCAGGGATAGAATCAATGGGCTGAATGGCCTACTCCAGTTCTTATGTCCCTATGTTTATCTAGCTTTGTGTCAGCTGCAAACCTGCAGACAAAGTAATCTCAGTTTTGCTGTCTAAGTCATAAAATCATGAGACGTACAGCACGGAAAGAGACCCTTCGATCCAACTCATTCATGCTGACCAGATATCCCAACCCAATCTAGTCTCACTTGCCAGCACTCGGCCCATATCCCTCCAAACCCTTCCTATTCATATACCAATCCAGATGAATTTTAAATGTTGCAATTACACCAGCCTCACCACTTCCTCTGGCAGCTCATTCCATACACGCACCACCTTCTGTGTGAAAAAATTGCCGCTTAAGTTTCTTTTATATCTTTCCCCTCCCACCCTAAACCTATGCCCTTTAGTTCTTGATTCCCCTACCCCAGGGAAAATACCTTGTCTATTTATCCTATCCATGCCCCTCATGATTTTATAAACCTCTATAATGTCACCCCTCAGCCTCCGACCCTCCAGGGAAAACAGACCCAGCCTATTCAACCTCTCCCTTTGGCTCAACTCCTCCAACCCTGGCAACATCCTTGTAAATCTTTTCTGAGTTTCACAACATCTTTCCAATAGGTAGTCTCTGAACTGGATGCATGCAATATTCCAACAATGGCCTAACCAATGTCCCGTATAGCCACAACATGACCTCCCAACTCCTATACTCAATACTCATTAGCATAGTTTGAACATGGTTGAAATATGTCAGTAATATATGTCTGCATGGTGCAGCAGACATTTCACTGGTAAAAACTGCAGCATTTTCAATGCATGCTCTCCTTACTCTCTCACTGAGGATGTGAATTTTGCTGAATATTTTCAGACTGGTTCCTGCTAATCATAAAAACATATGCAAAGCATGAGGCCACATTGGAACATCTGATAATCAGGAATCTTAATGTTTTGGAGATTTGGGAGACTGCCCATCCAATACAAACACAGCAATAAAGTTCACTTCAAACTGTACACTCTACAGGGAGCCAATCCTATCTATACTACAACCCCTCAGTAATAGTATTAAATGGTGAGAACTATCCTTCTGAAAGCGCTGGGCTCATGGCTTAGAAATGAAGACCCGGAACATGATTTTTGGAGGCTTTCCAGAATCCTTGATGATAAGGAGAAGAAAATGCCCAATATAAACAAATTATTAGGCCAGGATGTGCCAGCTTTTAGATAAGGGATGAATATTTTTACAACAGTTAACTCTTTCTATTTCTATTCACAACCACCTGATGAAGGAGCAGCACTCCAAAAACTAGTGCTTCCAATTAAATCTGTTGGACTATAACCTGGTGTTGTGTGATTTCTAACTTTGTACACCCCAGTCCAGCACCAGCATCCTCAAATCATTATTTCTATTCTATTTAACTTTCATAAGCTTTCATGATGGTGTGTGCTGTTGTAGCTTTAATCATTCCCTTAAACATCTGTTTACTACTATTTAATGGAATCCATCAGCCTTCCAGTGCCAACAACACTCATCGTTGGTCAGACTATATGACAGTGTTGCCTGACAGTACCAACCCTACCCCATCTCCTCCCTTACTGAAAGGCATCTTTCTCCACCAACAATACATTGGTGACAAAGCAAGACACATGATCACCATTACAAAACCTTGATTCAGAGAATCCGAATCTGAATCAGTTCAGAGACTACCGTGATCTGAACTGAAATGTAAGCGGAGAGCTATAGATTAAAAAAAGAGCCAACCAGTGTACTGGGATAAATGTGCTTTACACCCCTATCATTGATAAAAGTTCAGGCTAGCAGGCTGGAAATTTACTCGCATCTTGCTCAGTTTCAATTATTTTCATCTGACAGTCATGACCACACTAACAGTGGGACCTGCTCAAGAAGGACAGGTTGCACCTGAACTGGAGGGGCACCAAATCGTGGGCAGGAGGGTAGTGCTCTTCAGGAGGGTTTAAATTAGATTGGCAGGGGGTGGGAAACTGAGCTACAGATCAGGTGATGGAGTAGGTAGTAAACAGGCAGATACAGTGTGCAGGGAGTCTGTGAGGAGGGATAGGCACTTGGTAGGGCAAAGGTTCAGTCAGTGTGATGGGTTGAAATGTGTCTATTTTAATGCAAGAAGTATCAGGAAAGTGATGAACTTCGAGCATGGATCAGTACTTGGAACTATGATGTTGTTCCGGAGACTTTGATATCACGGGGGCAGGAATGGATGTTGGGTTTTCCAGAGTTTAGATGCTTCAAAAGGAATAAAGTGAGGGGAGGTAAAAGAGGTGGGGGAGTGGCATTGCTAATCAGGGATAGTATCACAGCTGCAGAAAGGGAGGTCATCGAGGAGGGTTTGTCTACAGAGTCAGTATGGGTGGAAGTCAGAAACAGGAAAGGAGCAGGCACTTTATTGGGAGTTTTCTACAGACCTCTCAATAGCAACAGAGACACAGAGGAGCAGATTGAGAGGTAGATTTTGGAGAGGTGCAGAAGTAACAGAGTTGTTGTCATGGGTGACATTAACTTCCCTAATATTGATTGGAACGTCCTTAATTCAAATAGTTTGGATGGAGCAGTTTTTGTCAAGTGCGTCCAGGAAGGGTTCCTGACTCAATATGTGGATAGGCCAACTCGAGGGGAAGCTATATTGGATTTGGTGCTTGGCAACGAATCATGCCAGCTGTCAGATCTCTCGGTGGGAGTGATCACAACTCCCTTACCTTTACTATACTAATGGAGAGGGATAGGAGCAGACTGTATGGGGAATTGTTTAATTGGGGGAGGGGGAAGTACAATACTGTTGGGCAGGAACTGGATGCCTAAATTGGGAACAGATGTTCACAGGAAAATGTAAGACTGAAATATGGAGGTTGTTTAGGGAGCACTTGCTGGTAGTGCTGGACAGGTTTGTCCCACTGAAGTAAGGAAGGGATGGTAGGTTGAAAGAACCTTGGGTGACAAGGGATGTGGAACATCTAGTCAAGACAAGAAGGAAGCTTACTTAAGGTTGAGGAGGCAAGGATCAGAAAAGGGCTCTACAGGGTTACAAGGTAGCCAGGAAGGAATTGAAGAATGGATGTAGGAGAGCTAGAAGGGGGCATGAAAAAGCTTTAGCAGATAGGGTTAAAGAAATCCCTAGGGCATTCTACACTTGTGAGGAATAAGACGATGGCCAGAGTGATGGTAGGGCTGATCAGGGATAGTGAAGGGAACTTTTCCCTGGAGTCAGAGGAGGTAGGGGAGGTCCTCAATTAATATTTTGCTTCAGTATTCAGTGCTGAGAGGGACCTTGATGTTTGTGAGGATAGCGTGAAACAGACTGATATGCTTGAACAGGTTGATGCTCAGAAGGAGGATGTGCTGAAAATTTTGAAAAACATAAGGACAGATAAGTCCCCTGGGCCTGATGGGATATACCCATGGCTGCTACAGAAAATGAGGGAAGAGATTTGTTGCGTCTTTTGTGATGATCTTCGCATCCTCACTGTCCACTGGAGTAGTGCCAGATAATTGGAAGTTGGCAAATGTTACTGCCTTGTTCAAGAAAGGGAATAAGGATAATCCTGGGAACTATAGACCAATCAGTTTTACGTCTGTGGTGGGCAAATTACTAGAGAGGACTTTGAGAGACAGAATTTATGATTACTTTGAAAACTATAGCTTGATTAGAGATGGTCAGCATGCTTTGTGAGGGCCAGGTCGTGCTGCACAAACCTTACTGAATTCTTTGAGGATGTGACAAAACACATTGATGAAGGTAGAGCAGTGAATGTGATGTGCATGGATTTTAGCAAGGCGTTTGATAAGGTTTCCCATGGTAGGCTCATTCAGAATGTAAGGAGGCATGGGATACAGGGAAATCTGGCTGTCTGGATACAGAATTGGCTGGCCCATATAAGTCAGAGGGTGGTAGTAGATGGAAAGTATTCAACCTGGAGCTTAATGACCAGTGGTATTCCACAGGGATCTGTCCTGGGATCTCTGCTCTTTGTGATTTTTATAAATGACTTGTATGAGAAAGTGGAAGGTTAGGTTAGTAAGAAGCTTGGTGAAGTGGTGGATAGTGTGGAGAGCTACTGTAGCTTGCAGCGGGTCATTGACAGAATGCAGAGCTGAACTGATAAGTGGCAGATGGAGTTTAATCTAGAAAAGTGTGAAGTGATGCAGTTTGGAAGGTTGAATTTGAATGCACAATGCAGGGTTAGAGGTAGGATTCTTGGCAGTGTGAAGCAACAGAGGGATCTTGGGGTCCATGTTTATAGATCACTCAAAGTTGCCACCCAAGTTGATAGGGTTGTTAAGAAGGCATATGGTGTGTTAGCTTTCATTAGCATGGGGATTGAGTTTAAGAGCTGCTATGTTATACTGCAGCTTTACAGAACCCTGATTAGACTACACTTGGAATATTGTGTTCATTTCTGGTCATCTAGTTATAAAAAGGATATGGAAGCTTCAGAGGGTGCAGAGGAGATTTACCAGGATGCTGCCTGGACTGGAGGGCATGACTTATGAAGAAAGGTTGAGGGAGCAAGGGCTTTTCTCACTGGAGCGAAGAAGGATGAGAGGCGACTTGATAGAGGTGCAAGATGATGAGGCAGAGATAGAGTGGATAACCAGAGACTTTTTCTGAGGGTGGAAGTGGCTATCACAAGGGGGGCATAATTTTAATGTGTTTGGAGAATAGGAATCGGTGGAAATGTCCATTGGCATTTCTGAAATTATAGAGAATTATTCTGGAAGCATTTTATTTTAGATTACTTCTTGCACTGATCCTTCCCACTTCCCTCTCAAGAGTTTATAGCTATTACACCATGGATATCATCTGAACATGGCCTTACAAGATTCATAGAAAAGTTTTCAGAAAAACAGCGAAATCAGCTGGAAAGAAAACCTAATGACTGATTGAGCTCCTACGTAGTATTAAAAACAAGTAGCAAGCAATTTAAAATCACTTACATTTGGAGTCCCCCATGAAACTAGTTTTACAATCCAAACTAGCCTGGAGTCCCCCATGAAACTAGTTTTACAATCCAAACTGGCCTGCAACTAATAATGCTATTTCTAAAAGGGCGGATTGCAGCTCAGAATTATTAAACCTTCTCCAACATTTGAAATAAAAAACATAAGTATGAAGTGAGGTGTTCCTTCGTCAGTAACAAAGGAAATGGTGTCCAAACCCAGTCCAGCTGACACCATTATCTACCACAACATTATACCTATATATCACGTAGTTCTTAAAGAAAACCAAACAAATTTTTCAAATGTGTGTTTGTTTACTCTGTGGGTGTGGGGGCACAACTTTAATCCAATGTATAATATGATGTGATTTCCTTGTTCTGAGTAGGGGGTGAGAGGGGAACAGGTTCAACCGATTGTGTTTTGTGAAAGTATAATTTTTTTCCATTATTATTTTATTTATTCATAACATTCTATGCCGACACTCTGGAATGAGTGCACACTGAAAATTTTAACAGAAATGAATAGCATCAACTCATGGTTACAGGGTGGTGATCTTGCAGTCTATTTCTACTTTACAGACTGATCAGTGATTTATTGAACCTTATCTGCTGTCTTAGCATTCTGGTAACCTTAAGCCAGGCCTGTTCTTTTTTATTCCATTTTTCTCCACAGCTGTTTCGTTCATTTTTTTTCCTTGGTTTTTAAAACTCTCTCTCCATATTTTACAATCCTGACATTTACAGAAGTGCTCTCCAACAACTTTCCCCCCAACTCCATGAACCCTTACTCAGGGTTTTAGCTACTAACTTGCCTGATGACATTGAGAAATCAATAATTTATTCTTTGTCTGTAAACACTCTGACTTCTTTAGGTTTCTGTTTGAATTGTTGTGCCATGCGACCTCAGAGTTTGTAGCAGCTTTTTTTTCAGTCTGATTAGTGTGCAAGCCTCCAAAGCTACGCCTCTGTGGCGTCAATTAGTGTGACAGTTCCTCTGAATGCCAAACAGGCAATTTAAGATTCTTTGGGATTGGGTTTGATATATTTAGTTAACAAAAATAGGCCTTGACTACAAGGATTGCTAATGGGAAAGAACGCTTTTTTACAAAGTTAGTGCATCCAATTCCAAAAACAAATTAAAGAAACAGAAACAAGTATAAAGGGGCAACTAAGCTTTCATACAGGATTATGACAGTCTCCTTCAGGCCATCATTTTTTTTTAAACAAAAGTATGGCAAGTGATTCAGGTTTTTTAAAAATGTAGGTTCTTCTGATTAGCAAAGAATGGTTGTATTCATAAATTCAGATTTTTTTGGTAGTTTTCCAAATTCTTTCCTCAGTTTTATATGTTCCCTACCTCTTCAGTTCTGATTTATTGCTGTTTGGTTTTAAATCAATGAGGCACTACAGTAAGTGTGAGAGCAGAAGCATGACTACATAAAGTACACAATAGATACAAGACTTTTAATACAGGAGACAAGCAACACGGAGATAAAGCCCGAGAGAGAAAATGAATATATTTTTGATGAGAAAAGACATTTTGTCGAGGCTTTTCTTCTTACACTCATCCGGACAATTTACAAGAATAATAATTAAAAGGGAAAATCATACTGCACAATAGTACGGTGCTGATTGGTTGGTTTAAACAAAGCTAGGCAGTTATATATCAATCAATATTAATGACTGCATTCTCCATGACAATGCCTCTTCAAATCTAAGTCCATTTTCCAACTAAGCAGCCTTTTTCATGCATGAGAGATGCTAGTTTTCCCTTTTAATTAGTATTTCTTGCAAGTTGTCCTGGTGAGTGCAAAACGTAAAGCTTCAACAAAATGTATCTCTTTATACCAATATTCAAATTCTAATGTACCAAACAATTATTTGAATAGATTTTTGGTCATTTGAATAGGAATTATCAGTTAGATTACAAATACTGAACAAGAAGGTCCAAATGAAAATGGAACTATGAATCAATTTGATACCACTTTGTTGGACTCTCCCCCAAGTGTTAGATTACTTCTCACAAAACTACCTTAATTTTGTTTTTCATAAATCAATATTTGGGTAAGAATCAGGAATTAAAATCCCCGCTTCCAGGCTCCTGTCTTATTTATAGAGCTGAGACATCCTATAATTACTGAGGCTTAAGGGTCTTATTTTAGTCCAGATTTTCTATGGACTGCTGTAAATTTGACAGTATTATTAACAAAAGTCTCAGGAGCTAAGTAAATGCAGCAAACAATTTTAAATCCAACCTCAGCCTTGAAGCGGTCAGAAGTATATGCACATTGAGCAGAAGTTCACAGTTGGTTGGATTTTCTGCTCTACTACTTAAACAGTCATGCCAGCTTCCCCTCAGCCATTTGCATTAATTCGGTGGAGGGGAGATTTGAATTACCCACTCAGGTGGAAGTCCTGCCTCAGAGAGCTGCCAGCCAGTGAGATAGCAGGGAACTCCGCAGTTCCAGCCACATGACCAGCAGATTCCCAGATGCTACGCCCCGCAGGCAGACTGGAGGTAAGTTGAGAGGACAGGGAGCAGTAGAGAAAAATGATAGAGTGACCAGGGGAAGGAAGACCATGAGGGGGAGGCAAAGGGAGTACTTGATTTGGAAAGGGGGCAAGTAAAGGCCAGGGCCATCCTTTCCTGTCAAGGGCTGAGGTGAGTGACCTGTCAGGCTTTCCCATATCCCTGACCTCCTCCAACCAATCTCAAAATAGAAACCAGACAGGAAACAGCTCCTGAGGACCAAAAAAAGGGCAGGCAGGTCAGGGATGAGTGGCAGGTAGCTCACCCTAATAACATCTTTTTAAAAACTGGCCCTCAGTCACTTGCAAACACACCAGCAGGAGCCTGTAAAGTGCTGCCCATCAAAATCAAATGAGAAACTTAGAAAACAGGAGGAGTAGGATATTTGACCATTGAAGCCTGCTCCACCATTCATTATGATCATTGAATTCTAGAATCTCTACAGTGTGGAAAGAGGCCATTCAGCCCAAAAAATCCACATCAGCCATCCAAACAGCATCCTACCCAGACCTAGGATCATCTACCCCACCTCTCCCCCACATCCCCATAATCCTGCATTTCCCATGGCTAACCCACCTAACCTGCACACTACAGTCAAATACTGAAGATGTGGCACACTCCTGATTTTTCAGATGTGATATTAAAATCCCTGAACTCTCAACCCAAAAGCATTAGAGATGCATGTTCACCAGATGGACTACATCAATCCATGAAGACTTTCCACCAATTTCAAGAGAAATTGGAGTAAACAATGCACGCTAACTTCTCTAGCAGTACCCAAACATCAAGAACAAATAAAACTCCAACTTGAACTCAACTAATTAAAAAGAATGTGCCACAGAATGACAGCGACAGTATTTCCCGCAGACACATGACACTAACAATGTGAATGTGTCTGTCTGTGTCCATCTGTATCTCGAATACCAGCGATAAACATGCTATTAATTTCCCTTCCAGTATTTTGAACAAATAGCAATAGGCAAAGTAAACAGTATTACATAGATTCAATTGCAGTTCCAACTTTACACAGTTTCTGAGTTCAGCCAAGAAGTTATAGGGAATTTATTAACAGATGAGGCTTTTCCCCCAAAAAAGCTGATAATCACAACTGGATCAAGAATTGTCAACACACCTCTCTGAAATATCTATAATAAGCCAAACATAAGTGGAATAGATCACCATCTAATTGCAACAGCAGCAAGTTCTTGATTAAAGTAACAGAGGGGACTGGGTTGAAATTCAAAGTTAATAGAACAGGATGCTGAACTTTCATTAGAGATGGACATGGCAGCTAAAACAGTAAGAAAAATCAATTTGCTGCCAAAAGAAACCTGATATAACCACTGAATATATAGGACAAGAAAACAATGGATCGATAAAGCCCATTAACCACTCCATGTCTTAAGAATTAAACAATTTGCTTCTCTTCTACCCCATCATTTCAAATAAGCAGAATTGCTTTGAATGTCTGTGGTTTCATGACCACAAGAACTTCTGCCAAAAACAAAACTCTCACAGTGCCCTTCGAAGTGCCAAGCATAACATATGACACAAATGCATCATCTGTACCAGATGCTAGTGGAAAAGGAGCACAATACAATTGAAAGTCAAAACTCAGGCATAAAGCAAATCATAGCATTGGTCCATAATTACTCAGCAGAAAGACTGCCTGAGCCAATTATGTATTTATTATCAGAGGGCGCCTTATAAATTAGAACTAATATAAGTGTCATTTTGCCTTCAGCATTCAGCAACACAATCATACAACTCAATGGGAATTTGAGTGGCGGATGGAAATGAGCATTAATTAACTCATTTACTTTTTAATATATCAGGATTCTAACTGGGACTGGGTTCAAGTGAGTAGTAATCATGAAAGAACAGAACAAAATACAAGTAGTACCTACTAAATAAATAACGGTTGCCCCTAATCCAAGGCACATACTTTGGGAATCATTAACGATATTTGTTTGTAATAAAAATAAATTGCTGAAGAAACTCAGCCGACCTGGCAGCATCTATGGAGAGAAAACAGAATCAATGTTTTGGGTCCAGTGATCTTTCATCAGAAGGAGGGTCACTGGACCCAAAACATTAACTCTGCTTTCTCTCCAAAGATGTACAGACCTACAGAGTTTCTCCAATAATCTCTGTTCATGTTTCAGATTTCCAGTATCTACAGTTCCTGGTTTTATTTGTTTGTAATAGACTGAATCACTGTTATAATTTTTAAACATCTCTTCATATCCTAATATGTAAAGATGGCATGCACCCATCATTTTAAAACCTCTCATGCAAGTTTTATACCTATAACCCCATTCTCCCTCTCATCAATTATACGTTTGGCTATCAGTGCAGCATTGCTTTTATCACAACTTTCTGCCCATGTCTATGCTTCACCTCCAAAGCCAATTACCTGTTCATAGTCCCAAATTCCACAATTTCCAAACCAAGAGTTTCAATCGAATCAGCATTCCAATAAAACTGATCATTCTTTATTTCTAACTTAGTGACCACCCTCACATCCCATTCCCGTTCCCCTCCCTATCACCCACTTCACTGTCAGGACAAGGCTACTCATTCAGGTACAGTACTTTCACTGCTACCTCAGTACTTGTTGTTACAATTAGTCAGGTACCCATTACATTGTCAGCATCAACAGAAACTACGGCATAGCACTCCATTTGCACCTCTCAGTGGTATTGATCCTCCATTCTTGTAAGAGCTGATGTAGGCCAGACAGTCTCTCTATCTCCTCTTCCATTGAATAAGATCATGGCTGATCTATTTGTGCTTCAAGTTTTAAATTCCCATCAACCCATGATAACCTTTGATTCCCTTGTCTAACAAACATCCATCTCTACCTTAAAAATATGCCATGACCTCACGTCCACTGCCTTCCGTGGCAGAGTGCCAAAGGTGCACAATCCACTTTGAATATGTACATTGTAAGTAACACCACACAGCATGGACTAAAAATGATGAAAAGGGCCTTCATCTTTATTTGAGGAACTACTAACAGGAATCATGAAAACCTGAGAAAACGTCTATGGAGAAAAACATAGTAAATAAACACAACCCTATCAGACGACAATTGTGCTGAAAAGAAGGACTGGTGTTCTTATGTACAATTGTGTACGAATCTCCTTTTTAAAATTAAAGCATGTTTTTGATTAAACAACAATCGTCCTATAGCATGTGCAGTTAAGGTCTGACAAAGTCTGACAGCACCCGTCACTGGCAGTTTTGAATTACATCCTTGGAACAGCATTTGGTTACTTACCCATTAATCTTGTTTTCACTGATCATCAGGATCTATACCAGTCACATTTCTAAGCAAGTAGGTTATCAGGTAACAATTGAAAGGTGAGGGGCTTCTGTATGAAGCCCTTTACAGGGTAACGCTAGAGATTTCCATTGTTTTAATGGAAGCGCATCTAACATTACATCTTGATCTGACAAGCAATTGGGACCTTGGGGGAGGGGGCTGGTGCTGATTTCTGTAGGCTGCATGATTAAGTCCACATTTCTTTCAGTAAATCTGTGTATGCTTTTTCCCCATTCCAAAAGTTGCAAACAAATCACCAGCACACATTACAGAAAATGTTATTTCATTTCAATTATTTGAAGTGGCTACAATCAGTTAAATTGAACATGTGGCATTGGATTGTGAAACTTCCCACAACTTCCTTTACTGTATTTAATCCAAATGGCAGCATTTCTGGAATTGCTACAAACTGAGACAACTCAACAACATGATATGAATGCAAGAAAGAAATCTATTACACACAAGAACACTTTTTTATAAAGCTGCAACATATGGACAGATTAAAGATTGAATGAAAACATTGAGAGCCCTTAAATGAGGGATATAATTGTCTATACAATTATATAGAATTATGCAACTCTCTATCCAGAGTCAATTACCATATTGTCTCCGCCCCTCAAGCACAGTTGAATAGTAAATTAAAATAATCTCATTTAAAACAACTGGGTCTACTTATATTTCTGAACAATCCCTTTAAATACCTCAATGGGACTTGTTGAAACAGGAACCTGCACAGCATCAATAATGACAGGGTATATAACATTTTGTGCATCAAACATAGCATTTGTTACTTTCCTTTGCCTTTGTACTCAATAACACCAAAGTTTCTAAATACTAATTTTCAAGATCTTTTCTTCTGTAGTTTTTGCCTTCCCACCCTCTAACTCTCCAGTAAAAAGGCTAATTTCACATCATAGCTTGTCACAGCAGTTTGTAATGTTAGATGAGCTTCCATTAAAACAATGGAAATCTCTAACGTTACCCTGTAAACAGCTGGGTACAGAAGCCCCTCATTTTTCAATGGTTACCTGATAACCTGCCTACATAAAAATGTAGCCAGTCAAGATACTGATAATTATCTTCCTCTTCGTTTTTTTTCATTTCCTAAACATCCATGAAATTCTTTCTGTATATTTTGGCATAACACAAATGGCACTGTCCCTCTTTCATGCTAGTTGAAATAAAGGTACTTTGAACTTTTGTTGTGAATTAACACAGTAAATCACAAAATTTGGAAAGGATAAACTATAATAAAACTAAGAACTGGGTATGGCAACTGCAACATAATAATGATCGGAAAAAGAAAGCATTGTGAAAATTAAGAAACAAAGAAACAAGCTGCAATTATATATTTCCAAAACTCACCTGGCACAAAAAGCTTCATAACACTTAGACATATCAATCACTTAAGTCTAGACTAGGTATAAACAATTGAACTCACCGAGTCATCCAATGCATAACGCAGTAAGCCATGTTCGTACAGGAGAAAAAATCTTCTCTGCCATTTCTGCAAGATAGATTTTGGAATTTTTAAATGTCATGAAGTGTTCAGCCAATAAATAAAAATCAGTGATTACGTTACTTAGTGCACTAAAAATTGGCCAACGATTGTGAAGGGGCCAAAGGGAATATTGATGTGGTTCTCAGATTTCAATCAGTGTCAACATTAAGTAGTAGAAAGTCAGTTCAAAGCTCTAACGATGACCATCTAATACATGTACACATTGGGCATTGGAACTTGAACAATGGTGAAAATTTCTCTTTGAGTGATGTATCAATATAGAAATGTTAATTGAATACATAATATGAAGGAGGGGGAAATATGTTTTACAATTATGTAAATAGCAAGAAACAAAGGCATGACCAACAAAAAATAATATGAAACATATACTGTAGACACTGACCTCTGAAGCCTCAGAAAATCTCAGGTGTCAACTTGTTTTTATAGTCTGCACTTTAGGTAGTTGCCACTTTTGCCATTTTGCCACATGGGGTTGATTCTGTGGGCATATCTTAAACTTCCACCCATTGTTGCAAAGCAGCCTGTATCACAGGCTTGCACCCAAATATAAGATATTGATAACTGAAATGTCCATTTGTGGGTTGCAGATTTTGAGGCTGACTACCGATGTGAGAAAAGCACATTGTCATTGAAAAATGAGGCCAGCCTATATTCTGAGTATATACAAAAACATGACACTAAGGTCAAGACTGGTTCGAGCTACACATCTGGTAATGTAAATCCCACTCAGGAGTCACAGCAAGATGACAAGAATGAAATTTTGAAAATTAGAAAATAGTTCCTTCCATGTCAAGTAATTTTAAGCAGCAATAAGCAGGTATTTTAGATTTACTCATACTGAAGTGGGAGATGGCACAGGGCAGGGTGACACTAGGCACACAGACACACAAGATGGCCACTGAGCCATAAGTTGGCCACTTGAGGCATAAGATGGCCGCTGGACCACAAAATGGAGAGAGACACCAGAGCAAACACAGAAATTGCCTGGGGCCACCAGAATGCCAGCACAATGCCCTCACAGCCTGGTTGATTAGTTTAAGGTGGGTGGGGGAGAGAATACACATGAGTAGCGTATACTGCCTGCTGAAGTGTCTGGGTCCAGCCAACACCTTTGATAGAAATGCTAACAGTTTGATACAGACTCAATACAGGATGATAACAGCCAGGGCTGCAGTAATCGTCCTTCTCAGGAAGAGCGATTAGCGCCCATTACTACAGCAATGGATTTCCATGCAGACAGTGAAACTGATAATGTCTGTGCTGAAACTGACATCAACCGCGCTGAAATTAACAAAGGCTGCGCTGGAACTGACAATGACTGCACAGAAACTATCAACAATTCCGCAATGTTTACAATAAACAAACAATGTTACAAAGACAATAACCTCATCACTGAGCTATTATATTACAAAATGTATAAAAGTATCCTGACATGTGCTCTGAGTTGAGAGAAGACTCGCAGCAGACCACTGTGCTGTTGGTGTCTTTCTCTCCCCAGAGCTCTGGTATTTCTTTGTACAATAAACTTTGTCGTTGAACCCTGACTCTGTCTCAGAGGCTGTTTATTTTCCCCACAACAATACCTTTCAGATGCAGTACACCACATGATATTTTTACTGTGAGGAATTCTTCTTCAACCATTTGTGGTATCATAACATCGTTCAGAATTTATTGCCAATCCCTACTTGCCCTTGAGATAATGTCGGTGAAGTGTTGCTGCCTGTGTGATGTAGGGACAGCTCCATTAAGGAGAGAATTCCAGGATATTGACCTACAACAATGGAGAAATTACGATATTTCCAGATCAAGGTAGTACATTATTTGGAAAAGAATTTGCAGGTCATCCTGTTTCCATGTGGAGAAAGTGAGGACTGCAGATGCTGGAGTCAGAGTTAAAAAGTGCGGTGCTGCAGTGTGATTCCAGCACCACACTCTTCCACTCTGACTCCAGCATCTGCAGTCCTCACTTTCTCCTAGTTCCAGTACCACATTCCTCGATCCTGTTTCCATGCACCTGCTGCACTGGCCTGTTTAAGTTCTAGAGGCCACAGAGTTGGAAAATGCTGCTGAAGGGCCTCAACACTATGTACATGGTAGAAAATGCCACCAGTGTGCCACTGGTGAGAGAGTGAATGTTTAAGTTGGTGAATGGGGCACCAATCAAGCAGGCCATTTTATTCTGCTGTTTCTTAAGTGTTTTTGAAACTGCACACTTCCAAGCGTTGGAGTTACATACACATAATGTCATTGTGGAAAAACTGGACGATACAAAATGGTTGGACATTTTCTGGATTGAAAAGGGCACGACATGATCTTATCAAGGAACTGTCAACAGTTTAATGTTTGCTGCAAGCTATCTGCTATTTACAAAGAAATCAAGTGACTATGGAGAACAAGGCAAGCAAAGCTTCCAAGGAGACAAGTCAAGAGTTTTACAGCCCTTGATTACTGGAAAACCTGATTTTGAAAAGACTACGGGACCTCTATGCATACGGTTGCCTAGAAACCTTCTATTTTATAGACTTATGGCTCTGACGGAAAAATCCTCCAAGTCTTGCAGCAAAGGCAAGTTTCTCTCTCTGCCCTGAAATTCTTTCCTCAGTAAAAATTCTTGGGAACATGATACGGTTTCCAATATCAATAGTTTTGGCTACACTGTAAAACCTTAGAAACTAGAATGACTCAAATCGAGTTTGAGTGCAATCAGAACTGATGTTTTACAATTAATTTACAACCATCCACAAGCCAACCTCTTTGAAAGGAAACCCAGTGAACTGTAAGAAGTCATCACATTCTATCCATTATTGTCAGATCCTTGGTCCACAGGATTTTTATTTTCCTTATTGCCATCATTTTGCACAGACTTTTGTCTTTTCGTGTTCTATGAGTGCATCTGCATTTGGGCTTAAGGGGAAAGAATTTTAATTTTGAATCCTAGCTTTTTTGTTAACTCGCATTTGTATTTAAAATAATTTATTTTACTACGAAATGGATTATTTTGAGTTCAAAGAAACACGGTGAAAATCTATTTTATTCTGATGTTACAAAGCGAAGGTCGGCACTCCTCCATAATTAAAACCAAAACACCCGTAGGAGCTCACCTTGGCTCGTAATATGATAAAAAGAAGTGTGAAAAGTGGAATAACCTGCCTATTACCTCAAGCTGTTCTGAAGGAGTGGTTAAATGAAATGGAATCCTTTCATTCATTCTATAACTAACAAGTAACTATTTATTTATCTAACACCAACAGTGAACATATCAGCAAAACTATTAACAAACCGAACAATCCATCTCTAACTAACTATTCCTGAATAAAACAAGATTCCAAAGTATACTGCTCCACTAGCTTATATAAATCCAAGTAATAAGAAAACAATAAGTTAAAACTTAATCTCTCAAGGTACACACAGTGTGCATCTTCCAAAGTTTTCTGTATCATCTTCCATCATCTTCCTCTGTCCGAAACGCCTTCTCAGGCGCTTTCTGGTGTCAAGAATATCATCTGAGAGTGCCGTGTACCTTTATGAATAGGTGCTTTTTACTGAGAGCAGGAATTTTATCTCCTCAGATGGCAATTGGCTGTCTCCTCTCTGTCCATCTGCTCCCATCTTTATACCCATGATGCTACATTAATTTCTTTACAACTGGACTGCTTCAAGATTGTCAACACTATCAGATTTAAATTTAATTGGCTTTCAACTCTTAGTGCTTGGTTTAACGATGTAGGTTTGCTCGTTGAGCTGGAAGGTTAGTTTTCAGACGTTTCATCACCATACTAGGTAACATCTTCAGTGACCTCCAGACGAAGCATTGTCCATGATTCCTGCTTTCTATTTGTATGTTTGGGTTTCTTTGGGTTGGTGATGTCATTTCATTTGGTGATGCAATTTCCTCTTCTTTTTCTCAAGGGGTGGCAAATCAGGTCCAAGTCAATGTGTTAGTTGCTAGAGTTCCAGTTGGAATGCGATGCTTCTAGGAATTCTCGTGCGTGTCTCTGTTTGGCTTGTCCTAGGATGGACGTGTTGTCCCCGTCAAAGTGGTATCCTTCCTCATCTGTATGTAAGGATATTAGTGAGAGTGGGTCATGTTGTTTTGTGGCTAGTTGATATTCATGTATCCTGGTGGCTAGTTTTCTGCCTGTTTGTCCAATGTAGTGTTTGTTATAGTCTTGCACGGTAGTTCGTTAATGACATTAGTTTTGCTTTTTGTCTGTATAGGGTCTTTCAAGTTCATTAGTTGCTGTTTTAGTGTGTTGGTGGGTTTGTGGGCTACCATGATGCCAAGAGGTCCGAGTAGTCTGGCAGTCATTTCCAAGATGACTCTCCAAGAGGGAGAGTGGCTAGGGTTTATGGACGTGTTTTGTCTGCTTGTTTGGGTTTGTTGCTGAGAAATCTGCAGACCGTGTTCATTGGGTACCCATTCTTTTTGAATACACTGTATAGGTGATTTTCCACTGCTCTGCATAGTTCCTCTGTGCTGCAGTGTGTGGTGGCTCGTTGGAATAATGTTCTGATGCAGCTTCGTTAGTGGATACTGGGGTGATTGCTTCTGTAGTTCAATATTTCATCCACAATAATAAACATCAAAGACTGCAAACCACCTCCGAGATAATATATCAGCACACCAAGCACAATGCCCTGATGTCTGAGACCATGGGGTCTGGATAAGATACGCTGACAGTCAAGATTATTTCAATTGGCTGCTGGAACAAAGTCAGAATGTATGTTGGGCTGTTATAATAATCATCCAGCTCATACTTGAGTCATGTACTGGAGGATAAGGAATGGTGGAAAATCAAAGTCAATTCTTTGTACGAATCAGGGGTTATTTATCTCAGTCAAAATTGTTTTATTTAGACTAGAAGCATGATTTTACAAGTCTGAAAGACAAACATTCACAATTTCTTTCTGTTCTTCAATTCTGAAGAATCATACTGGACTCAAAACTTTCCATAGCTGTCACCGGACCTTTCCAGTACTTTCTCTATTTATTTCAGATTTCCAGTATCCACAGTCTTTTACTTTTATTTAAGAAATGACTTTTCTGTTCAAGTTCAAAACCATCTCATAACTCCAGAAGTTCATATTCAGAGAGATAGTTAATAATTGGCAATACACTATATTTAAATTTCAAATACAATTACTTCAAGAGAAATAAAAATATGGAGTCACACAATAATTTCAAAATCTCCATCTCCCCATGTGTCTAAAAGACTTCATCCCTCATCAGTGCTGCCAAACTCCAGAACCTTCTTTCCATGTTATCAATTTCAATAATCTTCACCTCCCGGCACACCCGTCTCTCACAAACCATCATCTTTTACTACTACTGAACACCAAACTATCTTCAGTCTCCAGTTTTCAGTGATCCTACAACACCAGCATGTAATGCCCCAAGTGATTTGGCACTTTATACTTTAGAAGTGTGTCCAGCTCAACTCAAAAGTCTCTCATGTGTATCTCCTTGTAATACATGAAAGGTAGTACCTATACAGCCATATCTCATTGATTTGATAATATGGGGTTAAGACAATAAACATAAATATGTTTAGCTCACAATCCCTCTCTGACAGTAGTTGGTATAATACACGGAGGTCCCACACCCTACTTTATGGTTACGGCTTACAAAATTGGCAGCCTACCCAGATCTTATGGTCTACTACATAGCTTATCTCTGGCTATTTGCATTTTCTTTTTGAGTGGACAGCTTGTGTGCTTCAGAAAACATTGGTATAATTCCTGCTTTCATACTCTGTAGCTCAGATTTATAATTGAGGCTAACACCACAACATTCACTCGGCCTACCAATGTTTCTCAGCATCACCACGGAAAGAGTAAACACTGACATAACACAATACTCATGCAGCTGATGAATTTAAATCAATCTTCATGAATGAGACAGCTATCAGTCTATTAAAACAGAACGACTTTCGATTTGCAATCTATCCACAAAGATATAATTTATCTTTTGGGAAAGATTCCAAGTTTCATGATGGGTGTTGTCTCACATTTCCACAAGCTGTATGGAAGTGGATCTTATAAAGCATGTCACATATGACTGGGCCCCATCATAAATACAACAGTTCTAAAGAACAGTCGTAACAGACTCAAAGCATTAACTCTGTTTTTCTCTTCACAGATGCTGCCCAGACCTATTGACCATCTCCAGCATTCTCATGTTTGTTTCAGATTTCCACATACAACAGGACCACCGTGTGACAGACCCACCCAGCAAATATGTCTATAATCATCTCTATTAATTGCAGCTACTATTCCAGCAATGTTCAGATATTTAAAGCATATCAAAGGCACAAGAAAATGTTTAACTCTTAAGAACAGCTGCCAATTAACTGACCAAAAACCCCACAAAAAGGAAAGAACTTTTCAACTTACCCTTGATCTTTGCACTGGATTTTCAAAGTCAGTTCCTTCAGGAGCCAGCAATAACCAGCCCCCATAGATCGGCTTTGCCTGAAATATGGGAAAGAGAGACAAACACAACAATGAAAATGCAATTGTAAGGATTTGTAACCAAGATAAATAGATCATTTACAATTTTTTTCTCTATTTGCTGCTCTTGAAAGCACTTATCTTTGCTCAGTTTTCATTCCTTGTGTAGTTCACCCACACACATTCCATTTCCAAGATTCTGTCCAATTTATAGGGCTCCCTATTCTCGAAACCTGTCTTCGTCTGAGGTCACCACTTTCCTCCAATACCCACCCTACACATTTGCACTCTCTCAGACATGCTCATTTTCTGTTTTGTAGTCACCACTTTAGTGACAGAGGTGGATTTTTTTCTGAATTCTTTTCCTCAGAGCCATAATACTTTCACTACTGTCCACAGATTGGAGTTTAAATTTGTAATATTCAATTTGGGATAACTCTTCAGAAGTAGAACCTATTAACCGAATAGGTAAATGCAATGTAACTGATGATGTAAGCTTGACACAGAGGCGAAACAGAGGCTGAGATGGAGATTGGTGGAAAAGACTGGGTGTATTAGACTGTAGTGATGTGTACTATATTAATAAAATTGTATTTTTTAAAATAATAGAGATAGAATCCAGTGGGGTCAACACAGCATATACTTCCATGTCAGTCCAATGCAGCATGCAAGGTTAGAATTTAGCAGTTTCAGAGGAAGAAACTTGGCTCAGAAACAACTGTGCTAAATTTAGGAATGAGGGCAGAAATGGCTGGAGTGCAGTGGGAAAAGAGCTTAGCCGCAAAGACAATTGAGGAACAATAGTTCATAGCTCACAAAAAGGTATGAGGATGGATGATTCCAGGAAGAGGCTAAGCCAACCATGATTAATCGGGCAAGTTAACGATAGCACTAAATTGAAAAGGAAGTTATACAATGTAGCAAAGACTGATGCTAAGCTAGAGGACAGAGAATTATTTTTAAAAAGAAAAAAAACTAATAAAGAGGGGGAAAATAAACTTTGAGGATAAATTTTCAAGTAATATCGGACAGAAGAGATTCTTCAAATCTATAAAACAAAAAGGTCAAAGTGAACATAATCCCCTGAGATAATGAGGCTGGGGAGATGGTACAGGAGTTGAACAAATATCTTACATCAGCCTTCATGGTAGATGACACTAACAGCATTCAAAAGAATTCAAAAGAATACGAAATAATCAAGGAGCAAAAGAGGGTGAGGAAAGAAATGCAGTCATTAGAGGAAATGAGGGCTGGTAGGGCTGATAAGTCCCTTGGACCTGATGGGATGCATCCTAGGATATTCAAGGATTTAGCTACAGAGATTGTGAACGCACTGGTAGTAATCTTCCAAGAATCCTTAGATTCTGGAAAGGTTCTGGAGGATTGAAAAACACCAATGTAACAGCTTTATTCCAGAAAAGAAAGATGGAGACAAAAACAGGTAACCTAATGGCCAGTTGCATGCCTTAATTTGGAATTAGAAGCTCATTGACGCCTAACTTCTCCCAGGAAATACTCTGTGAAATATAAATAACACTTAGCACAACATGAACAAACACAGCAGACAGTAGCCGTTTGACCTCTCCTTCTGGAATGTATGGTACAGACACTATTGCAACTTTTCAGCTAATGTGGGTATCTTGCCTGCCTCCGAGCCAGAAGCTCCGAGTTTGAGTTCCACTTTAGGACCTGATGACCTTGGAAAGTACATTCTTAACATGCCAAACAGGTTGATTATCAACGTGGAAATTATTGCAGTACACCCAAGGCAAACAGTAAAAGTGGAAGTCTCCTGGTCAGCCATGCTTGACGAACAGTAATACCCCTCAAGCTGTAGCCTTTGGTGAATTGTTCCAGGAAAAGCTGGCTATGGGAACAGACATAAAAAGCGCTTTGTCTGCCTTGTGCATCATTAAGTGTCGGAAGCTCCGAAAACGCTGCCAACCTCTAACTACATAGGATAAGAATAAACTAAAATGTTAATGTGTTATAATGAAGCAATTTCAGAATTCAGCTGGCATGCCATTGAAATCTTAGCATCATCTGATTTTGTTTTAAAACCCACAGTGCACAAGATACACACATTTTTAAAAAAATGCTGCAATCTCAATAATCACAGTTGAGAGGTCCATGGTATGGCACATTACGAACATGAAATCAATCTTCGCTGGCTGTGCAGAGCCACTCATTAGCATCACTGCAACAGCAACAACAGCAATGTTGCCTTTTTCCTCCACACTACCACAATTTAATTTCACTTGGTTTTGTCATGCAGCTCGCTTCAGATTGTCAAGGCCTTTATGACTCATTGGTTGGAGTAAACAGGAAATACTCTCAAGGAAGATTGTTTTCTCGTTAATGACGACAAAATAAAAATTCATAGAATTGAGTACAGGATCTAGCTGGCACTCTGGTGAAGCACTGAGAGAATGTGGCATAGATGGGAGGTACCCTCCTTCAGATCAGACATTAAACCACAGCTCTATCTACCCACTCAGAGAGTTATAAAATATCCACTGGCACTACTTCAAATAGAATAATAGGGTTCTTCCCAATGTCCTGTCAATGTTTATCCCTTAGCCATTATCAATAAAATTGAAAATTTGGTAATTATCACAATGACGTTTGTGACAGATCAATGCCTGTACATCGTCTACCATGTTTCCTAAATCACAATGGCTACCACACAGAAGTAGTACTTAATTGGCTGTAAAACAATTTGGGACAACCTAAAATCATGACAGGCATTCTATAAATGTAAAGAGTCCTTTGCTTCATTAACATATCAAGACTCCACTAGGGGAATTTGGAACTGTACCTTTGGGACCTCCCGTGTTATGTGTTGTTTGGGTCAAAACTCTAAGTTGTAACTATAACCTTCAATCCTTACAAAGGACTAATACTCTTATCACTGACTTGCTTGAGCAGTAAACAACATTCACCAAGAGACTACGAGGCCTGAAATGCTAAGAAGATCAATGCCTCAGCCTGAAGTCAGACAGTCCAAAGACAGGAATTTCAAGTACAGATCACAACAAATATGAAAAACCTCAACAGATCCAGCACAATTTCAGAACAATGGGATCAAATAAAGTCAAATATACGTCCTCCCTGTGCCTAGACTGCTGGGTTTGAACACCATCATCACTGTGGCTGGTCTGAGGAAAATTATTCTTGAACTTATTAAAACAAGCAGCCTTCACTGCCTGGCAGAACAGTTCTAGTTTGCAAGTCAATAAGGCAGTAGCAAACAGCTCAAGGCCAGCTCCCAAAGGCACAAAACAGTGACACACAGGGGATAAAGGACATGGATGTAGGCTTGCTCGCTGAGCTGAAAGGTTCATTTTCAGACGCTTCGTCACCATACTCGGTAACATCATCAGTGAGCCTCCAGATGCAGTGCTAGTGGCATGGCCCGCTTTCCATTCATGTGTTCAGGTTTCTTTTGGTCGGTGACACAATTTCCAGTGGTCATGTCATTTCCTGTTCTTTTTCTCAGTGGATGGTAAATGGGATCCAAGTCAATGCGTTTGTTGATAGAGTTCCGGTTGGAATGCCATGCTTCTAGGAATTCTCGTGTGTGTGTGTTTGGCTTGTCCTAGGATGGATATGTTGTCCCAGTTGAAGTGGTGTCCTTCCTCATCTGTATGTAAGGATACTAGTGAGAGTGGGTCATGTCTTTTTTGTGGCTAGTTGATATTCATGTATCCTGGTGGCTAGTTTTCTGCCTGTTTGTCCAATGTAGTGTTTGTTACATTCTTGCAAGTTAATTGTAAATGGCATTAGTTTAGCTGCTGTTTTGGTGTGTTGGTGGTTTTGTGGGCTACCATGATGCCAAGAGGTCTGAGTAGTCCGGCAGTCATTTCTGAGATGTCTTTGATGTAGGGAGAGTGGTTAGGGTTTCTGGACATGTTTTGTCTGCTTGTTGGGATTTGTTGCTGAGAAATCAGCGGACTATGCATTGGGTATCCGTTCTTTTTGAATAAACTGTGTAGGTGATTTTCCTCTGCTCTGCATATTACCTCTGTGCTGCAGTGTGTGGTGGCTTGTTGAAACAATGTTCTAATGCAGGACATGTAGTAAGGAAAAGAAAAAGTCCAAATGATATGCTGACCATCAATACATCTGAAGCTTTTTTTTAAAACCATGGTCAAGTAGTCAAAATGCTCTTCGCTCACAGTATGGCAATCGTCTTCTTAAAGAGGAAACTCTCATCCATCAATGTAAGAAAATTTCCATTGAGTAACTCCTTGGCCATGAACTTAAAGTGCCTGCTGATTTTCAGGGTCCCCCCCCCCCCCCCCCCCCCCCCCAATATTATGTGACAGAATCCACTAGTGAAGGGCATAGATGATAGAGCTGCAACAAGTAATCTGACAGATGAAAAACTGAAAACCCTGCTTCCCTGATGATATTCCAGCTGAGATCTACAAAGCCAGACGTTTGCTTGAATCAGAATTCTGTGCACTCATCCTACACATTTGGGAGGGAAAACGATACGTCCTCCTTCCCTAGATTTCAGGAATGTGACAGTTCTAACTATCTTCATTTAGTGAGATAAATTATGCTGCGGAAATTATCAAGTTATTTTTCTCTCATCCATGCCAAAAACAAATCTAACAAGCGTTCTCCTGAACTATCTACTTCCTGTAGATGAGGAAATCCTCCCAGAGGCACAGTACTACTTTAGAGGTTCCATGGAAGCTTTCTTCAATAAATCCAAGAAAAAAGTCAATAGTTTTAATGTCAACACCAAGATTGCTTCAATGTGTTCATCAAGTCCGTATATAGCATGGCTATTGAACAGCTCTTGTGGTGCAGTGGCAGTGTCCCTAGCTCTGGCTAGAAGGTGTTGGTTTAAATCCCGTCTGTTCCAGAGGTGTATTCTAGCAAGTTGATTAGAAAAGTATATAATGTGAGGCTGTGTGGCTTTTTAAAGATTTGAATGTCCAAAGAAGTTAGTTACAATTCTGCAATTGTTTCATGATGACATAAAATTAACTACCACCAGGAGATCCAAAACAGATGTCTTCAAAACCTAGACTGTGTCAAAAAGGCTCTGCAATAGACTCCATACTATTTACAATCTATTTGACAGTGGCTATTCACATCAAAAGATCAGATGTCCTGTGTTGCCAATGTTAAATATCACCTGGATGGAAAATTCTCTGACTTCAGTTGCCTCCATGCAAACAAGAAATTGACCACAACAGATAGATATATGTGGCTGACAGTTTGCAGCTGTCTGCTCACGCTGCACCATATCTGCACACCTCCCTTGATCACTTCAATTCTGCACACAAGAGACAGAGCCTGTCGCTGAATGCTGCAAAAGGTAGCAAGACTCGGTCGGATAATATTCTACTTTCCATATTTGTTGAAGGACTGAAGCTAGGGAAGGTTGAGCGTTTGATAACCCCCTCTCACAAAGGCCACCATTAAGAATGAGATTTATCGCAGCATTACCTGTGTCAGTTCATGCTTCTATCAACACACACAAATTCTTGACAACAAAGCAGAGTGGGTCAGAAAAGGACAGGTAAGCTAAACAATGATAATACGAATTAGTGACAAAGATCAGAAAATAGTACAACTATAGGCATTCTATCTGAAAGCTTGAAGCATTCACAACAAAATAGAATAAAGAAATGCAGTTCTGGTATAACATGATAGTTCCATTCCCATGCGAGCCCGCTTTATAATAGCAGCACCATTTAAACAGTTGAACTAAAATACTAGGAACATAAAATACAGCTGTATGCAGGAATTAGTGGGTTTTTGCAGGGGTAGGCTGTAACGAGTGGGGCACAACAGGGATGAGTGTTTGAGTTTATTATGTACAATCTGTATCAATGAATTAGGATGAAGGAACAAAGTGTTACATATCCCACTCTGTATTGCTGACAATACAGAGTGGGATGAGAAAGTCAGCTGTTAGGGTCTGCAACAAATCACAAATGGATGCAGAGAGATAAAGCAAATAAATAAGACCATCGCAGATCAAATAAAACACAGGTACAAGTTATCTATTAGTAGGAAACATAGAAAAGCAAATTACATTTTGGAATGGAGAGTGACTAGGAAATAATGGTATTCAGAAACACCTGGGTGTTCCTGAATGCAAATCATGGAAAAATTATATGCAGAACAACACAGACTGGGAATGTAAATGGTATGTCAGCTTTTGTGACAAGTATTAGAATTTATGACTATAGACATCTTACTGCAATGGTGGAAGGCTTGGTGAGACCTCACATGGAGTTATACGTACAGTTTAGCTATGCTCCTGACAACCAGCTGGTAAAAGAACAATCCAAACATTGTTTTTACTTGGAATAAGTTTAGTCACAAAGTGAAACATAAAGCTATTTTCTCCTGACTTCAATCAACTCTTGCGTCAATAAGAATCTTTTTATAATGTTGTTGAGATCACAGCTGATCCCAACTGAACAAGTTAACCTGGCTTGATAGATTACATGTTTCATATTTAAGGTTAGTTACTTAAATATAATGACACGAGGTTACAATTGCAATTGGGTGTAGAGCTTTGTCCATTCACACTTCTTGCCTTTCATCAACAATCTTGTCAAAGGAGCAATTACAGTTGGGAACAGATACAATCCAAATAAAATGCCAATATATCCTTGTCTTCAGAATGGGAAAATCCACTATGGTCCTTATTTTCATTTCTCTAGCTGTCACTTAACCTTGGCCCATAGTGTGACCCAAACAAATCATTTTTGCTTTGACAAATGCACTTTTAGTCAGATTTATGAACAAGTTGGTTCTTTATAGATGATCAACAGTTCATTCAAGTGGTATAAATGTTATTCTCAAATTTAACTGAACACTACCAATTCTTCAATGCAAACAACATGTTCTCCAATCGTTTTATTGGTTAATTGTTGCAAAGTTATTTTTGCATTTTTTGTTTCAAATGGTATGGCTTTACATTAATAAAGTTCATCCTGTATTACAAAAGCTGATTTTCAGTGTTTCTTCCAGATAGTGGAACTTGCCATTATCCTTTATAGCAATGGAATTATGGTGACCAATCATGTATTTCAATTATTTCATTAAGATCCTCTAGTTCTGACATAAGAAACAAAGTGTGATAATGAATACAAAGTGTTTGTGCCCCATCTGGTTTCAGCAACGTCACAACTGGTAAACCTCAGCTACTATAACTTGGTTCAATAACGTCACTATCCATCATGGACTTAACCTCGTCTTTTACCTAAGCTAACTTCTCTGGATAAGTCTGTAGGATGTGTTTTCATAGACAGCGTAACTCCTACAATTAACAGTTTCAGTTTCCTAACCCAAAGAAGGATACATAAAACAAGGCAAGGTCAGAGTAGGAGAGCGTAAAACAAGTCTGGCTGTGAATTGGGAATCTGAACCACACTGGAAGATAACAAAGTCATGAAATTATGACACAAAGTTAGGGTATTGCACAGGGTGAGCTTCTGGATCAGCTTTAAATATAATCTAAATTTAATCAACTGCAAACTGAGGTTGGATAGATAATTTTGTAAAGAAGTTCAAAACTAAAGTCAATCTTATTAATTTCCCATATAATTATAATCAGTGCTCAATTCACTAATGAAGTCTAGTGGGCAAAGTTAAAATTAAATAACAAGGGATAATAACACTAATGAGTTTTTTTTTCTTGAAAATTAAAGTATGACATATTTAGAAAAGATGAGTTAAGTAGAACATTTTAGTTAACTTTCCTGTAAGTTAAATGAATACTAGGGAAACAGCTGATTGGTGAGTCCTGACATAAACTTAATAATCTAGTACAGATACAACAGAGCAGCTTAATCCTGGGATGAGGTCCTCAGCAGTGATCACATGTACAGTAAGTGTTGTTAGTGATAGCAGCTTGAGCTCAGAACTTTGGAGCTTGAATAGCAGCTGGTGTCACTGCGGTGCATCCATGAGGATGGGAGTTCCATGATAGCATTTTAACAAATAAAGTCCCTTCAATTCTTAAACTGAAACATAGAAAAAGGGAATGGGAAGCCATCAGGCAATGCAGAAGTCTGTCTGAGTTTATCTCACCCCATGACCAGTTGTGCATCCTGATGAGAGTGACAATTCCTCAGGGAAGTGCAGCTACAGCCAAATACAAGGCATCACTCCTGCTGAGTCAGGAGTACATGAGACAGGAATAAGACAATGAAAGAAGCACTGATAGCAGATAGAAGTTAGAAAAATTGACAAGTATGCCTGGAATCATGGGCACGATGAAATGTTGCCAGGGTTAAGGGTGTTCCTGAATGGCTGCACAGAGCTTGGATGATAGTAACATGAAAAACCCAGCAGCCACGGTTTTTATTGGTACCAGCAGTATTTGGGGAGAGAAGGATAGGGCCCTGAAATCATATGTTAGGGAACTACAAAAGAAACAGACAGGTATAACCTTTAAAGATAGTAACCTAGAGATTCTGAGCTATGTGATAATATGTATTGAAATAGATGGGCAGAGCAGGTGAATACATCTGAAGAAATGGTGCAGTAGGAAGGATTTCAGATTTTTGTGACACTGGCACCAATTCAGGGAGGAATATATCCTGTTCAGGATTGACTGCACTTGAAGGAAGCTAGGACGAATATTGTAGGATGCTTTGCTTCTGTTATTGCAGAAGGTCTGTATTAACTTGGCAAGAGTATGGGAAAGAGGAGATTGTATCAGAGAGGAAAACAAGGAGCACAAAGAATTGGGGGAAGGAGACACTACTAAAGTAGGAAACAGGAAAGTATTTGATGGAATCGCCAGCAATGTGAATGAAGTGTGTGTGGTAAGTAAGACTGATAAACTGCAAGCTCAGATTGCCATGTGCAAATATGCTGTGGTGATGATGGAGACTTAACCAACAAATGGAAAGGACTGAGGACCAAAAATTGAGTTGAAAGAGTTCAGGGAAGGTTGTAAAGGAACAAAAAGTGGAATGGTAGCCTTATGAAAGAGAACTTCACTGTGCTGGAAGCAAAGGATGATTTTGGGGACAAAGAGGGCGTGTAGTTGGTTAGAACGAAGAGATAATAGAGGTACTACTCTTCAATGAGTTACATTGTAGAGGCTAAACAGTGAGAAAGATACAGAGTAACAAATCTGCAATCAAATTATAGAGGTGAAAGAATTAAAGATTAGTTCTAATGGGAACCTTACTTATCCTAAGATAAGATGTGGAGGTGTCAGTGTTGGGCTGGGACGGACAAAGTGAAAAATCTCACAACACCAGGTTATAGTCCAACAGGTTTATCTGGAAGTACTAGCTTTCAGAGTGCTGCTCCTTCAACAGGTAGCTTTGGAGTAGGATCATAAGACACAGAATTTGTAGCTAAAGATCACAGTGTTGTGCAATTGAAATGATATATTGAATAAACCTACAACAATCTAGGTTTGTTTAATATATTGTTTCAGTTGCATGACACTGTGATCTTTTGCTATAAAATCTGTGTCTTATGATCCTACTCCAAAGTTACCTGTTGAAGGATCAGCACTCTGAAAGCAAATACTTCCAGATAAACCTGTTGGACCAAAACCTGGTATTGTGAGATTTTAACTTTATCCTAAGATAGATTGGGAAAGTAATACTGTAAAGGACAAAATGTGGGAAGTGTTTATGAGATGTGTTCAGGAGAATTCTCCAGACCAATGAATAAAAAAAAGTATTGTAATATCAGATTCTGGGGAATGAAATGAGTAAATCCAATGTAAAAATAATTAATAGGAGAAGGACCCACTTAAATAGGTAAAACAGATCTGACATAAGTGAACTGGGATTAAAGACTAGCAGACAAGACTGCAGCAGAACAATGTGCTGCATCTTATCTGCCTCCAGTCCAGTTGTATCCCAGAGACAGAGATGTATAGCACGGAAACAGACCCTTCGGTTCAACTTGTCCATGCTGACCAAATATTCTAAATTAATCTAGTCCCATTTGCTAGCATTTGGCCCACATCCCTCCATATCCTTCCTATTCATATACTCATCCAGATGCCTTTTAAATATTGCAATTGTACCAGCCTCCATCACTTCTTCTGGCAGCTCATTCCATACACGCACCGCCCTCTGTGTGAAAATGTTGTCCCTTAGTTCCCTTTTAGCTTTTTCCTCTCTCTCACCCTAAAACTATGCCCTTTAGATCTGGACTCCATGACCACAGGGAAAAGACCCTATCCATACCCCTTTTGATTTTATAAACCTCTATAAAGGTCAACCTGTAGTCTCCAACATTCCAGGGAAAATAGCCCCAGCCTATTCAGCCTCTTCCTATAGCTCAAATCCTCCAACCCTGGCAACATCCTTCGAAATCTTTTCTGAACCCTTTCAAATTTCACAACATGTTTCACATAGCAGGGAGACCATAATTGCACACAATATTCCAAAAGTGGCCTAACCAATGTCCTGTACAGCCGCAACATGACCTCCCAACTCCTATACTCAATGCTCTGACCAATAAAGGAAACCAAATGCCTTCTTCGCTATCGTATCTATGTGGGACTCGACCTTCAAGGAACTATGAACTGGCACTCCAGGACCTTACCATGAAGTGTATAACTCCTGCCCTGACTTGCCTTTTCAAAATGCAGCACCTCACATTTATCTAAATTAAACACCATATGCCACTCCTCACCCCACTGGCCCATATGATCAAGATCACATTGCACTCTGGGGTAACCTTCTTCACTATTCATGACACCTCCAATGGTGGTGTCATCTGCAAACATACTAACTATACCACCTATGTTCACATCCCAATAATTTGTATAAATGATGAAAAGCAGTTGACCCAGCACCGATCCGTGTGGCACACCATTGGTCACAGGCATCCAGTCTGAAAAACAATGCACCACCACTCTCTGTCTTCTACCTTTGAGCCAGTTCTATATCCAAATGGCTAGTTCTCTCTGTATTCCATGTGATCTAACCTTGCTAACCAGTCTATCATGAGGAACCTTATTCAAAGTCTTACTGAAGTCCAACTAGATCACATCCGCCACTCTGCTCTTATCAATCCTCTTCGTTATTTCTTCACTCAATTAAATTATTGGGACATGATTTCCCACACACAAAGCCATGTTAACTATCTCTAATCAATCCTTGCCTTTCCAAGTACATGAAAATCCTGTCTCTCAGGATTCCCTCCAACAACTTGCCCACCACTGATGTCAGGTTATCAGTCTATAGTTCCCCCCTGGCTTTTCCTTACCATCTTTCTTAAATATTAGCCACATTAGCCAACCTCCAGTCTTCGGGCACCTCACCTGTGACTATCAATGATACAAATTTCTCAGCAAGGGGCCCAGAAATCACTTGCCTAGCTTCCCACAGAGTTCTAGGGTACACCTGATCAGATCCTGGAGATTTATCCATTTTTATGTGTTTTAAGACATCCAGCACCTCCTCTTCTGTATCCATCCTTAAATAAGGATATCAAAATTAAACATAATATTTGAGATGTGAACAAGAGAGATCTTAGACACTACACTCACTAGCAAAATTTTATAACATATGTACAGATGTAAATAAAGGAATGTTACAATGCAAACAGAAATTGAAGAACCTTACTGAGGTATAAGGAGCAAGCAGCCTTAGGGGACAGTGTATATATAGACACCTACAGCTCAGAGATACACTGCAGAGTAGTATCTCAATACTCTGGAGCAATATTGGCTTAGAGAATGAGATAAAGCATATTGGCAGCTCAGGGTAAAAAAAGCCTCCAGAGCCAGGAGCTAAAGTTAAAACCGAGTCTAAAGGACACAGCTGAAAGGAGAAAGACTCCACTGGCAGTACAGGATTGAATCTCAGACAATAGAACTGAGTAAAAAGCAGGAAGATCACGACCTCGGAAGGCTTCAAACTCTAGCCACGAACTGACAACACTCTACAGTAAACACACAGAATCAGAAAATCTTCAACAAAAAGAAGAAATATTCTAAGTATTCACTCAGGTCAATCAGATGTGACAGCCCAAGGGATGACCATCTTGGTAAAGACCTTGCTATTTCTCAACAAAATGATAATGTGGAAGGCCCAGGAGGCCACCCACATTATTGGAACCAGATATATTGATATTATACAAAAGATTTAGGCTTATACTTGAAGGAGCAGTTTCATCAAGTCATCCTATTATATTTTCCAGGCCCAATAACTGATGTTCTGATTAAACAAAGCATGGAAGAAAGTATTACAGAGTATGATTAAAACATTGATTAAAACATTCAATCCATACTTTGGCCCCAAAGGAAATTTAGTGGTAGAATGAGAAAAATGAAGCCAGCAGTCTCAGCATTTGTGAGAATCAATAGAAACTTTAATGGATATGTCATCCAGCAGAATAGCACCGATACAAAACTTTGAAGAATGAATTAGAGACCATACAATAGTCAGTGTAAGGGATCAGAAGATAATAGATTTCCTTCAATTCAAAGCTGACTCAATGTTGGAACAGGAAATCCAATTTACTACACAGGCAGAAATAAGGACCTAAAATCAATTATTGCTAAAAGTAAACAGTGAGGATTCTTCTGACAGTCAGATGAGAAATCCCCAAGATGGCATCAGCATCATCTCCCTCCGACTAAAATCCAAAACAGTAGGAATCAACATCACTGACAATGTTAGGTTGTACATGATGTGGCTCCAAACAGAATCACAAACACAATGAAAATCCAGAAAGAGGAACTGATTGTTATAAACATGGCCAATTTATTCTTATTTTGTTTTAATCATTCTTGGGATGAGAACATTATTGGCTAGGTCAGCATTTATTGCCCATCCCTAATTTTTCAATGGGCAGTTAAGAGTCAACCATACTATAGGTCAGACCGGGTAATGATGGCAGATTCCTTCCCAAAAGGCTATTAGTAAACCAGATAGGTTTTTCTGACAATCAACATTGGATTCATGGTCATCACTAGTCACTTAATTCCAGATTTTTATTGAATTCAAATTCCACCATCTGCCATAACGGGATTCAAACTCAGGTACCAGGACGTTAACAGTCCAGCGATAATACTCTAGGTGGTTGGGCCATTTTAGAAAATATTGTAAGTTAACAGCATCTTCATCACCTCAACATGAAAGAAAAGACCTTGCAAAATAAAAATGGAAATCATGTAACAAGGAAAAAGTTCAAGTGGTCAAAGATACAGAACAAGATGTTCAAAACAACTTTCCCAGGGGACATGAAAAGGAGTTAAATCAGATCCCGTGGCATCAGGTTGATGTTAAGAAGCTTAGAAGTAGAATTTAATACAGCCAGGCAGTCTTTCAGGACTGAATGTGGAGGAGCCACGTGCTGGACTGTCAGACGTGAAAAAAAATGGGGTCATGTCAGCAGCAACTGAACAAACACAATACTGCTCAGGAAAAGTAACTGCTCCCAAAACTGTTGGGAGAAGTAACAATGTCTATTAATCTCACAGAATTAAAGAAAGGAGCTAGTAGGAAAATCCACAACATTTTGTCTGTTAACAATTGTTTGACAAAATTGGCAACAAATGTGTTTTTCACAAAACTGGATGCAAACAGTGGGTGCTAGCAAAGAGCTTTAGACCAAGTATCAAAATGCTAACCACCTTTATTGAACCAATTGGGCAGTATTGCTTACACCTTCTAACAGTTGAGACATTAACATCCTCTGCACCTGGGATTTTTCAAAAATCAATGTCTAGAATTCTGGATATGTTAAAAATACTACATAATACAGGCCTTGCACTAAATAAGAAATGCCTACTCTCTAGAATGATGACCACATTTCGAGGATACCAAGAATCACATTGGATCCAAAGAAGACTACAGCCATCAGTGAATTTCCAGCAAAATGTGTAAATAATATACAATGCTTATCAGACACAGAGAATCAATGAGAAAGTTTATCGTTAACTTAATCAGACTCACTCAACTCATAAAACAGGCTTTGGAAAGAAAATAGTGATGGTATTGGAGTCAGGAACAGACTATAACTTTCAAAAGGATCTTTCTCTGAGTGCATGCAGCATTTGTAATAAGTTGATTGCAAAAATAGAAATAAATAAATATGACTTGACAGGTATTATAGCGACATGGTTGCAGGGTGAACAAGATTGGGAATTCGACAGAAACTTACTAGAAACTAGCTATATAAATACTGTGGCTACAAGAGCAAGTCAGAGGCAAGGAATCCTGCAGCGAGTATCTCACCTCCTGAATTGCCAAAGCTTGTCCACCATCTAAAAGGCACAATCAGGAGTACAACCGATATGCCTGGATGAGTGCAGCTTCAACAACACTAGAGAACATCATCAAGGACAATGCATCAAAGATATCCACAAATATTTGCTCTCTCCATCCACACTCAGTAACAACATTGTGTACCACCTATAATATGCACTACAGAAATTCAACAAGGCTCCTTAGATAGTTCCTTCCAAACCTATAGGGGTTGGAGTTTAAAAATAATGAAGTCATACTACAATGAGAACACACCTGGACTACCATGTGCAGTTTTGATTCCCATGTTTAAGAAAGGATGTACTGCCACTCTAAGCAATTCAAAAGAGATTCACTCAGCTGATTCCTGAGATGAAGACGTAGACTTACCAAAAACAGTTCGGACTTTATTCATGAGAGTTGGGGCAATCTTTTTGAAAGATTCTGAGGCACTTAACTGAGTAGATACTGAGGAAATGTTTCAACTAGTGGGGGACTAGTAGTCCAACTCAGGGACATAATTACAGAATAAGGGTGTGAAAGAATTTCTTCTCCTAGAGTGTAGTGAATTTCTGCAATTCTCCATCCTAGAGAGTTGGGGAGACTAGATCACTGGAAGTATTTAAAGAGGTAGATTAGACTCATGAAATACTGAGGAGCTATGGGCGAAGATGAATTGGCATGGAAAAGGAGTTGAGGTCTGGGACATGTCAACCTTTTTCTTGCTAAATTTGTGGGGCATATGAATGGCCTAATCCTGCTCCAATTTTTTTATGCTCTCAAAGAGAAGTTACTTTCTATTAATGCTAAAGAACATTAAAACCCAAGCTTATTCACAACTGCAGCTGCAGACAAATCATCCACAGGACTATCAATCCTTATTCAGTGCACCTTGATGAAACACCAAAATCAGTCTATTTCAAATCAATAGCGTTGGCAGAAACTGTACAGAATTACTCAGCTATAAGTAAAGTTGCGTCTACAGTCACATAGGCACGTGAAAGGTTCACGGACTGAAATTTCAGGTCGCAACAGACCACAAACTTTCAGTAACGTTACTGGGATTGAAAGAAATTCCAAATACCTGTGCACAGAAAGATTTAGGCTCGGGCTGATGAGCTACAACTTACTGAATAGTGTGTACTCCAGGCAAACAATAAGTAATTTAAGGGCTACAGTGGATCAAGCAGAACAAGAAGATCGTTCTCTTGTAGAAGTGATGTAATTTTATTCTAACACAATAACCAACACTTTACTGACAAATGACAGAAATAAAACATAAATTTTTGCAACCCAAAAATCTGATCAGGATTGCTCAAAGTTCAGGTGACTCTGTTTGCAGAGATAGTTAAATTATATTCCAGCAGAGCAAATGCTAAAAAGTTACCATGCAAAGAAACAACTTTTGATGATATTGGAAGATTTACACCAAAAGACATAGAAGCAGAAATTAGGCCGTTCAGCCCATCAAGTCTGCTCCACCATTCAATCATGGCTGATAAATTTCTCAATCCCATTCTCCCGCTTTCTCCCTGTAATCCTTGATCCCCTTGATACTCAAGAACCTATCTATCTCAGTCTTAAACATACTCAATGACTTGGTATCCACAGCCTTCTGTGGCAATAATTTCATAAATTCACCACTCTGACTGAAGAAGTTTATCTTTATCTCCGTTCTAAAAGGTCTTTCCTTTGCTTCAAGGCTGTGCTTTTGAGTCCGAGTCTCAATGGAAACATCTTCCCAACATCTATTCTGTCTGGGCCATTCAGGATCCTATATGTTTCAATTAGATCCCCCCTCATCCTTCTAAACTCCATTGAGTATAGACCCAGAGTCCTCAAACTTTCCTCATACATTAAGCTTTTCACACCTGGTACTACATTTGTGAACCTCCTCTGAACATACTCAAAGCTGCACACAATGCTCCAAATGTGGTCTGACCAGGTCCTTATACAGCCTCAGAAGTACATCCCTGCTTTTATATTCAAGTCCTCTCAAAATAAGTGCATTATTGCATTTGCCTTCCTAACTATTGACTCAAACTGCAAGTTTACCTTGAGAGAATCCTGGATTAGGATTCCCAAGTCACTTTGCACTTCAGACTTAGGAATGTTCTCCCCATATAGAAAATAGTCAATGCCTCTATTCTTCCTACCAAGGTGCATCACTTGACACTTTCCTACATTGTACTCCATTGTACTCCATTTGCCACTTCTTTACCCACTCTCCTAACCTGTCCAAATATTTCTACAGTCTCCGCACCTCTTCAATCCTCTACCAGTCTTTGTATTGTCAATGCCCTCAGTTCCTTCATCAAGATCATTAATGTGTAAAGTGAAAAGCTGTGGTCCCAACACTGAGCATTGTGGAATACCACTTGTCACCAGTTGCCATCCTGAGAAGGACCCTTTTATCCCCACTCTCTGCTTTCTGTCAGACAGCCAGACTTCTATCCATGCTAGCACCTTGCCTTTAACACCATGGGCCCTTATCTTACTCAGAAGCCTCCTGAATGACACCTTGTCAAAAGCCTTCTTGAAGTCCAGGTAGATAACATCAATTGGCTCTCCTTGGGCTAGCCTGCTAGTTACTTAGAGTCATAGAGTCATAGAGATGTACAGCATGGAAACAGAACCTTCGATCCAACTCGTCCATGCCAACCAGATATCCCAACCCAATCTAGTCCCACCTGCCAGCACCCAGCCCATATCCCTCCAAACCCTTCCTATTCATATACCCATCCAAATGCCTCTTAAATGTTGCAATTGTACCAGCCTCCACCACATCCTCTGGCAGCTCATTCCATATACGTATCACCCTCTGCGTGAAAAAGTTGCCCCTTAGGTCTCTTTTATATCTTTCCCCTCTCACCCGAAACCTATGGCCTCTAGTTCTGGACTCCCCGACCCCAGAGAAAAGACTTTGTCTATTTATCCTATTCATGCCCCTCATGATTTTGTAAACCTCTATATAGTCATCCCTCAGCCTCCGACGCTCCAGGGAAAACAGCCCCAGCCTGTTCAGCCTCTTCCTATAGCTCAAATCCTCCAAACCTGGCAACATCCTTGTAAATCTTTTCTGAACCCTTTCAAGTTTCACAACATCTTTCTGATAGGAAGGAGACCAGAATTGCACACAATATTCCAACAGTGGCCTAACCAATGTCCTGTACAGCCACAACATGACATTCAGCTCCTGTACTCAATACTCTGACCAATAAAGGAAAGCATACCAAACGCCTTCTTCACTATCCTATCTACCTGTGACTCCTCTTTCAAGGAGCTATGAACCTACACTCCAAGGTCTCTTTGTTCAGTAACACTCCCTAGGACCTTACCATTAGGTGTATAAGTCCTGCTAAGATTTGCTTTCCCAAAATGCAGCACCTCGCATTTATCTGAATTAAACTCCATCTTCAACTTCTCAGCCCATTGGCCCATCTGGTCAAGATCCTGTTGTAATCTGAGGTAACCCTCTTCGCTGTCCACTACACCTCCAATTTTGGTGTCATCTGCAAACTTACTAACTGTACCTCTTATGCTCACATCCAAATCATTTATGTAAATGACAAAAAGTAGAGGACCCAGCACCGATCCTTGTGGCACTCCACTGGTCACAGGCCTCCAGTCCGAAAACAACCCTCCACCACCACCCTCTGTCTTCTACCTTTGAGCCAGTTCTGTACCCAAATGGCTAGTTGTCCCTGTATTCCATGAGATCTATCCTTGATAATCAGTCTCCGATGGAGAACCTTGTAGAACGCCTTACTGAAGTCCATATAGATCACATCTACTGCTCTGCCCTCATCAATCGTCTTTGTTACTTCTTCAAAAAACTCAATCAAGTTTGTGAGACATGATTTCCCACTCATGCTGACTATCCCTAATCAGTCCTTGCCTTTCCAAATACATGTACATCCTGCCCCTCAGGATTCCCTTCAATGACCTGTCCACCACCGATGTCCGGCTCACCGGTCTATAGTTCCCTGGCTTGTCTTTACCACCCTTCTTAAACAGTGGCACCACGTTTGCCAACCTCCAGTCTTCCGGCACCTCACCTGTGACTATCGATGATACAAATATCTCAGCAAGAGACCCAGCAATCACTTCTCTAGCTTCCCACAGAGTTCTCTGGTACACCTGATCAGGGCCTGGGGATTTATCCACCTTTACCCGTTTCAAGACATACAGCACTTCCTCCTCGGTAATCTAGATATTTTGCAAGATGTCACCATCTATTTCCCTACAGTCTATATCTTCCATATCCTTTTCCACAGTAAATACTGATGCAAAATATACATTTAGTATCTCCCCCATTTTCTGCGGCTCCACACAAAGGCCGCCTTGCTCATCTTTGAGGGGCCCTATTCTCTCCCTAGTTACCATTTTGTCCTTAATATATTTGTCAAAACCCTTTGGATTCTCCTTAATTCTATTTGCCAAAGCTATCTCATGTCCCGTTTTTGCCCTCCTGATTTCCCTCTTAAGTATACTCCTAATTCCTTTATACTCTTCTAAGGATTCACTCGATCTACCCTGTCTATACTTTACACATGCGTCCTTCTTTTTCTTAACCAAACCCTCAATTTCATTAGTCATCCAGCATTCCCTATAGTTACCAGCCTTCCCTTTCACCCTGACAGGAATATACTTTCTCTGGATTCTTGTTATCTCATTTCTGAAGGCTTCCCATTTTCTAGTCGTCCCTTTACCTGCGAACATCTGCCTCCAATCAGCTTTCGAAAGTTCTTGCCTAATACCGTCAAAATTGGCCTTTCTCCAATTTAGAACTTCAACTTTTAAATCTGGTCTATCCTTTTCCATCACTATTTTAAATCGAATAGAATTATGGTCGCTGGCCCCAAAGTGTTTCCCCACTGACACCTCAGTCACCTGCCCTGCCTTATTTCCCAAGAGTAGGTCAAGTTTTGCACCTTCTCTAGTAGGTACATCCACATACTGAATCAGAAAATTGTCTTGTACACACTTAATTCCTCTCCATCTAAACCTTTAACACTATGGCAGTCCCAGTCTATATTTGGAAAGTTAAAATCCCCTACCATAACCACCCTATTATTCTTACAGATAGTTGAGATCTCCTTACAAGTTTGTTTCTCAATTTCCCTCTGACTATTGGGGGATCTAAAATACAATCTCAATAAGGTGATCATCCCTTTCTTATTTCTCAGTTCCACCCAAATAACTTCCCTGGATGTATTCCTGGGAATATCCTCCCTCAGCACAGCTTCCTCAAAGAATTCTAGAAGGTTTGTCAGGCATGATCACCCCTTGATAAAACCACGCTGACTTTGCCTTATTTTACTTTACACTTGTAAGTATTCAGAATCTCACCGTTCACGACAGATCCCAGAATCTTAACCATGAATGAGGTTAGGCTCATCAGTGTTTAATTTTCTGCCTTTTGCCTTTTACCCTTTGGAAACAAGGGTGTCATGTTAGTGATTTTCCAGTCCTCTGGAACCCTCCCTGATTCTAGTGAATCCTGTAGGGTCACCACTAACGCCTCCACTATCTTTTCAGCTATCTCCCTCACAACTCTAGGGTTTAATCCATCTGGTCCAGGTGATTTATCCAACTTCAGGCTATTCAGTTTTTCTGGCACCTTACCCTTGATGGCCACCATACTCAGCTCTGTCCCCTCAGTCTCTTGAATTCTTGGGATATTACTTGTGTCTTCCACTGTGAAGACTGACGTGAAGTAATTATTCAATTCCTTAGCCATTTCCTTGTTCCCCATTATTATCTCTCCTTACTGATGCATGACCATAGAATGTGAAGAGAAATCCAACAAAAAGTCTATGACAGGGGGATATCTAGTTAACATGAAGAGGAGATCATGAACACAACAGTGTGGTGGCAGGCATCTCAAAAGACAAAGGATAACATTTTGTCATGCCAAAAGTGTAGCATTCACAACCAAGTGTCATTGCCTCCAATGCCAACTCTTTATCAACTTCTAATTAATTTAATTACCTCCTCTCTCACCCTGGTTTGGGCAGTCTTTTCTTCCTTGTTTAGAAACAGGTGCAGGATACTCATTTAGTATGTATCGTACTGATGTCAATCATAAATTACATTCATGTGAATCTCATACCATATATCTCCCTATGTTTTTTCTGTGTTTGGTCTGTACACTTTCCAGTAGTTTACTTCTAACTACATTGTCTTTGTAATCCTTAATGTCATTACTACCTCCTTTATCACCATCTCTTTACTCTGTTCGGCAACATCTGAATTTCTTACATTGAAATTATCTGGAATTCCAGATGTCCTAATCGGGTTCATTTGAGTTCAGTACTATGGTGAAAGCATACTGTATTGAATATAGTTGTAACTATTCTTACAATAACTGCTGAGGGGAAAATATACATTTTTTCAGGCTTGCAGAGAATAGAAAGAGCTCCTGAGCTAGTGGAGGTCTGATAGCTTCCTACGATCTTGTTCAGAGCTCCAAACTATTCAGTTACCTTAGAACCAATCACATAGTTGACAGGCAGATAGAAAACATCTGACATCAATGAATCAGTGGTCCATGGATTAGTTACCAGTCAATCAGCAACTTGTTGCTGCTGAATTGCCATTTGTTCGTCCCCACAGCTCCAGCTCATCCACTCCACTTCCTCCCACTACTATCTGATCCAGCAGCTGTGTAAACAGTCCCTACAATCAGTGTCAGTGATTTGCTTTCAAAAGTGTGCAAAATCCTTCAGTAATCCTTGTTTTTTACAACAGTTCTTTTCTCATTTAAATCCACAATAAAAATACAGAAAAATAAAAGATAAAGTCTATCCACTCTTGAATCCTTTAACTGCCTCATCCCCGTGTAACTTTGTATGGTTCTACAATCCCACAAACCTCCAGACTATCTGCGCTCACCTTATTCTGGCCTCTTACACTTATACAGTTTCAGCTACTCCACTAGTAGTGGCTATATCCTCAGCTGCCTACAACCTACATCTCTCCAAGTGCTCCTCCTCTAAGACCATCTATCCTAATACTGTTAAATGTTACTTATTTAATTTTGTTTATAATGCTACTGCGAAGCATCTCAAGTTTTATCATGTGACAGATATTATGTAAGTAAAGGTATTCTTGAAGCATGTAAAAGGCTTAATAGTGTATATTCTGGGAGTGTGTTTCCCCTGGCTGATCAGTCTAGAATTTGGGATTACAGCTTCAGAATAAAGATCATTTCAGACAAACACTGAGATACATTTCTTCAGTGATAGGACTGTGAACCTTTGGAAATGTTTACCACACAAAACTGTGGTAGTTGATCAATTCTCTGAATAAGGGAATCAAGAGATGAAGGATAACACAGGAATATGGAGTTATGGTAGAAGATCAGCTTGAACCTTACTGAATGGTAGAGCTAACTTGAATGGCCAAAGAGCCCAATCCTGCTTCTACTTTTTACTGTTCTTGTATGCAAGAGAATAAGTCTGCCTGTGATTATAAACAAACTGTTTAATTTCTGAGACTTACAAGGGATATTCTACTCAGGTTAATCAAATCTTATGTCCTCTAATTGTGAGAATGTATTGTCATATGCACAATATCAAAGTAAGAATGTTTAACAGAAAATGCTGACCATTAGGTCCTGGCTTACTTTCATCTATTAAGTAACACTATGTACTTTTTTTACTTTTAATGACCATGTTCATTAAAGCAGCAGATCTAGCTACACTTTGGAACGTTATAACAAGTGCACTTTTCCCCAGCTACCTCTCACAACTTTGGACTTTGCAAACAACTATTTACTTTTTCTTTTACAATGCACACGTTAGTGCTGAGTCAAATTAACAGGCTGTTTGCTGATCTTAACGACTGATGAGCTGGGCTCAAGAAACCTCAGGTAAGACCACACTGAAACTCTCCACATTACAGACTTCGCTGTTTAAGCAACAGCTAGAAAACTATTAGCTTTGTCTTCAGCAAAGATACAATTCAAATTTTCATCTGATATGAAGCAGTTAATCATGAATCACCACCTCAGGATGGTTCTTTGTTTCTCATTGCTAGATTTCTTGAGCAACCTGTTCAAGATCCTGTGAAGGGATGCCAAAGATTGTAATTTTTGCAACTGCAGTAGATCAACAGCTAAACAGTGTTTTTTTTTAAATGAGAGGGGAGGATACCAGACCAATCACACTATCACTTGGACAAAGAGGTCTATTGAAAATTATTAATTGGCTATGCAAGTCCCTTATGAACCCATGCAAACACATTCAGGTTCTGAGCCATTCTAAGTTGAATGAGTTGGGCGCCGCTCTCAAAAGAACCAGAGTGTTTCCAACCTGTCATGTGACATAATTGCTTAATTCAGGAACTGAACAAATAGCTTGAAAGACAAAAATGCTCAATCTGTTGCAAGATACAGAAAATTCCAATAAACAAGACATTAAATACACTCTGGAATTAGCACCTTCCATTTTTTTAAAACAAACATTCCAATGCCGGGTGAAGGAAATGATCAACAAAGAACCCATTCCAAGATTTTCCGCAACTTGGACACAAGGATTTTTATGTAATCTGTAACAAGATATGACATTGAGTTAAACTTAGTGAACTAAATCAACAGAACAGTCATGTACTGAGGGTACAGATTTGAATTCAGATATAGCATTCATTGAGAACGCTTGCAAAATTAGTGATTTATTAAAAGTATGCTTGTAAACATTCACAACAGAGCATGCTGCAATAGTCCTATTCATTTGTGCTCAACATGAAATAGTTGCCAAGAAACTTTCATTTCGGTTGCAATAGCTGGTTTTATTGGCAGGCTCAGATTTCCAATTCCTAGATACTGAGAATTGTGAGATAGTGAAAGATCATGCCACTAGCTTCCTGTTCAGTTAAGGCAGGAAAAAGCACAATCAAGAAGGATTGCGATCTGGCAAGCAAGCCAAATCTAAAGCGGCTTAGCCATCCCCTTCAATGAAGCAAACAGTTCCCAATAAGTGTCATGTGCTTTATTCTTTTATGCTATAAGTAATTTACGAAAAAACTATGTCAGGTAAACGTTAATCAGCTTGTTAATTTATTGGTTGTAAATCAGCCTTGTTAAACTAGGATTCAATATACACTTCAGTAGATTTAAGCAATGTATGTTTGATCCGATTTCATTATTATGGTACCTGGTGACACTATTACAAGACTAGATACTGGTCCATAAATTAAATGTCCAGTTAATAGAAATGGTATTTAAATATGAAAGAGATTAATGACACTAAACTAAGGTGAATAGCATATTTCAAGCAAAATTAAAATATTAAACTATCACAAAAGCAGAGTGGAGTGTGACTGACAAAGGGGAATTCCACAATGAGTTTTCTGTGTGCTGTGGATATGGGTGCTCTGAACAAAGGCAGGTGCTTGGCTGATTGGCTGTCACTACTTTGGCCCAAACCAATTTCTTGGGAGTTTTTGTTACAGGTAGTTTGCTGTCCCACTTCTTAGGGCAAGGATGCAGGATATCAAAGGAATGGAAACTTATATTCATAGTCCGCCTTAAATAACTCCAGGATGCTCCAATCAATTAATTACTTAGAAGAGTAGCAATTTTTGCAAATCAGCAGCCATTTTGCACACAGCAAGATATCAGAAATAGCAATGACATTAATGACCAGTTAGTAATTTTGTTTAGGGATACAGATTGGCCAAGCTTTTCTTCAGATAGTTCCCTGCAACCTTTTTCGCTGGACAAAGTCAGAGGTCACACAACACCAGGTTAGAGTCCAACAAGTTTATTTAAAATCACAAGCCTTCACCGGATGAAGGAACAGTGCTCCAAAAGCTTGTGATTTCAAATAAACCTGTTGCCTGGTGTCATGTGACTTCTGACTTTGACCACCCAAGTCCAACACCAGCACATCAACTTCACCTTTTACCTGAGCAGACAGAGTTTCTACTTATCGTCACATCAGAAATACTACACAACAAAAGGGAAGTATTCCATTAATGTTAGCCGCGTATATGTCCCAGCATTGGAATAGTTTCTTGTCTCCTGTCAGGTGACCGCATCAAGTGACAGAATTCTACTATCACTTGTATTTATAATTTGCGTCATGACCTATACAGGCTCTTTCATATGCTTTCTGCATTCAAGTGAAATGGTGTTACATTGGTTACACAATCACCCAATTCCATCTAGGATTGATTAAGAGACACAGTCAGGAGTCGACACCCGAGTGAGACAGAGACAGCATGGAGCAGGGCATTTGACTAACTTGGGAATTTGATGCATAGAGAGAAAGAGGTGCTGTATTTACTACACTTATCAGCAGTTCACTTAAAGTTGTAGGTGCATTGCTAAAATTCAGGGCTGGAAGTGAAATAACTAACATAGGTACCAATATTTCAATACCAATGGGAACGATGTTAAAACTGTAGTTAAGTTCTTTAAAACCATTCTTATCAGAAAAAAAATTAAAACGTTATACCTTCCCTCTCCAAGTTGGAATATTTTATATTGTTAAATTCTTACATTAGCAAATGCACCAACTTCTAAAATATGTTTAACAATACCTGTTCAGCTCTCTTGGTTGTGTCTTCTCCTCACTCCCTCCCACCCCTGGTCCCTTCATTCTCCTGGATTTGAATTGACATTCATGATCCAGATTCAATCTGAAGCTTTAGTTCCGACGATGTGGAAGTCTGAGTCACAATGGTTCGGAAAAACTGAGGTTTGTACAATCCATAAATACATCTATTCACCGCCTCCATCTCCTGAACCCTCACTGTGAACAAGGGCCTGGGAGAACAGCCGCGAGGCAGGAGCAGATTGAAGTGTTTTTTTTCAAAAAGTGGATTCTAAAATCCTTTGGATTGAACCTAGATCTCTAACAGAAGTTGGGGGGGGGGGGTTTGGCAGCGGCAGCACATGTGTGAGCCAGGGGTCGGGTGGGAGGTTGCAACTACGAAGGTAGTGAGTGGGGACATCCTGCTACTTAAAGGCTGAAGAGGAAAAAAAGTCACAATTTAAAGTCTGGCAGAAGGAAACTGCACAATCTAGCTATCAGGAAGGGGGGGAAAGTGCCAATCAGGTCACAAAGGAAATGAGGTTAAAATGAATCTTGCAATACTCAACAAGAATACAGGCCCCATTAGCTTTGCAACATTAAAGAAAATAATATTAAACAAGGGCTTACTGTATTTTACTTTAGCTGTGTAAATTATTACTTAATTCCCAAACTAAATAAATGCATTTTATAGAGTGCATCAGTACTAGAAAAAGGTTAATGGTATTGGTCAGAATTTTTAAACAGTAGCAAGTTTATCTAACAAATAAGCAAATGCAGAGCTGTTCTATCTCCAGAATCTGTCCATCCTGGGCCTCCTCCACCGTCAACATAAGGCCACACACAAGTTGGAGGAAGAATATCTCATCTTCCAACTTGGGAGTTTACAAGCATATGGCCTTAACACAGATTTCACCAGCATTCAAATCTCCCCACCCCTCACCTCATCTCAGGTCCAGCCCTCCCTCTCCATGCAGCCTTCCTAGTCTGACCCTACCTGTCCATCTACCTTCCCACCTATCCACCTCACCTTTCCCACTGACCAATCACAGCCACCTCCCACCTGTATCTATCTATCGCATCCTACCAATCTGTCCCCCAGCCCCACCCCTTTCCCTCTATTTATTTTGCAGCCCCCTTCCCATCACCCAGTCCTGATGAAAGATACCGATGTGAAATATCAACTCCCCTTCCCCTCTGATGTTGCTTGACCTGCTGTGCTTTTTTCAGCTTCACCCATCCTTGAAAATGTATGTCCCACACAATGTGGGAACTCCAGGGTGCTTCTTATTCCCTTAACAATCTTTTGTGCAGTAAGTGTCACCAGTTGCAGCAGTCTGAGCAACAGCTGGCATCACTGCAGTGCACCAGTGAGGCTGAGAGCCACATGGATGCATGATTGTAAATGTGGCCAATCCATAGTTTAACAGAATGCAGACAGAGAGGGAAATGGTGATCACGAGACAATCAAGAGAGACCTAGCAGGTAGTAAAGAAGCCCCCCATGTGCATCCTGCTTTCCCATTCTGGATAGTCACAGGTCATGGTTTATTTGGAGCCAAGTCCATGAAACAGAAAGATTGGAAGAGCCATAGCAATTGGTGATTCGATAGGGGAGCAGATAGTATCATTCAATGGCCACAAACATAATTCCAAACATAACAGCTGGTGCCAGGGTCAAGGATATCACTGAGTATCTGCAGAGCATCCAGAAAGAGAAGACTAAATGGTCCAAACCAGACCAACAACATAGGGAAAAAGCCGGATGTGGTCTTGCAATCAGAATTTGTGGAGCTAGGTAGAAAATTAAAGAAAGGATCCTCAAAAATAACCATCCCCAGATTACTCTCACTGCCATGCACGAATGAGCTCAAGGGTAGGAGATAATCAAATTAATGGAAAGTTCATGCAGAAGGGAGGGCTTTGGATTCTTGGGATATTTCTAAAGTGCAAAAATAGGGCAATAATATTATAGTTTGAGATAGTTTTAGAGGAAAAGGAATGGAGGCAACAGAATTATTGAGGTGTATTCAAATGGAAGGATTAGCAGTGGTGATCATAATTCAGTTAATTTTAATATAAATTTGAAAACAGACAACGATAGAACAGGAGTTACGAGTTCTAAATGGAGGAAAAGCCAATTTTCTGAAGCTGTGGAGTGATTTAGCAAAAGTAGATGCAAAACTGCTATTGAGGGTAAACTGTTATCTAAACAGTGGGAAGCACTCAAGGCACAGATTCAAGGGGTTCACAGTAAATATGTTTCTACAAAGAAGAAAAGGTTGTGTGGCCAAAGTTAGAGTCCTTTGGATGTCAAGACGTTTACAGAGTAAGATAAAGCAGAATTGGAAAGCTGATACCAAACAATTCAATACTGCAGAAGAGCATAGAAAATAGAGTGATAAAACCAAATAAAATTAGGAAAGCAAAAAGAGAGCATGAAAAAATACTGGCAAGGAAAATCAAGGTGAACCCTAACATGGTTTTATTAATATAATAAGGGTACAATGATAACTAAGTAATCAAATAAGCCTACATTAGTAGACTAAGTGTAGAGGCAGAAGATGTTGGTGTGGAACAGAGCAGAGTATTTACTGCGATAAACGTATTAGTGGGATCAGAATCATTAAAAGTAGAAAAAAATCATCACAGTCAGAAGTAATGCAATCTAGCCATTGAAATAAGCCTGGTAGAAAATAGCAGCAAGTCAAATCATTATTTTCCAATACACACTCAATACAAATGCGGTACTGAAGGACTGGAAAACTGTTAATGTCACACTTTTATTTTAAAAAAAACAAGGCTTAGACCAAATAATTACAAGCCAGTCAGTGTAACCTTGGTTGTGAGCAAATTATTACAAGTAAATCTGAGAGACAGGATAACCGTCACTGAGAAAAGTGCAGATTAACCATGAATAGACAGCATGGATTTGTAAAATGTAAGATTGGGTCGGATTACCTTGATTGAGCTTCTGAGCAAGTCGCAAGGAGGATCAATGAGTGAAATGCAGTTGATGTGACCTACTTAAATGTTAGTACAATTTTTGACAAGATGCCACATGTGAAAGATTGTTTCTAAAAAAAAGACCCACAGGATCTAGGTGATTATAGCAAGCTAATTACAAAGCTATCTCAGTCACAGCAAACAAAAAGGGTTGGCTGGTTGCTTTGCAAATGAAAGGCTGTTTCCAGTGCAGTTCCTCAGGGCTCAGAACTAGGTCCTCTGGATTTGGTGTTATTTAGGTGCAAATGTAGGGGACATGATCAAAAAGTTTGTAGATTATGCAAAAATTGGCTGCGTGATTCGGCATAAGAAATATAGTTGTAGACTACAGGGGGATCTGAATGGCTGGTTCGTTTGTCAGCTGATGCAGACATGATGGGCTAAGTGGGTTCTTTCTGTGCCAAAAACTTTCTATGATTATATGATACTATGATTACATACTGAACTCATTTTCCTCAATGCACACAATCACTGCCATGCAATACTAAACACTAAGGACCAAATCTATGTTCTTTAACAGGACTATAAAATAATGGTTAATGAGACAGAAGTTGAATAATCTAAATTGGTACATAAATTTTATAGGCATGGTTCCAATCCTCTCTTATCAGACTGAACACCAATCTACACATATCCATTTTCATACTGATATAACATCAATTAGAGATTCAGTAAGGATTTGTGAAATTTGTAAATGATTCTGGTCTCCTTCCTATCGGAAAGATGTTGTGAAACTTGAAAGGGTTCAGAAAAGATTTACAAGGATGTTGCCAGGGTGGGAGGAGTTGAGCTATAAGGAGAGGCTGAACAGGCTGGGGCTGTTTTCCCTGGAGCTTCGGAGGCTGAGGGGAGACCTTATAGAGGTTTACAAAATTATGAGGGGAATGAATAGGATAAATAAACAAAGTCTTTTCCCTGGGGTCGGGGAGTCCAGAACGAGAGGGCATAGGTTTAAGGTGAGAGGGGAAAGATATAAAAGAGAACTAAGGGGCAACTTTTTCACACAGAGGGTGGTATATGTATGGAATGAGCTGCCAGAGGATGTGGTGGAAGCTGGGACAATTGCAACATTTAAGAGGCATTTAGATGGGTATTTCAATAGGAAGGGTTTGGAGAGACATCTGGTCGGCATGGACGGGTTGGACCGAAGGGTCTGTTTCCATGCTGTACATCTCTATGACTCTATGACCAGATATAATTTATGTGATAGAAGAACAGAAGGTAAATGAGGAAGAAAAGGCTGGAGCAAATGACTGTAGTTGATATGGCATTGTTGAAATGGACCTTTAAAAAGCCATATGAGAAACCGATTGAGAAAATTAAAGCCATGCTATAAAGATACGGCAAGATCAGAAATCATAAAAAGTGTGACCAGATAGACACAGCATACATATGAATGCGTCATAAAACAAGGTCAGTATAGAGAAAAATGTTAGAAAGACAGAATTAAAGGTCTTTTATTTGAATGCTTGCACCATCTCTAACATGATAGAAAAATTCCTGACACAACAGAATTAAATGGATATGTTAGAACAATCATTGCAGAGATACGGGGCAGAACTTTATGGCCCTTCGCTGTCAAGTCTGGAAATGTGAGGGCCCAAACAACTCCTCAAGTGGCAGGTCACTCTGCTCGAATCTTGGCCAGGAAGAGGGAGTACCTTCCTCAAGTGACCCTTTTCCACATTATATCTCTCCAACCACAGCCCAAAAGTCAGCTCTGCAAGACATTCCTCATTGCAGTCTCAAGACCTTCACCAAACATCCTTGTACCCTGATTCCCAATGACTCTTCAAGGGATCGGGGAGGGGAATAGCTGTCCTGAAAATCCTTCCTGTGGTGGCGACGGCTAAAAACTGAATTTTCCAGGGCATTGTCAGTGGCTCTGTTGATAAAAGATTAGATCGGTATAGTAATGAAAACAATCTTGGTTTAGAAGGTCAAGGTGTAGAATCAGCCATTTTGGAATTCTTTTGTGGGATGACAGCATTGCTGGTAAGGGCAGTATTTGTTGCCCATCCCGAATTATCTTTGAACTATTTCAGAGATCAGTTAAGAATCAACCACCATACGGTGGGTTTGGAACCAGAGGTAGGCCAATCCAAATAAGGATAGCAGAACTCCTTGTCGTACGGCAGTGAGCCAGTGGATTCCAACAGGCCTAACAGACAGCTGGGAGCATTATGAGAAAACTCATAAATTTTCCTCTCCTTTACATCAATGCTAAATTGCACACAACCCAACCATAAATTTCCAACCAGTTGCATGTAGACTCCCTGATCTCCCAACAGCCCGAACCACCTCCTGTCCCCATTCACCCAACCACCACCTCCTCACCCTCAACAATAGAGCAGGCCTCAAATTCTACCTCACGTCATCATCCAATCTATTAAGAACAGCCACTGGAGAATAGTAGCTCAGTATGAACCAACACTTCCAGCAAAATAGTGAAAATATTTTTACAAACTAAAGTCAATACAAGTGACTACAAAACTATGATATAATTGTAGGAGACACAACAGTGTCATGAGCAGTTTAATTGAGTAATTGTCTACAAAAGTAAAAGGTGAGGGTGAAGCTTGATTTTAATGGCAAGCAAGCATAATTAAACCCCCATTTTAAACTCATATGCTCCCACATTCAAAAAATATACAAAGGGGCTGACAATTGAAGAAGCTACATAGTTGGTTACAGCATAGACTCGGGAGCTAGGAGAGGCAAATCCGAGTTGTACATTTATATGAATTTATAATGAGATGAGTTGATGCAGGAAATGTGTTTAGAGATAAAAGGGTTTTAAATACATTAGGCACTGCTCAAAGGGCCACTGCACACATTGTCTGCAGATGCTTCAAACTGAGCTGTTTTCTGAGCATTTTTGACATTTTTTATTAATTCACAGGATGTGGGCATTACTGGCGAGACCAGAATTTATTGCCCATAGGCAATTCCCTTAAAGGACATTGGTGAACCAGATGGGTTTTTCCCCATAATCAACAATGGTTTCATGATTATCATTAGATTCTCTTTATTCCAGATTTTTATTAAATACAAATTCCACCATCTGCAATGACAGGATTTGAACCCAGGTCTTCAGAATGTTGACTGGCTCAATAGTCTAGCAATAAGACCACTAGGCCATTGCCTTTCCTCAGCATGCTCCACACACCTTTCACACTCAGCAACAAGATGGAGAGGAAGGAACTAAAACTACCCCAATCAGAACAGGAATCAAATCTACACTGTTAATATTATTCTGAATCAGATACAACCCATTTAGCCAACTGATCAAACTGGTCCCCATGTTATTGTGGTGTTATTACATCTATGATCCATTGCCATGTCTTTTAGCTCCAGGCTAGATCTTCAGTCATATAATAAACAAAACCTTTGCAACGGAGCCAATTTGTACTGTCATCCTTAACTCACGCATAAATTGCAGTCATGGCATTTTTAAAAATATATTATTATATGAAATGTTTAGTGTAGGTGGAAAGATTTGTATTTGTTGCCTATTCCTAAATGCCCTTGAACAAAATAGAAGAGTCTCCAGATTTTTATGGGTCTGAGGATAGATGCGATTCCCGTGATTTGAAACAGTTCTGACACTTGCTGTGATTGAAGATATTCGCCTGGAATTTTCTACAAGCTGCATTCTCCTTGGCAGTCATGGTCCCTGAGGAACAGTCAATCAAGCCCCGAGTTTGAGAACTCCCATCGATATTGGGGCTGACCTGGGGGAGATTGCAGGGGCTGGCTCTCTCTCTCTCTCTCTCCCTCCTTACCCCGGCCGCACTCTTAATTAAAATCCACACACATCCCCCCCCAAATGACAGTGTAGGCACAGGCCAAGTTACCATGACAGATTTTTCTTTGAAGAGCACTGGTGAACCAGATGGATTTTTGTGACACTCAATGATGGTTTCATGGTGACCATTACTAAAACTAACGTTCAATTCCTAAGTTAATTAATTGAGTTTAAACCAGGGTTCCCACAGAATTAGCCTGGGCCTCTAGATCATCAGTCAAGTGTCATTATCACTCACCTATATCTCCTCATATTTTCTAGAAGTTGAATTGTAGTAAACTACTGGAATGGCAATGGCAATTCAAAATGAAATGTATTACAAAAGTAATCACTGGATTTGTTGGGAATATAGCCAAACTTCTATTCCTGCAGTCTTTAACTTACTTGAACATTCAAAGCAAAACAATAATTCTGTCCAAGTTTTTAAAAAATCCAAGTGCTTTGAAGCTAAATAAAAACAGAAGTTCTGATTAAACTATCTGGTACAGAGGTTTCATCAGAACTGTCTCTCTTTTCATGTGATGAAGATCTTTTTCTGAAAAAAATGTATTACTGTTGCCTTTTAGTTTGCAAAGAATCATCACAGTTCAGTTTGTTTCCACAGACTTGGCATAACGTGTCTTCACCTGCTGGTGTGCAAGATTTTTAATTTATTGCTCGACACTCAAAGACCGCCTGTGGATAAATCTCTAGACAGAATCAATTTACTTCACTCTGCAGAAGCTAAATGTGACCCTGACCTTGTGCAATTTCAATGATATAAATCATTCAAAATAAGTACAGGACTGAGATCTAATTATACAGATTACCCATCGCACTTTGAGGTCTGGGATTACACGAAGCAATTCCCACAATAAATAAAGCGATTATGTAAACACTGCATTATAGAGGCTTGTGACATCAAATTACACGGTCTCTGGGGACAATCCATTTAACTTTCCTCGTAGGAGGGAAAAAGAAAACTTTAGTCTTGCATCCGGTGTAGTCCCAAAGCCGTTGCTGTATTCCTGCATCTTTAAAGCAAGAGATTGAAAACGGCTCGTTGGTCTTTCAAACATCATTGTACCAAGGGGTAGTCTCAACTAGATCATAATGAAGGGGAACGCAGCGATTACATAACTGCGCTAAAATTGCAATCCCAATCTGAAATCATCTCGAGTCGGTGGAATGAGAGAAATTTCAAGGGTTAATTGTCTGAGTGCTTGCGAGGGATGTCAATTTATTCAAATATTAAAGCGAATGGCCTGTGCACAAGTCAGCCTTGCAGCCTTACAAAATGTAAACACGGGCGCCGTTTGGTTTGAGACTAATAGTTATTTATATAAACGTCAAATTATCTCCCTGATCAAATAAACCCCAGACAGAAACTCAGAGTCACAAAAGACAATCAGGATAGGGGTGAGTAATTGTGACCAAAATAAATTTGTCCTAAGCCAGTTCGACATATTCACTTCAGAATCTGCCTCTATACAGTAATTCTGTACATTTGTGAGCGCGTGTTGGTGTAAAATAGTTTGAACGCACAGCGTCAAAACATATAAACTGAGGCAAAAACAAAAGCAAACGTGGCCAGTCCGCTTACAAAAAGACAGGGAAGAGTTTGTTTCCAACTCACCTGGGTCAAATCCTGATCGGAGGATAGATGCGATTCCCGGGATTTGAAACAGTTCTGACACTTGCTGTGATTGAAGATATTCGCCTGGAATTTTCTACAAGCTGCATTCTCCTTGGCAGACATGGTCCCCGAGGAACAGTCAAACAAGCCCCGAGTTTGAGAACTCCCATCGATATTGGGGCTGACCTGGGGGAGATTGCAGGGGCCGGCTCTCTCTCTCTCTCCCTCCTTACCCCGGCCGCACTCTTAATTAAAATCCACCCCCCCCCCCCCCCCCCGCCACCAACAAACAGTGCAATCCTAGTCCCGAACCAAAAACAGCACTGGATCCATTCTTTCGCCCTCCCCTCCACACATACACATACTTCCCAGAGGGGAAAGAAAAATCATGGAAACACAATCCTGGAGCTAACGAGGATTCAACTCGTGTCACATAAGAGTGAAGCTGACAAAAGCAGCCTGGTGGAGTGTTTGGCCTCGTTCACGTACACACAGACACACACACACACAGAGGCAGTGTGTCTCAGCTCCTGTGCCCCTATGCTGAGAGCTGCCACCACTGCACTCCTCACTCTGAGACTCCGCTTTCACTCACAGACACAGGGGCAGCACCGCAACGCCTGCGCGTTTCCACGTAGACGTCATTCCCGAGCCACCTTTCCCCTGGAGCAGTGCAGGACAAGCTGCTGTGTCCAAGCCAGCTCTGCACTCACTGACCTTCAGACCGTGGCCTGAATCCATTCAGAGTAACTATCAAAAATCAACAGTTGTATCTCTCCAATTACACGCCCCCAAACAAGGGGGAACTGGACAGCTCCCCCTTTTTACCACACTCTCCACTTCACCTTCAGCATTAAGATATCTCAAGTTTACCTGTGAACTTTTTTGTGGGGAGTTGCAAAAATAAAGTTGGTCACCCTCTGTTTAAAAAAGCATTTGACTCCAATCCGAATGTCTCTTGAACAGTTCCAGATTTTGCATCCATACTATGCCACCCAGGCAGTAATTCTAAACACTGATCACTTTTTAAACATGCTTCCTGAACATCGACCATCTCCTTGCCTTTTACCAACAGATATATCATGCAGTTGAGGTTTGACTTAAATCAAGGCCACAAATTAAACATTCTGTTCTGGAGAATATTATATTCTGACACGTCTTCTGGTTTGCCTCCCTACAAGGCTTCGAAAGCTATATTTCTAGTTTTTCTAACAGTGTGGAGAAAAAGAATAAACCTTACTGTTGTGCCAGGAAGAATAAAATGCTTAGTGAGCTAAATATTCCCATGGTCAGATCATCATTGCAAGGAGACTGAAATGGCATATTGAGATGATGTGGACGTCCAGGTGCAGTTGACTCCAAGGAAATTGCCTGGGAACTTCAACATATCCTGATACAAAGTTTCCCTGCTTTTGGAAGCCTACAAAAAAGCCTCTTAAATGTGAAGAATCTGGAAGGTCTGATTCATTTAAGCTACATAGTTTCCCAAGAAATATTAAATCAAGGCATAATTGTTACACTAATTTCAGCATAAGTATTAAAATGAACTAATGACCCTCCTCAACAGCCCTCCTACTCAAAACCTAAGCCTCCAGATGAAAGAAGCTCCCATCTCTATGACAGGATCTTAGACGTGACACTTCTAACCCAACATGAACCAATCCCATCAGACCCAGTACTCCCCAACTGAGGCCAGACCTAGCACCCACAGCCCCATGACTGAACCCAATCCCCTCCTTGTTCAGATGACAATATTCACCCGCACCCCTGGATTTGATCTCACAACACACCCAGTGTCTGAGTAACCGTGGAACACAATCCAGCCCTTGGTTGTATCTTCCCACTTGTTTATTACTTTTGGACAACACTGAATAATGTAATTGCAACATTTTGTTCCATAATTCTAGCCAAATTGATTCTGTTGTGGATCCATTTGGCACATACATAGAGCTACTGGTTTATTTTTTTTGGGCGGCACGGTGGCACAGCAGTTAGCACTGCTGCCTCACAGCGCCAGAGACCCAGGTTCAATTCCCACCTCAGGTGACTGTCTGTGTGGAGTTTGCACATTCTCCCCGTGTCTGCATGGGTTTCCTCCGGGTGCTCCGGTTTCCTCCCACAGTCCAAAGATGTGCAGGTCAGGTGAATTGGCCATGATAAATTGCCCGTAGTGTTAGGTAAGGGGTAAATGTAGGGGTATGGGTAGGTTTCGCTTCGGCGGGGCGGTGTGGACTTGATGGGCCAAAGGGCCTGTTTCCACACTGTAAGTAATCTAAGTAAGTAATCTAAGTAATACTCTCTCCAGCAATGCAAATTTCTCCATAAGCAAATTTCTGCCAATCTTCCTCCTTTCCACAGCACCTTGCATCCAGGAATATTTAATATCAGCATCCCATTTTCTTTGAGACAGGTCTCTGTTATCACCATACCATCATATATTTTCTGATTATGTATGTGGATGTACCTACTAGAGAAACTGACCTACTCTTGGGAAAAATGGCTCGGCAGGTGACTGAGGTGTCGGTGAGGGAATGACCATAATTCTATTAGTTTTAAAATAGTCACAGAAAAAGATAGACCAAACCTATAAGTTAAAGTTCTATAACAAGTGGACTCAAAGAATCCCTACAGTGTGGAAACAGGCCATTTGACCCAACAAGTCCACACCAACCCTCTGAAGAGTTACCCACCCAGACCCATTCCCGTACACTATTACTCGACGTTTCCCCTTAATAATGCACCTAACCTACACATTTCTGAACACTATTGGCAATTTGGCATGACCAATTCACCTAACCTGCACATCTTTGGACTGTGGGAGGAAACTAAAGCACCTGGAGGAAACCCACATCAACACGAGGACAATGTGCAAACTCCACACAGACAGTTGCCAAGGCTGGAATCAAACCTACGTCCCTGGCACTGTGAGGCAGCAGTGCTAACCACTGAGCCACCATGCTGCCACCTGAACCACTGTGCCGCCACCTAAATTGAAAGAAGGCCAATTTTGACGGTATTAGGCAAGAACTTTCAAGAGTTGATTGGGGGTGGATGTTTGCAAGTAAAGGGGTGGCTGAAAAATGGGAAATGAGATAACAAGAGTCCAGAGACAATATGTGATGGGCGTAGGGCAAGGCTGGTAGGTGTATGGAATGTTGGATAACTGGAGAAATTGAGGTTTTGGTTAAGAATAAGAAGGGAGCATGTGTCAGGTATAGACAGCAGAAATCAAGTGATTCTCTAGAACAGTATAAAAGCAGTAGAAGTATTCTTGAGAGGGAAATCAGGAAAGCAAAAAGGGGTCATGAGATAACTTTGGCAAATAGGGTTAAGGAGAATTCAATGTAATTATACAAATACATTAAGGACGAGAGAGTTACGGAAGAGAATAGGACCCCTCAAAGATCAGCAAGGCCACATATGTGTGGAGCCACCAGAGATGGGGGAGATATTAACCAAATGTTTTGCATCTGCGTATACTGTGCAGAAGGATATGAAAGATGCAGAATATGTGGAAATAAGCAGTGACATCTTGAAAAATATCCATATTACAGAGGAGAAGGTGCTGGATGTCTTAAAACAAGTAAAGGTGGATAAGTACCCAGGACCTGATCATGTGGTATCTAGAACTCTTGAAGCTAGGGAAGAGATTCCTGGGCCCCTTATTGAAATTCTTTTATCATTGGTAGCCTCAGGCAAGGTGCCGGAAGACTGGAGGTTGGCTAACATGGTGCCATTATTTAAGAAAAAGGTAAGGAAAAGCCAGGGAATAGACTGATGAGCCTGACAATGGTGGTGGGTAAGTTTTGGAGGGCATCCTGAGGGACAGGATTTTGAAAGGCAAGAACTGATTAGGAATAATCAACATGGGTTTGTGTGTGGGAAATCATGTCTCACAAACTTCATTGAGTTTTTTGAAGAAGTAACAAAGAGGATTGATTAGGGCAGAGCAGTGGACGTGATCTATACGGACTTCAGTAAGGCATTCAACAAAGTTCTAGGAGAAAGTGAGGATTGCAGATGCTGGAGATCAGAGCTGAAGAAGGGCTTATGCCCGAAACGTCGATTCTCCTGTTCCTTGGATGCTGCCTGACCTGCTGCGCGATTCAACAAAGTTCCTCATGGTAGACTGGTTAGCAAGGTTAGATCACATGGAATAAAGGGAGAACTATCCGTGTGGATACAGAGCTGTCTTGAGGGTAGAAGACAGAGGGTGGTGGTGGAGGGTTGCATTTCAGACTCGAAGCCTGTGACCAGTGGTGTGCCACAAGGATCGGTGCTGGGTCCACTGCTTTTTGTCATTTATATAAATGATGAGGAAGTGAAAAGGAGTTATGGTTAGAAAGTTTGCAGCTGACACCAAAATTGGAGGTGTAGTGGTCAGCAAAGAAGGTTACCTCAGGATCTTGATCAGATGGGCCAATGGGCTGAGGAGTGGCAAATGGAAGTTAATTTAAATAAATATGAGGTGCCGCATTTTGGAAAGGCAAATCAGGGCAGGACTTATATACTAAATGGTAAGATCTTGGGGAGTGTTGCTGAACAAAGAGAACTTGGAGTGCAGATTCATAGTTCCTTGAATGTGAAATCACAGGTAGACAGGATAGTGCAGAAGGTGTTTGATATGCTTGCCTTTATTGGTGAGAGCATTGAATACAAGAGTTGGGAAGTCATCGGTGGCTGTACAGGATATTGGTTAGGCCACTATTGGAGTATTGTGTGCAATTCTGGTCTCCCTGCTATGGGAAGGATGTTGTGAAACTTGAAAGGGTTCAGAAGAGATTAACAAGAATGTTGCCAGAATTGAAGAGTTTGAGCGAAAGGGAGAGGCTGAATAGACTTTTTTTCCTGGAGTGTTGGAGATTAAGAGGTGACATTATAGAGGTTTATAAAGTCATGAGGGACATGGTTAGGGTAAACAGACAAGGTCTTTGCCCCAGTGTGGGTGAGTCCAAAACTAAAGGGCATAGGTTTTATGTGAGAGAGGAAAGATTTAAAAGGGACGTAAGATATTGGGATGCGAGCATAAGAGGTACATTAGATTAGATTAGATTAGATTACTTACAGTGTGGAAACAGGCCCTTCGGCCCAACAAGTCCACACCGACCCGCCAAAGCGCACCCACCCAGACCCATTCCTCTATATTTACCCCTGCACCTAACACTACGGGCAATTTAGCGTGACCAATTCATCTAACCTGCACATTTTTGGACTGTGGGAGGAAACCGGAGCACCCGGAGGAAACCCACTCAGACACGGGGAGAATGTGCAAACTCCACACAGTCAGTCGCCTGAGGCGGGAATTGAACCCGGGACTCTGGCGCTGTGAGGCAGCAGTGCTAACCACTGTGCCACCGTGCCGCCCATAGTAAGTTTGCAGATGACACCAAAATTGGAGGTGGAGTGGACAGCGAAGAGGGTTACCTCAGATTACAACAGGATCTGAACCAGATGGGCCAATGGGCTGAGAAGTTGAAGGTGGAGTTTAATTCAGATAAATGTGAGGTGCTGCATTTTGGGAAAGCAAATCTTAGCAGGATTTATACACTTAATGGTAAGGTCCTAGGGAATGTTGCTAAACAAAGAGACCTTAGAGTGCAGGTTCATAGCTCCTTGAAAGTGGAGTCGCAGATAGATAGGATAGTGAAGAAGGCGTTTGGTATGCTTTCCTTTATTGGTTAGAGTATTGAGTACAGGAGTTGGGAGTTCATGTTGCGGCTGTACAGGACATTGGTTAGGCCACTGTTGGAATATTGCGTGCAATTCTGGTCTCCTTCCTATCAGAAAGATGTTGTGAAACTTCAGAAAAGATTTACAAAGATGTTGCCAGGGTTGGAGGATCTGAGCTACAGGGAGGGGCTGAACAGGCTGGGGCTGTTTTCCCTGGAGCGTCGGAGGCTGAGGGGTGACTTTATAGAGGTTTACAAAATTATGAGGGGCATGGATAGGATAAATAGACAAAGTCTTTTCCCTGGGGTCGGGGGTCCAGAACTAGAGGGCATAGGCTTAAGGTGAGAGGGGAAAGGTATAAAAGAGACCTAAGGGGCAACATTTTCACGCAGAGGGTGGTACGTGTAATGAATGAGCTGCCAGAGGATGTGGTGGAGACTGGTACAATTGCAACATTTAAGAGGCATTTGGATGGATATATGAATAGGAGGGGGTTTGGAGGGATATGGGCCGGGCACTGGCAGGTGGGACGAGATTGGGTTGGGATATCTGGTCGGCATGGACAGGTTGGACCAAAAAGTCTGTTCACATGCTGTACATCTCTATGACTCCATGACTCTAAGGCGCAATGTTTTCATGTAGAGGGTGGTGTGTGTGTGGAATGTGCTGCTAGAGGAAGTGGTGGAGGCTAGCACAATTACATCTGGATGGGTATTTGAATAGGAAGGGTTTAGAGGGATATGGCCCAATGCTGGAAAATGGGACTGGAATTATTTAGGATATCTGGTCGGCATTGACTAGTTGGACCAAAGGGTCTGTTTCCATGCTGTATATCTCTATGACTTTCTCACTGTCTGCATTTCCAACACACTGAATTTATTTACCACACAGTGTGCATTGATATCCACTAACTGGTACCCTAATTTAGGCTTTGTGACATTCCTTCTTTTGCTCAACCCACCAAATAGCTTCTTATTTCCTATTCCAATACAATCTGTCTCTACAAAAATGTTTGCTCCTTTGAATCCTTCTCTATGCTTTTCCCTGGTTCCCACATTCCCACCAAATTAGTTTAAACAGCATAAGCAATTCACTTTTAAAATAAAACATTTGTGGACATACAAAAAGTCCTTGAACAAAATTAATAGCTTTTTTTATTGCATATTCTACATAATACAAACAATTTTATATCCCTCTTCTGTCTTTAAACAACAAAAAAATTATACCATATCTAACCACAAAAAGTATTTGCATCATCAGAAGTCCCTCTTCAAGAATTTCCAATGATTTCTTCAGAAAGCATACAATTTTGTAAAATAATCTGGCACTGGCATTTTGTGTCAACCTACTTGATTTTGGAAATCTCATTTCTAACATTTCTCCTTTTTAACCCTTATCCATTCCTTCATTACCTTGTCCACAATTACTCTTTAGTCTTTACTACCTATTAATGTAGACTGACTAATCAAACTGCTGTCTACAAAGTGCATGATGAGAATGACTTTTTTCCTGATCACATACCTTCAAGTCCATTGCTACATCTATATTAAAACCTCTTGCTCATAGGAGACTCACAATGAATTATAATCGTGTCATTCTATTTTTTTTTTTAATACATCTTAAGGGAGGTTAGTGGCAGAGCCATAAAGTCACTGAACTAGAAATCCAGAACCCTAGGCTAATATCCTGCGAACAGGGTTTCAAATCCAACTATGGCAGATGGTGAAATTTGAAAATGGGTGGCAAGGTGGCTCAGTGGCTAGCACTGCTACCTCACAGCACGAGGGGCCCAGGTTCAATTCCAGCCTTGAGCAACTCTGCGTAGAGTTTGCATGGTTTCTGCTGGGTGCTCCAGTTTCCTCCCATAGTGCAAAAATGTTCAAGTTGGGAGGATTGGCCATGCTAAATTGTAACTAAAGTCTAAGGATGTGAGGCTAGGCGGATTAACCACTGTAAAAGCAGGGTTACAGGGACAGAGTAGGAGTCTGGGTGGGATGCTCTTTGAAGGATCTATACAGACATGATGTGATGAATGGCTTCTTACTGCACTGTGGGGATTCTATCATTGCTCCCTTCTGGAAGTTAAGAATACTAATCACCTCTTACACCTGCATTTTGTTTAGAAGTTTTAACATGTGAGAAGGTGGATGGGCAAACTGCTATTGTAGGTTTAAGATTTTCTTTCTCCTTTTTCCTCACTCCTTCTCTCACTTAAGTTCTACACCCGATACCACAAACCTTTGATTAATATTTTGAATATAGAAATTATGTTGCAGCTGTACAGGACATTGGCTGGCCACTTTTGGAATATTGTGTGTGATTCTGGTCTCCCTCCTATCGGAAGGAAGTTGTACAATTTGAAAGGGTTCATAAAACCATTACAGGGATGTTGCCAGGGTTGGAGGATTTGAGCTACAGGGAGAGACTGAATAGGCTGGGGCTGTTTTCCCTGAAGTATGGGAGACAGAGGGGAGGCCTTACAGAGGTTCATAAAATCATGAAGGACATGGATAGGGTAAATAGACAAGATCTTTTTAACTGGTGCATCTATGGAAATAGTTTGACCAATCAAAGTTCTATTGCTAATCAATCAGCACACTCTACTCCAGGATGCACAGACTGTTCCCCTTCCCATTGGTATTCAGCAATGTTCAAGCTCCATACTACCAAATGACTAAATATTATCATTTCATGATCTTTCAATTAATTCATCTAATTTATACACCTCACATGATGAGTCAAATTATACAAGAACGATATTAATCCCTATTCTAAAATTCATAGAAACACAGATTCTCCCATGTTGGAAGGTGATGGGATTTTTGTTCAGAGATAAGAGCATTAATAAGATTCCATCCAAAGGTGCGAAGTGAATAAGCATCTTTAGGAAACTTCCTCCCGATGTGAGGGGGCAGATGAGTTTTATGTCGGAATCACAAGGTCCCCTTGACAAAACAAGAAACTACACAGCCTCAGCTCCTTTCCTTTTAAGATTAACAATTTGAGCTTCCAGTTTCAAGGTAGAATGTGGTGAAACTTAGCTGTCTCTGAGTTGTTCCACTTTTGGTGGCAGTTGTAGGTGCCCAAAGGAGTATCTTGCTTCCAAACTATATATTCTTTGCAGTTCCCTGACTGGAGTGTTTGCAATCTTTATCCTTAATCTGTCATAATCTGAACAAAGTAGCTGGAGCTGGAACTGTTGCACTGTCCAGAGAAAGATAGAGACATTTTATTAGCACCAGCTAATTCTGGTTCAGATTCTTTGACTTTTTATGACAAAGGATTTGTAATATTTCTGATTTGCCAATTGTGAATTACTTGGTTTCTGGTCTTCAATAACACAGCTGTGAATCTTTTCCCTGGTGTAGGAGAGTCCAGAACGAGAGGGCATAGGTCCAAGGTGAGAGGGGAAAGATATAAAAGGAACCTAAGGGGCAAATTTTTCACGCAGAGAGTGGTGCGTGTATGGAATGAGCTGCCAGAGGAAGTGGTGGAGGCTGGTACAATTACATCATTTAAAAGGCATCTGGATGGGTATATGAATAGGAAATGCTGAGAGGGATATGGGCCAAGTGCTGGCGAATATGTCCAGATTAGGTTAGGATATCTGGTCAGCATGGACGAGTTGGACCAAGGGGTCTGATTCTGTGCTGTACATTTCTATGACTCTATGACTCTGTGTTAAAGTGATACAATAATGTTCAACTTGTGTAAATTGTAAATCCACAGATTTGCCAAAAGCATTTGGGGAGATGATACCTAAGAGGTATTGTCGCTAAACTAGTAATCCAGAAACCCAGGTAATGTCCCAGAGACCAGGGTTCAAATCCCATCATTGAATTTTAATCCAATAAAAATTTGGAATTAAAATGATGGCTTTGCTTATTATAAAAACATCTGGTTTGCTAATGCTCTTTTGAGAAGAGGAAACTGCTGTCCTTACCTGGTCTTGCCTACAAATGACTCCAAACTACAGCAATGTAGTTGATTCTGAAAAGCTCTAGCAAGCCATTCAGTTTATTTAATCACTAGAAAGGGGAAAGGGATCACCTGGCCTTAACTAAGGCACTGGAAATGACAGTGGCAAACATGCAATGTCCTCCTTATTATCTGATGGGGGGGCTAGTCCAAAAATTAGGAGAACTATCTAACAGACTAGTCAAGCAACAACCTGAAAAGGTCATGCTACAGAATTAGACAACACCAGCTCTGGGTATGTTCCAATCCACCAACACGAAACAGCAGAAGTGCCTGTGAGGGAGTTGCTCTGGAAGTTCTCAACCATGACACCATGAAGCCTGGTCAGTAAGTCTTTACTAGTCTCCCCCATTCACAAAGAAACCCCTTCTTTCTTCATCACAGACCATGCCTTTACAAATTTACATTTCAATGTGAGATAGTTGAAAATATAATTGCATGTTAACTGGAAAAAGCAATTGGTGAGCAGCAGCCAATAGATACCCGTTCTGAATTACATGTCCGGAAGTTGCGTAACCTAATTTCTCAGGAAAGAAGAAATGTATTATAAATGATATATAAACAAGGCAAAGTTTTGTTACTAATGAAATGCAAATGCATGGAAATAAGGTAATCTTTGCTCAATCGTGAGACTTTGAAGTCGCCATTTAAGAGCTAAGGAAAAAATTGCAAAAAAATCCTTTTGGATATCGAGATTCTAGTTTTCATTCTTGCTGTCTTTTCTCAATTTTCTCACCATTGCTTACACTACACCAGTGAGGAGAAAATTCCATCCTTTCTTTCCAATCTTCACCATTTGGTGACCAACCTCCACTATTGATGTCAAATTGGGTAAATCCAATTGGTGAAACAGAAAGTATGACACCTTTCTTTGTGTATATTTATTAATTACTCAGCATTAAGGTATTTTCATAATCAACTTAATCAAAGATGCTATTAAACGCCGCTGGAGCAGGTGAGACCTAGACCATGGCCTCCTGGTAGGGACACTATCACTGCATCACAAGAGTCCCACTACTCAGTAGTAAAGCTCTTTGCACACACCTTTCCCCCTTTAAATCTACCCACTCAATTAATGTCAGTGGAAATTGAACCTAAACATTATTTAGGTTTCAGGATGTTTAGCAAGCAACAATACCATCTTGCTATCTGTTAAGGGCTTCTGCCTTTACCTGGCATTCAGGTAATGAAACCTACAACTCTCTCGAGAAAAAAAAATCTGTTCAACTTCCTTTGAATCCTTGACCATTGCTGTAAATGTATGTCTACTAGTTGTTGACATTTCTAATAAGTGAAATAGGTCTATACATTCTATATCTGCATCTCAATTACATTTCTAATTGGCTTTCTCTGAGCCCAAAGAAAAGAATCTCAATCGATCCCAAATCTTTTTCACAACTAAACTTCTCCAGCCCTGGCACCCTCTTTTTAAATATAGCCTGACTGTGCCATTTTCATAAAAAATACAACAAATTTAATCCAGCCAATTACCACCTTATCAGTCTACTCAATAATAAGTAAAGTGACAGGATGTGTCATTTTAAGTGCTATAAAGTAGAACTTGGAAAGAACTTGGTCATCAATACTCAATATACGTCAGGGCCACTCAACTCCAGACTAAAGTACAGTTTTAATCTGACCTACTGTTTGTGGGGTCATTTAACTAAGCCAATAGCATGTTGTTTCCACTCTCTGACATGTATACTATCCATTATTGTAACTTCACCAGGTTTTGTGGAGAAAGTGAGGACTGCAGATGCTGGAGAGTCAGAGTCAGAGTATAGTGCTGGAAAAGCACAGCAGATCAGACAGCATCCAAGGAGCAGGAAAGTCGGCGTTTGAGCATAAGCCCTTCATCAGGAATGTGGAGGGGCAAGAGGGCTGACAGATAAATAGGGGGTGCGGGGTGGGGCTGGGGGAAGGTAACTGGTAAGGCGATTTGTGGATGCAGGTGGAGATAATAGTGATAGGTCGGTGGGTAGGGTGGATTGGATAGGTGGGAAGGAAAATGGACAGGTAGAACTGGTCATGAGGGTGGTGCGGAGTTAGAGGGTTGGATTTGGGATTAGGATTGGGGAGGGGAGATTTAGAAACTGGTGAAGTCAATGTTGATGCCGTGTGGTTGAAGTGTCCCAAGATGGAAGATGAGGCGTTCTTCCTCCACTTGTTGGATGGCTTGGATTTGGCGGTGGAGGAGGCCCGGGTCTTGCATGTCCTTGGGAGAGTGGGAGTGTAGGCTTTGTGGGTATGCCTAAAAATGCTTCTCATTTGTTCACCTATATTCATTATTGATTCAAATTTGCCTGGTTCAATGATAAAGTGATGCAGATGCCAAGTCTTTAGATTACAGATTGTGGTTAAATAGAGTTTTGCCTGCAGATGATCCATAGCACCATGGGTTCCCAGTTTTCAGTCTGAAATGTGTTCTGAATCTATCTCATTCAGCATATGATAATGAAGATGGGACTTAATCTCAGCAAAGATTATGTGATGGCCACGTCTGTCAATACAGTAATGAATGGACAGCTGTATCTGCATTAGGTGGACTGGTGTGGACAAAGTCACACAGATTTTTTCCCTTTTGCTGATTCTCTGACTAGCTGCTGCAGGCTCCGTCTTGCAGACTTTAGGGAGCTTCTTCTCAGCTAGAGAGCAGTTATCGACAATGATAGAACTCTTGCTTAAAATAACAAGAACAGTGAAATACAGAGCAATTGCTGCAAATGAGCTGCATCATCTCAATTACCTGCAAATTTCAGCAAAGAGAGTTAAATTCTATGAGTCTTTACCCAGCAATATAAAATATATAGTCATTTGATAATCTTTGAGAGTATTGAAACTACTCCAAAACAAGACCACAATGATATGTGGTGGCTAACAGTGAAAAGATGTGAGAAAAAAAATTATACTTCAAACTGACAGTTTCCAGAAAGTTGCTGCCTTTAATCAGGCTCTGGCATGGCCAAAGTTGTACAAAGGTTTCATTTGATGCTGCACTGCGTCAGGTCTCATTGCAAAGCCAAACATGATCAGTACACTTTTCTATGCAATGGGCCACTATGGGAATAACATTTTAGTTACCCTAGGGATTGGTAGGAGTAAAGCAACCAAAATTATTGATCCAATGGAGACATATTCAATCTCAACAAGAACAATGTTGTGCAACATGTAATATTCAATAGAAGTACCCAGCCACACAAGGAGAGTATTGCCACATTTGGTTTGGAGGGATATGGGCTGGGTGCTGGCAGGTGGGACTAGATTGGGTTGGGATATCTGGTCGGCATGGACAGGTTGGACCGAAGGGTTTGTTTCCGTGCTGTACATCTCTATGACTCTATGATAAGCAGAAGACCGTGAGCATGGTAATCTGAAAGAGGAGCTATTTCACGACAATAGTTTTAGAGTAGTTGTTGATGCATTATCAGATCCTTGTCAATCTTGAGAAAATGTGACAAGTGGTGAAGATAATTCAGTTAAGTCGCAAACAGAGATTCAGATTAGAACCGATGGGTAGTTAGGGGAGAGGTAAAAAGACAGCCCGAGTCTCAAACCAACAGACCCAGTTGAATTAGTCAGAATTAGTCAGTCTTTCCCATCTGAAATTCTTTGCATGACTTTGAATTGCTGGTAGAAAAATGTCTATTAGTTATCATTCTTCTGTTACAGTGTAACTTGCGTGTTTAGCACTTCTTATGCACTTTATACCTTGTACGATTGTGTAGTTTGTGCTGTCCATGTAGCACCCCCGGTCCTGGAGGAACGCTGTCTCATTTTTACTGTATCGGTTGTATATGGTAGAAATGACAAATAAAAAGCTCCTGTACTCTATTCTATTAAAATGGACAATAGTGAGAAGGAGACACATGTAGCATAAAAAGTAGTTAGTGGCAGCAGCTGAGATTAGCTATTGCACAGGTATGGCATTGGTGCCGCCAAAGATGCACAAGCCTTATGTAAACAAAACTGAGGCATTTTCAGATGCTATGTCACAGTAAAAAGAAGCAAGCATAGAAGTCAAAAAGAGGTTGTGAAAGGAAACAGCATACATCAAGTAGAAGATTGTAACAAGGTCAGCCAGGCAGACCTCATAGACTATGAGTTCCCTGATTAGGTCCAATCAGGGAGCCCTGGCTGACAGACATAAACAGTAGTGTCAGACATTCTGTTCACTGGCTGTGAAGAAGCTGTATCAGTGTCAAGATTCACAGATATTGAGATACCTTTCTTAGGAAAGGATAAAGAAAAAAGTGGAAATTATTGGATTGTAAAATATGTTTGAAGATTATTGAACACGCTTTAAATTAGATACTGGAGCATCACTTTTAGTTCTTTCAAATGTTGAGTGTTGGAGTTGCCCATTGCTCAAGTGAATTGTTAGTTGATGCAGTAGTTTCCACAGTCAGAATCATGGCCTTCAGGCTCACAGCAACCAGATAAGATAATAAAGTGTCTCATAGAAATCTTAGCGGGCAAGAGAAAGATTGTTATTTAGTAAAGTGGAGAAGGGAATGTCTGATCCCACCATAATCAAAAGTGTTTTTAATTTATTGCCATTACAAATTATATATTAAGGAATTTAGTTGAATTCATTTGGATGACTAGCTATAAATAGTAAGAGAAGCCCCCACCCATCAGCAGGGGGCAATTGAAGGCTGAGTAATGTAAACACTAAGGACAGAATGACGTATAACAAAAGGTATAAAAACATAACCTTGTGAAAGGACATTGGTAAACAGATTACATTGTTAAGGGTCAATTGCGACGCATTACTTAGTCATTATGACCTCATGACAACAAATAATTACAGCTTCACAAGTTACCAAACAGCGCCCACTCAGAATAGTGCAGCTGACAAACGCCTGAGGGGGAGTGGCAAGTGCATGCACTCATTGTAACGGGGAATGTCTAACGATCCCATACTTTATTAGGGGAGGGGGAGTGTCTGGAGTCTGTCTCCAGAGACTTCTTTGAGGCTGTGTGGTTAGGAGTTCCAAATAAAGATTGATTTGTGCTGCTAAATACAGGACTAAGATTCCTCTTTAAAATCTCTCTCCAACAATTGGCACTGCAAGCAGAATACTGCACTGGTCCACAACCGACTGTGTGATTCCTATTTGGGTGAGTACGTTTAACATTATTACCCTTTACAAACTCTGTAGTCAGTCCCCGCTGTAAGATGTGATACTAAAAGAAGTGATGATTTGGAGATGCCGGTGTTGGACTGGGGTGTACAAAGTTAAAAATCCCACAACACCAGGTTATAGTCCAACAGGTTTAATTGGAAGCACACAAGCTTTCGGAGCGACGCTCCTTCATCAGGTGGTACCACCTGATGAAGGAGCGTCGCTCCGAAAGCGAGTGTGCTTCCAATTAAACCTGTTGGACTATTACCTGGTGTTGTGTGATTTTTAACTAAAAGAACTGAAGGAGCGACAGGCTTGTGCTGTGTTAGGTGGACAATTAACAGGTCCTAGCTCACCCTAGGGAACAGGGAGAATAACATCCACATCAGGAATCCAAGAAAAAAGGTAATTGCTGAAATACTATGTGTCATTGAAGATCAGAGTTTTTCACAGTTAAAGTAAAAGACCACAAGGTGTAGGTGTGGGCCATTTGGCCCAACAAACCAATTAGACCATGGCTCAATTCCACTTTCCTGCTCTTTTCTGTGCATCCCTTGATTCCCTTATTGATGAAAAAACTCTCTATCTCAGCGTTGAATATTCTTAATTACCCAAACTTGACTGCTCTCTGCAGTAAAGAATTCTATAGATTTATTACCCTCTGACAGAAGAATTTTTCCTCACCTTTATCTTAAATGGCTGATTCCTTATTTTAAGACTTTACCTTCTGGTCCTAGACCCCCTCGCAAGGGGAAACACCTCTACCACTACTATATCTTAGAATCTTGTATGGTTAAGTAAAATCATCCTTCATTCTACTAAACTTCAATAGGTCAGGCACAACCCACTCAACCTCTTCTCGTAAGACAATTCCTGCACACTTTGATAACTCACTGGGGTAAGATGCTGGAAATCAAGCATCACTATTCCCAGAATCACAAAAAATACAGGTTTTTTTTCATTCTCAAAATTCCCCAATTTACCCAGATTGATTGAAAACATGCACCACACTTCTGTACTGAACACAAATACTCTTTATTACAAGTAATTAGACTCTAGCTATAGGTAAGTGGCTATGAACTGTCAGTATACAACTCGACAAACTAAAACTCCAATCCTCTTGTAAACTTGCCTGGCACACACAGACAGACAGGTAAAAAACATGGGTTGTGGACAGAGGGAAAAAGAATTGGAAAATCATTTCAGTGGTTCCTATTCACAAGGTTTTATGAGATGATTCTGATGCTGGTGTCGCTTAGTCATCCTTCTCCAGATGCTTCCACTGATTTCTAAGAGGAACAGGGTGGCTAGTTCACTAATAAATGGTCATGACTCTTCAAACAAAAGTCATAACTTACAACTGCTAAAGAATGAAAGAAAGATAAACTGTTTTTCTTTGCAGTGAATTGTTGTAGAGATCAGAGAAAGAGCTGCTAAACTGTTCATGGCCTGAAAGCTTCTCTGTATCTTGCATGCAGCTCCTAGTTATTCAGCTACTGAGAACCAATCATATAATTGTTGGTGGCAAAAAATCTTTATCATTGGTAACTGAAGTTAGTCCACAAACCAATCCATTACTTGTTGCCAACCAAAACTCCATTTGTACAGAGCCTTTCAGTTCTAATTCATCTGCAACCACTGGATGCAATCTTTCAAATTATGCAGCAATCCTTGCAATCTAATTTTAAAACAGTTCTTTTCTCATTTTAGTCCACAAAAGAAAAATCACAAAAATAAAAATATATGGTGTTTACAATACCAGGAATTAACCTTCTGAATGTTCTCTGGACTATCTCCAAAAGATGTGAATGGAATTTGCATTTTTTGCAGAGTAAGGAAAGGATGAAAGGTGTAGCTTCCACTAAGCTCTGTGACAGCATGACTGTGCAGCCATTAGCAGCTTCTGTGCATGCTGATTGGCATGTTGTTATATTTGCTTCCATTTCCTGAAATCGCTGCCATATGCAGCAGGAAAAAATGAGTGACAACATCGGTTTAGTTCATTCAGGAAACTTCAGACTAGAATTTCCAAATTTATTTGCAGGAATTGGTAAGCAAAAAGCAAGATATTGTATAATACTAAACCTAGAACAGAAGCCAATGTGTTTATATACTGTGTAACCAGAAAGGTTTTACATCCCTTAGTTCCAAAGGTGAAGAAAGAAATTAACTCGATGAACGGACAACATAAGCACATGAGAAATAGGAATAGGAGTAGGTCATTTGATGACTCCAGCCTGCCCTGTGTCATGGCTGATCTGCCCCAAGCCTCAAAACTTCTTCCACACTAGCTCATCATAGCAGTAAACTCCCAGACATTTCAAAAAATCTATTTAATTCCTCTCAAAATACTTGCAGTAATCTAACCTCCACAATCCTCTGCAGAATGATATTCATAACTTCTGGGAGAAGTAATTCCTTCACATCTCAGTTTTAAATTAATGCCCCCTTAGTCTGTAGCTATGTCTCATAATTCAAGATTCCCCCAGGATTGAGAAAATTTTCTCAACATCTACCTTAGAATCTTCTATGCTTCAATAACATCGCCCGTCGTTTTTCTAAACTTTTATGAACAAAGACTTAGCCTGTTTAGTCAGTCCCTTCATTCCAAGAACCAGTCCCAGTGAATCAGTTTTGAACTGTCTCAAATGCCACTCTTCCCTGTTTGAAATATGGGGATCAGACTGTACACAGTACTTCAGCCGCATCTTCAACAACAATCTATACAACTGTGACAAAATTTCCATGTTTAATAATCTAGCTCCCTCTCATAAAGGTCAAAATTCTATTTGCCTTTATATTTACTTGTTGCAACTGCGTGCTAACTTTTTGTGTTTCATGCAGATGAACACCCAGATCCTTCTGTGCTGCACAGTTTTGAAGCCTCTATTTAAGTAATAGTCTGCCTTTTGATTCTTCCTACCAAAGTGCATGACCCCATAACTTTCCTAAATTAAATTCCACCGGCCATGTTTTTGCCCACTTACTCAACCCATCTACATCCCCTTGCAGTTCCCTTATGTCTTCAGCACAACATACTATCTCACCGTTTTTTGTATCATAAGTAAATTTTGATATGTAGTGATTGTAATGAGGTCAGCCAGGTGGACATCACAGTTCTCTGATTGGGGCTGTTAATCTGGTCCAATCAGGGAGACCTGACAGATAGGAACAGCAGTGTCAGATATCCTGTTTGCTCTGAGAGCGAGCTCTGTGGGAGTTGAATCATTGTCAAAGACTCTCCACATGTAAATGAAGGGTGATTTGATGTAGATAGTAAATAATAGAGGGCCTAAGACTGATCCTTGTGGCACTCCATTGGTTATGTCTTTCCAGGCTGTAAAGGATTCATTAATCCTGACTCTGTCTTTTGTGCATTAATCAATCCTCAATCCATGTTAATATATTACCCCCAATATCATGGGTTCCTCTCACAATCTGCTTCATGGCACTTTGAATACCATCTGGAAATTAAAATACATCCAATCTATAGGTTGCCCTTTATCAATTCTACTTGTTATAGTCTCAAAGAACATTAGCAAATTTGGCAACATGATTTCCCTTTCATAAAACCATACTGACTCTTTTTGATTGTGTTAAGCTTTTCTAAATGTCCTGCTATTTCTTCCTTAATAATAGGCTGTAGAACAACGACAGATGTTAGATTAGCTGATCTAGATTCTGTCTCCCTTCCTTTTTGAACAGGAGTGTCACATTTGCAGTTTCTCAGTCCACCGGAACCTTCCTATAATCCAGTGATTTCTAGAATATTTCAACTAGTTCTCCCAGTAGCTCTGTCACTTTCTTCAAAACTCTCGGATGTAGGCCGTCAGATCCTGATGTCTTCACTCAAATGAATCTATCAAATCTGACACGGTGGCTCAGTGGTTAGCACTGATGCCTCACAGCACCAGAGACCCAGGTTCGATTCCAGCCTCGGGTGACTGGTCTGTGTGGAGTTTACACGTTCTCCCTGTATCTGTGTGGGTTTCCTCCAGGTGTTCTGGTTACCTCCCACAGTCCAAAGATGTGCAGGTCAGGTGAATTGGCCATGGTAAATTGTCCAGGGATGTGTAGGCTAGGTGCATTAGTCAGGGCTAAATGTAGGGGAGTTGGGCTGGGTGAGTTACTCTTCGGAGGGTCAGTGTTGTACTGTAGGGATTTTAAAAAATACTTTGTCCTTCATGACAGAGATTTTTACACGATCTTTCCTCCCTTTGGCACCTTAGATATCTGTTATCTTTGGGATGTTTATAGTGTCTTCCATCACGATGACCAATGCAAAATATTGGTTTAAATTATCTGCCATTTCCATGAAATCTATTATCAATTACCCTGTTGCATTCTCCAAGAGTCTCACACATACTTTAGCTCCTCTCTTTTTATATACCAACAGAAGATTTTGATGTTTGATAAGCAAACATTTTAAGTAAGTGTTCTCCTCAGAGGATGCTACAGGTAACACAGCCATGAGTCCATAAGAATACATGTCAATCATAGACAGCCCATTAAAGTTGTGAAAATGAAAATCTGTCCAATGCTATGAGTAGATGAGAGCTTAGTAAAATTAGGGAAGAGCTCAATAATTTTCCAAATTAAACACTAACAGAGGAGTTTGACACATAACACTGGAAGAGATCTCACAAATTTCATAATAGCATTTGGAACATTCTGTTTTAACAGGTTACCCTTTGGAATAACGTCAGCACCAGATAACTTTCAAAGAACAATGCCACATAAATTATGTGTTGATACATAAGTCCACAAGTCTACAAGAGGCAGGACTGATACTCAACAGGTGTCTCAAAACCAGAGGTTGGGTTTCTTGATTAAACATTGCATGTATCAGGAATAAAGTTTGATCCCTTGAAAACCAGTATCATAAAAGAATTCCCAGCTCCTAGGGGTATTATGGAGTTACAACACTTCATGTGAATGGTGAATCAAGTGATAATATGTCTAAAAAACTTAACAGAGGGCAGGGCAGAAAGGAATTGTGTTCCCACTTTCTCCCCATTACATTTGATCCCTTACGCCCTAAGATCTATATCTAATTCTTCAAAACATTAATTGCATTGGTCTCAAGCTGCTTTCTGTGGCAAACAATTCCACAGGCTAGGCGAAAGTGAGGACTACAGATGCTGGAGATCAGAGTCAAGATTAGAGTGGTGCTGGAAATGCACAGCAGGTCAGGCAACATCCGAGGAGCAGGAAAATTGGCGTTTCGGGCAAAAGCCCTTCATTAGGAATGAGGCTAAGAAATCCGGGGTGGAGAGGTAAAAGGCTAACCACTCTCTAGGTGAAGAAAGTTCACCTCATATAGTGTAAAGAATAAATCTTTTTCAGTCCTTTATGTTTTATGTGCGGACTAAGAAAGGAAGATGCTGCTTTAAACAAAGGAGACTGTGTAAAGAGATCGCTGCAGTTTTATAAGTCATATTTACTGGAGCACTGTGTGAGTTGCATACAACATTGCTTTCCCCCCAGACAGTGAGTAAAAAAGCTCCACAGAGTTGATGGTTTCTGAACTAAGGGGGATAATTGCTTGACCACAACATCTTGATTCGCTACTGACCAGGTGACCATGGCTTGTATTGAGCCAGTACAGCAGAAAACCAAAAGCTCACAAATCAAAAGCATCAAAATCTCTCTCTCTCTCCTCTGTGGAGGTACTAGAAAGACATCAGTAACTGAGGCTGTCTTCCCCACACATTCTTTATAAATCTCCTCTTGAGGAAAGAATAAAATGCCTTTAAAGATAATGAAAGGACAAATTTTCAACCAGAGAATGAAAGAGAGCATCAGTGTGCAATCAACTTTTGTCAATAGCAAAGAGCTAAAATGAATGGAAAGGGAGAGAAAGCAAGCAATACTGTGAACCAGGCTGGTACTATCAAACTGTTTCCCTGATATTCTTTTCCTTTTATCACCCTTATCTACCTAAGTGTATCTATTTCATGGGAAGATGGGGTTTTAAGAAGGGATAGACTTTAAGTTGTAGAGATATAAGTGAACAAGATATAACCAATTGACATTGGTTAAAAACAATTTGCTTGTAATAAATGTATTTACTTGTAAAGAACAGAAACCTGCTGAGTGTTTTCTTCACTCAAGTAAATTGATCGAACCATTTGCAGCTTGTGTGGAATTTGTGATGGTACTCCTCCGACAGTAACCAGTACACCAGTAAGATAACTTCCTTTACTGCCTCGTAATCAGTGGCACTTTCCTCAGACAAGAGGGAGTAAATCTTGTGTGCTTTCCCACAGAGTGTACTCTGCAGTAATAAAGACCAGTGTTGAATTGGCCGGATCGTCTGCTGTGCCAACCACTTGAAGGAGATAAAGAAAACATGCATTTCTGCCTGCTCAAACCTAAGAATAAAGTGAGCAAACTGCGTTGCTTCCAGCAGGATGAGCCATTATTCATGGGACACACAAGGGATCCTTCTTCTCATCTTGAGCTGTCTTAGTGCAAATTCTTTTTCCAACAGTTTTTTCTGATTCTCTTTCTTCTCTCCTTGCTCTTGCCTCCCTTTCCCATTCCCCTCGATATCCTAATTTCCACTGTTCCAATTTTAATCTTTCTACTTTTACTCTGTTTTGGTATCTTTACTTTCAATTTGTAAACTCTTGATCATCTCTGTTAGCATTTTACATTTCTTGGCTGTTGGGTGAAACTCTATTCTTAAGTGCCTTTTAAATCTTATAACAGTTTGAGAGACTGAATCTTCAAAAATAGCATCTTCAGTATTGCCCTGGCATTGAATACAAACATTTCGAATTTGTTGTAATGCAAATTCAGGAAAGCCTTTCACAGGGGCATTTTCCTTTAAAATTTATTTCAAAGTAAGAATTTACCAACAACTTCTTTTTCACCTATGGGTTCAAAACACAGATGAGCCCCAGTTTTATATAAGCAGACATTAAGCAAGGTACTTCACAGGAAAATCCTGAGAGAAATGGGATGATCTGTTCCTTTTTTTTATTCACTCAGTTACTTGGTAAATTGCAACAATTTCAAAAAGTTCCCTTTTCTCCATACCTGTATGAACTTATGTTTTAAAACCAGCTAATTTAACCAGCTCTCCTAAATTAGTAAAAATAGTGAGTTTATAAGACTGGAGTTTGGCTAACGTGGTGCCACTGTTTAAGAAACGTGGTAAGGACAAGCCAGGGAACTATTGACCAGTGAGCTTGACCTTGGTAGTGGGCAAGTTGTTGGAGGGAATCCTGAGGGACAGGATGTACATGTATTTGGAAAGGCAAGGACTGATTAGGGATAGACAAACATGGCTTTATGCATGGGAAATCATGTCTCACAAACTTGATTGGATTTTTTGATGAAGTAACAAAGGATTGATGAGGGCAGAGGGGTAGATGTGATCTATATGGACTTCAGTGAGGCGTTCGACAAGGTTCCCCTTGGGAGACTGATTAGCAAGGTTAGATCTCATGGAATACAGGGAGAACTAGCCATTTGGATACAGAACAGGCTCAAAGGTAGAAGACAGAGGGTGGTGGTGGAGGATTGTTTTTCAGACAGGAGGCCTATGACCAGTGGAGTGCCACAAGGATTGGTGCTGGGTCCTCTACTTGTCATTGTTTATGTAAATGATTTGGATGTGAGCATAAGAGGTATAGTAGTAAGTTTGCAGATGACACCAAAATTGGAGGTGTAGTGGACAGCGAAGAGGGTTACCTCAGATTACAAAGGGATCTTGATTAGATGGGCCAATGGGCTGAGAAGTGGCAGATGGAATTTAATTCAGATAAATGTGAGGTGCTGCATTTGGGAAAGCAAATCCTAGCAGGACTCATACACTTAATGGTAAGGTCCTAGGGAGTGTTGCTGAACAAAGAGGCCTTGGAGTGTAGGTTCATAGCTTCTTGAAAGTAGATAGGATAGTAAAGGAGGCATTTGGTTTGCTTTCCATTATTGGTCAGAGTATTGAGTACAGGAGTTGGGAGGTCATGTTGCGGCTATACAGGACATTGGTTAGACCACTTTTGGAATATTGCCTGCAATTCTGGTCTCCTTCCTATTGGAAAGATGTTGTGAAACTTGAAATGGTTCAGGAAAGATTTACAAGGATGTTGCCAGGGTTGGAGGATTTGAGCTATAGGGAGAGGCTGAACAGGCTGGGGCTGTTTTCCCTGGAGCATCGGAGGCCGAGGGGTGACCTTATAGAGGTTTACAAAATTATGAAGGCCATGGATAGGGTAAATAGGCAAAGTCTTTTCCTGGGGTGGGGGAGTCCAGAACTAGAGGGCATAGGTTTAGGGTGAGAGGGGAAAGATATAAAAGAGACCTAAGGGACAACATTTTCACTCAGATGATGGTACATGTACGGAATGAGCTGATCGCGGAAGTGGTGGAGGCTAATACAATTGCAACATTTAAAAGGCATCTGGATGGGTATATGAATAGGAAGGGTTTGGAGGGATATGGGTCAGGTGCTGGCAGGTTGGGATATCTTGTCGGCATGGACGGGTTGGACCAAAGGGTCTGTCTCCATGCTGTACATCTCTATGACTCTATGACTGTAAACATGAGAACAATTAATAATACAACACATTGACACAGATTAGAAATAAGAAGCGAGTCCAAAAAGATAAATGGTAAGAAAAGTTATACAGATCAGTCTCCACATGGTTCATGAAGAGAAAACAAGATAATTTTGCAGCTGTTATTAGGTTGCATCAGTAGTATTGACCTTGACAGACAAGTTGTGATTCTTACTTTTGTAGGCAATACAAGTTTATTTGTCCTGATTCCATTTTAACTAGATTTCACCACACATAGATAGAGAGTCTAGATGATAGTTTTTTGACTGAGACCTTCACAGTATACTAATGCTTGAATGCAGGCATTCAGCCCCACTAGTACACTCCAGTGAGTTGAAACTACCTTTCTAACCCCTGTCCTTGTATATTCCTGCAGAGTAAACAGACATGTATGCATGAGATGGCTTTCTGCCAAGAGGGAAGAAAGAGTTGGCTTTCATTCTTCTTGCTCTCACTCTGCTTGAATTTATCCATGTAACATTCCATTGGCTTCAGCCAGGCATTTGCCAGATAGTGTTTCTGAAGCAATCCTCCTTTTAAAAACAACACACTTTGGAATTAAAAGCAAAAATATCCAAAAGTACTTCTGAGTTCTGCTCCATTGTCATAATAAATGAAATTCCCAAAAAGAGGCCAGATTTCCTACACAGATGATATTCAGAATGATTAGGAGACAGAAGCATTGGGTTACCAGGACCACCAGAGAACATGGAGGTCTGAACAGAGACTTACATTTGTTTGCACTAAGTGTGGGACTGGGTGGGTTCAACAGCAATAAACTCCCATCCCCACCAGTAAGATAGAGCACCAATGAGATACTGACCGATGAGCTTCCTGCCAAATCAGGAGCCTCACCACTGAAGTCCCATGCCAAAGTGAGGCTGTTGACCAATCAGAGTAGGCAGCTTCTGGGACTTGAGAATGGTAACTGCAGGCACAGACTGTAATACCTTGAGGGGCTGAAACAGTAAGCTGTCGATAGTTATAAGGGGGATGACATATACAAGGTAGCTAGGAGATGTGGGTGCAGTCAATGGAGCTGGAGGCAAGATGCGTATGGCTTTCAGTGGAAATCTGCTGTGATACCACCTGCTTTTCTTGCATGCTAGTAAGGTAGTTAATTCTTTTTGTTTTCTTCTTCCCCCTGAACTAAGGAGATTCTAAATCTCCTGATTATATTGTTTTCCTTTTTTAATTCCCCACATTACCACCTAGCAGCAGTAATGCTAATATTTTCCCCAGCACCCATGTTACGTGTGTGCAAGTGTGAGACACGGTGAAGAAAAACAGGTGTATAAATCTTTATTCATTTTCCAGAAGAAAGGAAACACCAGAGTGGCCAGTGACAAGCAGTCCCTTCTCATCAAAGGGCAATGCTGTGTGACTAAAAAAGTGAAGTGAAGGGGAGGGCAGGGATTAAATCAAAATAGAGTTGGAGGGGGAAGTAAAACACTCTACTCCTTGCAGTACCACCTCACCCTGAAAACCTCGAGGGTGTTGGTAGATACCATGTGCTCCTTCTCCAGGGACACCTGGGCATGGATGTAACCCCAAAGAGGGGCAGGTAATTGACCATAATGACTCCCTCCATGGCCCGCTGCCTGGACCTGTTTATAGCCAATTTGGCCAGGCCCAGGCGCAGAGGTAAGGTAGTTAATTGAGCTACTGGAGGGTTGGGCCCATAAGTGGCCATTAATTAACTTCAAAGAGCCTTAACTGGTTGCAATTCGTGATGCTGGTCCAGAACTTAATTGCTAAGGTGGCAGGAAGTGGACAAATTTAGCTTTGCAGCCAAACTGCCTAATTATTTGTCCTTCTCTCCATCTTCCTTGTCACATCCAGGGAGTATAATGGTATATGTTACCCTAAGTCACGAAGTGTTAAGATCTGAGAGGTCATAGAAGGAAGTGTCATACACCTGTGACTAGAGTGTCTTGGAGAAAAGTAAAATAGAAAAAAATGTTAGTGTGAGGGAGTGTCCTCTTTACTATAAATATGTCACAATAAAGTTAGAGTGCTCTATATCTCAAAGTTTGGAAAGTTACTGAAATGTCTCCAACGCAGAACACAACAATGTAGTAAGTGGCTCAACTCATTCTTTCTGTAAAGCTGTGAAAGCGAAGGAGGGACATAAATGGCAATTAAGGACTAAAGAATTTATTGAGCCACATTAGAACTCTAATTGGTTTTCTAGCTATTAAAAGGAAATTTAGTAGATTTGATTAAAATACTTATTGAGCAAATAACCTTCCATTCCCAGAAAATACTTGAACTCAGAACCATAAAAATGACACTTTAAATTAATGATTTACACCACTTTGTTTGAAGTGAGCAGCAAATCAGCCTGCGGAGAAATCAACTCGTAACTAGAGTTCAAAGTTTAAACTGACATATGCCAGCAGTATGGGTGTTGCAGTTTGTTACCACATGGAATTGATGAAATGTTTATAAATACAATAAACTGACACAAACACAGATAATTCGGGTTCAATTGGGTTACAAGCCAAGGCATGTGGGAGAGTTAAGTCCACCTGGTTTATCAACCTGAGATATATGACATTGAATTAAACTATTTATAACATAATACGTATTTGGATTTTGAGGCAGCTATTCATTTGTGGAAAAGTTAGATTAATTTTCCTGAATAGTTAGTCTGACAATCATTTACAAACAGCTACTCCCACATTCAAATAACCTGATTTGGAATTAAATATTTACCCAGGATTTGACTGTACAATGTTCATGCTTTATTTCACAACACAGTAAGGGAGGATATCATAAATTATATGTGTCATGCATTATCTTATCTCAATATTCAAGCGAAACCAGGATGTATTAAGAGTATAGCACTAATCAGTGGTTACTCATTAAGGTGGCATAATGGCATGCATGCTCTGTTTATTGCTTGCTATTCCCATATGTATATAATGAGCTTCCTATGTTTTATAGAATGATTTGGTGTTTAGTAATATCGGAAATCTTTTCAGTTATTAATTCTCACAGGGCTATATAAAGTAAAGACAGGAAGGAAGTTTCCTCTCCTGTGGAGTCTGGACTAAAGAGGACAGCTTCAGAATACGAATTAAGCCTGCATGGAAGAGGAATTTCTTCACTCAAAGGGCGAATCTTCCGAACTTTCTACTCCCGATGACTGTGGAGCCTCAGTAATGGAGTATGTTCAGGATAGAGATTGATAAATTTCTTGATCTTAAAGATATCAAGGGGCATAGGGCTAGTAAAGCAAAACCATGATCTCGTTGAGTGATGAATCTGGCTTGTGGAGCCAAAGGGACTACTCTGGCTCCTATTTCTCCATTTCTTCCTTTGCCTTTCAGATGAAACATTACACCAATTCATCTTTTCTCAGCTGAATGTAAAACATTCCATAATACCATTTTGAAGCAGAGTTGGGGTATTATTTTCCATGTCCTCGACAAAATTTATTGCAATTATCACAAAAACAAAATATCTAACCATTTACGTATTCGTATTTGTGGGTGATTGCCTTGTATAAACTGGTGACTGAATTTCCCATATTGAAACAGTGACTACACCTCAAAAGTATTGCATGAGCTGTAAAGCATTTTGGGATATCCTGAGATCTGGAAAGGCACTTTATAAATGTGAGTTTTTTTCTAAAGGCTATTTACAAAGCACACATGGAAACAAATCAGTCCTCTACTGGAAGGAAGATTATTTATTAAGTTGCAAAAAAAGGTAGTCATACTACATATGGAAGAGAGCAGTAAAAGTAATTACTTATTCCTGGATGATTGACATTCTAATATAATTGAACAAATAAACATTGGATGGAGGACCAATGTCAGGATAGGAATTTTTAATCAGTCATTAGTGGGCTGTGCTTGGCAACATTCCCAAACTGAATGAGAGTGGGTGATAGTTGTTGACCATTTTGATCAGGAGATTAATTTTTGACTTAACCTGCTGTGGTAGATATACCCAATTAAATAATATAGTGAGAAGCAAACCAGTTTAGAGTAGACTAAATGAAAAATCAACATTTCCATTACTATGAATACAATGCATGCTCTAAGTATCCTGTACCTACATTTCAGATTAATTTCTGACCCCATTTTTAATAGTTCAATCCTTTACATAAAGTGGCTGTGAAGTTTCCAAAGTAGACAAATTTTGCCTCTTTTTATTTATTTGATTTGCCTTGTCTCTCTGGAAAAGTTGTATACCACCTTGTGACAGAGTCATTGAATTTAAAAGCATAACAAATGTGATTGGAGCATGCATTCAGTCATAGAGTCATTAGAGTCATAGAGATGTACAATTTGTCCATGCTGACCAGATATCTCAACTCAATCTAGTCCCACCTGCCAGCATCTGGCCCATATCCCTCCAAATGTTTCCTATTCATATACCCATCCAGATGCCTTTTAAATTTTGCAATTGTACCAGCCTCCACCACTTCCTCTGACAGCTCATTCCATACACGTACCACCCTCTGCATGAAAAAGTTGCCCCTTAGGTCTCTTTTATATCTTTCCCCTCTCACCTTAAACCTACAACCACTATTACTGGACTACCCCACCCCAGGGGAAAGACTTTGTTTATCCTATCCATGCCCCTCATGATTTTATAATCTCTATAAGGTCACTTCTCAGCCTCCAACGCTCCAGAGAAAACAGCCCCAGCCTATTCAGCCTCTCCCTGTGGCTCAAATCCTCCAACCCTGGCAACGTCCTTGTAAATCCTTTCTGAACCCTTTCAAGTTTCACAACATCTTTCCAATTGGAAGAAGACCAGAATTGCACGCAATATTCCAAAAGTGGCCTAACCAATGTCCTGTACGGCCGCAACATGATCTCCCAACTCCTGTACTCAATACTCTGACCAATAAAGGGAAGCATACCAAATGCCTCCTTCACTATCCTATCTACCTGCGACTCCACTTTCAAGGAGCTATGAACCTGCATTCCAAGGTCTCTTCGCTCAGCAACACTCCCCAGGTCCTTACCATTAAGTGTATAAATCCTGCTAAGATTTGCTTTCTCAAAATGCAGCTTCTCACATTTATCTAAATTAAACTCCATCTGCCACTTCTCAGCCCATTGGCCTTCTGATTAAGACCCCATTGTAATCTGAAGTAACCTTCTTAGCTGTCCACTACGCCTCCAATTTTGGTGTCATCTGCAAACTTACTAACTATACCTCTTATGCTCACATCCAAATCGTTATGTAAATGATGAGAAGCAGTGGACCCAGCACTGATCCTTGTGGCACTCCACTGGTCATAGGCCTCCAGTCTGAAAAATAACCCTCACCACCACCCTCTGTCTTCTACCTTTGAGCCAGTTCTGTATTCAAATGGCTAGTTCTCCCTGTATTCCATGAGATCTAATCTTGCTAACCAATCTCCCATGGGGAACCTTGTCAACACTTTACTGACACTGCTCTGTCCTCATCAATCCTTTTTGTTACTTCTTCAAAAAACTCCATCAAGTTTGTGACATGATTTCCCACGCACAAAGCCATGTTTGTCTATCCCTAATCAGTCCTTGCCTTTCCAAATACATGTACGACCTGTCCCTTAGGACCTATTCACCACCGAGGTCAGGCTCACTAGTCTATAGTTCCCTGGCTTGTCCTTTCCAACCTTCTTAAACAGTGGCATCACATTAGCCAACCTCCAGTCTTCTGGCACCTCACCTATGACTATCGATGATACAAATATCTCAGCAAATCCTTTGAGTCTGATTTTGTTTTGGTATTTATTCAAGGGGTGTGAGTGCCACTGGCTGGGCCAGCATTTATTGTCCATCTGTAACAGCTGTGGAGAAGCCTGTGGTGAGCTACCTTTTTGAACATTTGCAGATCCTGGAATGTAGGTGCATCCACACTGCAGTTTGCTGTGTGTCAATTACCACAAGCTACTTAGGAATCAATTACTGAAACAATGATTTAAACTTTATTGCATCTTGCAATTAAACTAATACTCCTCAAGTAAGCAAGTTAAACCTCATAGCTTAGCCATTACCTGATGAATGGTGGAATTTAGCTGTGATTCCAACCAACAGCATCTGTGTCCGAATGTCCAGGGTTCAATCCTTGTGCAGTGTGATTCTATAGAGAACGGCTACTGAAGAATCCTGAAGCTCAAATTCTTATAGGATTTTCTGTTTTGTGTTGTGACATTTTAGATGATCTTTTAGATCCATTCATCCACAACATTCATTACACTTCTGAAGTCATCAAGTTTGTAGTTTACCTTTTTAATCAGTGGAGCTTTCCTGTTCTTTATGACAATATTCAGTATTAACTATATCCTCCTCTAGGAAACAGCTTGTTTATGTTGCTTGGATGCCCTCTTCCCAGGGATGGTTAATTGACATGTTGTTTTTAATTCCTTTATAACAATTCCTCCTTATCACTTTCATCTCAGGAAACAGTTTATTCCAGAAAGAGTTATTGGTAATTTCTTCAATCCCTGAACAGTTATTAAAGTTTAGGAGTTTACAGTGTCACAGTCTCTCCTCTTTGTTCATTATTTTTAAATGAACAAACACTCGTATAATTAACCATCTTCCACCACATTGATTGACATTCAGGTTGAATCGCTATACCATGTATAATTTAAACAAAATGCATCATACATTTTGTGGTACAGATATATGTAAACTAATAATCAATAAATGGAATACAAAATAACAATCATTTAATAAATCACAAAACAAAATAGAATTATACCATGCCAATAAAAAATAAGCTGTTACTGTGAAATAACATTATGCTATACCAATTGCAATTTTAAGATTATTATATCTTAACCAAGCTAATTCCATTTTCAGCCACTGCATTTGTTGCAACCCAACAGAAAAACATAATAGCTATAAAAGTAAGGTGCATCCAAATACACAAAATAATAACAAGATGATGTGAAATAATACGAACCCAGGTGACCATGTGTATATTATTTCCCTAATTCCTGATGTCATAGAATCATGGAATCATAGAATCTCTACAGTGCAGATCAAGGCCATTTGGCCCATTGAGTCTGCACTGACCCTTAAGAGCATCCCATCCAGATACCCCACCCCACCAATTATGTTCCTTTATGTTTTTAATATGTCTCAATTTTCTGACTATTCTGTTCAAATTTAATATGCAACCCATGTGCCCTTCTCAAAATCCCTTTTATTTCTTCCAAATGTTCCCTTTGCAGGGCAATCTGAACCTCATGTTTTTGACAATAAGGCATAGCTATTTCTGTAGCTAAGTCATATCAAGAGTCACAGATTTTTTTCTTTCTGATGTCAACCAATTCCATTGTTCCCAAGGACCTAACATCCAATTGCCATATATACTAATGAAGTTATATTTATTTGATGCTTTTTTCATTTTTTATTTATTTGCTAATCATATGTGCATGTGATTCTCAGGTGTTACCATATGAAATGTAACATTGCTAGTGGTGTCCCCCTACTTGACTACCAATTTAGAATTCTTATTTTTGTGTCTAATATAACTTTCAGTCAAGAAATTGATTATATTGATCATTCATAACACTCAAGTCTAGGTCATTAACTGTAGAAACTCCTGCACTGTAAATACCTGTAACATCTTCTACCAAATTTCTACACTTCCTATTTTTCCTTGCGAGTTTATAACCCTCCTGATTAAGCAACACCCTGACCTATTCCTTATAAATGTTAGGTAAAGGTTTTGGGCACTGTAATGGTAACGAATGCCTGAGAGATTCAGAATTACCAGTACCAATCCACGATGAACATTTTCATATAATACTTCATCCGTGCTTCTCAAAACGATCCCTCCTCCAGGTCTTTTCCTGTCCTATGGTCCACTTTGCATTAGCACAAATGAACTTGACTTCCATGTTACCATTGCACCAAAAACTGATGCAAGACGTTGTAGGGGGAGGTGTCTCTGAATGCCGTTGATCCACGCATACTGGGATTTGATTATTTGTAGAATAACATCCAGTCTTCATATCAACCAGAATGCAAACTATAAAGTGTTCTGTCGATAGACCAGTTGAACACGTAGACTTCTGTATTCCCAACCAAGGAGCTGGTGACTCCATATTGTTTTGTTACCCCCTTGGAGAGGCTTCTTGTTATATTGTACACTCCAGGCCCATTCCCACTGAGTAATTGACCGCGGCTGCTGACTCCACGCTTCATGTGAGAAAACCAGCAATGCAATTCCAATGATCAGCTTCATGGTTTCTCTAAAGCGCAAAACAAGTTCAAGGTAATTTCTGTTCTTATTTACAGTTTTTCAGTTTACACAACTAAATTTCTGAAAATAAATTTCAAGTTGTTGGATTATCCTGAAATCTTTATCTTTACTTTGCCTTACACCAGATCTCCGGTTTCAGTTTGATTCGTTCCTACCTCACTCAGTCTCAGTCATTACTAAGAGGTTGCCAAGGCTTCCCAGCCTTGTTAACTCATCTGAATGAATGTTCCCTTCTGGAGATCACCTGTGATGAGCTTTAACTTTAATGATCCCAAATTCTCTCCCTCTTGCCTGTTCTAAGAAGTACTTCAGTCCTGGTACCAAAGATCATGGTGGCACTAAAACATCTCATTTCTGAGACCAAGAGAGACTCAGTCACCTTATTACAAATATACATGCTATTAGAGAAAAGGTCTGATGGGGTCGGGAATTCTTCAGGATGTATGCTCCCACCGCTAATTCTGCTGCTATTTGCAATCATACTGCTTGGTAATTCTTTATATAAAAAAAAAGAGTATCGTATGTTACCTAAGTTGGCATTTCCACATAAATGTTACATGCTGTCTTCCTGTCACCATCTTCTACCATAGAGGAGCCAATAAAAAAATATTTTAAATTAGCCATCTGTATCCTCTCCCCACATCGTCTTTGGAACAAATAATCCTTTAGGGTCATAACGAAAACACAGGGCAATGTTTTTCTCCTTCCACTAGGGAACAAAAAAGATGAGTTACTTCTACCTCAATTCATTCCAGTGGATCCCTCTGGGACCTTTATGTTCATTTTTCCTCTGTTGTTCTTGTTCTTATCCTGGACTTCCCTTTCCCATGCCAGAGCCATTCACCTCAGGACCCATGCTTCCATTTGGTGTTATCCTTCAGGTCAAAAGCTTCATTGGCTTTCTGAGATGCCCCAGTGGAGTATTTTACTAGACTTCACGACCAACCAAACTGTCTATCATCAGATAGTTTTGTTGCTGGGTTGCAAATAAACTGGACCCACTGACAGGAGACAAACATTGTCAGGTGTTCCCCTTTCCTTTGTCTACATTTATTCAGTATATTTATGGGGTCTCTTCTATCATCTCCTATTGCTGTCAGTATTGCCTTCTCCATATGTGCTAGAAATCCCAGCCTCCATGCTTTGTGGATCGAAAGCAGCAGCTCAAATTAAATCTATTAAGCCAATGCATCACCACCTCGGTTCCATCGAAACCATGTGACCTTCTGTGATGGTAAGTGGCAGCAAACAGCTGACCAGGCCTGGTGAAGAGGGAGGTATGTCCCGAGCAGTATCCTGTAATTGTGTAAATGGTATCGTGCTGAAGGTTCCCATCTTACAATCCTGCTGGGAGTGTCCGAAAGGGATTCACCAGCTTTACCAAAGGAGGTGGCTTCAGTGTTTCAGCTTGCCCTCCAGTCCTGAAGGGATTCCAGGGAGTTTATGGGCAATGCTCCTCCTTGGCCTCCTGTCCCAGAGGCTAAGATGCTTCTGGGAATTGAAGGATAGGCACATTAGTTGGGGGCAGTGTCTCAGACAATATAACTGGTGTTGATGGATACACAGAATCTTTATCTGAATGTGTTGAAGGGGTGGCTGGATCAGAATTATAATCATATTCCTACCCTGATCTGAATACTATATGGCTTCATCCTCAACTGTTCCCAATTAGGGTCGTCCCTTTTCGTCCCTTTTTGTCCTTGTCCGGGTCCCATGCCTTTCTGCTTGGAAAACAGTGACTTCGAGGCATCAATTTCTTGTTGGCAGTTAGAGTGATCAACATACTGCATTTGTTGCTCAAGCTGTGATTGACCTCGTACTTTGTGCGGCTGCTGAACTTCCTATTTGCCTTCAAGTTCCTGAGTTTAATTCCTGTCTCCTGAACCTGCCTCTGTGCCTTCTGGGAATTTCTGTTTGCTGTCTCAAATAGGCTTTGATCATCTGAGGTAAACTAGCTTCCCCTGATTGGCCATCCCTCGGGTTTTAACTTTTCCCTTTCGTTCTGTTTTCCAATCAGCAAACTGCCCTTTTCTGACTGGAAACATCTGGGCCCTCCAGATTCTGCTTTAGCTCTGTATTTTCCAACTTCAACTCACTTATCTCAGCATTTCTCTGTTTTAATGAATGCTTTGTGTGCCAAGTCTCCACATAAGGACAACAAAATTCGCATCATCCCGTCCTCTTTGGGTACACACTTACCCAAGGACTTAGCTGACCAACAAATAGTACACAGGGACTTGAAATATCATAAGCTTCACAATACTCTATCCACTTTGGCAGTTCCTTATTCAAATATTACTTAACCAACTTCTCCTAAAGGTTGATTGTCTGCCATGATTTCACAGCAAAGTTTCAAAGACAAATTCAATTACACAGAAATATAAATGGTCCGATTAAATCTACAAAGATATTGGTTCAATTGCCTCTATCCTCATCCGTCCACTTGAATTCCCAGCCATCGCATGGAACAGTTGTTCCCTTAATTCAGGCTCAGGCAGGACTTCTGAGAATTCTAGGCTGGTGGGTTCCACTTTGGGGCAACTTACAAATGGTTCTTATCAAAGGCCACTCAGGGGATGCCAATTGTTGTGTATAAATTATCACAAGCTACCTTTAATTTGGCCATTTATTAAGAAATCTGAAATACTGAAACAATTACTTCACTATATTGCTTGTAGCAACTAAAGAAAGACCCCTCAGGTAAGTAACGTAAATCTCCCCACACTAATTTAAGCATTACCTGATTAATGATGAAATTTAGCTACGATTCTAACCAACAGCATGTGTCTCTGGATGTCCAGGGTTCAATACTTGTGCAGCTGGTTCTCTTGAGTCCTGTACTGAAGAATCCTGAAGTTGAATTCTTATAGGACTTTCTGTCCCGTGAAGTTTCTGTTGAGATATTATTGGTGATCTTTTGGATCTGCTTATCCACAATATTGATTACACTTCTGGAGTCATCAAGTCTGTAGCTTACCTTCTTATCAGGGGTAGCTTCTCTGTTCCTTATGACAGAAATTGTCTCCTCTCTCCCAGGAAACAGCTTGCTTTTGTTGCTTTGACTCCTTCTACCCAGAAGAAAGTGAGGACTGCAGATGCTGGAGATCAGAGCTGAAAAATGTGTTGCTGGAAAAGCTTCCTCATTTCCTCTCCCCCCACCTTATCTCAGTCCCAACCCTTGGACTCAGCACCGCCTTCTTGACCTGCAATCTTCTTCCCGACCTCTTCGCCCCCACCCCCTCTCCGGCCTATCACCCTCACCTTAACCTCCTTCCACCTATCGCATTCCCAACTCCCCTCCCCCAAGTCCCTCTCCCTACCTTTTATCTTAGCCTGCTGGACACACTTTCCTCATTCCTGAAGAAGGGCTTATGCCCGAAACGTCGGTTCTCCTGCTCCTTGGATGCTGCCTGACCTGCTGCGCTCCTTCTTCCCAGGGATGATCAGTTGGCACTTTGCTTTTAATTTTTTCAGATCAGTTTCTCGTTGTCCCTTTCATGTCATGAAACAGCATATATCAGGAAGAGTTATTGGTAATTCTTTCAAACCCTACACAGTTGTTAAATTCTAAAGTTTACAGTGTCACAGGTTAGAAAGGGAGTTCCTCATCTGAAAGGCCTTGACTCTGAAACAGTGAAGGAATGACAACACTCATACAGGATGGAGGGTGGCCTTGGAGGGAAACCTGTAGGAGGTGGTGTTTCCATACATCTGCTACCCTTGTTGTTCTAAACGATACAGTTTGCAGGTTTGGAAAGTATGAATTTACAGCAGTACAACTTGTAGATGATACACATAGGAATCACAACCTCACCCACTAATTTTAAGTATCCAAAAATCGATTAATTGCTGTGTTGCATTTACTTAAAAACTGTTTTCTGGAGTACAGACTTCCAAAGAAGAGCATCCGTTGAGATAAAAAAAATCTCTTTTCAGTTTAAAATGAATGACTCCTTACTCAGTGACTTTATCCAAGGAAAACATTCTCCTCACACCTACCCTAGAGTTTCAGATCTCCTGAAATGCAATCCTTTGACTTCCTTCATATATATGAACCAAATTGTATTTCTAGTTTTCTTATCTCAAAAGGACATCATGAACTTTTAAAAGAGAAATTCAAATTCCCAGTTATTCAGTGAAGCAATAATGCCAGAGCTCACATCACAAATCAAAGTTTTTACGAACAGGATTTAAACAAAATATTACTAAATTACACAGTATTTTGTCAATCCTTAGTACTTAAGACAATAATTCTCACTCCACTGTTCTATTGAATTTCTAAGAGTTTCTGAATGCATCACAAGATCTTACCATTACTTAGACTGATACTGGGGATAAAAAGACTTTCTCATGAGGAAAGATTGGTTCAACCGGTGAAAGTTTATAAGAGTGAGGGGTGATCTGATAGAATTTTAGATATTTCAAACAAGCCTAAACAGACTGGATGCAGGCAGAATCTTCTTCCAGTTTGGGAAGTCTAGAGAATATACTCTTTGGAGGGTTGGTGTGGATTTGTTTGGCTAAATGGCCTGTTTCCATGCTGTAGGAATTCTGTGATTCTTTGAATCAGGAGTCACAGACTCAGGATACAGGGCAAGCCATTTTGAATTGAGATAAGGAAACATTTATTTACTCAGAGGACTGTCAATCTATGGAATTCACTACCACAGAAGGCTGTGGAGACTGGATCACTGAGTATATTCAGGAAAGAGATTATAAATTATTAGACAAATGTGCTGAGGGGTATAGGGAGAAAGTGGGAATATGATATTAAGATAGATAGGATCAGCCATGATCACATTGAATGGCAGCATAGGGCTTGAAGGGCCCACTTCTCGTCTCAAGGTTTTAACATCCAAGTTCAAACCAAGGTGTGCCAAAGCTCTTAGAAATTCACTTTAAATTTTCTTCAGTTTCCCAGTCTGGCATTCTACTCCTAACATTTTCACCAGCTTTACCACACGTAACTGACAATTATAATTCCTCGTGCACTTGGATTTTTCACATTTCCTGCTTCGTGACCCAAGATCAAGAACTCAGCTGATTCCAAATGGTCTCTACATTTCCTTGTCTGACTGATGACAGAATCGTAAATGCCTCCTCGGTTTTCTGAGCCGACTAACTATTTCTGAAAAAAATCACACTGACAACCATCTTAGCAATGTGGCTACTGGGATGTCCCAGATAGTGATTCAAACTAATGACCCCCATTCCCAAACGTTTGTCCTGAAATGTACATGAATATTTTAAGAACTTAGCTTGTTCATTGACTGCTTTCCAACCTCTTTTATCTGCAGAAAGTAACAAGAGCAATTTATCACTCTTACAACACCCTTAGACATTTCACCTATACCATGACTCTGAATGGGGTTGCCCATTGGTTAGTATTTTCATGTTTTGACCTCATTTTACAAACATGGGTCATTCTTTGAATTTAAAAGGAGTTTAGACTTTGTTACTACCCTCTTGTAACATTGTTTCCCCATTTATCTTCAAAAAATTAAATTCCAAAACTAACGGTTATACACTAACATGAATCATAAAATTACATACTCATTACAATGGTTCATAAGAAATGGAAATTTCAGCTAAGGCGATTATTGATAGGCTGAGAGAGTTGAAGGATAGTTCTTCATACAAATATACTTAAATGGAAGAAAACTGACATATCTTCACTCTTACCTTTAACAAGTAATGAGAAATAAGACTTGTGCCCAAGGATTGACATGTAGCTAACATAATAACAATCCTAACATAATAATGAACAATGGGCCAATCCAGGTAACTTGGAAAATTAGCCTACTGCTGCTACAGGACAGACCCAGATAATAAAAATGGCATGTTAATATGAAATTTCTTTATCTAGATGGTTAAAATTGCAAAATTCTGCGCTGCTACAGTCTTTCTGAAGTAAAGTCCATGATATGGTTTAATGATAATTAAATATTTGCTTGTCATATCAGGAACAGTTGAGGACTCTGGGTCTGTACTTGATGGAGTTTAGAAGTATGATAGGAGATCTCATTGAGACTTACAGAGAGGCCTGGATAGAGTGGACATGGAAAGACTAGGACCTGAGGGCACAGCCTCAGAATGAAGGGCTGAGATGAGAAAGAATTTGTTCAACCAGAAGATGGTTAATCTGTGGAACTCATTGCCACAGAGGGCTGTGGAGGCCATGTCATTGAGAGTTTTTAAGAGAGAGATAGATAGGCTCCTGAATAGAAACGGGATCAAGGGTTATAGGGAGAAGGCAGGGGTTAAGAAACATCAGCTATAATTTAATACTGGAGCAAACCCAATGGGCTAAATGACCTAATTCTGCTCCTATATCTTATGGCTGTAAAAGGAAAATCAAATGATATGAAGAGCAAGTGAGTATGATCAAACTACATAGCTTATGGAGAGAAATGGCATAAATTTGACATAACAAATGGTCAATTCTTGCATGTAACCTTTTTACTTCTATAATGTTGTCCTATTTTGAATATTTATCTCCAGTAATTGGTCTTCCACATTGGCAGGACTACATCTACTGTTCCAAATGCATTACCCTCTGAGCTTTGAAGCAAAAGTCTTAAACATCCTTGCCATTCTGCCATTCTCAAAAACCTCTTGTTAAAGAGAAGGAAAACAGGTCATGCCCTGTTGCACTAACATTACAAAAGCACTGCGTTCTTTGATTGTAGAGTGTGTTTACATTTGCTGGAATTAAAATAATAGTGAATTTCTCACAAGCAAATAAAAAAAACCTATTGCACCATATGAAACTACATTCAGTAAACACTTAGGGATGAGATTTCAGAGACTGGAATCCAGGTGACTAAAGACATTGCATCCAATAGTCAGATGAATGGGTGATACATAAAAGGCAGAGTGACAGGGAGATTGTAGAGTTGGAAGAGATTACCAGAAATAGGACATGGCAGGGAAACATTTAGAGAGAGGCTGTTGGTAGTAAAATACAGCAGCCAGGCATTATCTTTGCTCTTCAGACTTATCCTGGGGTATGGAGCATTTTGGGTAGAGAAAAATAAAAGTATTAAATGTGAAAAGGGTCAATTTTAAGCAATGAGCTAAGAGTTTAAATGAACTGTTTGGGAGCATTAACATTAAAAATCTTACTCACAAGGAGTTAGAGTAAATAAGCATGATTAAAATCAATTTACAAAATAATGTAAACAAGTTTATTTTAGAAATATTGCCCAAATCCTATCAGAGAAAGTTTGAAGAAAATCATTGGGAAGAATAAAGGACTTATGAAATTGTGAAAAAAACTGAATACTGTGCACGGATGAAGGAATTAAATGTGATTATAAGAAGTTTTTATAACAATAAATTCATGGTTTACTTTTGCATCTCATGTAAAAAGAACTCTCTCCATTCAGTTTAGATAAAGGTAAAGATAGACCCTGATCATGTTTTTCCTGGCCAATAGTCACCAGACTGCAAAGAGAGGGATGCCCTGAGGATATTTCTCCCGACTGTAAGAAAGAGGCGTGCAAAGCAGCATTGAATATCCATAAGCAGAGTTCATAACCTTAGTGAGATTGGACAGCAGGCTGTTAAGACAACAGTATTAGATATGAAAGAATAACTGCAAGTAGTGAGGAAGAGGCATTGTTCTAATGGCACTTTTCTTCACTTTATAGATCAAAAGGGAGAACAATGCCACTAGGAGTAAATACTTTATGTCATAGCTTATTATATTTTGAGAAACTAGCCCTAGATCTAGCCACAGTGCTTAGTTATCAGAATATTGGGAAGAGGGAGAAATGGGATGTCAGTGCACACAGACGGTCAAATATCTCAACAAGCACAGGTTCAGGAAATGCATGATAATCCTTTCCATGCACTGGACTGTCATTTTATTAATTTATGCTGATTTTTTTAAATGATTTTTTTCTGGTGTTCCGATACTACTGTGGTTGTCAAAGGACAAAGGAACATGATAGTTTCCAAGACAATGAGTACACACCTTCCTGTGTTTACACACCCGCTGAGTGTTTCCACTGCTCAGTCAGTACCTTGATAGAAACCTGAACACAACTGATGATCTCTTGGACCATAGGGAAAGAGGCAAGTTCCACTGTCCGTTGAACTGGTGTTCCATTATTCACCTACTCTCTTGAACACGGCATCTGTTACTCCCATGATGTGATGGTGTGCTTCTGCCAGTGCAATGCCACACTGTCTGCTGTTGCTGGTTGGACAGAACTAGTTGTAAAAAGATGCAAAGCCATTGTGACTTACAGCCATAGAAAGTTGATTGACAAAGGGTCCTCTGAATCCTTACATAACCTTCAATGAGTGTACACATCAATAACTGTATGTCTACAACCTTCTAAAGCACTGACTTTCTGGCATGGCCAGGGTATAGTTTCCTCTTTGGTAGAGGACTGCGTGCTAAAGGGACTTCAGTCATTGCCTTCCTACCCCTTGTTCGGTCTCGCTGCGGCCTAGGGGATTGCCTTTGTTCTTGCAGATAATGCTCCTCATTGCTTGTTGATTCTATCCTGAATTAAGTTAAAGTGAGGTCTTGTTGTGTTCCTGAATCCTGTCCTACAAAGTATAGTGACTTAAACACTTTTTGCTGTACATTTTGTAAAAATCCAACATGGCCACAGAATAGGATGCTTCAGTTGGAGCATGTCCACTCCATCTGTTTTCATTTTCTATTTTTTCCTCTTGTTTTTATTTAGTGTGTTTTTTTTCTCTTCTTTCTTCTTGGTAATGTCCCGTACTCCTGGCCTTAGCGCAAACCAGGCAAGGTGTCCGTTCAGGCCTGCATGTCTCAGCATGGGCTTCCAGCCTCCAGGTGATTTCAAAGCAGTCTCCCAGCCTCAAGAACCTTGGTTTGGGGCCAGGCACAGCCTGGAGTCAAGGCCTGGCACGGACTGGAGGTGAGGTGTTGGCATGTACTGAGTTGGAAGGAATGTCTTACTGAACTTTTTATTTCTCCATTTTCTAATTTATTCCTATGATCTGTAATGCTGGACTTTTTATACCTTTTCTAATTTGTTTTCCTCTGCATTTGTACTGATGAATCTGTACCTAGGTACCCTGTGCCTAAGATGGCGCCGTAAGTGGCAACTTGTAAACTTTTCACTGTACTCATTTGAGTACATTTGACTATAAGCTAACTCAATTCCATTAAGTACTATCCTATTCTAAACATGTGAGGCCTGTATGTAGAAGGACCTTATCGCCCTTCAAACTGCCCCTGCCCCAAATTAACCTTAGGTTGAGCCAACAGATAATTCTCTTCATGCTCTACTGGTTGCCAAGGAACAAGGGTCTTCTTTGAGCCTTCCCCTTTAATGCTGCTCTTTGCTACTGTCTAACCATTTTGACTCACTCTCCACAATGTCACCACTTCCACTTCTCCATATGGATCCCTTGCCTCAAAAATAAACTTCGACTACCCCTTAAATGGACAAACTTATTAGCAACCTTTAATAAATATGAGTGGGCAACATTTAAGTCTCAGTCAGAGAGAGATGCTGATGGAGCTCCAGACAATGGCAACAATGCTCTCGTATATTTGCAATCGTTCAAAGCCAGTGATAATGATTTACATCAGAGGGATATCTTTACCTCAAAACAAAAGAAAGGAATTGTAAATGTTGGAGATCTGAAATAAATGAGAACAGAAATTGCTGAAGAAACTCAGCAGGTCTGGCAACATCTGTGGTCTGTGCTCTGAAGAAAGGACCCTGGATTCAAAATGGCTCTCCTTTCCCTCCATGGATTTTGCCAGATCGGCTGAGTTTCTCCAACAATTTCTGTTTTTGATTATTTCTCGACATCCACTGTTGTGAATTAGTTTCCTGCAGTGCACTAGCACTGCCAACTGGTGAAAACTATTACTGCAACCAACATCCTGATCTCTAAATTACACCAAGGTTGCTGTTGGTTTTTGAGAGAAAGTGAGGGCTGCAGAAGCTGGAGATCAGAGCTGAAAATGTGCTGCTGGAAAAGCGCAGCAGGTCAGGCAGCATCCAAGGAACAGGAGAATCGACGTTTCGGGCATAAGCCTTTCCTCAGGAATGAGGAAAGTATGTCCAGCAGGCTAAGATAAAAGGTAGGGAGGAGGGACTTGGGGGAGGGGCTTTGGAAATGCGATAGGTGGAGGGAGGTCAAGGTGAGGGTGATAGGCCGGAGTGGGGTGGGGGTGGAGAGATCAGGAAGATGATAGCAGGTTAGGAAGGCGGTGCTGAGTTCGAGGGATTTGACTGAGACAAGGTGGGGGGAGGGGAAATGAGGAAACTGGAGAAATCTGAGTTCATCCCTTGTGGTTGGAGGGTTCCCAGGCAGAAGATGAGGCACTCTTCTTCCAACCGTCGTGTTGCCATGGTCTGGCGATGGAGGAGTCCAAGGACCTGCATGTCCTTGGTGGAGTGGGAAGGGGAGTTAAAGTATTGGGCTACGGGGTGGTTGGGTTGGTTGGTCTGGGTGTCCCAGAGGTGTTCTCCGAAATGGGGTGGTAGGTGTCCTCACCTACCACTCCACCAACCTCCATGTACAACGTATCATCCGCCATCATTTCCGCCACCTCCAAACGGACCCCACCACCAGGGATATATTTCCCTCCCCTCCCCCATCAGCGTTCCGAAAAGACCACTCCCTCCGTGACTCCCTCGTCAGGTCCACACCCCCCACCAACCCAACCTCCACTCCCGGCACCTTCCCCTGCAACCACAAGAAATGCAAAACTTGCGCCCACACCTCCCCCCTTACTTCCCTCCAAGGCCCCAAGGGACACTTCCATATCTGCCACAAATTCACCTGCACCTCCACACACATCATTTATTGCATCCGCTACACCCGATGTGGCCTCCTCTATATTGGGGAGACAGGCCGCCTACTTGCGGAACGTTTCAGAGAACACCTCTGGGACACCCGGACCAACCAACCCAACACTTTAACTCCCCCTCCCACTCCACCAAGGACATGCAGGTCCTTGGACTCCTCCATCGCCAGACCATGGCAACACGACGGTTGGAGGAAGAGCGCCTCATCTTCTGCCTGGGAACCCTCCAACCACAAGGGATGAACTCAGATTTCTCCAGTTTCCTCATTTCCCCTCCCCCCACCTTGTCTCAGTCAAATCCCTCGAACTCAGCACCGCCTTCCTAACCTGCTATCATCTTCCTGATCTCTCCGCCCCCACCCCACTCCGGCCTATCACCCTCACCTTGACCTCCCTCCACCTATCGCATTTCCAAAGCCCGTCCCCCAAGTCCCTCCTCCCTACCTTTTATCTTAGCCTGCTGGACACACTTTCCTCATTCCTGAGGAAGGGCTTATGCTCGAAACGTCGATTCTCCTGTTCCTTGGATGCTGCCTGACCTGCTGCGCTTTTCCAGGAACACATTTTCAGCTTTCATCGCTGTTGGTTTTTCCCAACTTATCTTCAGAGACAGACAGAGTGAATTAAATTCCTGTCCTTTAAAGGACAGAACCTTCCATTCATCCCTTACAAGGAAAACAATACCTACTTGCAATGACAGATTCCTAGCAACTCCTGTTTCTGAAATTGAAAGAGAACCTCTCTGGCAGTTCAGATATTAGAGACATAATAGAGTACGCTGAGGCAGATGTGGGCCCCAAAAATGGGCCTCAGGTTAGCCTGAGGCAGCCTGAATCCTGGAATAATGTCAAATTTCAAACAAACATTTGCCAGATCACTCTTTTGCTGTGTGGGTGGATGAACAGGGATAGATCCTGGGTGACCTGCCTATATGTGGGGGACCAGCAGAGTTCCCGGTCTTCTGGTGCAGGCACCTGTATGGAGACAGTTAGTTATCAAGTTGTACCCTGTTATTTTTCCTGGTTGATGTCACAAGATGGCCTCTCAGTGCTCAGTTATGTTGTGAATGATTGGGTCTTTTGTTTCACAATCTTATCCAGGAGTCCAATCTAAGTGAGTGTGAAGAACATTTTCAGGTGCAACTTCCAGTTCAGGGCTCATTCCAATAAATGCAGTCCAAATGGACAGCATCTGAGCGAATCTTTGTAGTTGCCACACTCTCTTTTGCTGGCAATAGTTGTTGTCTTTCAGCCAGTAACACCCAGTTTTAAGATTCTAGCCTCTTTGGCAAGAGCCTGAAAGAACATTAGTGTTAAGGTAAGTGGGCGAGGGGATAGGGTGGTAAATAAGTGGGTGAGGGGCAGGTGAGTGGGAGGATAGAGTGGTGAGTGAGTAAAGGGGTAAGGGTGGAGATAGTGAGGTCAGGTAGAGATAGGATGGTTACAGGATCAGGCATCAGGATAGGTCAGGGCAAGGTGGTAGGGAGGGGAGTGGTTCATGGGACCGTGGACGGGGATGTAGTGGCACGTATCTGAGGAAGGTGGAATTGGGGGTCAGCAGGTATATCTGCGAGGGTTATCCGGAGGGGCCACAAGTTTTGGGTAAATTGGATATCAAACACTGGGGAGCAGTGGGGATTTAGGCAGTGGTGCTTAGCTCCTGGGTCAATCAGGTAGGGCCAGATAACAGATGTTTGGGGGTGGGGGGGTGGGTGGGGGGGTAGTGGAGCTATCAGTGAGTGTGATTAGTGGTCAGTTTATAGTTAGCCACAAGTTAGAGTAGGTTTTAATCCCTAACTTCTCCTGGTTAACTAATCAGCTAAGTAAGTTGGAACTGTTCAAAGTCTCCAACTCTAAATCAGAGTTATTTTCAGTGAGTTCCAAATGTTGGGTAACCACTTAGATTTTTGGCCCTTTTCTTCTGTTTGCAGCTCAGACTGTCAAACTAACATGTGGGTTTCGGAGTGGGGCAGCACCTAGACACTGACATTTTAAATTTCCCCAATCAATCCCCCTCCCTTCTCCAAGATTGGCTTTCAGATGACTCAGACAAGATTCTTCAGACACCAGCCTTCAGATGCCAGACTGGTGTAAAACCAGAGAATCAATCTGGATAGCTAACAGTACACTGCAGGTTTGTACAGAGATGCAAGACACAGTGTTATCGTACAGTTTGCTGAAACTATCAGAGCTGCAGATAGTATCAGAGTCCCAAGGGAGCCCCTGATCTACAATTCAAATTTGACAGGTGCCAATTGGTATCAAGTCTGACATCATTACACACTATGCCCAATTTTCCTTTCAACAGTAGAGTGAGTCTTCAAAGAGATTTTGTATGAATGGATATTAAACAAGTTGGAGTCTTCTATAAAATGTGGCTTTGTTGCTGAAGCTGATCTGGGGAAACTAAAAAATAATGGGCAGGATGCTTCTGGTGCAGCGACATGACCTGACTGACAGAGAACCCGTGTACATATGTTCTGTGGGAGCAGGAAGCAAGCAAGCAGAGTAGGCAGACCTTGACATTTTGGGCATAAGCCCTTCAGCAGGAATTTGGTGAGGGGAGGGGTTGTGGAAGGGGGGGCTGAAAAATAAATAGGAGTGGGTGGGTCTAGGGCAAGGTAATAGGTAGGTGCAGGTGGGGATGATGGTGATAGTTCGGAGTGGAAGGTGGTGCAGATAGATGGAAACGAAGGTGGACAGGTCGGACAGGTCAAGAGGTCAGTGCCAGGTTGGAAGATTGGATCTAGGAGATAAGAGGAGGGGAGATGGGGAAACTAGTCAAATTGATGTCGGTGCCATATGGTTGGAGGGTCCCAAAGTGGAAGATGATGCATTCTTCCTCCAGGCCACAGGTGGCTAGGATTTGGTGGTGGAGGCAGCGTAGTACTTGTGTGTCTTTGGTGGAGCGGGAGGGGGAGTTAAAATGCTTGGCCACCGGGGGGTTGGGTTGGTTGGTGCATGTGTTCTGGAAATGTTCCCTGAAACACTCCGTGAGTTGGCATCCTGTCTCCCCAACGTACAGGAGATCATACCGAGAGCATCAGACGCAGTAGATGAGGTGCTTGGATGTGCAGGAAAGTCTCTGCTGGATGTGGCAGGATCCTTTAGGACCTTGGACGGAGGTGAGGGGGATGGTGTGGCCATAGGTTTTACACATCTTGCGGTGGCAAGGGAAGGTGCCAGGAGTGGAAGGTTGGTTGGTGAAGGGGCATGGACCTAATGAGGGAGTCGAGGAGGGAATGGTCTCTGCAAAATGCTGATAGGCGTGGAGAGGGAAATATATCTCTGGTGTGAGGTCTGACTGTAGGTGGAGGAAATAGCAGAGGATGATGCATTGTACCCAGAGATTAGTGGGGTTCTATCCTTGTTGCGGTTGGAGGGGTGGGGTTCAAGAGCAGAGGTGCAGGAAACGGAGGAGATGCGCTGGAGGACATTGGAGGGGAAAATTGCAGTCCTTGAAGTAGGAGGCCATCTGTGATGTTCTGGAGTGGAAGTGCTCCTTTTGGGAGCAGAGATAGTTGAGGCAGCAGAATTTTTACGGGGTTGGGGGTGGGGGCGACGAGGAGTAGTCCAGGTAGTTGTGGGAGTTGGTGGGCTTGAAGTAGATGTCACTTTTGAGTAAGTCACCAGAAATGGAGATGGAGAGGTCCAGAAAGGGAAGGGAGATGTCCGACATGGTCCAGGTGAACTTGAGGTAGGGCTGGGAAGTGTTCAGGAAGTTGATGAACTGTTCAACCTCCTCATGGGAGCACAAAGTGGCGCTGATACAGTCATCAGTATAATGGACAAAAAGGTGGGGAATAGTGCCAGTGTAACTGCGGAAGATGGACTGCTCCACATGTCTGAAGAGACAGGCACAGCTGGGGCCCATGCAGGTGCCCATGGCTACCCCTTTGGTCTTAAGGAAGTGGGAGGATTTGAAGAAGCTATTGAAGGTGAGGTCTTGGGACCCCTTCAATAATCAATAAATTTAAACAGCAGCCATTCAACTTGCAGGTTCCACTTTTGATTTACTGATCTCCTTGGAAGTGGAGGCATTTTGAAGCAGAATTGCTGCATCAGAAGATTAAAGTTAGTGGGGTTTTCTTCACTGCCATCACATGGACGTCTGAGATTATGGAGCAGTAGTTGCAGGAGTAGGACTTGGAGCACAGTTTGCATGGAGGTGACACCAATTGTATCATTACAACCTCCTTAGAGACCAATGATCAATCACAAAAATAGGTGGAAAGGTAGGTTGGGAGAGGGATATAAACAGCTTCTTGCTGAGATATTTATATCATCGATAGTCACAGGTGAGGTGCCAGAAGGCTGGAGGTTGGTTAACGTGGTGCCACTGTTTAAGAAGGGCAGTAAAGACAAGCCAGGGAACCATAGACCGGTGAGCCTGACCTCGGTGGTGGGCAAGTTGTTGGAGGGAATCCTGAGGGACAGGATGTACATGTATTTGGAAAGGCAAGGACTGATTCGGGATAGTCAACATGGCTTTGTGCGTAGGAAATCATGTCTCACAAACTTGATTGAGTTTTTTGATGAAGTAACAAAGAAGATTGATGAGGGCAGAGCAGTAGATGTTATCTATATGGACTTCAGTAAGGCGTTCGACAAGGTTCCCCATGGGAGACTGATTAGCAAGGTTAGATCTCATGGAATACAGGGAGAACTAGCCATTTGGGTACAGAACTGGCTCAAAGGTAGAAAACAGAGGGTGGTGGTGGAGGGTTGTTCCTTGCATCTATCACATTAACATTTGATATTCTCTTAATGTCAAGCTCCAAGATTCCAAATAATGGTGGGGGTGGGAGAAGTTCTCACCCATTAAATGGGGAATCAGTAAGAGCCCTGCAGTGTCTTTGTTGGAGAAGGCTGTCTGTAGAAAATATACAACTGTCAGGCCAGTTGCTGAGTTTTCCCAAGATCATGGTCCACCAGGCAGGTATCCTATCAATCAAACAAACCTGCTGGATGGGGTGGAGCAAACACAGGCCTCCATTTTGCCTCAGGAGTAGCAGTCAAGGCGCAATACCAGACCATGTCAGCCTGGCCTGAGGTTACTACCAGAGTCAAAGCTGTCTCAGTGAGTCAATCATACAGCACAGAAACAGGTCTTTCCGTCCAACCCAGTCAACGCTGAACAGCATCCCAAACTAAGCTAGTCCCACCTGCTTGAGCCTGGCCCATATCCCTCCAAACCTTTTCTATTCATGAACTTATCCAAATGTCTTTTAAACATTATAATTGTGCTCACTTTCACCATCTATTCAGGAAGTTTATAACACGTGAACCACCCTCTGTAAAAAAAAAATGCCCTCATCTTTTCTAAATCTCTCTCCTCTCACCGTAAAATGTGATGCCTGGTCTTGAAATCCTCCATTCTAGAGGAAAAGACAACTATCATTAACCCCTAGAAGTTTATAAACGTCTATCAGGTCACCTATCAACTTCCTACACTCCCTCCAAAAAAAAATCCCAGCCTTTCTTTACAATTCAAACCTTCCATAAGTGGCAACAGCTTGGTAAATCTCTTTTGAACCCTCCCCAGCTTAATATTCTGCACATAACTCTGGAGGAATACACACTGTAAAGAAGGTGGTCAATGATTTTCGCTACTTCATCAGTATAAATGGAAACTGTGCTCTCAGGCATGCCACACTCGGTCTCTGTTTTTTGGGCCCCGCTTCCCATCAATGCTCATGCTCTAACACACTCAATGTTGGCTGCAGCATCTACCCTTACATGCTTTCATTCAGCCAAGCTTGGTGGCCCCGTTAACCTGACATTGCCTACTCACTTCCCCAGGACACCTCACTACCTACATCAACACTAACAGTTGTGCCACACACTTTCATCTGCCTTCATAAAATTGGTCTCCCTCTCTGTCTCTCATTCCAGGAGAAAAGCAGCCCCAATAACCATAGAGACTGAAGACAGAGTGGCTGCCCAACATTAATGCTCTCTATGTGGTGGAGGAGCAGCCATGGACTCTGAGTACCCCAAGTGGCTAACAGAGTTTCCATATCCTTGGACTTGCTGGAGACCACAGTGATGTATCCATGCTGACACAGAGTGAAGACAATCTCTCTTGACTTGACTGAGGCCAACTGACAAGCTTCCTGACACAAAAAAAACCCAAAAAGAACAGCAGCTGTTGGAAATTGAAAACAAAAATACAAATTGCTGGAAAAGCTCAGCAGGTCTGGCAGCATCTGTGGAGGGCAATTAGATTTAACTTTTCGGATCCAGTGACCTTTCCTCAGAAGTTTGAAATTTTCCAGCAATTTCTGCTTTTGTGACAAGTTTCATAGAACATAGAAAAGTACAGCGCAGAACAGGCCCTTAGGCCCACGATGTTGTGCCAAGACTTAATCCTAATGTAAAATATAGTAACTTAACCTACGTACCCCTCAACTCACTGCTATCCATGTGAATATCCAGCAGTCGCTTAAATGTCCCCAGTTACTTCGCTTCCACCACCACAGCTGGCAACGCATTCCATGCATTCACAACTCTCTGCATAAAGAACCTACCTTTGATGTCTTCTTTATACCTTCCTCCTAATACCTTCAAACTATGACTTCTCGTACCAGTCCATCCTGCCCTGGGGAAAAGTCTCTGGCTATTGACTCTATCTATTCCTCTCGTTATTTTGTACACCTCGATCAGGTCTCTTCTCTTCCTCCTTCTCTCCAGACAGAAAAGTCTGAGCTTATTCAACGTTTCTTCATAAGGCAAGCCCTCCAGTCCAGGCAGCATCCTGGTAAACCTTCTTTGCACCCTCTCCAAAGCCTCTGTATCTTTCCTATGGTAGGGCAACCAAAATTGGAACAATATTCCAAGTGTGGTCTCACCAAGGACTTGTAGAGCTGCAGCAAAACCTCACAGCTCTTAAACTTGGTCCCTGTTAATGAAAGCCAAAACACCATATGCTTTCTTCACAACCCTATCCACTTGGGTGGCAACTTTGAGGGATCTATGTACTTACACACCCAGATCCCTCTGTTCCTCCACACTGCCAAGAATCCTGTCTTTTCCTGGCTTTGTATCTGCACTAAAAGTCAAGACAATATGCAGGCCCATCAGCCTGTCATCTCTGACTGAGGGAGCAAAGCACAAAAGGCAACGCAAGACATGGTAGAGATACTGTGAACCTTAAAATAGGTTCAGAGTGTTAACAACAGAGTGAAGAGCCCAGAGATGTAGCCTGGTCCAGTCTGAGCTGGGTGTATGTTCCTGAGCACAGTGTCCTTGCTGCAGCACTCCAATAACAGTTGCTGATTTCGCCTGAGGTGCAGCATTGAAGTGCTGAAGTGTCCAGTAATTGAATCAAAGATGAGGGTCCGCAGGTGTGGGCACAGAATAGAAGCCAATGTCCATGACTTGGCAAGTGCAAGGCTGGTGCCCAAAGATGTTGGTGCTCAGTGTCCAACATACAGGTCATTCAGAGCAAGCAGCAAGCTGAATTCAGTTTTCTCACTGTCTAGCTTGTTTGGTGAGATGGGAGAGATTATTCAAATAGAAAGCTGAATATTAATGATGAGGGTTTGACTGTCAATGAGGTTTTTAAACAAACTTAAATCCCTCTTATTTGGCAACTTTCCACACCACTTGTGAAAAGCATAAAGCAAGATGCTCTCAATATTGAGATGGACTTTACTGGATTTCTCACCCAATCCTACCATAAATCCCACCCTAGCCCACATCACTCAGACCCCTATAAGATTCCACTCTACTAATTTAACCCTTTGAATATCTTGCTAGACATATTTCATTCATTGTGGGTATAAGAAGATTTCTGCATTAATTTAGACACTCTTAAAAATCCATTTATTGTACCAATGCTTCAGCAATTGCCTGCATTGAAAAACGGGAAGAAGCTTTAAAGGCTGTCGTTTTGTTTGTTTCAAGCTAATTTTGCTAGCAGGAAATGCAGCTAAAACTAACACAATGTGAATCATCTCATTTCCTCTCTGAGTGGAGAGGTTGCGATTCACGATTCTATTTATGCATTGAGGCTTCCCCTTTTAGTTGCACAGCTCCAAATGGGTTTCACACAATCTTTTTTGTACAAAAAAAGTGAACAAGAAAGAAAATCCCCCCGCCCCTTCATTGTCACGTATTTTGTTTGACTAATTGGGTCTTTTTTGCTCTGCTCGAGTCACATTATGAAAACTATCAATTCAATTCCCTACAAACTTATTCAAAGGCTTCACAGATTAAAAATTATACATTATTTTCTTTTAAACATTGCTGAAACACTGTCAAACTGAAGTCAATTTTTTTGTAAACGTATGTTTTTTTTGGAGTCAAAAGTTCTGATAACAGTTTCCCATTCACACATCAAGGGGAAAAATGTAATCATAAAGAACAGGTAGGAAATTAAAAATTGAAGCACAACTGTAATCCACTTTGACTACACCCATCTCAACATCAACTTGACACTCCGTTGAGTCTTGCAGCATCAGATCAAACAAACAGGATATCTTCTGGTGATTAGCAGTTACCACCCCATTCAGCTGATGAATCAGTACTTCAGTGTTTAATAGCATTTGGAGGAAGCACAGAGTGTGGCAGGCGCATAGAATGTACTCTGGGTGGGAAATTTCAATGTCCATCACCAAGAGTGGCTCAGTAGCACTGTTACTGACCAATTTGGCAGTGTACTGAGGGACATATTGACTAAGCTGGGTCAACAACACATAGACATGGACCTAACATGAAAAATAACTTAGATGATCTTATACTCAATCTGTCAATATGTTCATGTGACTTTTGATACTTTGACCAATGCACAATCTTTATGTAGACCAAATCCTGTCTTTAGGTTCAAACTGAATATTAACAGATCAATATTTATTAATACAGAGAGTTAAGCCATTCCAAAAATAGACAGATCAGATCTAAACTCAAATGCCCCACTATATCTTGTCATGAATGATGGTGAATAATTAAATAACTCAAGGAAGAAACTCCACAATCCTATAGATCTTCAATAATGGGGATATTCAGCAATTCAATGCAAATGATAAGGCTGAAGATTTTGCAACCACCCTCAGCCAGAAGGACTAAGTGAATGACCCATCCTGGCCTCCTCTCCATCGTCACAGATGGAAGTCTTCAGCTAATTTAATTCACTCCTTTGACTAACATTAAATAGCAGCTGAAGGCACTGGAGACTGCAAAGTCTATGGGCTCTGACAACATTCTAGCAAAAGTACTGAAGACCTTCAATCCAGAACTAGATGTACCATAGCTAACTTAAACTAATACAAATACTACACTGGCATCTATGCTGCATTATAGAGAATTGCCTAGGTTGTTCCGTCCATAAAGAGGAGGGAAAATCTAATCCGATCCAATTCCCTGTTGCAGGAAGCTTAGGAGCTCCAAAGCCCAGAGAACATTGCAATCTGAGCAGCTTGCCTCTACCTCTGCTGAAGCAATATGTAGGAGTAGCAAAAAAAAACACATGTATGTCTGCACATTTTTGTTCCTTATTTAGCTCACGCAAATGTTAGCGTCAGTCAGTTTCCATGCTGTATGACATTACGGCCAAACCAATCCATGCTGACCAAGTTCCTAAATGAAACTAGTCTTACCTGCCTGCACTTGACCCATACCCTTCCAAACGTTTCCTATCCAAATGTCTTTTAAATGTTGTAACTATCTGCATCCACCACTGTCTCTGGCAGTTCATTCCACACACAAACCACTCAACCAAGAAATTGCCCTTTATGCCCTTTTAAAATTTCTCTCTTCTCACCTTAAAAATATGCCCTCTAGCTTGAACATGGAACATAGGACAGTATAGCACAGTACAGGCCCTTCAGCTCTCTATGTTGCGCTGGCTTCTATCCTACTCTAAGATCAGACTAACTTGCATACCCTTCAATGTACTATCATCCATGTGCCTATCCAAGAGTTGCTTAAATGTCCCTAATGTAGCTGACTCTACTCAGTGGTGGGTGCATGGAATGTACTGCCAGCAATGGAGTAAAACATCTACTTCTGATATCTCCCCTAAACCTTCCTCCAATTACCTTAAAATAATGCCCTGTGATAGACATTTCCACCATGGGAAGTAGTCTCTGGCTATCCATTCTATCTCTGCCTCTCATCATCTTGTATGCCTCTATCAAGTCACCTCTCATTCTTCTTTGCTCCAATGAGAAAAGCCCCAGGTCCCTTAACCTTTCTTCATAAGACATGCCCTCCAGTCCAGGCAGGATTCTGGTAAATCTCCTCTGCTTCCACATGTTTTCTATAATGAGGTGATCAGAACTGAACACAATATTCCAAGTGTGGTCCAACCAGGGCTGCAAAATAACCTTGCAGCTCTTGAATTTAATCCCCCTTCTAATGAAAGCCAACACACCATATGCCTTAACAACTTTATTGACCTGGGTGGCAACTTTGAGAGATCTATGGATATGGACCCCAAAATCCCTCTGTTCCTCCACACTACCAAGAATCCTGCCTTTAACCCTGTATTCTGTGTTCAAATTCAACCTTCCTAAATGAACACTTCACCCTTTTCCAGGTTGAACTCCATCTGCCACCTATCAGCCCAGTTCTGCATTCTGTCAATGTCCCACTGCAACCTATAACTGCCCTCCATACTATCCATCACTCCACCAAGCTTTGTGTCATCAGCAAACTTACTAACCCATCCTTCCACTTCCTCATCCAAGTCATTTATAAAAATCACAAAGAGCAGAGGTCCCAGAACTCACTCACCCTAGGGAAAAGACCCTTGACATTCATCTTCTCTATGCCACTCAATTTTATAAATCTCAATAGCATCACCCAACCTCCTCCGCACTCCAGTGAAAAAAGCCCAGTCTTTCCAATCTATTCTTTAGATCTCAATTCCTCCATTCTCGGCAACATCCAGGTAAACTTTTTTTTAAGTGCCCTCTAGTTTAATATCCTTCCAATAACAGGGCAACCAGACTGCACACAATACTCCTGAGGAGGCCTCACCACTATCCTGCAGATAGTGAAGACTGCAGATGGCTGGAAAGTCAGAGTTAATAAAGTGTGGAGCTGGAAAAAGCACAGCAGGTCAAGTAGTATCAAAGGAGCAGGGGAGTTGACATTTTAGGTCAGAAACTTTCATCAGGCTCACCAAAATCCTGTACAACCTCAATTTGGCATCCCAACTCCTGTACTTACAAGTCTGAGCAACGAAGGCAAGCATGCCTTCTTAACCATCCTGTCTACCTGTGACGCAGCCTCCAAAGAATGATGTACCTGAAACCCTAGGTCTCCTTGTTGTACACCATCACCCAGAACCCTAACATTAATTATACCAGTCCTGTCCTTCTTCATATTATCAAAATGCAATATCTTGCATTTTCCCAAATTAACCTCCACCTGCTACTCCTCAGCCCATTGATCCAATTGATTAAGATCTCTTATCTTAGATGACTTCACTATCCAATTTTGGTGTCATCTGCAAACTTATTAGCCACGCCTCCTATATTCTCATCCAAATCATTTATATAAATGGCAAAAAGCAGTGGACCCAGTACCAATTCTTCTGGAACAATGCTGGTCATAGGCCTCTAGTCTGCAAAACAACGCACCACCACCTTCTTTTATCCTTCTTGTCCATCCTTGAAGAATTTTTGATAAATGGCCCACAAAGTTTTTTTTTTATGGTAACAGCGAAGTTGTGAAGTTATATGAATCAATGTGGGGGGAGAAGCTGAAGAGGTGGCTGTGATTGCAAACTGTGTTGCATCAGCAACACTGAGCAAATAGGATCTGAGAGCTGAGAGTAGCCATTGCATTTGCTAGTGGCATGGATGCAAGGGTGTAACTGAAGTTAACTGTGCAATAAGGGCATTTCTGGCATCCCAGACAAGAATGTGAGCAGTTGGAGTTACTACCCTAATCACCTTCTTCACATCTCTTGTCTCCCTCACCTCTTTTCCTGAGTGGCTCAAAGTGAACTTAGCCCTTTGCTCGTTCCTCCTACACTGGTGGGTTATTGATGTGCATCCCGAGCCACATTTACTGGTTATCCTTCGATGAAAGGGAAGCAGGCTTGTACTTCTTTTTGGGTATTCAAGAGCTTGTTTCAACTTCGGGAGAGCAACAACAATGGGTAAGAATAAAGATTACAGCTTATTGAACCATTGAAGTAAAATTAAATTCTGTTCACACAAGTCAAACTGTTTCTGGCATTTTCAGTTGACCAGACTTGGTTTGTGTCTGCAATTGTCAGAAATAGTACTACAAAAGTTTGAAACCTTTACAAAGTAGTTAAATGACTAATAAATGCGTGCAAATTTATCATACAGTACTTGCATTTCAATTCAGTCTCTCAAAATTTGCTGTAAGATGATCAGGGAAAGCCCCTGGAAGTTCTTCCTTCTGTTAAAACGAGAAGTTTCACATTCTGATTGACACAGGCAAATGTACTAAGAAACAGCAGAGGATAACCACCTGGAACCGAGAGAACGTGAGTACCATATCCAAATGTATAAAGTTCTTGAGCACATTATCAGTGTATAAAAATGTTAAGAAAACAGCATTTAACCATTTTTCAAGGGATCCATTTCAACTCCTAGATTCCCTCTCCACAAAATTTCTTTAAAACAAGTTTGCACTATCTCACTGGGATTTTGATTTTGTTTTATTTCAATACAGCTGTCTCACTGAACCGTGCCTCCTCCACACTACCAAGGATTTCAGTACTTTGCTGTGAGAAGGTTTCACTGACTGCATTTAAAAGGCCATGTATATAATGAAATATCTGATCAGTACAAATATATCTAGTGTTTGTGGAAAGGTCACATTGAAACATTAACTCGGTTTCTCTCCAAGAATGTTGTTGGACTCAAGTGCTTTCAGTTTGCTTTGTTTCTGTTCTACAGGATGCATTTGAACAACCTAAGTTATTTGGATATTTCTTTCGTTAGTGAAAGTTAAGAAAGGAAATAGATATACTGCACAGTGTGAAAGAAATAAAACTCCAGTAGAAAAGTAAAGAATTGATGTATTAAGTAAGGGGCACAGTTAATTGTAGCCACCAAAAGAAAATGGGAGAGAGGAAAATCACAGAAGAAATCTGGGTAGGTAGCACTTTGAAAGATTCCATAGTACTTTCTATTCCCAGACAGTCTCAATTGCAAACACTAATATAACCCAAAACCAGTTGGCTTCAGAAGTTAGTGACGCATACTTGGATTAAGGTAGCTATCTAGGAAGTTCCTATAATAAGACCAGAGGGAGGTGGGGGCACCCATCCTAAAGCATTTTTGTTGCATCCAAGTTCAATCCAGATATATAGCAACTACCTAACCACACATCTAAACAGTGAACAACAAAAACAGGAGTCACTATTGCCGCAAGTGTGCAGTCTGACACAGACATACTAATACATTTATTACAACAGAATTATTGTATGAATGTCAATTGCAATGTGCTCAGGAATAGAATCTGAGTAAAGTGAATCCCAGGCTCCATAAGCACACTTTGGAATTAAAATGGAATTTCTCACTTAGCAATGATAATTTTTCTTCCACAATTAATTGCTCATTAACAAGATGCAGAAAACATAGCTAAAACCATCTTTAATTGTTATTTATCAGTCACACATTCTTACTTCTTGATAAAAAAAAAACCCTCAGATGAGTTTTTTTCTTTCATCTCTTTGGCTTACTAACAACCATTTAAAACAGCAATTCTCTATCCCATTTATCTTTTATGGATATGTTTCAAGTTGAATGTGGCGATAACAAGGTGTATTTATTACTTATCACTGGATTTTGAGTGGCCTTGTGAGCTTTTTACTTGAACTACAGACTGAAGGTGATCCCAAGACATATTAATCATATTTTCATGAAAACCCTCTTTTGTTTATTTGTTTACATTGACTGTAATGGTATGAAGCATTCTCCTTTTGCCAAATGTAAACCTGGAAAACAAAGCAGATAATACATCTAGACTAAATGATCCATGGCATAATTTCTCCTACAAATTATTACTTTGGTTGTTCCTCTTAGCAAAACAAATGGAACCAGCTTGAATTACTTAATTACTTTACAATAGATGTTGTTGTGATCTTAACTCAAAATGAGTAGAAATTCTCTTGATCACTGACAATCATTTACCTGCATAAACCCTAAACCATAAAGTCAGAATGATACCAATAGATAAAGTGCATTTAAATCTAAAACCTATAAATCAGAGAAACTTAGAATAAAAATGATCAGTAGGATTCTCAAAATCACTGAACTAAAAAAAACACTTATTTTAAAAATATAGGTATTGTTGTAATGAGTCTTTCAAATTCTTAGAGTCCATTTTATTTTGTCTTGCCATATAGAGCTTCAAGAATTTGTTTAGTTTATCATGTTAACAAGAACCTATTTTATTTATATCGCTGAAAGGCAAGGTTGGTATAATAATGATTGAAATGACATCATAAAGCAATAAGTTATTTGTGAAAACTCAGAATGCAAGGCCAAATTAAACCATATTAAAAAATTCAGCAAGTATGATTAGGTTATGCAAAGCTGTAATATGCAAAGCTGTGATGATTACTTAGTTCAAAGCTTGGGTTTCAAAAGCAGATAGCATGTCAAAGGAAGTGCAAATTTATGGGAGGTTACAGGCTCCACACTTGGATTCCTTTTTTTTTCTGGAAACTAAGTAATATTGCCTCAATCTCAGTCGATGAACTTCAAAAATAACAAGAGGAAAATATATGAATCTTATTAGTTTTCAAGATGTCTGGTTATTTTGTATTATCATCAAGTCTTGTTGGAGTCTGAATTTCAGGATTCACACCTAATGAGCTACTCAGTATCAAAGAAACCTGTTAAGTAGTTATGTTCAGAATAGAAAATAATGGGAGTGTAAAGATGAAGGATAGGTTATCAAGGCGCTTTGAATAATTCAAGTTTATCTTCAACAGTAGCAAATGCCGAATAAATGGGGACATTTAAAAGTTAGTTACATATGCTACATCCTTCCTTGTCAAGTTTCCCACTGTAATTGTAGGCTTCTCAAAATTACTATGCAGATTATTCTATTTTTCTGTGAACTTGTGCAGCCATGTTTAATGAGGAGATTAGCAGGAAAATACCAACAGCAAGATCAGACATTTACATCAGCAACTACACATGTTGGAACAAAACAACATCCCATCTAATTTTTCTTCTTGCTGGGCACAATTTAAACATGTAGGCTCTGATACAAGAACAAAACAAAATAAGATTTATAGCTGTCAATCAGCTGAATGCAGTTTAGAATTTACTAGAAAGATGAGCAAGCTTAAAAAGAATTATGCAATGCTGCTATTTACATGAAAACAATATGATGCTTAGCAAGTTAAATCAATCCATCAATCCATTTGAATCCAATGCAAATATAAAATGACAAAAGTGAATTGATTGAAAGCAGCATTATTGGCTGTTGGAGATTTTGTGTAACTATCTCTCATTAAAATGACAATTTGTGTTGGCCTACATAGGGAATTCAGGATTATAGTGTGGTCAAGTGCCCTTGCAGCCTAGAAAAACAAACCAATGTAAGCACAATATAGTTTCTTGTTCACCACCTCACCAGATCGGGTATGGCATGAGTTAGATGCTTGGATAAGTTCCTTCCAAACCACAATGGCAAGCAATCCCAGGCCAAGTCCAAAGATTAGATGCTGAGTAAAGCTTCCTCTGGACAGTGTGTTCACAGTCTGGGTCTTGTGAATGGCAACATTTTGGAGTGAATGAACCAACCTCTGCAAAGAGACCTCCATTTGGAACTCCAGCCAGGCATATTCCTAAATTTTTCAGCCCAACTACCTTTGTGTAATTGGTCATCCAACAGAACCATTCCATGTAGTTCTACTTTCAAATTCCAGGAAAACAAACAGATGTTCAAACAATTCAGTAGTTCTCGACTTTCAGTCAAACAGCCTCATACTTTCGAAATTAATTGCAAAGGCATTCAAAAGAAAGTATTTTTTTAACATCCCTAAGACTTTTCTCCTGGCCATGATGTGGAGGCACGACTGTTGAACTGGGGTGGAGAAAGTTAAAAGTCACAACACCAGGCTATAGTCCAACAGGTTTATTTGGAAGCACTAGCTACCTGATGAAGGAGCAGCAGTCCAAAAGCTAGTGCTTCCAAACAAACCTGTTGGACTATAACCTGGCATGGTGAGATTTTTAATTTTCTCCTTGCAGCAGTATCCAGAAAATTATACTTCAATCTCTGGAATACCAAGGTCAAACCTGGAAGGTTAGCAACATCAGACTCCTTTTTAGAGCTACAAGTACAGAATTTAAAAGGGGATAATAGGCATCCTCGAACAGAAGATGGGGTTAAGTGACAAGAAATATGGCACAGCTGAATTTCCATTATTTCAATCTGCTGCCCCCCCTTGCACCTACCTGGATAGGGATGGATATTTTACTAAGTTCAGGCACTGAAAAGGTGGGTCAAAGACAGGACATGACATAAATTCATGAAAGTGTTTGAGATATAATCTAACCTAATCTGCCAAAAAAATTGGCAAGCCATGGAATGAAATTCTAAAACAAATTAGTGGAAAATGCATGGCTTGATGAGGGTATTTTTACATACAAGAATAACATACAACATTCATAGCTATCAATCAGCTGAATGCAGTTTAAAATTTAATACAAAGATCTGCAAGCTTAAAACAAATTATGCAATGGTGCTATTTTCATGAAAGTAATATGATGCTTAGCAAGTTAAACCAATCCACATTTGAATCCAATGCAAATATAAAGTGATAAAAACAAATAGATTGAAAGCAGTATTATTGGCTGTTGGAGATTTTGTGTAACTATCTCTCAACATATCAACAGACCATGATTAGCCTATCAGGCAGGTACAACTCCCCGCTTTACTCCCACTTGGGATTTCACCTAAATATAAAGGTCTCGGTGTTCTGTAAGCGATGCCAGCCAAAGCAACAATTCCTGTTCATTTCTTTCAAGGTGACTTCAATGAGCTGGAACCTGCAACATTTATCTACAAAAGTGAAGCATCAAGCCAAAGTTGAAACTATTTCACATTAATGATAAAAGTGTCATCTTAAATACTCAAGTTTGTCCTTCCTGTACCTAGCAAGATCAAAGTGTGATCTATTTTAAACTAATACATGTCCAAAAATATATTATGTAGGTTACTTGCTGTATTTGGAATTCATTATGATTACTATTCCACATTCATAAGTTTTGTCTTTATTTCAGAATTAAATACAAATTAAAAACACAAAGGATACCATTCATTTCTTTGCACGCACACTGTCTCTTTACCTGGAATGGTCTAATCTTATTTCCCTACCCTTATCCCAAATTCTTTAAACAGATTCAATGCTTTATAAATTCCTTCCTAAAATAAGTAATTGTCATATTCCAAAATGTGATACTTCACACTTTGGGTGTCACATCTCTTCCCACTCTGCAACCCATCTGTGTCTTATTGAAATTTTCACACTTCTTTCATTGCTTGTAATGCCTCCAAACATTGATATATTTCAACATAATTCCTCGTGCCTATTTCCAAAACATATACATGAAATTAAAAAAAAGGTGCCCAAGGCACCTATTGGAGACTATATTAACTTAATATTGTCAATCTATAAACACAGTCATTTAGAATTACTCATTTCAACCGTTTCCCAATAATACATTCTGTTTAACAGAACGAGCCATCTCTTTTGTAACCAAGTCTCCTCATCAGAAACCTTCAATAATGCATTGCATTCCCTTTATCTATCCACTGCAAATCAACGAGTTGAACACCATCACGAGTCAGATTAAATGGCCAACCATCTCATTGACTGCTGATTTTTCCTGCAAAACAAGCTTTGCAATTAATTTGTTGCGCTATTTGGAATGTTGAGGATGTGAAAGGCTTTATCAATGAAACTTAATCTAAACACAAAATAATCTTAATTTATTTTAAAGGCTCCACCGTCCTCTTATTGAAAGAGGATGAACGGCTGTCCAGACGATGAATTCTGGGATGGTCTCCTACGACAATGCGCCAAATGTACGAATTGTGGGCATAACCGGCATAGTGGGTGCAAGACGTACTGTGGTTTGTATCCTTTCACTACCTGTTTTTGAAGCCTGTAAACAGCATTTTCGTTTGAAGACAAGACTAAAAATATTCCTTCCTTCAATACCAAAGTAAGAAAGCCAACATCAGCAGGCTCCAGATCAAATCTGGCCATTTCTAACCCGATTTGTATCCTCAATCCAGGTAGAATTCCATCAGCAGGACCCAATTAGAAGCAAGATAATAAAGAGACAGGAAAACGAAAGCCAGTTGACGTGCCTACAGGCTGCACCAATCTAACCCGCCCCACATGAATCACGCAGAGTCCTGGGAGAAGTGGAAAAAAAATTGGAGGGGGAAAACACTTCAGGCCAAATTCTTGATGTTTACATTACAGTGTGGAAACAGGCCCTTCGGCCCAACAAGTCCACACCGCCCTTACCTAACACTACGGGCAATTTAGCCTGACCTGCACATTTTTGTGTCTATGGGAGGAAACCGGAGCACCCGGAGGAAACCGACGCAGACACGGGGAGAACGTGCAAACTCCACAGTCAGTCGCCTGAGGCGGGCATTGAACCCGGGTCTCTGGCGCTGTGAGGCAGCAGTGCTAACCACTGTGCCACCGTGCCACCCGCGAATTCTTCCTCAATCCTAATAAAACACTAAGTATAGCCACTCATTCGTACTTATACAATGGGTATGATTATGTGATGATAAAGCCAATTCTAATATTCCGAATTCTACAGGACTTGCTCAGTGCTCTTACTAAACAGGAGTGAATCCATACCTATCAGACACAGCAATCCATTCCAGAGGTCACGATTCCCTGAAATTAAATGCCACCCATCCTTAGAATCGAATCATTTTTGTAATGAACATAATTTTCCCCCAATTTATCCATCCTATCCAACTAAACATAATCTATTCATTTTAAAGATTATATTAACCAAATGTCAATGTTTATCCAGTGAAGAAAGCCCCAGTGCCTAAATGCTAACCTGATACCTATAACGGTTATAAAGAATTTTACCCTCATCTACCTGATTAGTAATTGAATGGAAACAAGTTAAATTTACCTGATTTTTATTCTGTTGAAATGAATGGGATGGAGATTCGCTCCAATCGATAACTGCCCGGACAGAAATGAAACTCTCCTCCTCTGTCTTCCCCTCAATTTTTAAAAAATTATTTATTATGTCTGTAGCAGTGAATGATCTATGGAAAATACAAGTCGACTTGCTTGCCTTTCACAGGCAAACAGTTTAATGCTCACCACTAACTGAAGTTTTTTTTTTAAAAATCAGATATTTGGAGCTGCAATGAAGCTGCGGGATTTTATTGGGACAAACTGCTGCGCAACTGCATCAAGTGCTCAGATGTGTGTGGGCAACATCCTCAACAATGCTCAGAAATTTGCTATGGTAAGAAATTGGTAACAAATTATCTTGTCATTAGTTATTCTAAGGGTAATGAGTACATAATCAGGATCAGTAACGTCCATGATTATGTTGGCTATCACAAAGTGTCTTTTTCTGCACAGGACTGTACTGCACATATATCTATCTTGAGTACTTGAGTATTGTATTCACGCAGTGGACAATCAGACTTTTCCAGCTGTTTTATGATTTCCATATAGCCAATTTGCTCAGTTGGCTGAATGGCTGTTCGTAATGCAGCATGAAACCAACAGCGTAGGTTTAAATTTCCGCACTGGCTGATGCCCTACTTTCAATCTCACCTCTCACATGAAGCATGGTGACCCTCGGGTTAAACTCATTACCAGTTGGCCCTCTCATGGTCTTCTAGCACTATAGTAACTCTACAACCAATTGCACTCAACAGACATGTTTGAGTGTTAAATTACAGTTTCTTTTCATTATCATGTCCCTGGCCCTGTCCCTTTACACACACACACACACACACGCGCATCAGTGAGAGAGCAGACATGCTACTTGATCATGCACTGCCTTTGGATTATAGTTTAGTAAACCTGATAGGACAGAAGAATAAGACATGTAGCCGAATTAGATGGAATGCTACTTTTATCACACTGGATTCCACTAAATTTTCATGAAACAAGAGTAAGAAATTGAGAGGATGCTTTCACTTTGGTTCTGATTTTACATCCCAACCCAATGCAGTGTCATTTTGAAGAATGATGAGTTGTAACAAAAGCATTTGAACCCATGATTTTATGATGCTGGGAAAGTTGAGCATGAATGCATACTATGGTCCATACACATTCACATTCATAGCATCAACTACACATATGTTGAAATATCCCCTAACCCGCTCCCACCTAACTCTGGCCTGATTTCTCATACATAAAAATAATACCTTCAAGCAAATATCTTGCCAAATAATTTTGTTGAAGGATGGATCTTCCTGGACAGTCCTGATGGTGGATTTTGGAAAGGTGGTATGGAGTTGGGAAGCTATGAAATGGAAAGCTGTCGAGCAGAGACCTCCAGAGGAGCGGAGGTCATTGACAATCGTGGAAACAGTTTGGTGTTCAGTAGTGAGGTCAGGGTTCAAGGGAAAATAGAAGGAAGTATCTGAGAGATAGAATTCAGCATCTGCAAGGTAGAGGTCATCACACCAGAATACACAGACCATTCTTCACCATGGGCATGTAATGCCATAACATGTCCATTCCCAGTCTCTACTGGGAAGTCTCTCTACTTCTTCCTAGGCGGTCCATCCATCTACTACTGCCATTCTTTGCCAGGCTGAGCTCACCTACACTTTTGAACATTTCCCATTTAGTTCATCTCACTTTCTCTAGGTCAAAGGTGTGACCATGGGTCCCACTTATGTTGTCTCTTTGTGGAATATGCAGTATATTCCTTGTTCTGGTCTTACCCAGGGCCCCTCTCACAACTGTTTCTCTGATAGGATTATTGGTGCTGCTTCCTTCTCTTGTCCAGAATTGGAGGAATTCAATTTTTTCTTCCAATTTCCAGCCTTCTCCCTGTCACCTGATCCATCTTGGATTATTCCCTTATCTGCCTTGGCTTCTGTTTCCATTTCAGGGAATAGGCTGACCACAAGTATCTATTACAAACCCATCAATTCTCTCACCGTCCTGTAAGAACTCCTTTTCATTCTCCTTGTTACTCCATCTCATCTGTTCCAGTCATGCCAACTTTTCACATGGGTGCCTTTGAAATGTTTTCATTTTCCTCAACCAAAGATTCCCCCAACTATTGTAGACAGGGCCCTCAGCTATGCTGGACCCATTTCCTGCACTTGTCTCTACTGCTTCCCCTCCAATAATGTTTCCTCTGGTCTTTTCTTTCCACTTGGAAGCTTCAAATCTCCACAATTAAAGTTCAGTGCTACCACTGCCAGCAGAATGCCACCAAATATCACACCACCCCCATTCCTTGTCAATATTCCACAGGGACTGTGCCCTTAGCAATACCAGAGCACACTACTAACACTTCTCTCCTCCATCACCTCACCCCATGTAAATCACAAAGTGCAAAACTTGTCCTTTCACCTCCTTTTGTCTGAGGCATCATTTCCAGGGGAAGCAATGGTTTAATTGTATTCCTTGGTATTTGATTTATTGCATTTGCTCTCAATTCAAACACCTCTAGGTTTGGTCTCACTGGGTGATCCCTTTGTAGACCTCCCCTCTGTCCTTAATAATACCAATCTTCCGAATACTTGCCACTTCAATACACCATCTTGCTGTCATGCTAATACTTTGTCTTAGGCCTGCTGCAGTGCTCCAGTGAAGCTCAACACATGTGGAACAACCACACAGGCACTTCACAGCCTGCAAGACATTGTGTTCAATAACTTCAGGCATGAACAGTCCTCCATCTTGATTACATCACCTTCTTCTCCTCCTTCACATCTTCTCACCCCCCTCAAAACAATTGTTGTTTGCATAGGTCTGCTCTCAGCAAAGCAAATCTGTTTCAAGTATCCACATGAACCATTAGCACCCATTCTACAATGATATTTCTTCTGGATTTTTAGCACTCCCTTTGCCTTTTGATCTAGGAACCATGGCTATCTGTTCTACTCGCTCCTCTATCTGCTCTATCAACAGAGAAAAAAACCCATAATTTTCCAACCTCCTTCAGTTCCAAAAGGAGTTAAACATAACTCAAAACGTTAACACTGTTTCTCTTTCCACAGATGCTGCCAGACCTGCTGAGTTTCTCCAGCATTTTGTTTTTTTATGCTATGACAGTCCTTACCAGCAAGGTGGATTGAAATTTCTGAACTATGGTTGGCAGCCTAACCCAGTGATTAAGTCCTGGATGTCCCTGCTTTGGTAAGTGTAGAAAAGAATGGTGACTGTTTGCTGAGCAGAAATGCAACCTCTTGCAGAGGTACCATGTAACAGGTGGAGATGGCAGTAAGCTCAAATCATGTCAAGTTCTGTTCCTAGGACAAAAAGGAAATAGTTTGCAGACATCCACCAAGCTAAGTCAACTGCCCTTTGCACTGCTGTTTCCTTTAATTCCCTGGGAAGAATGAAAGAAGACATCACCATTTCTCTCTTCTGCATAAAGCTGCACAGGGCAAGAGCAAGGGCAATGTTTATCTCCTGACTGTCTTCCACTGTATAAAAGATGAAGGCCATTTTGTAGGCCCGTCCTAAAATTATTTACTTGGGATATGAGAGCTTTTCTGCAATTTGGTACTGCCATCATGTCCAACACCTGGCAAAGTGCATCTGACTGCAGAGATTGCTAAGTGCATCATGTCTTTAACTGTATTTAGCCTGAAGGCCAAGGCTGTGTCTAGTCAGTTGGAGAACTAGGCAGGTGAAGGCCTTATAAGCAGCATGACAGCATGATATCTTGTTCTGTTGCCAAAAGGGAGCATGTAGGACACAGAATTTAAAGGTGTGGTGCCACCATCCAGCAAATATCAACTTAGTATCTTTTGTATATTCCCCTCCATATTGTTAAACAGCTCTACCATATACACAATTTGTTCTTAATGTGTTTGTGACATTGTATTGGAATTGCTTTGTAACCAGCAGGGTGTCCATTTCATTTAGTGCAGTTTCTTCTTCATATCAGTGACAGATTGTAGTAACATATAGTCTTTCACATTGCAGGACGCATTATCCGAGGACTCAGATCAGCTCAGCAACTGGCACTTAGGCAAGTCATTAGTCAAATGGAAAGAGGAGCACTAAATTAAGTGTTACTTTCAAGTTCAGGCAGGAACGAAAGACAAACGCAAGTAGCTAGCCAGCTCACCATGTCTTCACAGCTGATAGTGAAGAATTGACCTATTGATTCCACAATGTTAAATATACTATATCCCCTCCAGCTACAGTCTCTTTCCTCCATAAGAAGCAATAGCTTTAGGCAAACAGGGTATCTGTCCTTTACCTCAATCATAAACAGCAAATTAGATATGTTGTAGATATTCCTTGCAATTGTTTGGAAGGGCACTATAATCTCTATATTGCAGCCATAGCAACAGACTTCAGGCTTAGTATTTGGCTGGAAGACAGAACACTTGGCAGAGTTTAGTCACAGTACCTTCAGTACACGGTGGCACAGTGGTTAGCACTGCTGCCTCACAGCGCCTGAGACCCGGGTTCAATTCCTGCCTCAGGCGACTGTGTGGAGTTTGCACATTCTCTCCGTGTCTGCGTGGGTTTCCTCCGGGTGCTCCGGTTTCCTCCCACAGTCCAAAGATGTGCAGGTCAGGGGAATTGGCCATGCCAAATTGCCCGTAGTGTTAGGTAAGGGGTAAATGTAGGGGCATGGGTTGGTTGCGCTTCGGCGGGTCGGTGTGGACTCGTTGGGCCGAAGAGCCTGTTTCCACACTGTAATGTAATCTAATCTAATCTACAGTTGAGGTGTGAACATAGGCCTCGTTGGAGACAAAGATATTGCTGCACTCAGACAAAAAACTCTCTCTCATCTAGATTACATGAGTACGTTATCCAGGCTAACTCTCCAAGATAGCATGAGGGTAACAGCAGTTATTAGTTCTTTAAAGTCAAAGACAGCAGAACTCAAATTGTAACAGTGAAAAAGGTCATCATAAAATCATAGTAAAAAACATGAAAACACCTTTAAATGTCTAAACCCAACTAAAGTTTCAAAGCTCTCTGAGATGTCAAATTTAAGGTAGTCTTTCTGTCTGAAATTAGCTTAAACTTGACCCTAAGTGCCCAGAGTTTCACAAGTTATTATCTCCTCCTCATATACAAAGATTCAGAAGACTAACTGTACACTAACTGTATCTTAAAAACCCAAATTACATCATAGAAAAATTGAGCAGAGTTCTCAAACACCCAATTTAAACTGCCCTGGCAGAATGGGAGGCCAGGTCTTTAGTGTAAATTAAGCATGAAAGATTGTTCGATGTATCAGTGCATCTCTCATGTCTGGCTCCATTTAATTTCTGGAACTGATTATACTTCTCCCTCATTTTGAAGGGATCACAAACTCAAAGGAGGATACCCAAACTACTCTGAGACACTGTCTCTCACATGAAGATCATTCCAACATCCTCCTGTTTGTGACTCTGGCAGCAGGTCTCTGTGTTGTTACTTGTGTATTTCTGATGCTGTTAGCTTGCTGTGTCAAGAAGTGGGTTCCTTCCACCTGCAGCACTGAGTCCATCCACAAGACGAATACACCCTCAAAAGGTCAGTAATTACATTCTTAATTTTATTTGCAACAGAAATTTAAAAGGCACAGGAGAACAATGGAAGAGGTGACCAGCAAGTTCTAAAACTGCAGATAGTGAAGTGGATTAACCTCTCGGTTTTAAACTCTGCCATGGAATCTGCATTTCATATCTGGGCTTCCAAACCAGTTTGAGTCTGTGGGAATGATCACAACCTTTACCCGACTGAAAGCCTCAATACTTAAAACGTACATTGGAAAAAGTCTTCCCTTATCTTCAAGAGACCAGCTTTTGAGAAGAAGCAAGTATAGTTGGAAGCCATCGAGTAGCTGAGCAAAAGGGTGAACACTAATCTTTGATCACAGTAGTACAAATATTCATCAGAACAGAACAGGTATACAGCAGGCTTTATTCAAAATATCAATACTGTGATTCAGATCTTCCCACTCATCTCCTGTACAACAACTCTGGCCAGTACCATCCAGTACTCTCTCGAGAATCCTCTTTCAATAATGCTGATTCTCATCTTTTTGACATCTTCTGTAGTCCTCCACAAAATATTGTCCATCCATCCTCTCAATACAATCTATTTCTTATACTCTTAGCTCCCGTTTGCTTTCTGTTGTATAGCGAAATATAGAATGGTGGGAAACCCACCAGTCATTGTCAACCTGACCATCAGGGAGGAATAAAAGATGACAGGGGTCTGAAGAGTGCAGGAAGAGCACACAGCAATTGGAGATGTAGATGTGGGGGTCATCCAGGTGCCAACAGAATTAAGGTATTAAAACAGGAGCAGGTCATTTAGCTCATTGAGTCAGTTTTGAAACTAAACGCCATACACTCACTTTTACCTCATATCCTTCATGTTTTTAGATATATTTATTGCAACCAAATTTGAAATTGATAATTAATTAACATCCAATGCCATTTACAGAAGAGAATTCCAAATCTTTACCACCTTTGGTATGGAGGAGTGTTCCTTAATTGCACACTGAAGAGTTTGTTTGTAATCTTCAGTCAGGGAGTCCTAGACTTTCCATAATCAAAATATAGATCATCAAGAATTGGTTTTCCTCATAATACTTGATCCTTTATCTTCAAATTCCATGGAATAAAAATCAAATTTGTGTAATCTCTCTTGAATGTAACTTATGCTGTTTAAAGCATCATTCTGGTAAATCTACACTGCACCCCCAAGGTCAGTATATCCTACCTATGGGAGGTGCTCAATTACCCAGGTCAGTCTAATTAGAGCTTTCCATTTTGAGATCTAGGATGCTTGGGTTTCTAGATTTGAGACCATCAGTCCAATGTTCTTTGTACCTCCCATTTTTATCTTTTTACCATTTATTAAATACTCTGTTCTAGCTTTTTTAGAACAATGTAGAGTTTGCCTGTATAGAATATCCTCAGCTTCTTTCCTTCAATGAAGCAGATGATGCCCATGTGTAGCAAGATCTAATCAACGGCTTGAGATGGTGGCATATAACCTTTGCACAACAAAGTGCAAGGCAACTATTACCTTCTGCAAGAGTGTGTACACAACTTGTGACTGCTGGAGTGCAAAAGTTACTCTAGAGCTGGTGGCTTACCTCCTGAATTTAAGGCTCTCCATCAACGAAATGGCTTTATCATGGGAAAAAAAAGCTTTCCTCAGGTATCTGAATGGGTGCACTTCTAATACTAAAGCAGCTTAGCACCATTCAGAACCAAACCAATTCACTTCGGATCTTATCCACCAGCTTAAACATCCATATTCTCCACTACTGGCATGTAATTTCTTCGAAATGGACTTCACGGCCACCTAAAGCACAAGGGTAGCAGGTTCATGGGAATACCATCACCTTGTAAGTTCCCTCCAGTAGCGCACTTCCCTGACTTGGATTTGCACTATTGCTTCCTCACTGGGTGAAAATCTTCAAATTCCTGAACAGCATTATTCAGTATTATAATGCCTGAAGCACTCTCATTATATGTACTTCATTGATTAAGATGGTTATTTATCATTACCAAATCAAGGCAACAAGGGGAATGAGGGAAAATTTGTGTAATTGCTGCTCATGTCTAGATCCTGAAAATTAATGTTAATAAACCTTTCTGTTTACATGTAAACTATTGGCCCTTTTAGCTATCCTTACTTATTCTTAGGTTTGACAGAACACTGCTAATGACCCTTAATATTCAAAAGGTTGGAACAATATACAGTAGGTGAAAGCAATAATCTTTAGTAAATGAAATGAGTTACGTAGTCTATGTGTTAGGCTGCACCCTGAATACAAAGTCGAGGAAACGCCCCTTTTGAAGGAACTACATGGGATCTTTGTATCACGAAAGTTAGGTACAAGGTCGAGTCAAATTGCAAGACTATCTGAGGGCGAAAACAGATTCTGTTCCATACTAAAGCAATGAAGTGTTAGATGACAGTAGTGACTAGTTATGTTAAAAGGGGTGTGGATTATAGCTCTAACTTCTGCAGTCTGCATCAGATTATGAAAACATGGCTAGTGTGCACTAGGCCAGGAGGCAGTCAGGAAAATATTTTTGATAATGTTAACTTCACCCAGAATAAGAGTCAGGTGCTCCAACTCTAAATGGGATATTTTAATTGATCAGATGAATGGTCCATTCCATAGCAGGTAAACCAGGCTGCACTACTGGAAGGCTCGCAGAGTTAGTTGGAATTGACCATATTTGGAGGTTGGTTAGCTCAGTTCAACCGGCCAGTTCTTACAAAATCAAGAACAAACAGCTTTTCATATATAGTTAAGTGAAAGAGGTTAGGTATCCCAACAGTTTAAATGGATAAGGCCAGAGTTAAAGAAGAGAAAGTTCAAGTTAGAATTTAAAGTCAGAAAAATCTCTGGGGCTGCAGAAATGATCAAACAGGCAATTAATATGAATGGAGCCTTTGAAAGGACTGATAGTTAAACGGAACAATTTTAATCTATTAAATGTGTATATTTAACTGCCAGAACTAAATGCATAGTGTGACAAGATATTTCCACAGTCCTGAAACTAAAGAGAACTTTATCATAGGACTGAGGTGGTGGCTAATGGAAATATTATATCTCTATCTCTAACAGGAAAAAACAACAATACACAACAAACAAACTAAAACTTTTTAAGTCATTTTGCTTACCCTGGTAGAGGGAAACTTCAAAGATTTTGAATGTGCTGCCTGCTATTTTTGCAATATTGAGATTGTTTCTTCTGACAGATGGACTACTGCAACTGAGTGTTGAAGGAGATGACCATAATCAAAGTATATCCTCCAACCCATCATTATCTGAGCCATCTGAAACTTGTAGTTATTGCTTCTCAGATCAGAGGTTCTCGGATAAAGAACGAAAGATATCGTCAAGCACAGCAACTCATCAGTGCATCCAGATACCATCTGTTCCTAACCAAAGAGTTCTTCCTTCTGCTACAGTTTACAAAGAGAAGCCATTTCAGATCATCTGCTCTCCTTCACAACCCAGCTTAAAAGAAACTCAAAGTTTCCAGGAGAAGTGCCACTTGAATTATTGATGACTTTAAGCTTAAACCACTTATTCTATTAAACGTCAACTGGACTCCCACAAAGCAGTCCCACAGTAAAACTGCTTACACACCCTCCCAATCTGACATTAAAAAGCACAAGATTTAGGACTCTGCTCTAACATCTCATATCCAGATAAAATATGGCCCATGACCCCCTTCAAACAACAGGTAGAGTTGAGGAGAGGTATGGAGAGATCCAGTCTTCATCTTCACAGACAACTTGCACAGAAAAAAAAAAGGACAGGAGTCACATAAGACAAGCATCTGTATTGTAAATACTTCAGTAATAGAAGTTTCAATCGTGATCGTTTAGGTGAGTAATACACTGAACCACATCGCAGCAAAACCGTTTGGTTGTTCACCAATCTGCAGATGCTATACGTCTTTGTGCCTATTGAATGCATGTATGGGATTTGAGACATGTGGAAACATTAGCTAAAATTCTTGCTCCTAATTACCACCTAATGATGTCCTGGAAAATATATTGTCTGTGGGATCAAATAGCCAATAAATACCACCATTCACTGCATACATTTGTGAAGATTAGCTGCAGTCCCTTTTGTAAGGAAGCTGAAACTTCAGTTATGGAAACAAAAAGTAGAAGTCATGCAGGTAGTCACTAGACAAGGTATTAATATGACAGGCAGACCTAGTCATGCCACTTTCAAGCATTAATATTGAGTGCATTGCTATGCCTATTGGATAAGTAATGCATCTTCAGATTTGCATACTAAAAAAATTATTTGCTGATTAATCTTTAGAGTTTTGCTGCTAAGGTGACTCACTCGTAAAGGGAACTCTACAAGAGGATTGCGAAGGTGACTAATGGAAATATAACATCTGATAGGAAAATCACACGACAGACAAGTCAAAATGCTTTAAGTCAAAGTTTGGGAGAAGATTTGTAGCTCGGGTGCTCGTTGTTGTGGTTCAGTTCGCCGAGCTGGGAATTTGTGTTGCAGACGTTTCGTCCCCTGTCTAGGTGACATCCTCAGTGCTTGGGAGCCTCCTGTGAAGCGCTTCTGTGATCTTTCCTCCAGCATTTATAGTGATTTGTATCTGCCGCTTCCGATTGTAAGTTCCAGCTGTCCGCTGCAGTGGCCAGTATATTGGGTCCAGGTCAATGTGCTTATTGATTGAATCTGTGGATGAGTGCCATGCCTCTAGGAATTCCCTGGCTGTTCTCTGTTTGGCTTGTCCTATAATAGTGTTGTCCCAGTCGAACTCATGTTGCTTGTCATCAGAGTGTGTGGCTACTAAGGATAGCTGGTCATGTCGTTTCATGGCTAGTTGGTGTTCATTAGCCACGAAACGACATGACCAGCTATCCTTAGTAGCTACACACTCAGATGACAAGCAACATGAGTTCGACTGGGGCAACACTATTATTATAGGACAAGCCAAACAAAGAACAGCCAGGGAATTCCTAGAGGCATGGCACTCATCCACAGATTCAATCAATAAGCACATCGACCTGGACCCAATATACCGACCACTGCAGCGGACAGCTGGAACTGACAACCAGAAGCGGCAGGTACAAATCAATATAAATGCTGGAGGAAACATCACAGAAGCACTTCACAGGAGGCACCCAAGCACGGAGGATGTCACCTAGACAGGGGACGAAATGTCTGCAACACAAATTCCCAGCTCGGCGAACAGAACCACAACATGCTTTAAGTCAGTTGGCTTACCCTGGTAGTGGGAAATTTCAAAAGATCAGCATACAAAACGAAAATTAGTCAAGACTTAGAAAGGTGGGGAGAAGACATCTCATGTCATTGTCAATTAATATGATTGTTTTTCTTTATTGTATTAGTGCCTGAAGCAAACATGATAGATACAAGTTTAGTTTTAGTGTTTTGGGGTGGCAGTGCAACTTAAGAAAATGATAGCAAGTGCTGTAAATGGAAGGCAGAAAGACTGAGAAGCAAATAGCCTGGGATGTTGCTGGGGGAAATAATGTTGGGAATGAAGAAAGAAAGAGTGAGGGACATGAATGGTCAACTCATGTATTAATAAAACAGGAAATGAAATTGGCGAAAGTGAAAGTTTCCCTTATTTTCTGCATAAATGGGAGATCATTTGAAATACCAAATCAGATATTTCCACAAGTTGGAGTGCTAAAATTTGGATAAGTAGAAAAATGAAGATTTTTGAAAGCACAGCATAAATCCAAAAGTTAATGATAGAGTAAGAAATAAAGTACAACAGTGAAATATACACAATAAAAAGGCAAAGTAAAATTGCCAAAGTAAAAACACAGAATTAAATGATAGCAAACTGACAGCTAAAATATTCTAGCTTCATTGCAGGAAGTTTGTCAGGATTTTCACTGCTACCAGAATGGAGGGAAGATTCAACCGTCATATGGACAGAGCAAGTTGGAAAGTCATCACATTAATCCTTGCAGGAGAAACCATGAATCCAGCACAGGGAAACTTATGTAATGCAATACAAAAACTAAGTCTCCATAATATGAAGACAACATCAGGCATTCTCCCATAGTCAAATGATTTATTTTGACATTTTGCTTTTCCAGAACATGAAAAAAAAATCAAGTGAGATTACAAATGAAATTGGTACTGCAGGCAATACCACAAATGGAGAACTAGAATAACACAGTGGGGGCTGATTTCAAATATACATTACCCTGTCCGGAGGATATTAAATGGGAGTCCTTACATTTCATACTGAGGACAGTGCATTAACAAATGACCCTTAACATGGGATACACTTGAACCACCTGGCATTCCGGGAAACAGTTTCATTTAAGCAGCTTTTGTATATCGAACACTAAGACCCACAAATAAAAAAAAGGACAACAACTCCCAAAATGCACTGTGATTATCCAAGCTCATGAACTGAGCACATCTCCTATAAACTGCTGAGGCTATTCTTTTGTTATCAGCCTCTTGAGGGCAAGGTGTGTGAAAGCAGTCCATATTACAGTTGGATGTTTTCACTTTCCTCTTGCTTTTAAATCCATTCTGCTACGGTGAACTACACATCAGTTGAAGTTGAATGAGAGTCAGTCATTGCAGGACTGACTGACATTCTGAAGACCAAGTGACACGCTTGAGACTTTTGCACAATTGCAGGACTGAAGATCAATGATTAGGAACTCTCCTTTTTGGGTTTAAAAATTAAATCACTGGCAATGACAGCTTTGGAGGTTCTGTAACCTTATTACCAGAATGGATGATGTTGTAGCTAATAGTTAGCAGCTGTCCTTGAATGATAGCAGGACTATCAAAACTATAAAAATTGTAATCCTGTCTTTGCTTTCAGGTCTAAGTTAGTTGACAGTCATTAGCTATTACATCATCATTTCAGGCAAATGTGTGCATGAAATCTGTAACCTTTTTAATCTTTGTTGTATAAATCATTGATTGTACAACTTCACAGTAACATTTAAAAAGTACAGATGGGAATGTTTGTAGGGAACATATCTTACCACAATAGTGGGGATTTTGTCACTTGACTTCAAATGCACAGAGAAAACAATTCTCAAAATGTAGCTTACACTGCCGTGTAGACATTCCACATGCCATACCCAAATACTTAGTTTCTGCCACACTGCACTATACACAGGGGCTGGCATTTGAAATGCCCACATGGTACTTACACCGCATTCACCTACATGTAAACAGCACAGGTTCTACACTTCACTGCAGTTACAAGAAAACCCAATACTTAGAAGGCCCATCTGAAAAGAAGAAACACAAATGAAACACAGCTTTCAAAAACTTTTTCTGCCCACTGATATTCAGAGCTGAGAGTGGTCTGTCTAGAGTCATGCAAGGCACTGTGAAACCTTACTTCGATGACAAGAAAAAACAGAGAGGCAGTGCTCAACTGCAGTAATGACACCACTGGAAGGTTAAGTGGTATGACAGCATTAAAATTAGGATAATTAAAATATGTTTCCATAGTCTGAATGCAGCCTTATTTGGGGATAATGGATTTCCTGTTGCATAGGTTCACTTGTCATGCACTGGAGATCCAAATGTCATTTGCCATATCCCTCCTTTGAGAATAATCTTCAGACAACCCTGAAAAAACAACTGGCTCAATCTCCAGGTCTGTAAACAAGTAATTAAAATTTTCTATCGACACCATAAAGGCAACACAAATGGCACAAACATAAGTAAAGAAGGGATCAAACTGCTTGGAGCAGGTTATACAGCCCAAGCAAATTCAGTTCAAGTACAAAGGATTCTAACTAGAAAATATCAATGATTCCTGCAAAGATAATCTAGAAGATCCCACGACCAAACTTCAAGAATATTAAAATAAAGTGCAATGAATTGACAAAAAAACTCAACATTTCAACAAGGACAAACTGCAGTGGGTTTGATGAAATTGAAAACATGCACACTAGAACCAAAATAAATCAGAGCCAAATTTAGAAATAAAATATGCTAACTTTAAAAAAAATTGGGACAATTGCAGCTACACATTCTCAAAATAAACAAGAAAAACAAATTACGATTGTTGCCTGTCCTCCGTCTATCAAGAAAAGCAAATAATTAAGAAAAATGTACAGGAAGCTGGAACTGCTCTTGAACTGCTCGTGTTGGTTGGATGAAGCTTGGTGGAAGCTTATTGAACTTCCAGCTATTGAAACTCAAAAATATTAACTTTTTAAGAAGAGAAAAGTTGACTTTGGCTAACATGAATGAACAGAACTGCTAGAAGCTGAAATTAGAGAGTTTCACAGAGCCTTGCATTTCTTGACACTAATTTTTTGACAATTAGTGGCTATTGAGAATGCCATCACAATACAGAGAGCTATAGCTACTGGAAAAGAGATACCATGTGTCCTTGAAAATTTCAATGACTGTTCAATCTTCTACTCATGGTGTTTTATCAAGATTGTAGATCAGAAGAACACTGCAACATTTAAAAAGCAAACTATCTTCTTGCGAGTAATGGAAAACAAAGCATTTCTGCCTCAAGTTGCTAAATCAACAGGATATTCAGACATTTGGTACAATAAGGATAACAATGCCTTGGGATACATTACCAATGGCGTACTGAAGAACTGTTCAGAGTCAACAGGAAGCTTGCTGATCATACTAAACAAATTATAATTTCCTAAACCTTCTGTTTTATGAATTTTCATTAATCTCAAAAATTATTAATTTTTGTCTTCAATTCTCAGTGTGTGGCATTCTAAAATGAACAGGACCAGCTACTGTGGAACAATTTATCCAGCAGCTGCTGCTCTCAAACATACTATCTTACTCGAGATATACGCATGGAATATTCAATTACTTGTGAATCATCATTCCAAAAGCAACCAAAACGGAATCAAATCTTAAAAGTGAACAGAATAGGCTGTGTTTCATCGGCATTCCCTCATCTTAGGCTCTCTGGTCTGATCACGTTGTTTCGTTCAATGAAGGCCACTAGGACTGCCATATGGATCGTGCTTTCTGACAAAACAGCAAAAGCTCCCAAACATTGATCTACTGATATACCCCAGACTGCATAACTTAAAAAATAAATCAAGGGGAAGAATCAAGAGCAGTCACTGTGGCCATTATTCAAACTGCAAATGTGCATGTGTGTGTGGTGTGTGCGTGTGTGTATTTTAAGACATGAACACAGACTTTTCCACCACTCAGTGATGTAAGGCCATCTCGAAACACGAGAGTTTGTACAATAAACAAATACTAAGTTCAGTACAGTTTCATTACGGCACAGCTGCTCTGAATCTTGCTCTGACAGGGAAAAAAAAATTAGAACACAGCTAGAATGCAAACAAACCTGGGCCCGATATAGAGATCTGTTGGGTTGCATCAATCTGCAGTCCTCTGGCAATGCGTACATACTGAAAACCTGTCTCAGTACTGCATTCAGTTTTAATGGCCATTTTCTGAAAATAGATGCCCACTAGTTTCATACAGTACTCAATATCTAAATCCACAGAAATGTATCTGCAAGTCAATAATACCATCCATTTGCTCTCAGACCCATCGCATAGTAATGGGTTGGTTTGTCATTGTTGTTGTACACTTGGTCGGCTGGAGCTCAAGCACCATGGAAACAGAAGCTGAGATGTGCACCCTCCCCCCCCCCTCCCTGCGGACATGCGGGCTGCAGCTGCGAGGATGACCCATGCCTCCTCCCATCTCATTCCATCAGGTGTTCAGTCTCACTGCTTCAGACCAAAATCAGTGTCAAGTAGGTTCACTCAGTGCTGACAGTACTTAGAGTTTCAGGTAGGTTGTGTATCGTTCTGAAGGCTTCCCCCAGTCTGATAAGGCTATTCGTATTCAAGGAACTGTTTGTGATAAAACAAGAGATACCTACAGACAAAAGAAATTGCACACTTAAATTTTTGCATTGACATAGTAATGCACCATATACAAAAGAACAACCACAGTATTCTGTAAAAGGGGAGACACCCACTGATGCCATACAGACAATATCAAGCACATAAATGAAGAAGTTAGTGACATAACATCTAGTCAAACACTTCTTAAAATTTTATGCATAATCCATTAAAAGAATGGAACGGGCAGAGAAATCACAGGTAAATACTGGAAGAGTCACAAACAGGGAACAAGCATAACAAACGGAAGGAGAGCTCATGACAGATTGGCAAGATAGATCTTTTGTGGCAACATGACATTAACTTGATGTTTACCAATACAAATGAGAAAGGAAAATTACAAAATGAGATAGAAAAATAACAATGAGAATATCAATTATAGCTACATTTCATTGATGAAAATACGAGGTTACTCACAAACTGGATTTTAGAACAATAGGGCACTAAGCACAAGAGTGTGGCAGTGACCATGTCTAAGGAACAAGTAAAAGCCATACTTGGAACATGAATTACAATTGTGGTTGTTGCATTAAAAACAAGGATGCCTGGGTACTGAACAAATGGCAGAAAAAGCCAAACTGACTCTCGAGGAATGCCAAAGATTCTGGAACTACTTTCTCAAAAGTGAAAGCTGAGGGAGCAATTCATCGAGAGTGCCATTTACCAAAAGTATATTAAATTGAACACAGAGTCTGAAACCAGAAGAGTGGCTCAAGCTTGTAAAAAGACTGTTAGTAACACTTTTTAGATTTAATTTCATAAAGAAAGGGGAAGTGTACAGTAAGCTTGGAAATTTAAGGGAGTACTGGATTATAAAGCACATGGTGGGGGCATGGGACAGTTAGAGAGGGACAGAAAAGATGGAGACAGAGGGGGAGGAGAGAGTAAGATGGAGGAAGGACAGCATGAGAAGGTGGTTAATCTGTAGTTTACAGATGAAATCTATTGATACCTACCCTTCACTGTCTAGCACATCTTTTATGCTAGCCTTGGTGATAATTGCATCATCACACTTAAACCACTGGTCCTTGTGTTGTCGAATGAAGCTGGTATAGTGCCCACTCTCCAGTGTTCCCTGATGATTGACTACTGCAAACAGCGAATACCTGCAGAGAAACAACAGGACAACATGACTGAGCTCTGCAGTAGTGTGCGAAGTAAGACAGGGAAATGCATATTCTACACCGATTCCACTCATTATCTTCAGACATAAATGGATTCTTCACAGCTTTTGCCACAAACAGCTCACAAGTGGCTGATTCATTCTCCATTTGTAATTTTGTTTTAAAAAGGTAGCCAAACCTGCTTGATTTCACACTTTTCTTCTTGTAAAACTCAGAATTTATGCTTAATGTTTTTACAGCTTCTTCAATTTACACACTGCTTCCAATGATGCATCCAAGCATCCATAGCGCAATAAAAGGGAAGAAATTAGTGTAGAATTGTCTAATATGTTTAAGAACTTTACCAGAGAACTGGTTCACTAGATTGTTACAAAAGTGAACAAAATATTCATCTGGATATTAATAAAGATTAGTTGGATACCAACAGGGGTAAAACATTTCCAAAATTTTACAGGAAGCGGCCAATATCAAAGACGACGTGGACAGAGTTTGAAAGCAATCTGGTAATTATCTTAGAGTCAACTACAGCAGAAGGTAAAGGCCATCCAACAGCAGAAGGTAAAGGCCATCCAACAGCAGTAGCCTGCCCAAGATTTCAGGAGGCACACGTGAAGGTTGTTCATTTGAAACTTTCAGGCAAGAATTCTGACAAAACTTGCTAGAGTTCAAAAACAACTTGATAAAAACAGATTATCAATGGTAAAGGCTTTTTCAAGACACTGAGTAAGTGCCTGCATTGCGTTCCTACTAATTTTTAATAAAGTATATGCTAGCAAATTATAATTCCAGTAGTCAGACAAGAATGGTTAATTCTAGTCCCATGGGAACACCACATGAAGGAATCAAGACCAAGGTGCAATATAATGTGTATTTACATAGGAAAATGTACACATTAGAAAGGCAGCTACTGAAACAAGGCAAAAAGCCAAAGGATTTTGACAGCAAGTAACATTAAAAAAAGTGATATCAGCAAATACTGAAGGTGCTTTCTCCAAATGTGATTAACTTACATCAAACCACTCCAAAAGTCACTCAATGTTGTATGCAATTTTACTGCTATGATCTGCAAGCAACCCTAAAAAAAATTGATAAAAAGTTCAACAAAAAGAGAGTTCTTTTGAGAGGACGAAAACAGAAGTTGCTAGTGAAACTTAGTTGGTCTGGCAGTATCTGTGGGAAGAAAGCAGAGATAACATATCAAATTCATTGACTCTTCATCAGAACTCAATGAAGAGGAGTCACTGGACTTAAAACATTAACTTTGCTTTATTCCCACAAATACTGCCAGACTTGCAGAGATTTACCAGCAATTTGTTTTTGTTTCAGATCTCCAGCATCCGCAGTTTTTTTGTTTCATTCTTGAGGGGAAATCATTCCATATGTTTAAGACTTAAATAAAAATGGACTGGAAGCAATGAAGAAGCTATTAAAGTGAGAGCGCCAAGGAATGCTTGTAAAATACTCTGCAACTCAACCAGTGCTACAGTTCACAGAAATGAAGTGTTGCATTTATTCAACATCTTCTAGGGAAAAATGTCATCAGACTTGAATTGGGTTCCACTGACACCTTAGTAAAAGGAAGAGTTGAGACAGATTTGAAGATCAGGGACATACTTACAACATCGCTGTTCTCTAAAAAATGGTAGAAAAAGCAATTTATAATGCTTAAGAGGGATCAAAGTTTGGCATGTTGAAAAGCCAGTGCTAAGATTCGTGGAATATGGTGGTGATCAGTATGGTCTGATTTCCTCTGGATTTTATTGATTCAAAGCCTTCAAAAATAAACTTGTTTAGTTGGGAGGAGAGGAGAACAAAATTGAAGTGTTCAAATGCATAGAAAATGTAAGCAAGTAACATTTTAAACATAGACAAAATAAATGGCCACAGACAAGACAGACAGAACAAACTCTTATTTTAGTAGTTTTTAACACATCAGTGAAGAATTAAACAAATATCTAGCTAAGAGAGTAATTTAAGAATAATGTAAAAAAGACTAATGTTTGTAATGCCTAGAATGGAGATTCAAACACTATGGGACAACACAAATGTTCCCCCCCTCCAAGAGTCCAAAAGGGGAAATCGGCAACCATATATTGAGGCATTTTATCTAATTACCTTACCGGTGACCTTTTAACTGTGCTTATTCATTTCCTAAAATAATAAAGTTGGATGGAGTCAAAGACTGGTTTATTAGAACAGATAGTCAATTGTCATCATGTTCTATGTTTTGTTTTTATGGAAGCTTCTTTCCCCATTAATGGGATTCTCTCTCAGGAACTCATGAAACACACTCACCTGCAGGTGTTCAGGAATGTATTACAATGTTAAATGATTGTTGGGAGTGAGACTTTCCCACGTAAAGTAATTCCACACGTTAATGAGTGAGGCACTATTCTTATTGAATACGTTCGGATAACAAAAAGACTCACTTGTGATTGGGTTGCTTGCCAGTTATGATGTCATGCCCACACATACACACAAGATGCATCTCTCTCAGCCTGTGTTCACATAGGACTCTGGAATGAACAAGTGCACTCACTAAGAACAGGCCTCTCCTTCCCACAACTATACAGATTATCGTAAAGTACTCAGCAAGGTTTGAATATCAACTGGATCTTCAGATTAAGTTCCAAGAACAAGCCTCAGCTGGGTATGTTTATTTGTTGCAGATGTTTGTACACCAGAAGGATGATGTGTTTGATGTGTAAAGTTTTTATAATGGGCAGTGAACTCTTAACTACAATTTATAAAATTAAATCAGACATCAAAACACTCGAGGAAACAGTGAACACCAAACAACGTCAGCAACAGAGATCAAAAACAAAAAGTGACTTTGTCTCTCAAGTAAAGTTAAGTTTATACCAAGCTCAAATCAAAAGTGAGTATTTATTTGTTATAAGTCCTTAAACATTTTTATTTGATTGTTAAAAGCTCTTCCTAAGATTTAATAAACTCTTGACAATGTAAAACAGTAATCTATACATTCTGCAGTATTATTCACTTGGGTGTGATGCAAACAGCCAACATGCTGGGACTCATACTCATCAGAATTGTTAAGTGAGGAACAATCAGTTGTGCAATTTTGTGCCACCAATAAAATGGAAGTTCCTAAGGAACTAAATGTGACTAGTCTGCACTCAAATGCAGTTAGCTGTAAAAACATTGCTTTGTGATGGACTTTCACAACAGTGTGCTCTCCAGACAACTGATCCAATAGTACTGTTAGAGGAGCATTTCTGTGCATTTTAGCAAATGCAAACAAAGCTGTTTAAACTTACTTATTGTCATTGTTTAGACTATCCACAGGCTGTTGGTACTGTCCGTTCATCCTGCTCTCTTTACTACAAGAAAAATAAAGTATGTTAAAGCACATTTTAGTATCATAAGGTGTCTATTTACACAAACATACATAGCAAAACAACTACACTTCAACTAGGAAGGACCAATAAGCTTTCATTAGTAATTACACTAATACACCCTTGTTACAGTTTGAGTACGGTCGCAGCACAATCAGTAATTAAGATCAGGGCTATAACATCTGATCTACATAAAGCAAACAAGATACCCTACATGAGCCTGATGGAGAAATAATGATTAAGTGAAACTACCACTTGCGAACTGTATTATTAGGCTCAACAGGATATGGCCATTTTAAAACAGCCACAAACCAAACGTATACTCATCTCAAAGGACTGTAGGTGACAACAGGAAAATGGCAGATATTCTAAACTAATATTTTGCATTGGTCTTCACAGTAGAGGATAGTATAAACATCTTAAAATAGTATCAGGTAAGCAGTGCCAATGTGATGGTGGTGGTGGTGAAGACTCTTGTAATAGTCAAAAGAGGATCAAAGTATTGGACAAATTAATGGGACTGGAGTCAGGCCCTTCACCAAAACCTGATGGCCTTTGTCTACAGGGTTTTAAAGGAAGTGACAGCAGAGATAGTGGAAGCATTGGTCAAAAATATTCTAGGACTAACTCAATTCTGGAAGGGTTCCACCACATTGGAAAACCATGAATAACAGAAATACAGAAAGCAAGAAACAGTCAACCCAACACTGGGGAAAACGCTCATGTTTACTGTTAAGTAGGAAATCGCAGGATATTCAGAAATGTTCAGTGCAATCTAAGCAGAGCCAACTTGTTCTGTGAAAAGAAAATCATGCTCGATAAATGTGCCAGTGTTCTTTGAAGATATAAGAATCAGGTTGATAAAAGGGAACTGGTATATGATTTCCAGTAACTATTTGATGATTGCTACATAAAAAAGGTTTTGTACATGATAGCTCACAGGATTAGGGATAATGCAGCAGCATGGAGTGAGGATTTTTTAATAAACAGAAAACCGATTTGGGATCAACAGGCCCCTCTCAAGTACAAAAGATGCAACTAATGGGGTACTACAAGTAAATGCCCTACCTGCTAATGTAGTCTACTCAGCCACATTAGGGAGATTTAAACAATTCTTAGATAAGCACATGGATGATTTTGGGATAGTGTAGGGGGATGAACTGAGAATAGTTCACAGGTCAGCGCAACATTGAGGGCCAAAGGGCCTGTTCTGCGCTGTATTGTTCTATGTTTGGGTGTCAATTATGTACTATCAATATTAATGATATGGGAATAGGAAAGTGTAATGTTTCCAAACTTGCTCATGATACAAAATTGGTGGGAAGGTATAATGACAGAAAGGCCAAGAAACTTCTGGAGCTTCTCAAGCCCCTGCAGTCATTCACCAGGGAGTTTTTAATTCAGAAGTAGATTTCACTAGCTAGGCCAGCATTTATTGCTCATTCCTAATTGCCTTGGAGAGGGTAGTGAGGATCTTTCTTGAAACATTGCAGTCCATTTGGTGTAGGAACACCCACGACAATCTCAGGGAGGGAGTTCCGACATTTTAACCCATTGACTCTGAAGGAACAGTGATATACCTCCAAGTCAGGATTGTGCGCGGTTTGGAGGACAGCTTGCTACTGGTGGTGTTTACCTTGTAACTATCGCCCTGATCTGTCTACAGGTAGTGAACGTGGTTTTGGAAGGTGCTGTCTCAACAACCTTGGTGACTGGCCCTCGTGCATCTTGTCCGGATAGTACACTGGTGCAATGGTGGTAGAGGGAGTGGGTGATAATGGATACAGTGCAAACCAAACAGACTGCTGTGTTCTGGATAGAGTCAAGCTTCTTGACTGTTGTTGGAGCTGCACTCATTCAGACAAAATGTGAAATATTCCAACATACTATTCACTTGTGCCTTGTAAATGCTGGACAGCCTTTGGGGATTTAGGAGAGCAATTACAAAATTACTACAATATTTGTATGGCTAGTCCAGGTCAGTTTCTGGTCAACGACAATTCCCAAGATGTTGATACTGGAGTCGGGGCGAGGGGTTTAGTGATGGTGATGCCATTGAATGTCAAGATGCAATAATTATTTTTTTTTGTTGGAGATGGTCATTGTCTGGCACTGTGGTGCAAATGTTACTTGCAACTGGTTAGCCCAAGCTAGCATATTGTTCAGGTCTTGCTACATTTGGTCATGGGCTGTTTCAGTATCTGAAGAGTCACGAATGGTGTTGGACATCAGCAAGCATCACCACTTCTGACCTTATAATGGGTGGTACATCATGGATGAAGCAGCTGAAGGCAGCAGGGCTGAGAGCCTGAGGAACTCCTGTAGAGATGTCCTGGAGTGGAGATGACTGACCTTTAAATATTTGGGCAGGGGATTCTAAAATTAGTCTAATTTTATGAGGGGTGATAGAAATAGGAAAGATGTCAGACGTAGTTTCTTTACTCAGAATAGGAGGAGCGTGGAATGCACTGCCTGCAACAGTAGTAGACTTGACAACTTCATTTAAATGGTCATTGGCTAAACCTATGGATGAAAATGGGATAGTGTCGCTTAGATGGGCTTCAGATTGGTTCCACTGGTTGGTGCAACATCGAGGACCGAAGGGCCTGTACTGTGCTGTATTGTTCTATGTTCTCTGGTACTCTGGTCATACACAGGAAGGGACTGATTTTTAAACGATGGAGCAATCAGTGTGCCTGATGGCTCCGCCTTGAACCATAACACCATATTTAAAATGTTTCTACCATCCCAGAATGAGTAGCTTAATAAGCAGCGATCCTTCTATCCCTCATCAAGGAAACTGGAATGTTACAATGGTAGAAGCTAGCAGAACTTGGGTTAAAATTAACTTCCAACACATGACTATACTTTCAAGCTCCATTGCAGTGTTCAGTTGTGTGTCAGAGATGCGGTTTTTTGGATTAGACATTAAATAGAGGATTTCCATGCTCCCTCAGGTACTGTATTGAAAGAGAGTCTCTGTCACTATTTATCTTTCAACGACTAAGCAAAACATGTTTGGGGTCCTTATTCCATTAATGTTTGTGGGACTGTGCACAAATTGGCTGCAAATGTTTCTTATATTGCAATTTTGACTACATTTTAAAAGATGCTTCACCAGCTCAAAAGTGTTTACAATGTCAAGGTTGTCAGAACATGTGAAAAGACAAAGGATTGAATTGCTAACTTGGTTTCTCTTTCCACAGATGCTACCTGACTAAGTATTTCCAGCACTCTGTTTTTATTGTAAGAAACCCAGTAGTCATTTAAAGGCCAAAGGAACTGCAGATGTCGGAAATCAGAAACCAAACAGAAATTGCTAGAAAATGCAGCAGGTCATCTATGGAGAGAAAGCAGAGTTAACATTTCGGGTTCAGTGACCCTCCTTCAGAACTGATGATAGCTAGGAAAAACTTGTTTTTTTAATGCAGAAGATAGAATCTGGGAGGGGGCTGGGTAAGTAAACAATAGATGGAGAGAGACCTCAGAGTGGGGTAGGCAGTTGGACAAAGGAGCGGATAACCACCAGCCTATGAGAACAAGTAGCTGCTAATGGGGATCATTAGAATCATAGAATACCAACAGTTGGAAACAGGCCATTCGGCCCAACAACCTTCCGAAGAGTAATCCACCCTCCCTACCCTATATTTAGCCCTGACTAATGCACCTAACCTACACATCCCTGAACACCAAGGGCATTTTAGCATAACCAATTCACCTAACCTGCAAATCTTTGGACTGTGAGAGGAAACTGAAGCACCCAGAGAAAACCATGCAGACACAAAGTAAATGTGCAAACTCCACACAGACAGACAGTCGCAGGAGGCTGGAATCAAACCTGTGTCTCTGGCGCTGTGAGGCTGCAGTGCTAACCACTGAGCCACCATGCCATCCATTAATAGGTAACAATGGCTTGTGTGTAATAGCAGTCCATGTGATAACAAGGCCTGGTGTGGGGATTGGGACAAGGGCATGAAAGAAGGTACCTCAAGCCCTAAAATTACTGAAATCAGAAGGCTGTAGAGTTCCCAAACGTAAAATGAGGTGCTGTTCTCCCAGCTAGCACTGAGCTTTGCTGAGACACACATTTGCTAGGGAGCAAGGTGTGTTGCAGTGGCAGGCATCTGGAAGCTCCTTCCCCCCATCCTATCTTCTGCATAAAAAAAAAAATCCTAGCTATCATCAGTTCTGAAGGATCATTGGACCAGAACCATTAACTCTGCTTTCTCTCCATGGGTACTGCCAGACCTGTGGAGCTTTTCCAGCAATTTCTGTTTTGTTAGGCATGTAAAGGCAACTGACTCAATTTTTAAAACAGTCATCATGTACCAACAACGCTCTGGCACTCAATGATGCTACAGGCTTTATACTACAGACACTTGGATCTAGGTCCAAACCAGAACTAAACAGATAGAAGACCGCTTTCTAGAACAGTCTAAAATTATGTTAATTTGGGTCTCTCAATGTTCCTCCAGTGATGGCAGTGATCCACAGAATAAAAGTGCCAGGTACATTAAATAGCGAAACATTTTGGTAGGCATTCATCCTAGAAGCTCTGTCAGTGTTGGAGAGCTGCACCTATTGCTTACTATGATTCCAATGAACCCTCAATATTTCACATTTCAGCCTTTACATTGTCATCACTGGATTTCTGTTACAGCCAAGATAAATAATTCGGGTGAAGTGACAAGCACAACTCCAGCAAAACCAACTCGTTTATCAAAACAAAAGATAGCGTCAAGATTGGTCTTCAGTTCATTGACTTACATGGTTTCTAAATGGAGCGGTCAACCTCAAAATTACACAATGTCCGACTGACATTACTCACTTTCTCCTATGCCCCACTGATAACACTATTCCCCCTCCCTCATCCAACATGTTCATCCAAATCCCCTCACCCTGATAATGCAAAGCTTCCCTCATTTAACATTAACAACTCCCCATTCCACTCCCACTCTCCCTCAAAAAATGCTAGTTTTCTCCCCACACATTCCCCAACAATGCTGACCCTCTGTTGTGAGGAGTTGAAGATTACAGATACAGAAGGTGGTTGTGAGTTTTGATGCTCAAGTACACATACATTTTCGAGTTGTGCACCTTAACACGATTTAATCCTGCTAAGAAAAGTTCCAAACAAATCACTGCAAAAGCTAGGATACTTATAGTGAAATAATCCAAGTTTCCTTTGATAGGTCCATCTGTTCCCATTAACATAGGAATGCAGAAGTTATCTTGGCAGGATAGAGCCAGCACTTGTTCTAATCAACAGCAAGGAACTCATCTGGTACTTATTCATTCATTAGACAATGCCATCAAAACCAATTTGTCTTACTTTTTTTGTCAGACTTTGATGTGCAGATCAAATATTCCTCTAGCTGTTAAGTACATTAGGACACCAAGGGATATTATGTAAAAGGAGTAGAATCTCATGTTTTCTTATAAACTAATGAGGGCTTCATGAATGAAATTATGAAAATGGACAGGTACCTGGAAGCCATAAATGGTGTCATGTCCAGCTCCAGTGGAAAAGAGACGTATGTAGTGATCTTTCGCCGTAACTTAGCCGAGTGTTCAAAACGCTGCACAAAGTAGAGTAAAGGTCAGCTTGGTTTGTCTATCAACGATCAGCTCAATTTTAAAACAATCCAGCTTTCTTATCTGGTTTTGTTATTGGTAGTATCTGTTAAGACTCAAGATGAAATTACTTCAATTAAAAATGAAACCAAGCAGTTTCACAGGCACAAAACTGGCAATCGCAAACACTCAGGTCCATACCAGCAACATTGGGCTAACTCTGGCTAACTAACTGCCAGAAAACCATTGACACTTCCTTGATAATTCAGCAGATCAATGTATTATTTCCTTCTATTCTATACCACATATTTATATGAGTATCCAATAAAACAGATTTTCTTTTTCAAGTGCTGTATACAATATCATTCAAAAGCTAAAAATTGCTACTAGCTTTGTGCATTGCAACACAGACTGAAAGTTCTATACATTGAATCATATGTTCCTTGAGCCATCCATTCCTTTAAAGGAAGCAGGTAGGTGAAACAGTTAGTGTCACTATTTTGCTTGAATTCTATTCTAATAGAGAAGAAACTTTAGTACATTGCATTTAACAACCTCATTCCTCAAGTGGTAATTCTTGTGATACAAAAAGGCTATTCAGAGGATCTTGAAACACTTATTCTGCTCTGACAAACCAGCTGCAGATAATGGAATGCTAACTGCATTCACAAAAAGTCAACGTAAATCCTTCCAGATTCTGTGAAATTGCAACTTACTTTGAGATGAAAACAAGCCACTATGGGAAGTTTCTTCATTGTAAGCTGTTTTGTTGACTCTTGATAACTATGGCAACCACTACATTTTATTTTGGCACTGCTTCCAAGATGCTCAGGTCTTGTAAACCTGTGAAAAAAATTAATGAAAAATACAGATTAATATCACAATATTTTAAAAAGTACTGGGATGAAGATAACGTTGACAATAGAAGGTTTATTGCGTATCCCCAAGTTCACAAGGCTTAGAGAGGTAACCACCTAGAATTGGATTTACATGTAGCTAAAAATAATTTCAGGTGTTAAGAAAAAAAAAGTTCTATTTCCAGAATGAAGATTGTGAATCAATTGCATTTTTCAATTGATTCACAATTTCAACACTACAATTTTGATGATACTCTTTGATGGCAGGCCTAAACTCACCAGATCTTACTCAATTTGATTTCACAATCAGCTGGGGTAGCATTTGACTGAACAATCTCTGGTTTGCTAGCCAAATTCATAACCAACAGGTTTTCAGGTATTAAACTACTCACTCAATGGAAACAGATCAATGATTTACAAGGGTAAATAACTCCAAATTGTCCTTTTCCCACACAATAACATTTCTGTGAATTAATTGCAAGCTGGATGTACGCTATTGGTCGTAAGGAAAACACTAATTGCCTGAAGAATAGAACACCTTGTAACCAAGCCAGAGTTTAGAAATGTTAGTTTAAGTATTTTCTAATTAGAGAAAAGATTACAGGATATGGAGCTTGAAGGAAAAACATTGGTATAAACATTGGCAAATGGTAATAATCTCAAAAAAACAATGTAGCAGGAATAGCCAAAGAAAAAAACTTGGAAAACTTTCAATAATGATATTCAGTGTGAGCATGACTTGAATGTTTTCTCATTGTGCGCAACATCAGCCGTTTATAACATATAATAAGAAAAAGAATGACCCACATCATCAGAAGTTGGACAAGAGGCAAAGGGAGGACTATTGTTAGGAGAAGCATTCTTCGTCCTTTGAAACCACATCATGATAAGAGAAAAGTTGAAGCAAAATAGGGAAGATTTGAATTAAGTGCCTAGTAGGATATCTGTGATTTCAAATCGATGCAGTGCTCACTAAGTTGAACTTCTATGAAAGTCAGAAAAGATGATCAGGGTACTAGTGATTAGAATATATAGTTCAGAAGAATCAGGTCTTCTCAATATGGAGGAGCACCAGCAGGGCAGGCTGTTAGTTTGTAGAATCTCCAGGTTGAGTGAATTTGTGTAGATGCTTTCAAGCTGTCAGAGGCTTAGAACGTGAGAACTGAAAAGGTATCTCAATGTCTGTAAATCTGGAAACACAGTCAATTAAGAAATTAAGGAGATAGTATAAAAGTGATATTTCATTGGGATTGAACATAAGGATATTCCTGGAAAAGTTTGGAAAAATGTTTTACTATTTAAGATTTGTCTAAACTGTCAATATACAAGCTTTTTCCCCCCAGTGTAAAAGAAATCATTCTTTAGAAGATTACCTTTGGCACTCTTGTGTAAATATATTGGCACTGAATTCAGGGATAAGAAAGGAATGAGGCAATGATTGGTTACAAGATCCTTTAAACAAAGTTGAGACAAACAAAATTGGATCTCTACTTCACTCATTTGTGATAAATGAAAATTACATGCTAAATGCTTGTACCATTAAAAAAAATTGTTTAAAATTTTGCAAAGGTACTAAACACTCCACCATACAATCAGACATCAAACATATACCTCAAAAAGGCATTAACTACTATATCTCCATTCTTGCACATACCCACACAAATCAAAACTCTGTGCACCAAAAATCAGCATCAAGAAGGTACCTTCGTAGACAGTCTGTAAGTGTGGTAGTTCCAGAGGACATATGGCTTTCTCCATTCACAACATTCCCATCAGAGCCTGGACTTAAGGGCCAGAATGGCGTAGAAGACCCAGGTAAGTCCAGGCTGATGTCCCAGAAAGGATCTATTGTAGTGGAGACACCGCTGGAGTAAATTAAAAAAAAAGTTATCACATGGTCACTGTGATGACTAGTGATCAGATGTCATCCTGTCACTATGGGCAGCTCAATTCAGCATAACCTGTCATTGTAGGAACAATCGAATGAACAGAGAAGTTATTACACAGCAATAATGTAATTCAAACCAATTTGTATTGGCGATTACCTGTGCAAGCAGTTGTCCAAATTTCATACCCACAACAATCAAAATGGTAGCTAAAGCCCAATATCTCTTTTGATCTACCTCAGATTTAATGGAGTGCATCTGGCTGATTTGGGATTTAGCACTTCAAGAAATAGAAACCAATTTAAAGCTTAACGCAAGACCACCTTGCAGCACATCTTTCATTCAAGCAAGTTCGTAAAATTGTTGCTTCATTTTGTTTTCGTCAAGGTTACCATTGTTACCAACAGCTTAACTGTTGTTCAATTATCCTGCAGCACCATGACTAGCTGTAGAAATGTAAACAGGTTCAAACAGCTAACTTCCACCCCCAACTCTAAAAATTTATACTTAAGAATCTGTACCTTGGTACTTGAGATGGTGCCGTAGCAGCAACTTGTAAACTTCTCATTGTACTCATTTGAGTATTGAGACAATACAGCTAATTCTAATTCAATAGGAAGGGGAAGCTGATTGAGGACTCAGTCTGTCTAATACAAAACCAAATTGACTTGGGATGGTCTCTGTCCTTTCTCCAGTTAAATTGTTTCAATTAGAATTCATTCAAAGGTCATTGTTATTCATGACAAATAATTTAAGTCATTTTAATTAAGAAACATATAGTGAAATGCAGATAACCTGAAATTCCAATTGTGATGAAGTTGGCAGCCATTCCCACTGGTAGAATAGGAAATAGAACACAAGAACACCAGTGGTAGGCTGAAGTTCCAGACTGGTAACTCTAGATTAGTTGAACTTGGGCACTCATATCTGGGCAACCCAACCAGAGTGGAATAAGATCACACTAGTGTGTGAAATCACAGATGACAGCTATGAAATAATCTCACCCATAACTGTCTGAATATCAGAGACAGGCATTTTTAATATACTGTTTTACCACCTTTCACCAGATTGTTCTTTGTTTAAAAAAAGATTAAATTTATAAATGGTACAAAAAAAGGACTTGCCACTATCATGGTTTGTGCCAACATGGATGGCACCAAAAAGCTGATGTTTCTTGCAATTGGCAAGCCCAAGCAATTACATTGCTTTGTCAATGTTTAGATACCACCCACACAGTACAAGGCGAACAAAACTGCCCTGTATGACCCCTTCAGGGGTTGATCTGGAGAGTGGATAAAATGCATCAATGGAAGAAAAGGAAGATCATCACCCTGAAGAGTCCAAATGAAGGCCCATACACGGACCCGCATTTTCCTAGCTGACGCCACAAGGTCATAGCGATGCTCTGGGTTTTCACACTGGGACACAAAAACACAGAAGAACAGGTTTGCCTGCATTGACAACATGCAGGACTTGTCTGAAGACACCATGGTAAACACAAAAAGATTGACATTTTCCAGGGCTAACTCTCAAAGTTTGGCAATTCCTTTTGCTGTAAAAGGTCAAACCATTGTAAGGCATGAACAACTTGACGATAAAGATATTTTCCACATTTTTGCTGGACCACTTATCGCGTGTTTCTTTTGATAAAGGCATTTGTGGGCAAAGAAAAATTACATTGGGACTTCTACAGCTACCTTCGGGCCCTGGTTACCACAAATTTATGGGTGACTTCAGCGCCACCCTCCCCCCAAGATTTGACTTCTTGCTGGTTTGCTATAAACAGAACAGAATGTAATGCTAAGAATTTGATTTATTGCAGGATTTGAATTAAGCATCCTGGGCATATACTTAAATTGCAACATGCAATGGCATGGAAGATTACAAATCTTTGAATATTTACAGGACTGGAGTTACATTATGCAACTTTTTAAAAAAAAAACAACATAAGGATCAGTACAGAAAAAAGTTCAATGATAATCATCGAGGACACTGAATTCTGAATGGGCAGGGTTGATGATTTGAATTTCCATTAAGACTTGGTTTTTATAAAATCACTGAACAATACTAAAACTTGAACTAATGTTTTCACTAATAAAGCTGCAATTTTCTAACTCTCTCAAGTTACCACTGATGAAGTAAGTATCAGCAATGTACAGTTTACTGCTTTCCAACCAGATTGTTCAACAAGGCTTCAATTACAAACCTTAAACAAAAGCGATTCACTTACTGGCAGACTTGGCAAGTGACGTCAGACTGCAGTCCTCCAGTGAAGATTTGGTCAATAATGCAGTTACAGTGGTTTGGATTACTGGCTTTCTTCCCATTATCGTCACCTATATGAAAATGTGATTTTTAAAATATGGTGAGTCTTTATTTACAGAGAATTTTAAGAATTAACTTCAAACAGACATAATATACAAACAAATACTGCTGAATTCATCTTTCGCTAGTTATTTCAAACATGATTAGCAATAAAACAAGAATAGCAATTGTTAACATTTATGATATCAACATCTAACACATTAACATAAACAGTTAACACTTGACAACACTTCTAAATCAAACTTCTCTTCAAACTTCTCTCTTCAAACTTAAAATCACTTTTGCATGCAGTCAGAAACAATGTTTCTTTGCTTTGCACAACCATATTGTTGCTGTGCACAATCCCTTTAAGAATGACAGGTACATGCACATCTTCAGAAACACTGATTTGTTTCTTGCATATGAAACAAAGTACTGCAACCTCACTCCTCTGGGAAAAGAGTGAAGCTTCTTGTGATCGTAATAGCATCAGTCAGCTGGACCTCACATAGAATGAATTCCCTAATAGGAGCAGATTAACAGTCCCAGAGAGCCTTGATTGACAGATAAAAAGGAGGAACTTCAGAGTTCATGTGAAAATAAAGGGTGACTTGGTGATAGGATACCAGCCCGTCTGGAGTTATTTCAGTTTCAACATTGAAACAAAATTTGACAAGAGTTACTTTAGTCTTGCTGCTATGTACACATTAATACTCAAATTGAACGGAAGGAGGAATACAAATCCACTTGGGCCAGTGATACTCCAGCCAATGTATATGGACAAGACTAAGGACAAAGCATTGGAATTTGGGTGACAAGCTCCATAGCTTTAATTGCCCTCAATTAAAAAGGACTAAAAAGAGGACTTTATTAGAAATTACACAACTGATAAAATGAACTAGTGAAAGCAGAATGTGAAATCACAAACTGAGCTATGGGCTGTAACAGACTAAGAACTCATGGAGTAACAGCAAGCAATAAAGACTTAATTCCTCTAGAGCAAATATATACATTTTGAGGCAATATGAATTAGTGTTTGGTTTATCTGATATGCAGACTACTCATGCTATTCAACCCAAATGTGATGTTTAAAGTTCAAGAGCAGAATGTTAGGTCCAGAACTGTGGGTTCTTGGTCCCACATGGTTTAAAAATAAAAGAGATGTTCAGCTTCCATGTCACCCAGGGTAAAAATCATTTTTTAAACATCTATTTTCAATTGTGGACCAAAATGGAAGAAAGGCCATTTGTGGGCGGCACGGTGGCACGCACTGCTGCCTCACAGCGCCAGAGACCCGGGTTCAATTCCCGCCTCAGGCAACTGTCTGTGTGGAGTTTGCACATTCTCCCTGTGTCTGCGTGGGTTTCCTCCGGGTGCTCCGGTTTCCTCCCACAGTCCAAAGAATGTGCAGGTTAGGTGAATTGGCCATGTTAAATTGCCCATAGTGTTAGATGAAGGAGTAAATGTAGGGGAATGGGTCTGGGTGGGTTGCCCTTCAGAGGGTCAGTTTGGACTTGTTGGGCCGAAGGGCCTGTTTCCACACTGTCAGTAATGCAATCTAAAAAGAAGGAATTACCGCACTTTTAAAAACAAAGTTACTTGAACTAACTTGTGTACACTGTTGATATGTTCAAGCAGTGTGGGAAGGCACCTAAGATGCCACACGACCAAGTGCATGTGTTCAAAACGAGCTTCAGATTGTTCAAATCAGCTGATTGACCGACCTCTGAGGAAGGTCACTCAACCTGAAAATGTTAACTGATTTCTCTCCAGAGATGCTGTCAAACCTACTGAACTTCTCCAGCAATATGTTTTTGTTTCTGATTTACAGCATCCACAGTTCTTTCAGTTTTTGTTTGTGTTTACACAATATAGCTAGTATGGCCCCGTGGTCTAGGATGCTGGGTTTTAGCTTTAGTATTGCAGGAAACAAGGTTTCTGAATCCCACCCCTACTAAAATATTTCAGTTGGCGTCTACCACTCCCTGGCTAAGGAACCCTGGTTGGTGAACTGGCAGGAGTTAGAGGCCAAGGTCCCAAATTCTTTATGGCGCTAGTCAGGACTCTCAGAATATTATCTTGCAAGGGTTAGGGTTAGGCACTGATCATCAAACTGTTGGTGGGCTCCTTGCTGTGGTACGGGCTGGTCTCTATGATTCTTTGCACAGCTTTGTCAAAAAATTAAGTTGTGGATTACCTTCTTCTGGGATGAGATGATATACTGAGTTGCCACAGAGTCGCCCCATTACGAAGGGTGGTCAATCAACGGTGTCTCTCCACACCCAAATGGTGACTTTGTGCCTTTCGACCCTTAAGCAATATCTTTACATCGAGCCTCTTTACAGATAGTGCACTGTGGTGACATTTTCTTCCACCAGGTGCCAACCTCAACTGTGACATGCTGCTCCTGCTCATAGGCCATGAGGCTCTCCAGGTCTTGCTCGGGACATTACCCATCTTTTTACCAGGACTCGATAATATCTCGAGCATGGTCAACTTATGTTGCACCTTCCCATCATGAATAATAGTAGCTGTCAGATAGCTGCCATTCAGGAATGTGCATTTCCATCAACATGGGTTCAATTGGCTTGGAGAAGAAATACCATGGCAAGGAGAAAGGGCGAGAGAACAGAAGCAAGGACGTGTGGTTGGATGCTGCCTCCAGCATTAGTGAGCAGACCAGTAGTGGACATCCAACTCATGGTCACACGATCCCTTGCCCAAAAACAGAGGTGCACAGATCCAAAATCATGCACTGACTGGAGCAGGTTCAGGTATGGTGGTGGGATGCCATCTGCATATATTCGCTTAGAATGAACTTTACAATCTGTCCCAGGTTCTAGAACCTTGCTCAGGAGCCCATGCCTCTTAACCAGAGTCACCTCATGGAAAGGCCCTCTGTCCTTCTGTCTGGCAGAGGGTTTTCCTGTACAGGCTGCTACTGCAGCACATCAACTTCTTTATCTGCTGCCCAGACATAACTTTCATTTCGCTGTTGGCTAGTGGCAGTCTCTGGTGGGGGGAGCGCTCTCTCTCTCTCTCTCTCTATGTGGGAGTCCTCCTGCTTGTCATCAGAGATCTATACATCAATGAAATAAAAGAACTGGAGACATTTTGCTCTGCATTTATCCCTTACTTGGATTTAACAAATGAACAATGCCATTGTTATACACAGTCAGTCCGTCTACAACACGATGGTTGCATTCTTGAGCAACCCCACGTTATAGAGAAAAAAAAATCACGCTTTAGAAACAGCGTTTAAAGTGTTGGCACTATAATCACATTGCAGCCAAGGCATGTTTTAAAAGTTTGCGCTGTAGAACAGCATCCTCAATTCATCAATCACGTTACAGTGAACTTGTGCTGACGAAACATGCATTATAATAGAATGACCTGTACTTTAAAACAGATTTGCAGAGTCTTTTGTAAATGTCCTCAATAGAAAAATAAGCCTTTACAATTAATTTTCACCTGTTCTCTGTTCAGGTTTAAGCAAAAAGATTACAAGAGAACCCCAAAAAGAAACATCTCAGAAATCGAAAGCTGTGAACACTTCTGGAGGGGGCTAAAATGAAAACCTTTCAGAATTGTGGAAAAAAAGGACATGTTTTAATTGAACTGTACAGGAGAATCAAATAGCTCCCTTGACCATGTGTCTCACTTTCACGATGATCATGGCTGATCTGGTTGTGAACTGAACTACATTTTCCTGCCTTACCCAATGTACAAGGGTTAGTGCTGCTGCCTGGAATACATTCAATGATTCAGGTTTCACTGCTCTCTGGGGAACAGAATTACCAAAACCAGCACCACAAAACAAAAAAAAAGTTCATCTCCAACTTAAAGAAAAATCCAGTTTTACACCATGTACCCTAGTGTTAACCCACCTCCGCCAGGGAATGACCCTTTGAACATCTACTCTTCAAGCTCCTACTATTCCATCCAAACAGTCAATCCAGTCACTAACCTCAGCCCCTTTGTAGACTCTTTGCGACTAACTCAAAACCGCTTTCCTCCTTCTAGTTCAAATACCTTGAAAATTACCATATAAATTCTTCCAGCTTAGAGTCTTCATCAAGTAAAACTTGCTGCTAGGGTGAAAACTCTCTTCAGAACTCAAAACTGGATTGTTCTGTTTGGGAGGAACCGTTCACATCAACCAAACTTTGGATTCTTCACAGCTTCTAAGCAAGTAGTAAAGGAGTTGCGTCTGGCCAGTTCTCTCAGTGGGTCAAACTTTATAATATACCATCAAATATCACAGGACTTCTGCCAGACACTTAGATCTTTAAAAAAAAAATTACCTTCACAGAACTGAAGCCAAAAATCTGTCTTAATTTTCAAAAGGTTGAAATTCCAAAAGTGATAATATCTTCTATACCTTCATCAAAACAACAGTAAATAGTTGAAGGTCCACTGACCTGTGACATTCACAGATTACAGTTTGCTAACCTGAAAATAATCACTTATCCTAATTGTGTCCTATTACATCAATAATTCACCATCTGCGCCAATATAATACCACGAACACCACGAGCTCCTATTTTGCACAATAACCTTTCCGAATGCTTTTTTATCACATTACCCAGACTACACCTACTACTTACTTCCCTTTTATCCACCCTGCTGGTTACATCCTCAAGGAAGTCAAATAAATTGCAAATGTCATTTGCCCTTCATAAAACCATACCAACTCAGCCAGATTGCAAACTTCTTGCCATTGCCATTGCCTCTTTAGTGATAGAAAGTAGCATTTGTGTAATGACGGATGTTAAGCTCACTGGTTTATCACTTCCTTATTTGGCTCCCTTATTTCTTGAACTGATGCAAACATCCCAAGTTGCATTCTTGCATGTTGCACTGCATGCATACTACTGTGAAGTTAGAGCAAGAGAAATATTTTAAATTGGCACCATAATTCTGTCTTGCCTCCCTGCACCACAATAGGTAATACACTTGAATAATCACAGGTTTGGTTCTGGAAAGGTAAAATTCTTCTATATGCCATTAATTACACATTGCTTCAGAGATCTTGGAGGTGGATCCATTGTACACCCAAACCTAGACTCAACCTATGCTACCATCCACATGTCATAACACTGGCCCTGGCTTTACAATGTTGCACAAACAGTTACCTACACATTACTGACTTGAAATGATAAATGCCTGTTTTAAAAATAGAACAGTTTGACCCAATACTAGTGCCAAAGGTCAACACTACACAACAGAAACCAGACTGCCTACAGAATTTTTTTGACAGCCCATCCATTCACAAAGGAAAAGATCTGTGTTTGGGGGCTTGGAGTACAGATGGTATCAAATTAGGGAAGGTCCATTCTAAAGACAAAATAATTCTGCTTTATCATAAAGAAATAAAGATTTTGTTGAAGTTAAAACCAGCTTCTGCCAACATTCTGACACTCCACAGCTTGAAGAATCTCAATCTTATCATTCTTTCCGTGACTTGTACTGAAAGGATTTGCAGATAAATGTAATGGCTGCTATCAAGCAATAAGCAAGCTGTATTTGCAATTTGTTTTAGTTTTCTTAAATATTCCAGTGAAAGCAATCTTTATATTTCCAAGGTTTCACCACTGCATCAGTTCCAACCTAAAATCCTTCAAATATTGTTTTGTTCCAATTCTGGCCTCTTGTGCATCTGCTTCCTCCACTCAATTCTAAACAGACATACCTTTAACTCTTGCTCTAATGATTAAATTCTTTGCATAGCATTAAACAAAACTTACCAAATTACAACACAGCAATAAGTAAAAACATTTGATCAAAGGCCAGGCTACTTAAAAATTTAAGCCGCTGGTAAAACTTAGTAATTATCCTAGAGTGTCAGGGACACTCTCCACAGAGGAGAAACAAAAACACCAATGACTATCTTCCACATTTGTGACTAACTGCGTAATTTTATTTTTAAAGGAATATATAGACTCATGACCAACAAAGGCCTCAGCTTTGTTAGAGATCTATAATTGGTCCATACCTTTGCAGTGCCTATGTAGAACATCTAGTGCAGCAATCAGAAACTCATGTGCATCCTGCTGCTCGTACCCTGCTAAATGCCGTGCATGTGTCCAAACCAGATGCAATAACCTATATGGAATATGTGGTGAGCGGTAACCAGAGTAAAACTGTATGAAAAGAAAAGAAACATTGAAAAAATGAAAAACTATCATACATACAGTAATTAAAATCAAACATTATTGCAAGTAAATGAATCAGCATACTCGATTGAATATGCTTGAATTATGCAAGAACATTGAGTGTTCTCTGACAAAGCCGCTGTCCCTAATTAGATAGGTCAGACATTTTAGAGTGCTGACGCCTTGGTAACTAGATGGAAGGCTACATTCAGAGGAAATAAGATGCTTCATTTTCACAAGAACCTGGTGAACCATGAATCAGTATTCTCCTTTGAACACAATAAAAACATGAACAGACTCTAGAAAAAAATTTCAGGCTGAAAAGAGTCTCCCAGAACATGTAATACAACAATAAATTTGGTGAAAAACAGACATTTTTGTATATGCTTAATTTTGTAGATTGCATATTGGCATCAAGAATTTTAGAAAGGAAGCAAATGTAAAACCTGTCCTTATACTTCAGTGATTTACAGGCAAATCAATACCCACGGAGCCACTTCTTTGCCTGGTGCTGATTGGATTAAGCACTCAGCACAGTTCAGAGAATGTCTGTTGTGACTAGTTTGTTGACAAACCTTTTTGAAGGTGATCACCATTTTGTGTAAGATACTTAAGTAAGTAAAAGCAAAATGTCTGAGGGAGTGTTAGAGCTTTGAAACGTGAAAGCGCATTAGGCTTTAAAGAGAGAAAGGTTAAACACTGAAATTGAATCCAAAGCAGTAAAAATGTTTAAAATGGGATCTGCTGGCATCTGAAAGAGTGAAAATGGGCCACTTAAATATTTCAAGTAAGATTCTTTGTCAAAAGAAAAATCTGTTCATAGCTATTTTTATTTGTCTAAGAAATTTGCACAGTAACAGAAAAAACTCTTGAAACACAGACATTAGAATGGCTATTGAAATAGGTTTTACTCAAAGTTTTGGATTTAATGTCACAGTAATGTGAAAGGAATAGCATGATGTTAGCTGATGCTACAGTGAAGTGAATTGCATTGACAGTAATTTATTTAGACACACCAATGACTGTTTGACATCTGTTGTCTTGTTGAATTGTTGTTTCAGATCCTGAAGTTCACAAATAAGAGCTACAGTCTAGAACAGAAGAAAACTTTTAATACCAAAAGGAGAGGTTCATACATTTAATGAAGCATGTTTAACTGTAAATAGAAGCTTTAAAAACTAAAAACTGAACATGTTAAGGCTGTTGGCATGAGGTAGTCACTGATGTTGCCTTTTCTCCTATTTGATACACACAATTATAAATTAGCACTGATAACAAATTAGAGGCCATTGTGCACCATCCCCAATGCAGCTAATCTGTTGATAAGTACTCACCTCCTGAAATAGCCTAGACATTTCACAAACCAGACAGCAATTGGGACTTTGCATTTCACATTTGTGTCGGTCAGAAAGGAAAAAATCCCGGAGTAGTGGAGTGTGGGTAAGTGCCTGGACAATGCAGTTCATGAAGCAGGTGTTCCCTAGATTTATTAGGCCTCTGAGACCTGAAACAAGAAACAAAAAACAAAGTTAAAGGAACAGCACGTGGCATTTCTTTCATATTGGGTCAATTTGCTGTAAATATTAAACTAAATGCACTTCGGTTAAAAAAAACTAAACCTTCCATTAACACTAATTTTATTTTGAAGATTAACAAGGCTATTAGCAAGAAATGCATTTACCAACAAGCGCATTTGTTCTTCGTAGCTGCAATACAAGGTCACAAATTTAGCCAAAGTACATTTTTTTTATTCTTCTGGGGATGACAAAAGCTTTAACATTTTAGAACAAAATTTGGGTCTGATGGATGAATTGGTCCTGCTCCATTATTATGAGTTTTAATTCAATAAAATTTTAGAAAAACAATTGCGTTCAGATTATCCTCTCAGTTCCCATTCCCAGATCATTTCATATTCTATAGTAAACAGTAACAACAACATGGATCTCCAGTGCTCACTGATTTATTGTTTGGAATAACACTCACTCATCCCTTGCTTCACCCAATCATCAGGATATCAGTAATAAACTTTTTCCACTTTCATAAGTGTCTGAGTTTGCCCTGGCCTCAACTAATTTGCTCCTGTGGGCCTCAGTCAGGACACAAAACACGTCTATGCCAATCCAATGTTCAACAACATACATATTTCGATTTAAGCAATGTTCAATTTTAAACTTACTGTTCAAATCTTTCCTTGGTTTTGCTCCTCCCAAGCTCTGAACTCCTCTGTAGCCCCAAAACTCTTATTTCTTGTGGTCTTCCAATTCTTACTCCTTCAACAATTCTGATTTCAATTGCTCAACCACTGCATTGCGCCTTCAGCTAGCTGGCCCTTAAGCTTTGGAATTCCATTCCTAAAGCCCTCAACATAATGTTTCTTCATAAGACACTCTTTAAAACTCTATGCTGACCAAGCTGTTGCAGATTCTGTTTGCTTACAATGTTCCATTGATGTGGCCTTACTTGAAAGATTTGGCGATTCGAGTTATAGAAGGTTCATGAGGACAACAAATTTCTACCTTAAATTAGAAATTTAAAGTGCAATAATGGCTATTATCTAGCCAATGCATTAACTCAGTAAAATGCTCAACGTTTCAACTGACAGGCAGCTGAAATTATGGACTGGTGAACAAGAAAGACATTTTCAGCACACTGCCTTCTGAAATGATTTCAATAAACTATACCTGGTTACCAGCCTGTTACTAACATTGGTAGTTGCAACTATATCAGTAAGAGGGACTACCAGTTCTTGTGGAGATGAATTTCTGTCTTGGTACTGAGGTACATTATCACATTGCTAAAATTGGATCAATTAGAACAATTAGAATAGATCTAGCAGCTCAAAATTGGATAGTCAAAGATACTGTGGGCTATACATTCTTATGGTCTGGCATAGCTTTCCTGGACTGGATATTGAGCAAGGGAGCCAAAACTATTTCAATATGAAATGTCGGACAGTATGTCAACAGCAACCATTTATACCCAAAATTGGAGGTAACAACATGGTGAAGCTCTAATGTACATGTTACGTAGGCCAAGTAGTAGAAGCATGTTATTTTTCTGATCTTCTTGCCAACAGAGATATATCAAAGTTCTGCCATCCTGCTGCTTCCAGATATAAATGGAAGAGGCTTCATGAGAATGCACATTCCCAAATGTTAATGGAGCACATTAAAAAGTTACTTCTGGCTGAAAGATTACAAATGTGGATAGTTGACCTAGCTTAGCCTCGAAGGTCTCCAACATAACAGCAGTCCATTTTTAGCCAAGTTGATTCACTCCTCAAGCCATCAAGAAGTGGCTGTAGACAGATAAGCAAAGTCTTTGGGACTGACAGCATCCTTACTACAGCCCTGAAAACATGGCCCAGGACTAAATACACAAGCTATTCCATTAAACAGCAACTGTAGGGTTTAAATTTGCATAGATATCTTCTGCCCACAATTTCAAATGAGCTAATTATCACTTGGGAGGCTATCCGGAACATTGTGATAGAAAGCAGCACAATCAGAGGGACATCAACAGTGCTATCAAGCAGCACTTACTCATGAATAGCTTGCCTGTTGATGCTCAGTTTGAGTTTCACAAGAACCACTCAGCTCAACCTCATTTCAGCCTTAGTCCAAAAAGGTGGACTAAAAAGCCCAATCCAAATGCAAGGCAAGAGTAACTGCCCTCAACACAAAGGCTGCCTTTTTCAGAAAATGGGACCAAGAACCGCTAAGAAAGCTGAAAACAGTATTGGGGGTTATGGCAAACTTGCCAATTTCAGTCACATGTGACACAAAGGAAACATTTGCAGCTGCTGGGGATCCATCCTTTGTTCCAGGCTATCCCACTGCAGGACATTGAGTCTAGAATTCTGTCTTGACAATCTTCAGCTGCTCCAACAATCTCCATAAGGTCAGAAGTAGGAATATTCACCAAAGATTGCATTGTTCAGTTTGCCTTAATTGCCTGGGAAATTGGGAGTCGTCCATGATTTAATACAGCAAGACCTGGTCAACATTCAAGCTTGGGATGATAAAGTGCAGATTACATTCACTATACGCAATTTCCAGGTTATGGACATTCTACATCTCTCCCTTGACTTTGACAATGGGACAGTGCCATTGTCAAACCTCCATTATCAACATTCTGACCACTGACTCGAAATTGGATAAAGAATGGGGATACTATAGCTAGAACTGCATGTCAGAGACTTAGAATTTCACAGAGTGACAGACGTTCTGAATCTTCAAAGCTTATTCATCATCTACAAAAGTAAAGTCAAGATAGACAGAACACTTCCAGATTGCCTGGATAACTGCTGCTCCAACCACATTTCAAGAGCTTGAAACCATCCCAGAAAAAAAAGTATCTAGCTTGATCATCACGCCATGTTAAACATGATCATTTCCTCCAAACTAGCACAGACTGGCAGTGTACACCATCTGCAATATGCCCTGCAGAACTTGCTAATGTTTCTTCAACAGCACCTTCCAAACCTGTGACATCTGCCACCTACAAAGAAAAATGCGGTGGCAAGTTCACCACAACACCACCGCACCTCCAAGTTATACAGTACCCTGAATGAGAAATATATCAACACTCCATTAAAAAAGGTCAAAAACCTGGAACTCCCTATCCAATAAGAAAATAATTGGACTATGTTATTCACGTTGCAATTGTTTAGAAGGTGGTAGCTCATTACCATAACTAGTTGCATTTAATAGCACTTCAAAAGAAAAACAATCCAAACTCTTTATAGGAACATTACAGATTAACTCAGACACCATGCCACATAAAGGAAATAGATTAAAGAGATGGTGGCCCCAAGAGATAAGGAGCACATTAAAAGGAGAGGAATATAGAAAGTGATTTGTGGGGTGAGTATAGAATTCCAGAAGAGAGAACCTGGGTAGCTACTGGCATGACCACCAGCAATGGTGGAGCAGTTGAAGTCAGAGACTATTAAAAAAAACCACAATCGGAAGATTGGCAGGAATATATTAAAACTAAACCAAGCCATGAGATAAAGGCATTGAATACAGTTTGACACCTTAGATAAGCAGAGGTACAGCTGAAAACAATTGGTCTCTGTGATTGTGCAGATTTATACTGAAGCTTATTCCAGGACTAAATACACCAGAGATTGTACACAATTTGATTCAGCCTCAAACATTAGCCTGGCTAAAGAATGGAGCTCACAGATAGGAAACAAAGAGGTTATGATAATGCCTTCCCGAATTTGAGGTGGGGCAAATTTCTGCTCATCTTTTATTAGGGCAGCATGGTGGCTCAGCGGTTAGCACTATTACCTCACAACAAGGATAGGATGGTCGTTTGAGGAAGGGCTGAAAATTTCTTTCCCTTGGAGGTAGTTGGGGGCACATGAGGAGACGGCAAGTTTGACAGAGGGGTTATACCTGAGAAGCACAAATATTAACCAATTTGATAATCGGAAATGAAAGTTAAGTGCTCAATAGTTTAGTAGGAAGAGCAAAATAGGTGCACATTATATCGTGAACTCAGGGATAAGAAAGCAAACAAAACATTCAAGCCTTGAAGGGAACATTCAAATTCAGAGCAACGATAGTGGGTGAGAATAACCTTAGTGAAGATTTTGATGGGCTAGAAGGGAGGGAAACAATCAAACAACCTTAAATATTTGCAAAAACAGGTCCATGAGTTTCTTGCACTAATTTGAGAGACTGGAGAGGCAATTGGAGGGGAAGGGGGGGGTTGTTTAAAAACCTATTTCCAGAAACTAGATATTATTTTTCCCGCATCTGGATGATCTTTGAACAGTTAACAATTTTACTGACAGAGAGCACTGCGCAATAGCATGAAGTGGTCTCCTCAGATCTGACTATGAATGATTAAACTAATTGTTTAAAGATATTGAATCTGTACATCTTGAATTTAAAAGGGAGAAATGAGTAGTATACTGGGGACAATTAAAGCAAAAAAAGGGAAATTGTTCAAGTGAGTAAAGGCTTCATAAAGCTGATAGAAGGGTTAATTTGGGATGGAATGTCTTACCACCAATATGCAAATCCTGTGAATGAAAATCATTTAAACCAATGATGGAGCTCTGCTGGGACCTTGTCAAGTAGCTGCAACTCAAAGCAAATTAGGAAATGTCTTGTTACATTGTGAAAGTAGTGTAACCTTGCAATGTTCAGCCTCTCAGAAATCATTCAAGTCCTTGAAGTCAAGACTGCAGAAATTTCCTTGGTTTTTCACTAATGCTTATGTGCAGTTTTAAGAGGCTTAAAGAACATCCAGATATAAGTTATCCAAATGAACATTACATGAGAAAAACGTTGATATCCACTCAAATTTAACTGGCTACAGATGGTAAAATGAGACAAATCTTAATTAGACTACTGCATACTATTCATTCATCTACTATACATATACTAAAAGTAGCACTGTCCAATATCCCTGTTGTATGGTTCCAACAGCTTTATAATTTCTTTCAAAGAGCTAGCCAAGTTGAGAGAGAATGTGTGGATTTGCTTTGACAGTGATTTAATACAGATAATTTTGACATGAGAAATTATTACACTATTTTTTCTTAAACTCTTTCAATTATCTTTTAGTTTTTATGGGAAGTGGATAACCCTAGCAAGGTCCGCATTTATCATTCATTCTAAATTACCCTCAAGACGACAGTGATGGGCTGTCTTTTTGTACCTCCCACCTTTATTAATGAAGCAGCTGAAGATGGTTGGGCTACTAACGAACAATGGGTTTTTATGGCACTGTGCTATTCCCTTGTCTCTGAGCCAGGAAGTCTGGATCCAAGTCACATCTGCTTCAGGAGTGCTACAACATATCTGAAATACTTGTTCAAAAATATCTACCCTTAGGAACTCCCACCTGATGTTGATGCATGAATATCAATTCAATTCCCTCCCCTTTTTTGCTAAAACTGAGGGTTGCCCAATCCAGTAGGTACAACGATAATACACTTTAGTCACAGAAGAACATTGAATAGTCTTCAATCTTAAAACAGAAGGAATCAGAGCATTGGAGCAATTTATGGCAATTGGTTATATGGATAATGATACTACTTCGCAGACTTACATGTTCAATTGTTTTAACAAGATATCCAACCTGTCTGTTGAAAGAAAACACAATCTCAACTTTGTGAATTTTAAGCTTTGTTGACTTTTAGTTATTCTGTTCTCCATCACAGGCTACATTAGATACCAGTGATAGCTATAATGATTTATTTTAAGAGCCATTTTAACAAGTACGGACTTTTAGCACTTGGAATCTGTAATCAATCTGTACCTCCTGCTAATATTTGGAATTATTATTGGGATGCAAGTTGGATTAATCTATACAGCCATTTTCTAGCAGATTCCAGCAACATAACGAAAGCATACAGTGCCCCTCACTGGCAGTTTGGGAAGTTGCAGCTGAAAAGAGGAGCAATCCACAAGATTGCTGCAATTCAAACAATGATGAAAAAAACATGGGTAGTGTTTATTTTAATTTGTGTTAACTTCAATGCAAGCATAAAATTAGACATCACACAAGAATCTCAATCAAAGATTTAGGGGCAAATGGCTTTGCATTCAGCCAGCCAATTTTGGTGTCATCCAATTCTGATAAAATAGTTATCTACCAGAAACGTCAATCCAGCGCCGCATGACTTGAGTATTTGTAGCATTTTCTACTCTTACTTCAATTTAATAATTTATTTTTACATAAGTGGTTTTAGTGATTCACCATCAGCAAGCTATGGATGACAGCTTCCACCACTTCATCTGGCAGCTCATCCCATACACTCACCACCCTCTGAGTGAAAACGTTGCTCCTTAGGTCTCTATTATATCTTTCCCCTCTCACCTTAAACCTATGCCCTCTAGTTCTGGACTCCCCCACCCCAGGGAAAAGACTTTGTCTATTTATCCTATCCATGCCCCTCAAGATCTTATAAACCTCTACAAGGTCACCCCTCAGCCTCTGACAGTCCTGCGAAAACAACCCCAGCCTATTCAGCCTGTCCCTAAAGTGCAAACACTCCAACCCTGGCAACATCCTTGTAAATATTTTCTGAACCCTTTCAAGTTTCATGACATCCTTCATATATCAGGGAGACCAGAACTTAAAATAATATTCCAAAAGTGGCCTAACCAATGTCCTGTACAGCTGCAACATGACTTCCCAACTTCTATACTCAATGCTCTGATCAATAAAGGAAAGCATACAAAACGCCTTCTTCACTATTCCTGTCTACCTGAGATTCCACTATGAACCTGCACTCCAAGGTCTCTTAGTTCAGCAACACTTCCCAGGACCTTACCATTAAGTGTACAAGTCCTAATTTGCCTTTCCAAAACATAGCACCTCACATTTATCTAAATTAAACTCCATCTGCCACTACTCAGCCCATTAGCCCATCTAATCAAGATCCTGTTGTACTCCTTTGCTGTCCACCACACCTCCAATTTCAGTGTTATCTACAAACTTACTATGCCTCTGATACTCACATCCAAATCATTTATATAAATGATGAAAAGAAGTGGACCCAGCACCAATCCTTGCAGCACAGCACTGGTCACAGGCCTCCAGACTGAAAAGCAACCCTACACAACTGGTTCTGCGTCCAAATAGCTAGCTCTCCCTGTACTCTTGCTAACCAGTTGCCTGTCAAATGCCTTACTGAAGTCCATACAGATCACATCCACCACTCTGCCCTCATCAACCTTCTGTTATTTCTTCAAAAAAACTCAAGTTAATGAGACATAGTTTCCCATGCACAAAGCCATGTTGACTATCCCTAATCAGTCTTTGCCTATCGAAATACATATAAATCCTGTTCCTCAGAATGCCCTCCAACAACTTGCCCGCAACCAATGTCAGCTCACCAGTCTATAGTTCCCTGGCTTTTCTTTACCATCCTTCTTAAATAGTGGCACCACATTAGCGAATCTCCAGTCTTCTGGCACCTCATCTGTGACTATCGATGATACAAATATCTCCGCAAGGGGCCCAGCAATTACCTTCCTAGCTTCTCACAGAGTTCTTGGGTACATCTGATCAGGTCCTGAGGATTTATCCACCTTTATGCAATATGGACATTTTTCAAGATGTCATAGAAGGTACAGCACAAAAACAGAACCTTCAGTCCAACTCATCCATGCCGACCAGATATCCTATACAAATCTGGTCCCATTTGCCAGCGTTTAACCCATATCCCTCTAAACCATTCTTATTCATATACCCACCCAGATGTCTTTTAAATGTTGTAATTGTGCCAGCCTCCACAACTTTCCATGGCAGCTCATTCCATACATGTACCACCCTTCATGAAAACATTATCCCTTGGATCCCTTTTATATCTCTCCCCTCCCCACTCACCTTAAACCTATGTCCTCTCCCATCCCAGGGAAAAGATCTTGTCTGTTTATCCTATCCATGTCCCCCTACAAGTTTGTAAAATCATAAAAGCCTCAGTCTCTGACACCCCAGGAAAAATAGCCTCAGCCTATTCAGTCTCTTCCTATAACTCAAATCCTCCAGGCCTGGCAACATCCTTGCAAATCTTTTCTGAATCCTTTCAAGTTTCAGAACATCGTTCCTATAGGAGGCAGACCAGACTTGCATGCCATACATTTGGCTCTGATATAACGCGACAGTTCTGTTCTTGTACAATCTTGCATTAAGAATACTGCATAATAGCTGTGCCACTTAAATTAATGGGCTGGAATTGCGTTATAACTAATAAAGATAAGGAAAGTTTGTGTTCTAAAACTAAAAGTGTAAATTCTTCAATCACATTAAAAGCCAATTCACATTGAAGAAACACGTGTTATAGCAGAATCGACCATGCTCATGAGTGTATATATGCACAGATCATTGGAGGTGACATCAGGTTAAGAGAGCATCTAAAACACGTAGTGTTCTTGGCTTTATTAATAGGAGCATCATGTACAATGCAATGAAGTGATATTTAACTTGTACAAAACCATATTACATGGAAGACATGAACACATTGAAGAATGTAGAAGCAATTTACACGAATGATTCCAGGAATAAGAAACTTCAATTATGAGGGTAGACCAGGGAAATCAAGACTGTTCTCCTTGGAGAGATGGCTGAGGGGAGATTTGATGGAGGTTTACAAAATCATGAGTGGACTGGATACAGTAGATAAGAAAAAGCTGTTCCTGCTTATAAGAGAGAAAAAGAATGAAAAGGCATAAATTTAAATGATGAGGACATGAAATAAGGGTAACATGGGGCAAAAAACATTTTCACACAGTGAGCTGTTAAGATATGGAATGCAATGCGTGGAAATCTGGCAGATGCAGGTTCAATTGAGGCATTCAAGAAGGCATTAAATGATTATTTGGATAGAAATGGGGAGCAGTATAGGAGGAAAAGGTCAAGAGATTGGCATTGGTGAATATAATGGCACAGGCGAAATGGACTGACCTCCATCTGCAAATGTAACAATCCTTGATTCTGGGTACCATTTAACATGGTCATGAAGTATGGCTCTTCCTCTCCCAAATAAAAATGTTAAACAAAATCAAACAAGATTTAGACAGAGGGAACTGACAACTTACAAGTTGGGAGTCACAAATCACCCAAGGTTGGATAAATCTTAAATTCAACCCGTCACTTTCAGTCTTAATGTCAAAGTGAAACACGTCACCCAGCGAATATAACTATAAATTACAGGCATGCATTTGCCGACATATTCACTAGATTATGTTTTCCCAATACTATGCAGTCCAGGTAGGAGTATGGTATGCACATTTAGGACCGCAGTCAAAAATAGGAGACTGATATATGAAAAATAGTTCAAGAAATGAACCAAGCTCAGGGAGCTTGAAGAAAGGGGCTTCATGTATTTTTATGTAGTCTTTCAAAAGTATGCCATTTAAGTCTATGGTTTTTTTTGTGCAAGAATCTATTTAACAGCTAAATATTTAAATGCACTCAATCACAAGAAGCAACACCACCTGCAGTCCTTCATAACCTTCCTACCAGAAGGTGACTAACATCACATCATGTATCTTTTGAAGTTAACATACATCACTTCATGAACGGTGCATGTAACAAATTTTCACTGTTGAAAAGACATGTTTTGAATGCCAAACCCTCCTCAATGCAACAGTGGTTGTGTTTTAATCTACTCCAGATCTTGATTTGAAGCCAACTGTAATTTAACAAAAAGATTAGATAGATCCCTGTACCAAAAATAGATTGCAAAATGAGAGATAAAAGGTTAAAGAGATCTAAGGGAAGACAACAATGGATTCATACAATAGGTGATCTGTAAGTGACAACAGTTGGGACTGGAGGTTGGGACAAAGAAAACAGTTTCTATCCCTGTCTTTCCCAGAACTTATTTCACCCGAATGAATCAACATGGCAGGGGAAGGCAGAGACTGCAACCTCTAACCAATAAAATGTGAAAAAGATCTTTGCCTGTTTCCTTAAACTTTCTTTTAAAAAAAAACTGACACTTTATGGAAACAGGCAAAGATCTTTCCATTTGTATGTTTGATTTTCCCAGGGTTGGTGATGTCATTTCCTATGGTGATGTCATTTCCTGTTCTCAGGGGGTGGTAAATGGGATCCAAGTCCATGTGTTTGTTGAGAGTGTTCCGGTTGGAATGTCATGCTTCTAGGAATTCTCATGCGTGCCTCTATTTGGCTTGTCCTAGGATGGATGTGTTGTCCCAGTCGAAGTGGTGTCCTTCCTCATCTGTATGTAAGTGGGAGTGGGTCATGCTATTTTGTGGTTAGTTGCTGTTCATGTATCCTGGTGGCTAGCTTTCTGCCTGTTTGTCCAATTTAGTATTTGTTACAGTTCTTGCAAGATATTTTGTAAATGACATTAGTTTTGCTTGTTGTCTATATAAGGTCTTCCAATTCATTAGCTGCTGTTTTAGTGTGTTGGAGTGTTTGTGGACTACCAAGATGCCAAGGGGTCCTAGAAGCATGACATTCCAATTGGAACTTTACCAATAAACACTGACTTGGATCCCATTTACTACCCCTGAGAAAAGAACAGGAAATGTCATCACCATAGGAAATGATGTCACCACAGGAAAATACATCACCAACCCTAGGAAACTCAAACATATAAATAGAAAGCAGGCTATACCACCAGTGCTTCATTGGAGGCTTACTAAAGATGTTGCCTAGAATGGTGATAAAACATCTGATAACAAACCTTCCAGCTCAGTCAGCAAACCTACATCTAGATAACTGAAGGTTATGAGTGGTCCAATAAGAAACACCCCTACCAGAATCTATTGGTTTCTTTAAAAAAAATCATTCACTCATTGTAAGAGCCAAACTAGTGAAATCATCCCAACAATGTAACATTTCCAGCTGCCAACCAAGTATAATTTACTCCTAATCAGATTAAATTGTTACAACATGACCTTCTAGGAAATCACTCTATGGTGTGCTTGGTGCGTAGACATCAGAAGTCAAACCACATTCATTTGGGGAAACCACACTGCAATGGATGGTGCTGTGGATAGTTACTTTCTCTCTCTGCCACCAACTACCCCATGGCCCCCATGAAGCCAAAAGTTGCATATATGCTTACTTTGACCTGTTGCAACTTTAAATTGTCAAAGCATCACCTAGTTCGAAACCCAAAAACACATCTGCAGTCACGTGCTACTAATTTGAATGAATTACTGGAAACGGTTTTAGATTAGATTACATTACATTACAGTGTGGAAACAGGCCCTTCGGCCCAACAAGTCCACACCGACCCGCCGAAGCGTAACCTACCCATACCCCTAAATTTACCCCTCACCTAACACTACGGGCAATTTAGCATGGCCAATTCATCTAACCCGCACATCTTTGGACTGTGGGAGGAAACCGGAGCACCCAGAGGAAACCCACGCAGACACAGGGAGAACGTGCAAACTCCACACAGTCAGTCGCCTGAGGCGGGAATTGAACCCGGGTCTCTCGGCGCTGTGAGGCAGCAGTGCTAACCGCTGTGCCACCGTGGTGTGGCTTTTGTGGGGACAGAAGTAGTGGCGACGACGGCAGTGGCAGGGGCGTGGCGGAAGTCACGGAAGGAAGATGCATTAGTGAAATATTTGGCCGTGAGGTGAGTCATGGATCATAGGATACAGACAGGAACGCTGGGCTGACACCACAACTTGACCAGCCACAATCTTATTGCCTTGTGGAGGAGGGGGCTCAAAGTGCCTAATAAACCACTCCTGCTCCTCAATCCCATGTTTCTGTGCTCCAATCAGCCCCTCAGACATTTTGGCAGGAGCAGCTGGAAGCAACTTACTGCTATCACCTGGTGCACAGAAACAGAGGAGACCATCCAGCCCCTCAACAATGTACCACACGGTTTGGGGTAGTTTAAAAAATGCAATTTGAAAACCCAGGTTGGGTATGGAAGACGCCCCTCAGTTCTCTTTACAGAGCTTCCCCTCTCTGCAATTTGTGCATCATTTGTTGTAGATGTTTTCGACCCAGATTCACTATGAATACAGACCCCATACCCAACCCGGAGATGGCTCATAAAAGCTTATAGTCTCCCTGACTGCAACATTCAATAACTGAACATCCAGGAAAATAACACCCACTAACTTTCCAATAACAGAATGTGAGAACATCAGAAAGAAGAGTAGGCTGTTCACCCTCCAAGCTTGCTTTGTCCTTCACTAAAATCATGACTGATGTTGGTCTCAAATTCTCTTTAATGCCCGATTCTGCATTGCTCTCAAATCTCGGACATGTCAAAATCCATCTGCCCCCTTTTCAAATACTTTCACAGAACATAGAACAGTACAGCACAATACAGGCCCTTCAGCCCTCGATATTGCGCCAACCTTTTATCCTACTCTCAGATCAGACTAACCTACATGCTCTTCATTGTAATATCTTCCATGTGCCTATCTAACAGTTGATTACATGTCCCTGATGTATCTGACTCTACTACCATCGCTGGCACTGCATTCCACCTACCCACCACTCTCTGACATCGCCTCTAAAACTTCGTATAAATGATGCCCCCTCGTAATAACTATTTCTGCCGTGGGAAAAGGTCTCTGGCTATCTACTGTGTCTATGCCTCTCAACATCTTGTATTCCTCTATCAAGTCACCACTTGTCCTTCTTTCTTCCAATGAGAAAAGTCCTACCTCCCTTAAACTTTCTTCATAAGACCTGCCCTCCAGTCCAGGCAGCATCTTAGTAAATTTTCTCTGTACCCTTCCACATCCTTCCTATAATGGGGCGACCAGAACTGAACATAATATTCCAAGTGCGGTCTAACCAGGGCTCTATTTGACATATGGAAGCACGTAATTTGGAACAAATCTCCCAAGTGAGGGAGAGGAGAGAGTTGCAACTGCCATGGAAGTGTAGCAGAACAAAAACACCAAAGACAAAGCAACAGACTCCCAACATGGATGTCATAGTTACCATCGAGTGTTGAAAGAAAAGAAGCGCCAACCTCCATGTCACAGATGAGGGATTGGATAGTCTTCCAGCACATGAAAGCTGTGCTTTGTGATGCTACCCAGATTCAACTAATATTTGCAATCCAAATAGTCTGGGAAACATTCTACGACAATTGGCCAAAAGAGGTGCATGCACGAAAAACCCTGTTAGAAAAATACTGCAAAACTGCATTCAAGATTTAGGAGATTGTGATAAACATATAAAACAATAAACCTGGAACCTCCTGAGGGGCAAGTGTTATTTCAATTCACTCAGGCTTGTTTTCTTTTAACCAATGGGCTCCTTTGCTCCCTTCAAACAAAAGTAAGCCATGTTTTCTTTATTAGTTAGGAACACATTTAAAATTGCTTACAGGGGGCAGGCAAGTTTGATTTAGGCCAAAAGGTTCTAAAACTAATCTGGTCAGAATAGGGAAGGTAGACAGATCAAAAAAGGGGTGAGGACTGAGGGGAAGTGAAGAGAGGTAGGGAGAGGGGAAGCAGGGGAAGAGGAGTGGGAAGCAGTGGGAAGAGAAAAGAAAATGTAAAAACCGAAAAATGCCTACATCATGAGAAGAAACTAAACATTTATCTGACCTGCCCACCATCTGATTGGATTCCCACTTGGTATTTTCAGCTGATTAGAACATGTACCTGCAAAACATTCTAAAAGCTTTTTAAGTCTACAACTGAAGAGTTAGTTAAATATTCAATTCCATTTGCTGTGTAGTAGCAAAGTCAAAAATGCAGTAAAAGCAAATAATTTAATTCTATAATCTCAAAAAGGTTTCCAAAAAACCCGGAGAAGACAGTTGATTTGAAAGCATGACTCTTTGCTTGACGCTGGTTAACTGAGCAAGTAAAAAATTGAAATATGCATTCATTTACAACTGTACTCATCTTTTACATTTTTTGTAAATATCCCCTACCCTCCCCCCAACTATGCAGACCTCAGAAATCCATGCACTTGTGAAGCTGAAAGCCAACATCAGCCTGCCAATCAGGGTGTGTGGAACCTCCAAACAGCTGTGCAGCTTACAGGGAATGTTGGTCATTTTAGACCAGTAACAACAGCATGAGTCCAAGAGGACAGCATGCACTGAACATAAACTGTGAAATTGGTGATCGCAACATAAAGGAGCCTCAAGTACATAGATTGTAAATACAGCATTTCGCTTTTGTTTACTGTTCAGACATCCCTTACACAAATAGATGAGAGGAGTAAAAGCTACAAAGTTTAAAAAGCACTCATTTAAGTATTCAAAAGAGGAAGCAATAAACAGGTCCAAAAAGTGACAAGTGAAATGGAATTCAGAGGAATTCAGAGAATGCACCAGCTGAAGAGCTCGAACCAGCAGTCAACATGGCCCTCCTGCATTGCGAGTTTCATGATTCAATGACAGTTAGTGGCAGAGGTTGCAACATGTAAGCTATTGATAGATATTGATCCAGGGAGTCAAGATCAGATGTAATTAGGTGCGTGACTGTAGTTGACACACTGGCCTTCTTGTGAACAAGGTTAATGAGCCAGAGGATAAAGTGGAACTGAGGGGTGGTGCAACCCTCAGCCAGCATTTTGCGATGCTATTGGAAAAAAAGATCAAGAATGTGCAGGTGACCCTCCCCCAACCCTATCTTCTTCATTTAAACTGACATCTTCCTAGCTACCATCAGTTCTGAGGAAGGGTCACCAGACCCAAAACGTTAACTTAGATTTCTCTTCACAAATGCTGCCATTTCTGCTCAGCTTTTCCAGCAATTTCTATTTTGGTTTCTGATTCACAACATCCACAATTCTTTCGGTTTTGAGTGTGCACTGGATTAGGACGACCTTCTTGTAGGGAAGAAATTGTATGGATACATGCAATTTAGCTGGAGTGAGAGGGTGGGCTAAATAACCTGTTGATGTTGTTAACTACGAATTTCAACTGTTCACATAGTGGCAAACTGAAGCAGAAGGAGAATCCTTACAAGGGTAAGGTCACATCTTGACTCAATTTACTGTACATCGCTAACATTGTTTTCCATTCAACAGTACACAATTTCAGTAAATTCACATTCTTGATACAAGAACAAAATGAATTTCAAGATTGGCCAAATTAACAAACTCACTGAATCCTGAACTGAAAACAGTATGCTATACAAAATGGTTTTGAAAGACCAACATTAAGCCTGCAAACAGTGTGAACTATTCCAACTTGAATTATTAATTTGTCTATTCTTTCCACTGATATGGATTGATCAGAGTATTTATTTCAATATTTCCAGTGTTTTTGCTCATTTGCTGTCTGTTTCTCATTGATAAGGAAAGACTGATTTATAACCCCAACTAGTGTGGCCAAAGACGGCACAAAGTATCTCAAAAAGCCCTGAACTGACAGCCCAAACATTCCATGCTTTGCTAGCTAAAGGCAGAATTCTGAGCATTTATGTATTATCAAGATCAATAGAAAACTAACTTGAGACCAGTGTGTTGACCAGCATCAATTCTGGAGGACTGTAAAGTCACTTATCAAATGGATATTATTAGAGACTTGCTATTAAACATTAGATATCCCAAGATTAGCAAGCCAAATGCAAAAAGCAAAATTAAAGTCTTTTGACACAATTAATCTCAACAAAAAGGAGGGACATGGAACTTTGATTTTTTTCACAGTGAAGAATCAAGACTGTTGCTGAAAATCCAAAAAGATAAACCTTCTTACATGTCCAATATGGATCACTGGTCTATCAATATCCTCAAATGATGTTATTTCATCACAAGCATTATTAACTGCACAAAGTGCCAAGAAAAATAATGATTAAGTGCCCCATTATTTTACTGTAATATAATACAAAATTTTGGAAATGACTGCCAAACTAATGACCTTCAAACCATTACCACAGGTGTTCTGGCCCTTCATTTTCCCACATTTTAATTCACTTACCGATGGTACAATTTGTAGTTATCTTCCTGCGTTTGGGATTATGCCGTAGTAACTCCAATTCTCTTTTTGTTGGTTCCCACGTTGAATACTTTTCACCAACCCCTTAAAAAAAGGTTAAAAATTCAATTTTAATAACATATGATCTGGTTAATGTCACTCAGGTTCTAAATAAAAGTGCAAAGAATTACAAGGTGGACAGAAATCTTCCATCATATTCCAGAGAACAGTCTTACATAGTTCCACAAGATCCTTCCTGAGGAGCTAAAATCAAGCCACTTAATGGAGTTCAGTATTTCACTGAAATAAATACTATCAGTGCCTTCAAGGAAAAGCTAGTTAAGTATTTGAGAGGGATGGGAATATTGCATACAATGGTAGGTTTAGATAATGGTAAGGTCCTGGGGAGTGTTGCTGGACAAAGATACCTTGGAGTGCAGGTTCATAGCTCCTTGAAAGTGGAGTCGCAAGTAGGTAGGATAGTGAAGGCAGCGTTTATTAGACAGAGCATCGAGTATAGGAGTTAGGAGGTCATGTTGTGGCTGTACAGGACATTGGTTAGATCACTGTTGGAATATTGCGTGCAATTCTGGTCTCCTTATCGAAAAGATGTTGAAACGTGAAAAGGTTCAGAAAAGATTTACAAGGATGTTGCCAGGGTTGGAGGATTTGACCTATAGGGAGATTGAATAGGCTAGGGCTGTTTTCCCTGCAGTGTCGGATGCTGAGGGGTGACCTTATAGAGGTTTATACAATCATGAGGTGCATGAATAGGATAAACAGACAAAGTCTTTTCCATGGGGGGTGGGGGAGTCCAGAACTGGAGGTCTAGGGTGAGGGTGAGAGGGGAAAGATATAAAAGAAACCAATGGGGGAACCTTTTCACACAGAGGGAGGTACGTGTATGAGATGAGCTGCCAGAGGAAGTGGTGGAGGCTAGTAAATTGCAACATTTAAAAGGCATCTGGATGGGTATATGAATAGGAAGGGTTTGGAGAGATATGGGCGGGGTGCTGGCAGGTGGGACTAGATTAGGTTGGGATATCTGGTCGGCATGGACAGGTTGGACTGAAGGGTTTGTTTCCGTGCTGGACAGCTCTATGCCTCTAAGCCTTTTTATAATTTGTTCTCTAAGTGCATCACACACCAGCATGGACTCCTTGTGCCAAATGGGCTGTTTTGTGAAGTAAACCCTTCATAACTCTATGCAATTGTAAGGGGCAATGTACAAATACATTTGCAGTTTAAAAAAAATCTAATCAGTGAGGAGTCAAACTATGTGCACAGACAAAATAGACTAAGTGGACCTGAGCCTATTCTGTACATGGTGGTAATTCTGTAGGTAGACAAAGAGATGGGAGAGAAAACAAAATACAAATCACACTCTGAACCAGACATGCCCTACTGGAGCAGTTGCACAAATCTCAACTGGCCCTATGCTTCATTTTATTGCTGTGATTGGAATTTTTACAGTCATAGAGATGTACAGCATGGAAACAGACCCTTCGGTCCAACACTTCTACGCCGACCAGATATCCCAACCCAATCTAGTCCCACCTGCCATATCCCTCCAAACCCTTCCTAATCATATACCCACCCAAATGCCTTTTAAATGCTGCAATTGTACCAGCCTCCACCACTTCCTCTGGCAGCTCATTCCATACACGCACAACCCTCTGCGTGAAAAAGTTGCCCTTAGGTCTCTTTTATATCTTTCCCCTCTCAGGCTAAACCTATGCCCTCTAGTTCTGGACTCCCCCCATCCCGAGAAAAGATTTTGTCTATTTACCCTATCCATTCCCCTCAATTTTGTAGATGTCTATAAGGTCACCCCTCAGCCTCTGACGCTCCAGGAGAAACAGCCCCTGCCTGTTCAGCCTCTCCTTATAACTCAAATCCTCCAATCCTGGCAACATCCTTGTAAATCTTTTCTGAACCCTTTCAAGTTTCACATCTTTCTGATAGGAAGGAGACCAGATGAAAAATGTAGCTGCTTTGGGATAACACAGAAAATAAATGCAAGTTTTTTTTCCCTTGCCCTTACTTCTTTAACAAAAATGTTTAAAATAAAAATGACTTACACAGGCTACAACTTGCACCATTCCAGATGGTTTATCTCTGATCAGTTAAATCATACTGTTGTACATCTATAGCAACTAAATTAGCAGAAAGGCTGCAATGCAATACATGCAGTTTGTCTTGTCAAGATTCACATATTCAATGGAAATCAGTGCACAAGACTAATATACAATTCAAGACTCATTAAGTATCTGACAAATTAAGAATTAAAAATAAGACAAAAGGTTTGCAATAAAACAAAACTTCCTGGGAAATGGTAACTTAATGGTGTTTCACAAGGAGATGCTAACAACCTTTTTTTTTAAAACAGATATGGAACATGATTTCCCTCGTAGTAATAAGTTAACCATAACTAATTACATGAGTTATGGCAGTTATCAATGGTGTAGAAGACAACATAATAACTGAGACAAAGCATAAAGGTTCTAGTAATCCAATGCAAATAGCCAAATATTAAAGGTACAAAAACAGATAGCAAACAGACAACACCTTACTCATGTATTGGGCTGGATGTTAGGCGAATTTGATTCTAAGAGTAAAGTTTGCAGCTAGCTTTTAGTTATGCTCACTTTGACAAAACAGGCACATATTAGAAAGTTATAAAAAAAGCAACTTGCATAACTTAAAGCTTTAATATAAAGAAGAAAAGCTGCAATGAATGAACTGTTTCAGAAATCATTGAGAGGGAACCTGGGACATGTAGAACTAAGGCTTGCCTTCTGCAGGTGGACAGAGGAGAAAGTAGTCAATCTTTGACTCCAATAAAAACACAGATTGCTTTCTCCATCTTAGCAAACATGGTGGAGGGACCTTTTGCAGTCATCACAAATTTGTTCAACCCAATTTGCAGTTTCTAAACACAAGTCCTCTTCATCATAAGACAAAAGGTATCCCTACAAAATACCAGCATTCTGACTCCAAACTGCCTGTACTGTACACATCAATGTATGCTTTTGTTACATTTGAATCTAATTACCCAAAAGACTCTTCTCACTAACTTCCTGTTTAATCAACATTCATAAAATTTCTTCTGCTCCTATCTATAACCATACCAAATCCCTTTGGTATGTCAATACCTAGATACAAAAATAGAATGTTTTATTGTACTAGGAATGAACTTCACTTAACTAAAAAAAAATTTCAGTTTTTTTTAATAATAATCACATAATAATCACAATCACAAGAGAAGCACAAATAATTCATGACTTTTACACTATATCGTTTATTCATGATAGTAGTTTTCCCCTAACTTCATTAGGGAGCATCCGTTAAACACTACCTCAAACATGAAACGAAACATATAAAGTCACTACCACATACCTTGCAACTTCCATGCTTTTCTTTGTTCTTCTTTGGCAATTTGTTCCATGTCTTTATCATATATATAATCTTGACACATAAAACAATATATACCTCCATACAAGAGGTCTATGGCTGGTGGAGAGAAAGAAAACCAAAATATAAATTTTGAAAATAATAGATATAATCACTATTACAAATAATTTGTTGACTTTACATTAGAACAAACTTTGAAAGAAAATCTGAATACAGAAAGGATGAACATTCAGACCCAATTCTCTCTCTCTGAAGGTTCAAAAGACCAAGACGGCCAGAAAAGTTGTAACAGAATTCCTTTTGGGAAAAAAAGATTTTCAGGACAAAAACAGAAGATCCACCCCAGAACATACAAGTTGCAGACACAATCAATGACAGCCGCCATTTTTGGCAAGTTCCATTTCCCTCTCCCAATCCAAATATAGAGTCAGTGTAAGGGAGGTTCATGTGAGGTATCCCATGATGAAGCCAGGTCAGTAGCACCAGAGCTGGTTCCAGATGCTCATCCATCTCCTTGGCAGTCAGTCAGTCTATTAGTGCCAATTCCTAGCTTGTGTATCCCAGAAAAAAAGGTGTATGCGTTTGGCAGGAACAAGCATGCTAAGTCATTCTGGAATGAGGCGCACTCTAAGTACGGGCAGCCAATGTGCTAGGCTAGAGCTCTCTGGGTGCATGTGGCCATAGAAAGCTCAAAATCTGAGGTGGGCAAGACATACCACAGGAATCAGGCAGCCTGAAAATCCTTCAGTAATTTGAGAAACCCAAAACAGGTACAGATACAAACTCAATTGGATCTACCTCAATCTTTTAAAAGCAAGATCAGCAGATTCTATAAGCAGTCATTTCACTTAAAAACAAAAATACAACAAAAACATTAATCCAATAATAATCCATTGTAACTGATGGATCCAGTAACACCTACGAATGAAATTCAGCAAATGGAGAAGCTCCTGTTAACAATCCATTGTAACTGATGGATCAAGTAACACCTACGAATGAAATTCAGCAAATGGAGAAGCTCCTGTTAAGTCAATGCTGAGGGCTTGTCCTTTCCTTATTCATTTGCAGGTTGTGGGTCTCACTGACAAGGCCAGCATTCATTGCCGAGCCCCAAGAAGGGAATGGCGAGCTGTCTTCTTGAACCACTTTAATGCACTGAAGGTGGCTACACCCACAGTCCTATTAGGAACAAAGTCAAAGGACTTGGAGGGAAATGTTCAGTTGCTGGCATTTCTATGCATCTCTATGCCCAATTACAAATCCCTTAAAATTATTCCAATTCCATATAATTCATAATCATTTACCATTATTACCCTTAACTTCAAGAGAGAGTGGTTATGATCTCCTAATGTTTTCCCAGGAATACTGGATTTATTTGATACATCTTATCCCAAGAACCAGGTCTTGTAGTACTTCATATAGGAAGTTGAGGCTACAGCTGGAGATGTGGCGCTTCCCTCTCCGATGATATCTGCAGAGTGGGTCTCCTCAGCCGCCAATACCCTGCGCTCATTGCCACCCAACTCTCTCCAACTGCTGCTTTACCCTAAGTTGGGAAAAGGCTGAGCCCAGAGGCAGGGGTACTGCTGTGTCTAATTCCTCCATACCACTAACCCCAAGCATTCCCCAATCTAGGTTACAGGTGTGCAGCAGCAGCTTCACAAACAGGCCGCTCCCATGCCTCAAAGGTGGCAGTGGAGAACTCCTCTGCATTCAGCAGTAAAAAAAGAGTAAGTTTTGCCATCTGCTTCAGGCCCCAACCTTTTCCCCAGCTGCCTGATCCTCAGCCAGTGGAAAATTATATCTTCCAAAATGTTGTCAGTAGAATAATTAGTTTGAGTAGGAAGGCCCAATTTCAAATACCACCTGCACCAGAGGTGTGCAATAGATCTCTGAATAGGTTGATTAAAAATATCTAAGGTAACTTCTTAAGGCTCTTGTGGCACACTGATAATACCCCTATTACTAGGCTGAAAAATATGGCCTCCAAGTCCTACCTCCTCCAATGAGCATGCCTGAACTGGTAGATTAAAAATGTCTAAGCCACTTATTTCAATCTAGTGCAACCTTTAAATTCTATACTTAACCTCAATTGATTTATTTTTCTCTTCAGATGTTTCTGCCCTGGAGGCACATACATATCTTTGCAGACAGAAGACTGCAAACATTGGCTTAAGTACCAGCTATTGCTTGTCTACTGACAAATCCTTTTAGTTTAAATTGCCCCATCCATAATGGGCATGCTGCTCATATCTTCATAATTTCCTTTAATAGATCAAAGACCTTAATTTCAGGGTGAATTGTACCATATTCTAATTTAAAGCGTACTTTCTGTTAAGGGGATGAGAATAACTAGGGGAGTAATAAGGCTTGGTAGGGACCAAAGGGCAATCTGTGCTTGGAACTTGAAGGCAGTGGCAGGGTGTTAAACAATTGGTTCATCAGTCTTCACTCCTTAGTGAATATAGGTGCAGAACTCAGGAAGAACTACAGAGATTTAAGAGCAGATTAATACAGAGAGTGAGGAGGTATTGGCAGTCTCAAAGAGCAGACAAATCCCCAGATCCAGAAAAGTTCTGTCTCAGGCTGCTGGGGTGTGAGAGAGAAAGTACTGGGACTCTGGTCCAGGTTTTTAAATTTCTCTCTGGCCACAGGAGATACCAGAGGACTAGAAGATTGCTAATGTGGTCCCACTTTGAAAATTCCCTGGTCTATCTCTACCACTTTTATAGACCAGTAAGTCTCGCATCAACCGAAAACGACTGGAGAAAGTTCTGAAGGAGAGATTTAATCTCCACTTGGAGGGACAAAGTTTGATCTGGAAGACTCATTATGGCTTTGTCAAATGGAGATCATTTGCTTGAATTTTGAGGTGATCATGTGCAAATGAGGGTAGTGCAGTTGATAAAATTTATATGGATGCCAGCAAAGCCTTTGACAAAGTGCCAAATGGGAAACTGATAAAAGAAGGTAAAAGCAAATCAGATAGAGTGCAACCTGGCAAGCCATAGAGTCATAAAGCATGGAAATGGACTCTTCGGTCCAATCAGCCTATGCTGGCTAGACAGCCCAATCTGACCTAGTCCCACTCACCAGCATTGTCCCACATCCTTTCCTATTCATTGGATCAAACGTTGGCTTAGTTGCAGGAGAGAAGGTGATGGTAGACAGCTGCCTGAGACTGAACGGGTATCCAGTAGCATATCACAGGCATTAGTGCTGTTTCCGTTATTGTTTGTGATGTATATATAGTTGAGGTAGTGAGGGGAATGATAAGTAAGTTTACAGAATGTGCAAACATTGGCCAGATAGTTAGTGCATAAAAAGACTATGGTCACAGGAAGATGCAGACAGATTGGTGAAATATGCAGATCTGTGGCAGACAGAATTTAACCTTGATAAATATGCAGCAATGGACTGTGGAAGTAAGACAATGAGTAGTTGATGAATGGCAGGTTACTAGGAAGCTCAGAGGAACAGAAGGATCTTGGAGTGCTTCTCCACAAGTTCTTGAAGGTAGCCAGACAGGTTAATAAGGTCGTGAAGGAGGCATACAAGACATTTGATTTTATTAGTTATGGGATAGTTAACAGCAGAGCGGTTATATTGGAGCTGTACAAAACAGATGGCTGATTTGTGATACAAAATGACATCAGCAGCACAGATTGAATTCCTGCACTGGCTCGGTTACCATGAAAATCTCGACAACTCAACCTCTCCCCTCACTCGAGGCATCATGATCCTCAGGTTAAACCACCACCAGTCGCGCCTCTGATTAGAGAGCAACCTTATGCTTTCATAAGACTATGGCAACTTGAGTTTTTTTTTCCAAGCAAGGAACAAAACTTAGAATTTGTTAACAAAATGCTGCAAGATGTCTAGTGTATTGCAATTAATGATTTTTGCCTATTAAGTCCAGGCTGTCAGAATTCAAGCCAATGTAGTTGGCAGCACCATGCCAGCTTGCCATCCTAGGGTTAACAAATTGAAGCAGCAATGCACTGTGCTCCAGAGAAGCAAAGTGCCCTTGACCCACAGGCTTTTCCTGAGCAGCTCCTATTACAAATGTAGGGCATTAACTTTTGGTCAAACATGATGCAGAGATAGTTGGGATGCATCCTAGGCTGGAATGAGGCAGTTAGGACAGGAGACATGGTGAAGGCACAGACTGTGGAGACCACACCTGGTTGCTGAAGGGGGGTGCTGGTCCTACAAAGTGAGATGAATGAGGTTGGCCAAGGAGACTATTTATTGCAGTGGACTAGCAGGCGAACTCATTTGCTCTTGCAGGATTCACTGGTGGAAGGCCTGGACATTGGATCTGCCCTATTCCTGCTTGTGGAAGCTAGCTCATTTGTGGCACTTGTCACATGGTTCACTGCTGCAGGGAAATATGATGCCGTATTCTTTACTTGCATGCTGTTGTCACATGGGATAACCAGATCCTTGGGGATGGTTGAAACTGGTTGGGGCCATTCCAAGGCACAGGTAAATCCATGCATGGTATTGTGTATATTTTTGTGTCCTTACAAGATACATCAGAAACGATGAAAAAAAAAGTGCTCATTTAAAAAATTAACCATCAGAGCTTGTCAGTTAGATAAAGATTGATAAGTGCTGTTTGGCTAGATTCTACTGATGGCCATATAAAAGGCCAAATAGGCTGCTATCAGCAAGAAAATTTGCAGCATAATCTGTTACAAATATTACTTTGCCATTAGCATTTGCCCTCCATCAGATGCATGCAAGAAGTACTGGCAACAAATGGGGAAGGGAAACCTCCCAGCTGAGTATACAGCATCCTTTAAAGATGTTCAAATGTACCAAATTCCCCAACTATAGATACTAATTATTATTTTTTTTTAAATCAATCATGGGATCCAGACATTACTGGCTGTGCCAGTACTTATCGCCCATCCAGAGTTGCCTGAGAATATAATAGTGGACTGCCTTCCAAAACCACTACAATCCACGGGCAATATGTAAACCACAATGCCCTCAGGGAGGGCATTCTAGGATTTTGACCCAGCAGTGAAGGAACAGTGACAGATTTCAAAGTCAGAATGGTGATTGGCTTGAAGGTGGTATATCTGCTGCCGGTGTCCTTTTAGATGAGAGTGATCATGGGCTTCTAAATTGCTGTCCAAGGATCTTTAGTGAATTTCTGCAGCGCAAATTGAAAAAGGTACACATGGAGACGGTGTGTCAGTGAGTAGAGTGGATAGTTGTAGAGATGGTACCAATCAAGCAACTTTCTTCATCTGGGATGGTGTCAAGTTTCAGCATTATTGGAAACTCACTGACCCAAGCAAGTGAGGAGTATTCCATCACAGGCCTGACTTGTGCCTTGTAGACATGAACATGTTTTGAGGAAGTCAGGAGGCAAGTTATTCAGTGTGGTATTCCTACCCTCCTAGCTATATTTATGTCAAATACAAATTGATAATTCCAAAGACTTTTTTTTCGTGATTTTGGGGTGCATGAAAATCAGGGTAGTATAAATGATTCAGTGATGGTAAAACTATTGAATGGTAAGGGATGGTGGTTAGACTTTCTTTTAGAGATGGTTATTGCCTAGCATTTGCATGGCACAAAACGTTCCTGGATAGTTGACAGGCCAATCATGGAAGCCCTACAGTCCATTTGGCCCAAGTCCACACCAACCCTCTGAAGAGTAACCCAAGCAGACCCATTCCCCTACCCTATTACTCCACATTTCCCCTGATTCATGCACCTAACCTACACATTCCTGAAGACTATGGGCAATTTAGCATGGCCAATTCACCTAATCTGCATATCTTCGGATAAGCCTGGATATGGTCTAAACCCCAATGCATTTGAACATGCAGTGCTTCAGTCTTTAAGCAGCTACAAATAGTGCTGAATGTTATGCAATCATCATTGGCAAGCACCTCCGCTCATGACCTTATGATAGAGGGAAAGTCATTGATGAAGCAGCAGGAGATGCTTGGGCCTCGTACCCTACCCTGAGGAACTTTAGCTGAGATGTTGAAACTGAAAAGATCGACCATCAGCCACCATGATCATTTTGCTATGTGCCAGGTATGACTAACCAGTAAAGAACATGCCCTCCAATTTCCATTAATTCCAGTTTTGCTAGGAGTTTTTGATACTACATTGTATTGGGTGAGAAAATAGTACTAAATTATACATCCTACAACAAACACACGCTGGTTAAGTTCAATCTGTCCTCAACCTTGTACATTCACAACATATGCCAATGCACAAAAGGGGTAGTGTTTAAAATGTCCCAATAATTTCAGTTCAAATGCAAGTTACAACTCAATTGAGTTTCACCAACTAACATGAGTTCAGTACAAGCAACCAAAAATAAAATGATTGAAGGGGATGTTAAAGCATATTTTGGACACAGATGTTCACAACTCAGCAGCATGAAATTTAAAATGTTAAAAAAAGGCAAACATGTACTTGAGCCTCTTCTCTCCTACTGCAATAACCCCTTCTTCCTTTTCATTCATGGGCCCTGAAAGCAAATCCTTCTCTAGACTGAGCCATGGCTTACTGAAGGCCAAGAGCTCATGAGCTACTTTCAAAGAAAACCTTGACAAGAAAGTTGGAGATTGGTACTATTCCCTTAACAGCCCATGCTAATGACCCTCACTATAAAAGTTACATTGAAATGAAAAGAGGGAGTGGGAGACATAGATAAAGGGTTCCAAATGGGAACAAGAGTTTGGCTGTAGCTAAAGGCTAAAAAAATCACAGTAGGTTTACAACTGGAAATGCTAAAGTAGCCAAAATTAATACAGGCTACATATCCAAATATTGCAGGTCTCAAAAAAAGATATTTCAGAGACAGTTTTGAGATCTGTGGTTTCACTCTCTCCCTAAAAGGAAAACAGTTGGTTTTTAAGTCAAGCATTACTTAAGTTGGGGCAATGTTGCCGTTTGGTTAAGTGGACTAGAAGATAATGGAACTTGGTCCAACTGCAGAAATGATTTGGAGGAGCCAGTATTGGACTGCGGTAAACAAAGTTAAAAATCACACAACACCAGGTTATAGTCCAACAGGTTTAACTGGAAGCACTATGTATAATTTCAGTTACATCACACTAAACTTATGCTATAAATTGTGCCTTACAATTGTGTACTCCACAAGCACCTGAAGGAGGAGCAGCGCTCCAAATGTTAGTACTTCTAATTAAACCTGAACTATAACCTGGTGTTGTGCAATTTCCAGAAAGACATGGATACTATATAAAGAGAAGCCATTTGCTGAAAGATATGCTACAGATGAGCGATGGGATAGCTCTTACCCATTTCCTCAACTTCCAGCAGCAAGCAACGTTTTAAATGGTGGGTATTTAACCATGCTGGTTATTGCAATTTTCAGTAATAAGGATGAAGTGGACTTCCAAGCAAATTGATTTAAATGCATTTTTTCCCCACACAGCACCCCATAATTTAACTCCCTCAAACACAGTGGTTTGCACACAAGTAAAGATGGATCCTGCAGAAAAAGCTGCTGCTAGCTTACCAACAGAAGACTAAACAAATCCCATTCGGACAGCCCTTTAAAAATGTACATTAAAAGTTATCCTATACAGTGGCCCCTAAGAGGAAACCTGGAGAAGATTAGAAGCTTGGCTGTAATTTTTGTTTTGAACCTGTCAAGTTTTTGTTGAGGCAAATAGATAGGTGGAAGTGAATTTGCAACCATTTCATATTGCTATTGTTAACTTGTTGTTAGGCACGGTTCTGTTCTTTTGGCTGAAAGAATCATGGCTCTTGCAGTTTGTCCACAAGTGATCCATTTCTCCTGGGTTGTGGAACATTTGCTACCTGAAGACTTTGATCACAAGACCACACCTAATGATTCTGACATCTAAAGCCATCACAAACCACAGAAAAAAAGAGATGGGTTTATCATCTCTTTGAGAAGAACTGATTTCTGTACAACATTTAAGCTTTCAAATTTGAAGACATTAAGTCAGTTTTGGCTAAGCACACAAAGAATAAATGTGAATGTTAAATATCTGGCTTGGTACATCTATTCAAGGGATGATACTCTGCCCACAGACATTATGTTCTGAAATCATGCTCAAATACACACAAATCCTTCAACTGTGGGGAAATCGTGAGCAGCTATCTTGAGTCACGGTCAATTGTCCACTACAAACATGGAATACAGAAAGGAAAACATTTCTCTCCTCAACACTACTTTTTCATTAAATGCAAACTAATTAGTATTGAAGCCTATATTTACTTGACCATACATTCATGTATCCAGTTGCTTGTAACATTTAACTAATGCAATCAGAATTGCAAGGAGTTGCTGAGTTCAGGTGAAAATGAATTGCACAACACCCATTCTGGATTTGTCAATTAATACAGAACTAAATGATTAGTTTTGCTAACAGTATACTGCAAAGGAGAATGAATGTCTCAGGTTTGAGACACTACATTTTTGCTAGTTTATTTTATTCATTCTCAAATAATTTTATTGAAAAATGTTTTCCTACAAATACAAAACAATACAATACAAAACAATACAATTCAAAGAAATACAAAGAAGAATGTAAAAACTCAAACCACCCTCATGTATTAATGTAAAATAAAACCTATGTAACTACTTAAATAATAATACAGATCAGCAAAACAAAAATTAACTCAACATTGAGCGCATTAATTTTCACATTCAAATGCTTGGAGTTTCCCCCTTTCTGGATACTGGACTCAAAGCTATTAGTGTGGTAGACTTAATCTGTGTCCAGGTAGTCCTGAAAGAGCCACCAAGTCTTATAGAAATTCTCAGTTTTGTAGTGTACTATACTTGTAAGAAAATCCAAGGGGATATGCTCCATAACAATCTTACAGCAACGCGACAGGCCCGGGGATTTCCAGACAACCAACCTAACAAGATATTCTTTCTTCCGCAGAAAGTGAGGATGTTGAAGAGTTTCTTATGCACATCTACAGGGAATACTCTGGGCAGGCCAAGAGGAGGACAGATCAGGTTAAGTTTTCCAATAGTTAAGTTATTTAAAAATTGTTCTCGTTTGTATTTTAATTAAATGTTTAAATAAGTTGATTTGCTTAATAGTAGTATGACTAGTTGCATCACAATAACCTTTAAATTAAGAAACGTTAGGGTTTGGGCAACCCTCAACACATGAAGGGGTCTGGTCTGGTCCATAAGTTTTAAGCTTCTGCTACATTACCATTTGCACAAAGAAATCTTTCATCATTAAAATCAGTCAAGCCCTCCACCTGACTGCAAATCTTCACTGCTTTGATCTTAAATTCTTAACCCCACTATTGCCCCCTATTTCCCTCACCAATCCCATTCACCTTTTCTCAGTAGTGACAAAAGATTTAATGTTAACCTGTTTTACCTGCCATGAAACTGCCTAACCTACTAAATACTTCCAACATTTGATTTCATGATTTTTGGTATCCCTAACATTTGGCTTTGCTATCACATTTTGGATACATTCAAACTACATCCTCCAAAGTTTATTACCTATTTCTATGCGTACCCAGAAATAAAGTTACTTTTCTGTAGACCAACTTGACTTCTACTTTGCTTATAAAATGTTTCAACTGTTTCCTCGGAAACAAGACTTTTGCATATTACCACAGCAACCGTGCTGCTAAACGTCAGCATGTGAAGCCTATTCCAAATTCCAATGTTGAAGAAATGCATACATGTTATTCAGCTCATTTAGCAGCTGAACAAATCTGACCAGATACTTGAACCCACACATTTTCTAAAGGAGGAAAAAAGTGCTGTAAAAACTCAAGTTAGAGGTGAAATCATGTAGAATTTCATGATACATAGTCTAGGATATCCCACCATTCCACATAAACAGATGTGACAGCAACTGCTTGTGCTCAGTGTACACTACATAAAATTGCAAGTTCACTGAATTGCTGGGGTAACAGAGAAAGACAGAAAGGCACACAAAGAGGGGAAGAGAAGCAGATGGAATACACCATGTTTTTAAAGTATTTGTGTATGAAAGTGCCACTGATTTTTTTTTAAAGCTCAGCTTGAGTTATGATTAATGTGAAGCACATAGTTGCTGAACAAGCTCTTCCATTTTGCAATGCCCAAAGTAACTGCATTTATTTGCCACTTTGTCTTTCAGCATCTCAAAAAAAGTGATTCACAAAATAACAAATCAGTCTAAGTGTAGGCACTACTGCCATCTGTAAAGGCAAAGACAGCTTTTGCACAGAGCAAGCTGGCATAAAGGAATCAAGATAAATCCCCCCAAAAATATATAAAACAGAAAAAGAAAATTTGATTCACATCCTACCCAGTGGTTTTAACACCATCCAGGCAGATACCTTAGTTCAGGACTGTTGGATTCCTCTATTCAGCAAGTGTAGCCTAACAGGAGCAACTTTAAATGTGAGGCCTCACTCACCTTCCCAGGTCGAGGCAAAAGGATCGATCAAATAGGAGGCTGGGGAGGGCAGGAGGTCCCAGATCTCTTTGCATCCTTCAACCAACAATACTAAAACACAGTCTACCCTCAAATCTTGGAGTACACTTGTTACTTAAAGGGACTTATACTACTGTAAATTAGTGCAAGGGACCACATCTTTTTAATTTTGGATTTGGGACTGAAAATGATAAAACTGGATTCCACCTTTAGAAGGGGAGGATGCACATCGACACACTACTTTGGAAAAACTAAGAAAGAAAAAGAATAAAATACACAAATTGATGATTAGATAAATAAGTGATACAAGAGACTTTACTTTTTGGTGAAATGGATGATGTGGCACCATTTGTTGAGGTATCAGGAGGGTTCCGCACAGTGAGAACACTTAGGTCAGGAGGTTCTCCTATGAGAGTAAAACAGAAGCAAGGAGACCTGCAGAAATTGACTCCAGCAAGCACTCACCTTCCCCCTTTCTCCATAAGGAATTGGCATCTCCAATTTTCTGCCCAAAAGCAGAAAAACTATCCAACCAAGCAACAAGTGAACGGTTGACTGATTATCCACACCGTAGCAATATCAAATAATCAAAAAAGGATCACAAAACCAAAATTCTGTGCTTTGGACTGGTGAACAGAACTAGATTCTCCTGACTATTATTTTCCCTTAACTTATGATTTGCTTTTGTTGGTTCTATTTTCTCTTGTACACAAGTGCAAGACAGTTTTAAAAAGGGGCAAATGTTTAAAGTACATGAATTAGAAATATTGTTCTTTTACAGTTCTTGTTAAAGTTTAGAACACCACAAAAGGAGAGGGTTTTTTTTCATTGTTACCAAGAAACCTGATGTGGTTTGTTTTTATCCTGATGTGGTTTGTTTGTTGTTATTGGAATTTTAGTAGTTTTATTAACTATTCCCATTTGTGGGGTTGGATTTCAAGCACACTACCTATCATGACAGTAGGTAATATGGCAGCTAATAAATACCCTTCAAGCTTAATTAATTGATGGTCTGGACTATTCCAGTGCACTGAACAGCACAACATAAATTAAAGTTCTTGTTATTCCAGACAGAGGTAAAATAGGAAGTGTTCCATGACAATGGTGGCCAGGACACCAGGTGAATTCTACTAATTCTGGCTAAATCACCCATCATGCTCGAAAGCAGAAGGATGATTCTTGCCAGAAAGCAGGTCGTCTCGATGTTCCTAAATATGCTATAACTTCTTCAGAACAGACAAGGGACCCTTTTCTCAATTCTTAAGTCATATGGGGCTGAAAATATTTAGTTTACTTCACTCCATAGATGCTGCCAGATTGGTGAGTTTCTTCAGCAGTGTTTTTATTTCAGATTTCCAGCAGTACCTTTATTTTAATGAAGAATTAGACTCATCTGTCTGCAAGACATCACCACTAAATATGCCCTCAGTAACTCTTCCAGATCCTCCTTTGATCTTTTAACAGTTTATAAAAAGGAAGAAAGTTCATAGGCAAAAATCAGCTTAACCAAATTTAAACTGTTCTGTTGTAATAGCAACAGAAGAGCACTTGAGAAAGTACATTCAGACAAAAAGGATTCAACATTGTACAAGCTGACAGCAGCTGCGGAAAACATGTTCTGATTTGTCTGCTTCAAAACAAAAAAGAAACAAGTACAAAAATCTACTGAATACGAGCACTCTGCTCCTCTCTCTCTCTCTCTCCACCCCCCCCCGCCCAACCCAGCTAATAAATTTTCAAAGCAACAGGGCACCATCCGATATACTGACTGTATTGTTATATCGTGCAGTGTTTACTGTGTGCAGTAAGTGACAAATGATGATTTTATACTTATAGCAGTATCTTGGATAATTATTTGTTTCTTAAATTTTGTAATCAATTAGTCTTGATAAAATGGGAAAACCCAAGATGGATCTCCAGTTTAAGCAGCACAATCCCTTGGGAGTGCTTCATGAGGGAACCATTCCTTAAGTTGCAAAGATTGATTGATCACTGCACCAGATTGTTTAAACTACACTGGATTTTAGTTTTATGAAGTTGAAGGTGTGTACTGTACCTTTAAGAGAAACAGAATGCTGTTCTGAATGGAGACCTTATATGTGTATATGACTAGCTGGCAGTCCCAACTGGGGAACTGAAAAAGTGTAACATTTGACTGTGAAAGGGATACCAGAGTTGTCAAAACAGCAACCAATTCAAATTTAACCAGTTTAAATTATACCCCAGGATACTAAGACCTAATCTAGTTTGGTTTTATGTTGGCAAAAAAAAAAATTCAATGAGATGATCCGATGTGGAGGGCCTAAAAATGCGGACATATTGAAAATTGGAGCGCACGTGCATCTGCCATCGAGACAAATGCATGGAGAGCTAACATCTTGCTCTAAGAAATTAGGAAACATTCTGTATCAGAGAGATTTTTTCTGTATGAAAAACTCAGTAAAAAGATAAACCCCCAGGGAGATCCGCAGCTGGAAGAGTGAAGTCACAAGACGACAGCAGCTATGTCATTTTGAAATTAAGTTGATGTAATTTTAATAAGTGCCTGTCTTTTTAGAACAGCATATTAGAGTCATAGACATGAACAGCATGGAAACAGACCCTTCGATCCAACCTGTCCATGCCATCCAGATATCCCAACCTAATCTATCCCATCTGCCAGCACCCAGCCCATATCCCTCCAAACCCTTCCTATTCATGTATCCATCCAAATGCCTTTTAAAATGTTGCAATTGTACCAGCCTCCACCACATCCTCTGGCAGCTCATTCCATACATTTACCACCCTCTGCGTGAAGTTGCCCCTTAGGTCTCTCACCCTAAACCTACGCCCTCTAGTTCTGGACTCCGACCCCAGAGAAAAGACTTTGCCTATTTATCCTATTCATGCGCCTCAATTTTGTAAGCCTCTATAAGGCCACCCCTCAGCCTCCGACACACCAGGGAAAACAGCCCCAGCCTGTTCAGCCTCTCCCTGTAGCTCAGATCCTCCAACCCTGGCAACATCCTTGAAAATCTTTTCTGAACCCTTTCAAGTTTCACAACATCTTTCCGATAGGAAGGAGACAAGAATTGCAAGCAATATTCCAACAGTGGCCTAACCAATGTCCTGTACAGCCGCAACATGACCTCCCAACTCCTGTACTCAATACTCTGACCAATAAAGGAAAGCATACCAAACGCCTTCTTCACTAATCTATCTCCACTTTCAAGGAGCTATGAACCTGCACTCCAAGGAGGCAGATAGTAAGCAATTAAGAGAAAAGGGAATTTAGTTGTGAATAGTTGTTGTTTCAGTGTTCACTTTTAGAGTTAAGGAATAAATTGATATTATTTTCTTTAAATAGTGGAATTTGGGAGCTCTGTCACTCATTTTAACAGATTATGAGAACAAGCGAGCTTTTCCGAGTGTTTGAGTTTAAGTAGCACAGGGATTCACCTCAGTGTTGTAGCATTAATGATATACAGCAGCAGTGCTGTTCGTGCATTGGAAAAAGTTATTAGTGCAATCTATAAAAAAAGCATACAATGGTCCAGCATTAAGGAACAAGACCAGTGAAAGCAAAAATGTTGAGAATATAACTTCAAAACAATGATTCTCACTTACGTATAAACCCATATATGATGTGCTAATCCATACACACCATTCATGATGAGCTCATTTGTCACGTTATGCTTCACTGTTACCAAATCCTTCAACTGGCACATTCACGAGAGAATGCAGGCATCTGAGGAGACAGCTCAAAGTATCTGAGATAATTTCTTTAAGTTTCCAGTTAATTTTTCAGATGGTATTTGACAGACATTCTGAAGGGGCAAACAGAGGAAAATGTTCTCCCAACTTTGAGAATGAATTTAGGGGCACTAGAACTAAGATACCTAATAGGTAATGAACAATATCTACAGTATTCACTATCGTGAGTGAACTCTGTAGCACTGAAATGCCAAAAGCTGCCCCCAATAACACGAAGGGTTTTGATTGGGCGTGGGGGGGGGGGCAAATGTCGATTCTCCGGCTCCTCTGATGCTGCCCGAAATGCTGTGCTTTTCCAGCACCATATTCTCAACTGATCTCCAGTATCTGCAGTCCTCACTTTCTCCCAACTGTTTCTTATAGTCAGAGACTATCAAAGAATCAAGTCTAAGTACATTTGCAGATTAAAAGATAATTGGTAAAAGCAACAAGGGGAAGATAAAATCTATTTATTTAAAATTGTTAATCACAGCACTGATCTACAATACACTGAAAGGATGACTGAAGCAGACTCAATAAATCTCCAAAAAAAAAGTAATTGGATAAACAAAGAAATATTTGTAAGAATAACGGAGGTCAATTTAACACATTTGTAATTTAAAATTCTCAAATGTAAATTGGCCTTATAGCATGGCTCAAACCACTTGTTACTCACTCTTATATCAAGAGATTCAAAAATAAACACCACGTTTGACACCTTCAAATACAAAGTTAAATCTTCAGTTATCCTAGAAATGCAATTATTTGTCAGAGGTAACAAGGAACAAGATTAGTCTAGAACCCTGAAGTTGAACTTCCAGATGTTTCAAATTGATGTGCATTCTCAATTCATGCCAAAGTTAGGCTTCATTGTCAGTTCTGCAAAGCACAATACTCCCTAACTCCGTAGCTTTAAAGAAACAAGGTGAATAATGACGGCACCAAGTTTAGTCTAATGGGTTTATTTGAAACCACATGCTTTTGGAGCCTCACTCCTCCTTCAGGTGCTAGTGAGGGGGGAAAAAACAGACAATAAAAGATACAGAACATTGAACATACAGGTACTCACCATACCACTTAATTTTTTTGCACATACAATGGGCAAACTTTATATTGTCCCAGAAGGGAGCTAGGAGTCAGAAGCTATTTAATCATACAGGAGTTGCCATGAGCAGGGACCACCCCCATAACCAACAGAAGGAATACTTCCTCAGTGCCATCTTAAATGGGAGACATCCTATTCAAAAATTGTGTCCCAGTTCTAAATTCCATCAGGGGAGCTATGCCACCAGCATCTACCATGCCAAGTCTTCCAAAATTAACAAGATGGCTTCTAATTTTTAATAAACTCCAACCACACAAGGCAAATACCTGACCCCAGGAATCACTGAACTACATCCAACACACATATCCTTTGTTACACAAAGCAGTACACAAAACCTACAGTACTGGTTGTACTGACAGCCAGACTACGGAGACCCCTCAGAATCCTAGTAGCACACAAACCCACCACACTCAAACAAAAACTAACAAACTTAAAAGACCCAGTACAACCCATGGACAAAACCAACGTCATCTATAAAATTCCATGCAAGGACTGCCACAAACACTACGTAGGACAAACAGGAAGAAAGTTAGTCACCAGGATACATGAACACCAGCTAGCCACAAAAAGACACAACCCTCTCTCCCTCATAGCCCTACACACGGATGAAAAAAACCATTTCGACTGGGACAGGTTAAGCAAAGACATGCCAGAGAATTCCTAGAGGCCTGGCACTCCAACCACAACGTCATAAATAAGCACATAGCATCTAGATGCTATCAACCCCTCAGAAAACAAACAGGAAATGACATCACCACAAACCCCAGGAACCCCATCCAGGAGAAAGATATAAATAGAAAGCAGGGGACAACAGCTTCGTTTCACTTGGAGGTTGCCACTGATGTTACCTAGGAGGAGAAAGTGAGGTCTGCAGACGCTGGAGATCAAAGCTGAAACTTTATTGCTGGAACAGCACAGCAGGTCAGGCAGCATCTAGGGAACAGAAGATTCGACGTTTCGGGCACATGCCCGAAGAAGGGCATGTGCCCGAAACGTCGAATCTTCTGTTCCCTAGATGCTGCCTGACCTGCTGTGCTGTTCCAGCAATAAAGTTTCAGCACTGATGTTACCTAGCCAGGCAATGAAACGTCTGGATATCAAACCTACAGCTCAGCGAGCAAACCTACACCCTAAACCTCAACTTGAGCTACAAACCTTCACAAACCTTGAGAGTACACAATACTCCAGATAATGGTCTAGTACAACCGTACACAGGAAATTGCTAAGATTTCTCTGCAATAAAAGCTGACACTTCATTTGATTTCCTACTTACTTGTGCCTGCATGTTAGCTAAATGAATTATAGTGAAGGAGCATACCCAGGTGGGTCTCTGCGACAGCATTGTCACTTTTACATTCTGCTTTCCTATTCATATTGCAAGTGAACAATTTCACATTTCCACCATCATGCTCTATCAAGCAAGTATTAGTCCAAGATTTTAAAGGTGCCGTCCTCACAATTTGCTTTCCAAATTCTGAATCATCAGATCTGGTTACAATACCATCCGCTTCATTGCAGTTATTAGCATAACTTGTAAATAGTGAAGGTTGCAGCATGGATCCCTGCAGTGACACACACACATCACATTAGCTAGCTCTTCTTCCTTGCTAACATTCAGCCCTTATCTGCTGCAGTAAGCTTTTATGTGGCACCTGACTGAAACCTTTTGGAAGCCAAACAAACATCTACTGGTTCCCTTCTTTGCCTCCTCTAAGTCTCAAACACAGTTTTCCCTTTTGCAAACCCATATTGACCTCTGATTGCATTGTGCTTAGGTAAACATTATCCTTTCAGTTTCCTAATAGATGACAGCACTACCCCAGTTTTAGAAGTTAGGCTAATAGGCCTGACGTTACCTGTGTTTTTTCCCACCCCCTCATTTCCTGAATCAGAGCATTAAGTCTGTGGTTTACCGGTTAACTGGGGCCTTTTGGAAGATTACAGCCAATGCATCCACTATCACTGCAGTAACTTATCTGAAGACTTCCAGTTTGCAAGCCATCCAGTAAAGCAAACTATCAACCTTTCAACCCATTAAAGTCATAGAGTCAGAGATGTACAGCATGGAAACAGACCCTTCGGTCCAACCTGTCCATACTGACCAAATATCCTAACCCAATCTAGTCCCACATGCCAGCACCCAGCCCATATCCCTCCAAACCCTTCCTATTCATATACCCATCCTAATGCCTTTTAAATGTTGCAATTGTACCAGCCTCCACCACATCCTCTGGTAGCTCATTCCATACACATACCACCCTCTGCGTGGATAAATTGCCTCTTAGGTCTCTTTTATATCTTTCCCCCTCACCCTAAACCTAGGCCCTCTAGTTCTAGACTCCCCGACCCCAGGGAAAAGACTTTGCTATTTATCCTACCCATACCCCTCAATTTTGTAAATCTCTAACGTCACCCCTCAGCCTCCGACGCTCCAGGGGAAACAACCCCAGCCTGTTCAGCCTCTCCCTATAGCTCAAATCCTCCAACCCAGGCAACGTCCTTGTAAATCTTTTCTGAACCCTTTCAAGTTTCACAACATCTTGCCGATAGGAATGGGGACCAGAATTGCACGCAATATTCCAACAGTGGCCTAACCAATGTCCTGTACAGCCGCAACATGACCTCCCAACTCCTGTACTCAATACTCTGACCAATAAAGGAAAGCATACCAAACGCCTTCTTCACTATCCTATCTACCTGCGACTCCACTTTCAAGGAGCTACGAACCTGCACTCCAAGATCTCTTTGTTCAGCAACACTCCCTAGGACCTTACCATTAAGTGTATAAGTCCTGCTAAGATTTGCTTTCCCAAAATGCAGCCCCTCACATTTATCTGAATTAAACTCCATCTGCCACTTCTCAGCCCATTGGCCCATCTGGTCCAGATCCTGTTGTAATCTGAGGTAACCCTCTTCGCTGTCCACTACACCTCCAATTTTGGTGTCATCTGCAAACTTACTAATTGTACCTCTTATGCTCACATCCAAATTATTTATGTAAATGACAAAGTAGAGGACCCAGCACCGATCCTTGTGGCACTCCACTGGTCACAGGCCTCCAGTCTGAAAAACAACCCTCCACCACCACCCTCTGTCTTCTACCTTTGAGCCAGTTCTGTGTCCAAATAGCTAGTTCTCCCTGTATTCCACAAGATCTAACCTTGCTGATCAGTCTCCCATAGGGAACCTTTTTCTAGAATGAATTACTCCCCACCTTTTCGCCTTTATTTTCTTCCCATTATTACAGTGCTATTACTGTCTTATATCAAGACGACAAGAAAAATATTTCTTCAGATTTTCTGCCATGTTCTTATTTCTCATTAAGAGAAAGAGTCACAGCATACAAACAGTTCATTCAGCCTATCCTGTCTAAGCTGACCAACAAATACCAAACCTAATCTAATGCACAGTTGCTAAACTTCAGGCACTGCAGACATGACAAAAACTGAATGGGCTCGTGAACTGCAGCGAGGAGGAGAAGGGGGGGGGGGGGGGGGGGGGGGGGGGGAAGGAGAAGAGGAGGAAGAGAAGAGGGGGGGGGGGGGAGGAGGAGAAGGGGGGGGGGGAGGAGGAGAAGGGGGGGGGGAGGAGGAGGAGAAGGGGGGGGAGGAGGAGGAGAAGGGGGGGGAGGAGGAGGAGAAGGGGGGGGAGGAGGAGGAGAAGGGGGGGGAGGAGGAGAAGGGGGGGAGGAGGAGAAGGGGGGGGAGGAGGAGAGGGGGGGGGAGGAGGAGAAGGGGGGGGAGGAGGAGAAGGGGGGGGAGGAGGAGAAGGGGGGGGAGGAGGAGAAGGGGGGGGAGGAGGAGAAGGGGGGGGAGGAGGAGAAGGGGGGGGGAGGAGGAGAAGGGGGGGGAGGAGGAGAAGGGGGGGGAGGAGGAGAAGGGGGGGAGGAGGAGGAGGAGGAGGAGGAGAAGGGGGAGGAGGAGGAGAAGGGGGAGGAGGAGGAGAAGGGGGAGGAGGAGGAGAAGGGGGAGGAGGAGGAGAAGGGGGAGGAGGAGGAGAAGGGGGAGGAGGAGGAGAAGGGGGGGGGAGGAGGAGAAGGGGGGGGAGGAGGAGAAGGGGGGGAGGAGGAGAAGGGGGGGAGGAGGAGGAGGAGGAGGAGGAGGGGGAGGAGGAGGAGAAGGGGGAGGAGGAGGAGAAGGGGGAGGAGGAGGAGAAGGGGGAGGAGGAGGAGAAGGGGGAGGAGGAGGAGAAGGGGGAGGAGGAGGAGAAGGGGGGGGAGGAGGAGAAGGGGGGGAGGAGGAGAAGGGGGGGAGGAGGAGAAGGGGGGGAGGAGGAGAAGGGGGGGAGGAGGAGGAGGAGGGGGAGGAGGAGGAGGAGAAGGGGGAGGAGGAGGAGAAGGGGGAGGAGGAGGAGAAGGGGGAGGAGGAGGAGAAGGGGGAGGAGGAGGAGAAGGGGGAGGAGGAGGAGAAGGGGGAGGAGGAGGAGAAGGGGGAGGAGGAGGAGAAGGGGGAGGAGGAGGAGAAGGGGGAGGAGGAGGAGAAGGGGGAGGAGGAGAAGGGGGAAGAGGAGGAGAAGGGGGAAGGAGGAGGAGGAGGAGAAGGGGGAAGGAGGAGAAGGGGGAAGGAGGAGGAGGAGGAGGAGGAGGAGAAGGGGGAAGGAGGAGGAGGAGGAGGAGAAGGGGGAAGGAGGAGGAGGAGGAGGAGGAGAAGGGGGAAGGAGGAGGAGGAGGAGGAGGAGAAGGGGAAGAGGAGGAGAAGGGGGAAGGAGGAGGAGGAGGAGAAGGGGGAAGGAGGAGGAGGAGGAGGAGAAGGGGGAAGGAGGAGGAGGAGGAGGAGGAGGAGGAGAAGGGGGAAGGAGGAGGAGGAGGAGGAGGAGGAGAAGGGGGAAGGAGGAGGAGGAGGAGGAGGAGAAGGGGGAAGGAGGAGGAGGAGGAGGAGAAGGGGGAAGGAGGAGGAGGAGGAGGAGAAGGGGGAAGGAGGAGGAGGAGGAGAAGGGGGAAGGAGGAGGAGGAGGAGAAGGGGGAAGGAGGAGGAGGAGGAGAAGGGGGAAGGAGGAGGAGGAGGAGAAGGGGGAAGGAGGAGGAGGAGGAGAAGGGGGAAGGAGGAGGAGGAGGAGAAGGGGGAAGGAGGAGGAGGAGGAGAAGGGGGAAGGAGGAGGAGGAGAAGGGGGAAGGAGGAGGAGAAGGGGGAGGAAGAGATTTAGCACAAATCAGCACTATGAATTGAATCGAATCACTCAGTACAGACACAGTGGGCCCAAAGACCCGTTGCTGCACTGTACTGTTCTATGTTCAATGTATACCAATCTCATTTACCTGCACTTGGTCCATAGCCTACTATATCCTGGCATTTTAAGTGCTCATCCAGATGCTTTTCAAAAAACGTGGAGAACCTGCTGCCAAATCCCTTTGAAGTAACATGCTCCATATTTCTAAAACCTTTTGGGTAGAAAATTTCTCTCCAATCCCCTTGAAACCACTTGCTCATCTTTCTAAAACAAAACCTCTGCCCTCTGGTCTTAGATACATCTGCCATTGTTGAAGAAAAAGAGAAAAAAAATGACTCCTGATCGTCACAGTCCATGTGTCTCAATTTTGGACAATTCAAATAAGATCCCTTCTCAGCCCCCTCTGCTCAAAGGAAAAAACCCCAGCCTATTCAGTCTCTGCTCATGACTGAGACTTGGCACCCTCTCATACAATTACATCTTTCTGGTTGCTACACTAATCAGAACAGCACACAGCTTTCCATTCACAGCCTAACCAATGTTTTATAAAAGTTTAACAAGAGTGGCTTGATACTATATTCTACAAGGAGAAAGCGAGGACTGCAGATGCTGGAGATCAGAGCCGAAAATGTGTTGCTGGAAAAGCGCAGGTCAGGCAGCATCCAAGGAGGAGAATCGATGTTTCAGGCATGAGCCCTTCTTCAGGATTCCTGAAGAAGGGCTCATGCCTGAAACATCGATTCTCCTCCTTGGATGCTGCCTGACCTGCTGCGCTTTTCCAGCAACACATTTGACTAAATTCTACAACCCAGCCAACAAAGGCAAAAATCCCACAAACCTCCTTCACTACAGTCTAATTGTGCAGACATTTTTCAGGATTACGGACTTGTACACCAAGGTCTTTGTTCCTCAGCACTGCCTAAAGACCTATCATTCATTGTGCATCTCCTTCCTTTATTATACCTCCCAAAAGGCATCACCTCGCACTTGGAGATTAAATTCCATTTGCCACTGCTCTGTCCAGTTTACCAGCTCATCAATATCAGAATGAAGCCAGAGACCATTTTCTTCACTATTAATATCAGCAACAGTTTTCATGTCAACTACCAGTTCATCCTCCAAAGGGACCAACTTTTATTCTGGCTGCTCTCTCCCTCCCTCAACAGGAACGCTGCCTGGTTTTACAGTGCTTGCTAAGTTACATTTATCTCCATTTTGCCTTTATTAATTCTTGAAATTTTTTTGGCCAGTTTTTAAAGTTTTACCAATCTTGGCAACATTGTTTTTTTTTAAACTTTCAAATCAAATTCCTTAGTTTATCCTTTTCAGTTTCTCTTCTCGAAGATTATTTATTTCAGCTATGAAGCAGCCCTTCAGGTGTTGGGCAATACTATCAACCTATCTTTTAACAAATTTCTCAAGTCCACTTTAGACAGTCTTGCCTAAATAGTTCAGTGATTGCCATTTATTTAGGAATAATACACTAGCTTCCTGTTCAAGTTTGTCACTGTCAAACTGAAAGTGAAATTGCCATTTTCTAACCATTCAACCCTGGAGGACGCTTTGAGGTTAATCCTGTCTATCACAGAAGCAGATCTAAAATATTATTCCCTAGTTGAATATACAATATTGTCTCAAACTATTCAAAATTAATCAACTATTGAAAGAATGTAATGGAGAGGAATATCAAAATAAATTAGTTGCAGAGATGCAGGATTAAAGTTTGAAAAATGATACCAAAAAAGGAGGCAGTTAAGTCATCAAGCTTAAATTTTCCAAAAATACTCTGAAATGAAGGAGCAGAAAAGATTGCAATAAAATCATAAGTTTGTTTTACTCTAGTTGTGGATAACCTCAGTTCATCAGGCAGGGAAAAATTAGTGAACATTTACTCATTTGCCCAAGCATCCCGAATGTGTCGGACTGGTTTCTGAAAGAATCACAAAAGGATATGAAGTCAGACAGGCAAGAAAGAGCATAGTGAAAGTTACTTGGAATTAGAGGGAAAGAAACTTTATAGTTATGAAACAATATTTTAAACATGTGTATTTATCACCAACAGATGAGAGGCCAGAGTCAGGATCACAAAAACAGAGTTCAGAATTTTTCTTAGTAAAGGATCACTCGAATATGAAATGCTACACTACAAATGGCTATCAAGACATAAATACGCCAACCAAAATTATTTTCAAAGAACATAAAAGAATACAGGATAAAGTTAATGTTTCAGGTGGCAAAAAACAGAGCTTCCAGCAAGCAAGGAAGAAATTACCAGTTATAATACAGACAATACTTTAATTAAGTGGTTGTTTTAAGGGATCATGTATTTCAACATTCACGGTTTGGCTGTACAGATATGTTGAAGATTGCTAAAACAAAATCTTGAACATTGTGATTCAATTCTGATATTCAACCCAGTCTTTTTGTCATTGCTGTGATTTTCTATATCTTTCATTTTCATTGACCCATTTATGAAACAGCTTCTGAGTGAGTCAGTAGAAGCAAAAGGGTATATGGTCAAGCTGCAAGCTTGAACTATTGTCTACAGGTGCTTTTTATTCTTTCAGATATACCACTTTTTTTTTTTAAGATATACCTCAGATACAGAGTCTGAGGAGCAAGAGAGTTGACATCTCAGGCATAAACCCATCAGGAAGGGCTTATGCCCGAAATGTCTATTCTCCTGCTCCTCGGATGCTGCCTGTGCTTTTCCAGCCCTACACTTTTTGACTCTGATCTCCAGCATCTGCAGTCCTCACTTTCTCCTATAACTCAGTGTCATCCTGTTTCCTGAACACATTCTCAAGAGACAGTGATAAATTCACCTTTAGCATTGTTAATTGTTTTCAATTAGTTGTTCAAAAAAAAACAATGTCAAGCTACATATTAAAAGAAACTTACAAATATAGCAATATTGTTTGTTTCAAGTAGGAATTGATCTAGTTAAAGCTAACAGTTCATAGCAGTAACTGCTATAAAATTACCACTTCTAATAAAGCAGTCTTTAACAAAAACAGGAACGGCACTTGAGAATCTCACCTAAGTTGTGGCGCTTGGACTTTGCGTGCTCGTGAATGTGTTTCTTGGTGAAACAACCAAAAAAGACACAATAAAGGCAGGAATGAAGTCGATTGAGGTGAGCGCCACACATGTGGCAAATGCAGGATTTTGCCTGAAAGAAAAGAAACAAACACATGTCAGAATAATCAAAGACAGACCACTGGACTATTTCAGGCAAGCAACCTACAAATTTCAAAGCCCAAGTAAAACTGCAATGACTACCAATTTTTTTTTTTACATTATTCAGCAAATAGGTTGGAGTACTCCATTAACATTGCTGCTTTTGAATATGACTTTTAATGTGTATAAGTTAGAAAAAATACAGGACTATAAACTACACAAATACAGATTCAGGCTCAAAAACCAGGAGCTGAATTGTTCTGGTGGAAAAAGCTGGAAAAACAAAAGACATGAAAGAGAAATTTTGGTTCCCAGTTGAACAATGACATCAAAAAAGGTATTGGAAAATGTTAAGATAAATTGGTACATTTTAAAAGAGGGGCTGGCCTCAGGGAAATTGATATCAGAATTACATCCAGTGCCAGTACCGGCATAGTTAAGAACTGGATGAGATTTCAGCTTGAAGCTTCATGAGATGGTGCAAAATGGAGGAAAGAATATGCAATTGTGGAGCACCCAAGCAGAAATAATACACTCAAAAGACTAGGTAAATAGGACAGGATACAGGGGAGGGAGAGAAAAAAAAAGTCAGATGTGAAGAGGAAGCACTTTTCTTGCAAATTGAGTGAAGTGATACATTAGAAATCAAAGGCCTAAAAAGGAGAAACAATTCAACCAAAGATTGATATTCAGGGTATATAGTCAAAAGGACAGATGGAAGAAACACTCCTCTCTGCCCACATCATAGCTTGCACCAAGTTCCTTCCACCCATCTCTGAACTTTCTGACCTATATTGTCTTCTGGTGCAGTAACCCCTCTAAGTTACCAGTTCCCTCCAAAAGCCTGCCTTTCCTTTTCTAAAGCTTCCTTTGACCCATAACCCCGAATAATCTCTGCACGTCTCCAATTCTATCTCTTGTAAATACCAGATTTAAGTCACACCCCAAATGTTTCAGTTGCTAAAGAGTAAATGTTCTTCAATCCCCTCACTGCCTCTATTTGTTATGGCATTCCTTAAAGCTTAATTATTTAAACAAGATTTTGGTCATTTATTCCAATGTTTTAGTAATAATTCTGCAAAGCTGAGTTGATTATATAAATGGAAGGTTTTAAACTGACAGTAAATCATCATGGAGGGAAGGCCTAGCCACACCAAAAGAGGAAAAACCATTTGAGTTAAAGAACAGAAAAAAGACGACACCGGGAACAATACTGTATTGAAATCATGATTATAAAAGAACTAAATGCATGCAGATAAAGGAGGCCTTCAAGAAAATGACAACACTGGGGAGATCATAACTCAGCGAGTAGAGTAAAGTGAAAAAAGTGAATACAAACATTTTCTTTGAAACTCTGATCCAAAAGTCCAATAAAGGAAGCTTGGATATGCATTTAAAGCAAAAAAAAAGTGCCTGCAATATCAATAATTGCCTTCAAGATAACTTGGAAAAAGGAATTGCAACAACATGCATAAACTGTCACGTTCTTGGTTAGGAAGAAATCACCACAAGACCTGGCAACTCATGACCTGAGAGCAATATCAAGGAGGAGAGAGATATATAAACAAAACTGTGGCTAGGCACAAATGAGAGGTACAAGAAAGTAAGCTTCAGAGACAGCAAGCAAATCAACATTGATGCATGAGCTTTTCAAGACACTACGTACACATCTTAGAAAAGTCTAAAACCAGAAAGTGGTGTAATTAACTCATTAAAGAGCCGGGTGCTGACAGAAGTGTTACGATTTAAAACCAGTTGAAAACTAAATCTAGAGAACTACACCATCAGGACTGTCGCGATCAGCGGAAGAATAAAAGAATGCTTTGTTGATAAATCATACCTGAAAAATCATCCACTAAAGATCAGCACATTGCAGAACCTTGCATAGCCGGGGAATATATATTTCAAGTTCTCTATTGGATCAATTATTTAAACTTACTTTTTTTAAACTTAAAAGTATAACTTGCCTGTTAATTGGTTTAATTTGTACAGATTGATTTCTGTTAAAGTGAAATCTTGTTTATAAATTTCCTGGTTTGGGAATCACTCAATAAATGTGGTTATTTTGATTTAGTTTCCCTACAGAGACTAACAACTCCAAGCCATTTTCAACTCCTCATTGCTTAGCTTTAAACTATGAGCCAAAAACAGAGTTGCAGTATAGAATTAACCATTATTAAACCACATTCAGTAACAGACTAGAAGAGGGTAAGATAGAAATTACAAACCAATCTAAAGGAAGCCACTTTCACGATGTAAAAGTAGGTTAAAGTTGGAGGAACTGATGCAAAAAGTCAATGGTTACAGAGCAAATTTAGAACCTCTGTACCAATGAGGTAGGGGAAGAAAAAATACATTTCAGGCAATGCAACAATGGTTTAACATTTTACAGCATTAAACTAAAGAAAATTTTACAATGCTTTGAGAAAAAACTCAAACCGTAAGAAATAACCAGAGCTTTATTTCACAAAAGTACATCAAGATCATGTCTCATGCTTAGATACTACTATAACTGAGGCTGCGAAGAACTTAAAATGGCAGAAAAAAAAAACTAGGAAGTGAAAGGAACACTAGAGATGAGCAATTGAGATATGTTTCAGAGGATTGAGTCAGTCAGTTATCACCAACATGGCCAGCATTTGCTGCCCGCCCTGAATTGCTCTTGAACTAAGTGGCCTTCCACACTATTTAAAAGTCAGCCACATGGTTGTGGTTCTGTAATTACATGTGGGCCCAAATTGATAAGGATTGCAGCTTTCCTTCCCTAAAAACACAAAAGTTGGACAGAAAGCAAACCAAGGTTTCAAATCGAGAACTTTCAGAGCTCTGAAGAGTCATCTAGACTGGAAACATTAGCTTGCTTTCTCTCCACAGCAGTTCATGAAGCACCAATGATCTCAGCATTTTGTTTTCAATACAAATCCCAACATCTGCAGTAATGTGCTCCTTCCTAGCAAACAAGATGGGTTTTACAACCAGAATTGATAATGGTGATAAGGGTGACCATGTCAACGATTACTCACTCAATGACTAGCTTTCAATTCCCAATTCAAAATTTAATTTGAATTTCACCAGCCATGATAGGATTTGAACAAGATGTTCCCAGAGAGTCATCCTTGACCTCTGAATTACCAACATTAACACTACATACAATAGGAAACTACAGGGGAAAGCAGAAGTTCTGAAGAAATTTTACAGAAGGGCAAATACCAGCTCAGATGACCAATTGTGAAAATTAACATAGGATGCAATGGTGATACACTAGTGAAAAAACCCACAAGAGCTATATTGATTTTAGACAGGAAAAATTAACAGATGCTTGCAACACCTGGGAAAAAAGGTCAAAAAGTTTCTTTGCATTTTCAATACAGATTTTAATTCTGGTACAGCATAATTGCTACTTGATTAATCAAATTCATTTATAGTGCCTACATTGATTTTCCTGAAGTACTAGACAAGGTCCTTCACGATCAGGTCTAGAAGATAAAGTCACATATAATCCACAGTGAGTTAAGAAGTTGGATACAAAACTAGCTTAGTCATATATTACAGAGGGTAGCTGTGGATATCTATTTTTCTGACTAGAAGTCAATGACCAGCAGAACTAGTGCTGGGACTTTGTTTGTAATGTGAGGTCAAACGCAAGAGCAAAGTATACAGTAAAAGATAGGACTCTAGAGCATTGATATACAGAGGAATCTTGAGTACAAGTCCATAGCTCCCTGAAAGTGGCAACATACAGGGATAAGGTGGTAAAAAAAGGGCAAATAGAATGCTTGCCTTCATCAGTAAGGGGATGGAGTATAAAAGTTGACAAGTCATGTTGTAGCTATATAAAAAAAACTTTAGTTAGACCACATTTGAAGTATTGTGCACCACTCTGGTTACCACACCATAAAGGACCTGGTGGGTGAAAGAAAGATTTACCAGGATGTTACATGGATCAGAGTGTATTAGCTACTAGGAGAGGTGAGACAAATTGGATTGTTTTTAAGGAGAAAGTGAGGACTGCAGATGCTGGAGACCATTCCTGAAGAAGGGCTTATGCCCGGAATGTCAATTCTCCTGCTCCTTGGATGCTGCCTGACCTGCTGCGCTTTTCCAGCAACACATTTTCAGCTTGGATTGTTTTTACTAGAGTATTGGAGGTTAAGGGGTGATCTGATGGAAGTACAGTAGGTTCTGCTATAACTTTTGTTTCTTCAACAGATTGAAGAATTAAAAAATTTACATGTAGAATACAAAACTGTATTGGCTATAATGTGATCTCGTAATGGGGCCAGAATCGCAAGAACAGAAGCATCACATGATACCAGAACAGACTATAGAAAATGAGTCATGAATAAGCTGAATCGTTGGAGCAAAAACGTAATCAAGATACATGGAAGGTGGAGGAAACAAAAGACTTGGGAATAAACAAAGTTTGGTCAGATAAAATTACATACTTGCAGTGGAAGCCATTCAGAATGTTCATGGAACTGATTTTTGCATTAGGATTTGTCTTGTAAGAAGTGGGGGGGAAAAAAAAAAGTGTTGTTTTTGAAGATATAGAAAAAGCATGCAGAAAAAGGGGTCCAGCAGGAAATCTATTAACTCTGCAGGTACTTAGGGAAGTGTATCTTTACTTTTAGTGAATAATTATGGTTATTAAATACTAATTCTAGAGTATAATTAATATAAGCAAGTTAACTTTTAAAATCAAGTTTTCAGCAAAAAACTGAGATAACCAAAATGTTAAGGCCCCTAATGCTGTACAAGAATGATACAAGATTGATGAAATGTACAGAGAATGGAATGTACCCAGTATTGATACAAAATGCATCTTGATGAACGATCGACAAAATAATGAGAATGTCAGCACTAACAGGGAGGAAGGTTGCCAACATGGGGAAGGGGAACTAACAAGGGTGGAGCGAAGGTGGGTAGTTGTATAGCTAGTAAGAGAGATTGGATAATTAGGAGTCTGGAGAGGTGACCTCACTCAGCTCAAAAATATAATTGTAAACTAACCCAAGTCTAATGCGCTCAATTGCTTTGTGCAGTTGCAGCCCGTACTTGCAAGTCTGTAATAAATTGTCTTGTTTCCAGATTTGTTGGTCTCGTCTAAAATTTTATTGAGTTTGTTTCTTACAATCTAAATATGGAAGGAAAATTGGGCCTACTATTATTAGAGTTAATAGGAATGAGAGAAAGCAAGATTTGAGGCGGCTTCAAATGGATGATGCAGAGAAATCTAAATTTAGAGGACTGAGTTTCAAAGTAAGGAATTTCCTATGTCAGGCAGATTAGTAAGAATTTCTGATCAGAGGGTCATTCAGTCTTCAGAATTTTCTTCATTGAGCAGTGGAGGCTAGATCATTGAATGTTCGAAATAGAGTTAAGACAGATTTTGATTGACAAGGGCAATCAAGGTTATGAGAGAAGGTGCAGGGAGGAAGGTTACGTTAAGCCACAAATCAGATCAACCACAATCTTGGAGTCAGAGCAGGCTTACAGGGTCAAATGGCCTATTCCAATTTTAATCTTATGTTCTTACTCCTTAAAAAATTATATTTATTGTATGGAAGACAGAGGAGTAGAGTGCAGAGATTGACATGAGAGAGCAGCTAATTATAACTAATACTGAGACATGGATTAACAAAAAGAGAAAAATAATAGCTCAATTGTCCTGGTTGCAGGATTTTCACATGAGATAAGAGTGGGTATTAAAAAAGAATGGATAGAGTTCATGTCGGAGAGAGAATTTATCTTAAAAAGAAAACTCGAAACAACTTTCAACTATTTGAACCTAAAAGTCTCCATTTAAGAAAGAAAGAGTGTTACTCAAGGAATTGGAGCAACTACTATTTCCCTAATTAATCTACAGCCTACTCAATGTTAAGGCCCCTAATGGTGTGGATAAAGTAAAGGCAAAAATCTTCACACAAATAGGTGTTGCAGAAAACAGCAGTACACAAGTCTAATACTGAAATTAAGTAGGAGAACGTTTTTAAAAAAAAAAAATCAGGATCAATTGGTTGTATTGCTAAAAAATGCATTTTGTCAAAAACTTTTGTCTGGCTTTCATCAGAACAATTCACAATCAAGTAAACATTTGTACAGTACAAGTAGCAAGTGCTAATTGCTTGGAAAATTGATTGGTATAGGCACTGCCATGGAGAATGCACCAGTTATTGATAACTGAATTAACTAACAGACTTTTACATTGTAAACCAGGCAAGTTTGAATGATTGCTCAACAGCAACATCTAAACTAACAAATCACAGGATGGCTGTTATTTCCTACGCGTGCATCCCTCACTGCAAGCCAGAGTGACAATCCTAAATTGGTTGCCAGAGTAACTGAAAAATCTGGAGGCATCTAATTTACACTTGCTAATCAGAGTTGATGTTGGACACTGGACACTCTCATACATATTGCCTTGCCGTTGCAAAACCCAAATGGATATTATGGTACAATCCTCCAACCTTTGAAGTACATCTCTACGACTCTATGACTAAGTATAGAAATAATTGAACTTGCATCACACTAGGACTGAAATAAGTATACAGATTACTCACTCTTGTGGCAGGCAGAATTAAGCCTGTATCGATGCAATAAAACAGGCAAGCCATTCTCTAATTCATTTGTAAGGGCAAGGCCTTGACCAAATTCAACCACTTTTGGTTAAAATTCAAATCAAGCTTGGAAGTTATCTATCAAATCATCACTAACTGATGCATTCTCCATGACATTGCCTCTACCAGAGTCCACTTGCCAACAAATTGTGAATCTGCTCTCCTTCACTGTATGTAAAGCAAATTGCTCTACAAATAATAGAAAATCAAACCAGGTTTAAATAAAGTCAGAGTAACAAAGAAGCAGCCAATTAGGGAATGAAACAACTAGTATGTACAGGCAGAAGGAAGAATTAGATGTAACAGTAAAAAAAGTGTATAAAGAGCTTTGAATGTTAATGAGCCCCCAGAATTGTTGAAAATGCATTCCAAGCCAAATAAAACAAGGGTGGGGGTGGAGTGGTGCTATAAAGAGAACCCTGATGCCAAAACTAAAATGCTTAGATTCACTCACCACTACAGTAACTGGAATAAAAACTTATTAAAACTTGATTAAAAAAGGTCAGTCTCGGTAATGTTTACCATGACAACTACCAATGAAGCTACCAAACAGGACTACTTGCACATGTAATAAACTGAGATAAGCAGTGCCATAAGCAAAAGGTCAGGTCAAAAGCTCAGCAGTTCTGCCACATCCAGTTGTGAATCTTGTGCAAGTAAACAACTGGAGTAGACAGCTACACAAATAGCCCTATCCTCAATGGAGGGCACAACATACAAGTGCAAAGGCAAGGCTGAAGCATCTGCAACAATCTTCAGCTGAAAGTGCCAAGTGGATTGGGGACCTTTGTTTCATTGAAAAAAGGTCCCCAACACAGGTGCCAGTCTTCAGTCAGTCCAATTCACTCTACAAAACATCAATAAATAGTTGAAGGCACTGGCTACGGACCCAAAAAACAAACACAAGAAACAGAATTGGTGTACTCCAGACCTTGTTACATCCCTCACTTAACAGTTCTGGTAAAGCCATAGCACTGACATCTACCAGATTGTAAGGGAAACTATCCAGGTATGTCCTATACACAAAAAGCAGGACAAATATGACCTGGCCTCTTTTCACCAGTCTATTCTTGATCATCACTAATGTGACAGAAAGGGTCACCAATGCTATCAGACTACACCTGGACAGCTAAAGACTACTCATCAACATCTAGTTTGGAGTTCCAGGGGGGCCACACTGCTCCCATTAAAGACTTGGTTCAGATTTGGGGAATGAAAATAAAGCTGAATTCCAGAAGTTAGGGGAGTGTAACAGCCCTTAAACACCAAGATGGCATTTGACCAAGTACAGAAATCGAGAAGCCGAAGCAAAACTGGTGTCAGTGTCAGGTGGGGTGTGCGGCTGGTTGAAGTCACACTTGGCACAAAGGTAGATGAGCATGGTTTTTTGGATGTCACTCATCTGAGTTGTCAATAGTTGCTATTTTTGAAATCAAGCTGTTGAGATGTGGGACCTGAACACTCATATCATGGCTCAGGAGATGGGAAAATGACCAACCCACTGCAACAGTCCAGCTCCTCAGCATAGTGTTCAGGGCCCAATCACCTTCAGCTGTTTCAATGACCTTCCTGCCATAAGGTTAGGGATGAGACTGCAATTATTGACATATTCAATGACAACTCTGACACTGAAGAGATCCATGTCCAAATGCAACCAAACTTAAAATATTCGAGCCTGGGCTGACAAGGGGCAAGTGAGAATCCAACTACTACACCTTGACATTCAATGGCACTACCACTACGAAATTCCTACTATCTACATACCGAGGATTACAATCGACCAGAAACTCTACTGGACTCACCATATAAATACTCCAGCTGCAACAACAGGCCAGAGTCAAGGAATCCTGACTCCCAAAAGCCTGTCCACCATCTACAAGGCACAAGTCAATCATGTGGTGGAAATGTCTCCACTTGCCTGGCTGAGTACAGCTCCAACACAAGCAGCTAGATGCCATTCAATACAAAGCTTGATTGACACATCCACAAAACATTCATTCCCTCCATGACGGAGGCTCAGCAGCTGCATATACCTTCAACAACATACACTGCAGACGTTTAAAAAGATGCTTAGACAGCATCTTCTAAAACCATGGCCATTTCCATCTAGCAGGACAAAGCAGCAGTTACATTGAAACATAACCACCTGCAATTTCCCCTCCAAAGCCACACCATCCTGACTTGGAAATATATCACCCATCCTTCAGTGTCAGTGGGTCAAACTCCTGGAATTTCTTCCCAAACAGCTTGGTGGGTCAACCTCGAGCACATGGATTGCAGGGATTCAAAGCATCAGCTCACTACCACTTTCTCAAGGGCAATAAATACCAGCACAACTAGCAATGTTCAAGTTACCTAAATAAACCCACTTCGGCGCCACTGTTCAAATCCACTGTTGACAGTCCAAAGCTCAGAAGAGAAGAGTAATTAAAGATGTCTTCGCACAGCATATGCAATTAAAATGTGAATTGTTGCAAGTGGTATCATTCAATCTTCATTACAAAGATAGTTCCATTATAGGTGTGCGATCACATTTGCAGAAAGCATGCCAGACCAGTCCACAGTTCCTTACTGTCTCTGCTTCAATAATTGTTATCTTATAAATTCCAACTTAAATTCTAAACATAGCCAACCATTCTAATAGCAAACCAAGTACATATTATTTTTCCCATTTCAAATCACAATATTATGAATATGTATTAAGTTCTCACTGTTTCAACAAGCAGCCCCATTTTAAGTCTTTAACAATTCCTTAACAATGCCGAGAATCAATGTGCTCTTTCCATGGATCCAAATTAATTTTCCTCTTGCAACTGAAGGCAATGCCCTTCAAAACTAAAGAATGTCCCATATTTATCTACTTAAATTGCTTTCCATTCTCTAGCATCATACAATGGGTACTTTTAAACTACTTTCTAGATTATGGACCATTATATACTCAAATCAAGCCTAAATAATCTTGCAGTTTTGTCAAAGTCTCCATGATGCACACATTCCATATTTCCTCTCCCAAATGGTCATTAAAGTCCATTAGTACTACTGAAAAAAACCAGCAAGATCAGCACAGTGGCTCAGTGGTTAGCACTGCTGCCTCAGTGCCAGGAGCCAAGGTTCAATTCCAGTCTTGGATGACTGTGTGAAGTTTGCACATCCTCAGTGTCTGCGTAGGTTTCCTCCGGATGCTCCAATCTCCTCCAACAATCCAAAGATGTGCATGTCAGGTGAACTGCCCATGTTAAATTGCCTATAGTGTTAGGTGCATTAATCAGAGGGAAATGGGTCTGGGTGGGTTACACTTCAGAGGGTCAGTGTGGACTTGTTGGGCCAAAGGGCCTGTTTCTAAACTATAGGGAATCTAATCTAAAAATCCTGCAGACATACAGTTGCTCAGGTGAATATTAATATCCTACAAGATGGTTTTGAACATTGCACTGAGACAAACCCACACGTAATCCCTGGTCTTACTTGTGAATAGCAAGCTTAATTATTGGTAGTCCAGTGAAATTACTCAAGAACCACACCCATGACTTTCAACCTAGTTTCACATTAAGCTTCTAAAAAACTTTTCCAGGTTCTTATGACAGTTGGTCTTCATATTCACATTTCTAGGATCTTGACAAAATTCATATACATTGGCAGGTGACATTGACAAATACCCATCAGGCATCTTAGATCTTCAAAAAAAGCTTACTGTCAAAACCCCCAAATTCCATGCATGCTCTAAATCAACCAATTGAATCTATGCTCCAAGAGAAAAATCAGGTCGTCAACAGATTTATTTGGATACTTTGGAAAATATGCAACAATAATTCATTTTTTGTGGCACTTGGTGATGTTAACATGTTGTCAAGGTCTTTGGAAAAGTAAGTCTCAGAATATTCTATCTTGTCTGGATAAATCCAGTTTCCTCTGGTAAGATGTCAGGGTTAAGAAAATCTGCTGTGGCTGGAGGGAACTCCGGGTGAAGGAAGAGCATCCAAATATAATGGACCACATGGGCACCAAATTTTTTTTTTTTCCTCGTTCTGCTCAGGGGGTTGAATGGCTAGAGATTAAATTTAAAAGCAGAACCTCAAAAAAAAAGGTCAGTCAATCTCTGGATATTTACCCAAGCCACAAGTAAATTAGCTAGGAGAAAGTGAGGACTGCAGATGCTGGAGATCAGAGCTTAATAATGTGTTGCTGGAAAAGCACAGCAGGTCAGGCAGCATCAAAGGAACAGGAGAATCGACGTTTCAGGCATAAGCCCTTCTTCAGGAATCATGCTTATGCCTGAAACATCGATTCTCCTGTTCTTTTGATGCTGCCTGACCTGCTGCGCTTTTCCAGCAACACATTTTTAAGCACAAGTAAATTAGCATTGGCTAAACAAGATTAGTGAGATGAAAGATGAATTGCATAGGCACAAGTCATGGCCAAAGTGGAAATTGTACCACTGGGGACTGGCTTTGCTGATCCTGAAATGTTTCAATGCTGTGACAAGTAATTTGATCATGGAAGTAGAAAGGCTCAAGACTAAATAATTGGGGATGGGCTAACGCAAGGAGGAGATGCGGTGAATTGAAGGGAAACAACACTAATAGAGCAGACTAGTAATTTTGGGAATGATAAACTAGAGTGGCAAGAAAAAAAAACATTGACACACCAGGAGATAAAGCAGCATCTGTAACAAAATTAATGTATCAGCACACAGAAATACATAAAACAAACTGTTACAGGGTGACTATGCCTCAATATTTAAGGTCATCTTGATTTTTTAAAAGCATAGGGCAAAGTTGGCTCTGTTAATGAGGATAACACTAGTATAGGAAGGAAGAGGTGAACTTAGCTCAAAAGGGCAATTTGTAGAACCAGTCTGGGTAAGAACACCAGGAGAGGCAAAAAGGTCATTTGTGCAGTAGCTACCTTATACATCATATACAGGGATAAGCAACTGGGTATAAGAAAGAGGTACTGCAATAATCATGCATGAAATTAGATTTACTGTCACATGTACCAAGATAGTGAAAGTATTATTTTGCATGTAGAGCAGATAAGCCAAACTTTAATCTGTATGTTAATTACATGAAACAGATCAGCAAAATTAGCTTAAATAGTTAGTTGCTAGAGTATAGACAGACAATTTCTTAGATCCAAACCAAGGGACAGACTATGCAAAACCAGGCAACAAGTATGGAACAGAACAAATCAAAAGGAAGGAGTTTCAAAGTAATAACAATTTTAACATGATAGAGGATCATGCTGTTTGAAAGGGAGAAACATGAACCTTAGATCATAGTTTACTCGAATACAAGTAATTGAAGAGAATGAAGGTAGAGCTACCTAAAGCGAACAGGGCAACAAAAGTTAAAAAAGGTAGGATCATCGGGATGCAATTTAAACCTTTTCATGATATGCAGCGCTCAACTCAGGTGAGAAATTAAGTTTTGAGAAGGATGCATCGTCTGTGGCTGAGTAGTTAGGGGTTACATATTACTTAAGATAATTATTCAAAATTATAAAAATTTGCAATAGCTCTGAAGAATGGCAATTGGTTTACTTATTTTTAAAATCTATGACAAATCAGAAAGAGAGAAAAGCGAGAGAGAAAGCTTTCACTCTCACTTATGTAAAAACAGAAACCAAGTTGCTACACTTATTTAATAAAGAAACAAAAGTTGACTTAACATAGCATTGATCCTCTAGAGAGGATCTGTGGAACTGAATGAAAACAACAAGGAAATGACAGAAGCTTCGAACTATTACGTGCCTGTCTTTACTAAGATTTAGAACACTTTCCAAAAAAACTCAAAAAAAAACCAAGAGATGAAAGGGAGGTAGCAACTTAAGCTAATCACCTCGGGGGGGAAAAAATTACGAGCAAAAATAAAGGCTGAATAATCCCTCCCCCCCCCGAAAATCACCCTTCACTAGAAAGACATCCTGTTATTTGAACAGTTAAAAAAATTGCAGCCTGTATTGTTCACCCCAAAAGCCATTCAGATATTCAGAAGCTAACTAGATAGTTGAGGGGATAATGGCATTTGGCATCCATAACTGGTCAACGCCACAAACCAGAGACCTGCTACCAGCCAAAACTCTCCACTTACTCAACCTAGTCATTTTGGAAGTAGTACACATGAATAGTATATATTTTTTTTAAAAACGAGAGATTTTGGAACAAAGGGATCTAGGGTCCTGGTGTGGTGTAAAATTCCAAGCAGTGGAATGTGGTGAAACGGTTAAAAATTATGTCCCAATACATGTGTGAATCTAACCGGAATGGAGGTGTTGCTTAGTCCCGTGTGAATCTTCTTATCTGTATGTAACCAGAATGGAATGTGTTTTTTAGCCTTGCTCTGCTGTTCACATGAATGTTTATATCTGGAAAAGAATAAAAAGCTGGAAAAGTCTCCAGTTCGGGGAGTCTGCTCCGGGGTTACGTTTAACCGCCGAGCGTGGGTTGTTGGCAACCGCTCTACAAGAACTGACGGCTCCCAGTTTTTGTAACATGTAGAGTGAGCATAAACCAGACCCGTTGTGCGACACTGCGGGGAATAAAATGCCCATATTCTAGCAGTCTCGCCTCTTGGTCGTTTGTTCTGTGTCAGACTACTCTCCTACGAACCTGACCTTGAGAATTTTTTAAAACATTTGGCGTAGTCGAGCAGGGTCAATCGCAATTGAGGAGAGATTTTGATACAGAACAATGTTTTGGAAAACGACTAAGAAACCAGAAGAACAAACTGTGGAGGTCCCGACCGTCCCGGGATGGCATGGATGTGGGCATGTACGTGGCAGTTTGTTTGAGAAAGGATCCCAGTCCTGCCGAAGAACCCCTTGCCTGGGGTACAGCGGAGGATGTGGGCATGTCCAAAAGGCTGAAGCGGAGTTAACAGAATTGAATGGGATTGAACTGAACTGAACTGAGTGGAACTGAAGTGAATCAAATTGAACGGAACAAAATGGAACTGAGCTAAATTGAATTGAAATGGACGGAACTGAATTGAACACAATTGAATTGAACTGAACAGACCTGAACTGAGCTGAATTGAACTACACTGAATTGACTGAACTGAAATTAACTGAAACGAATTGCATAATGTAACACATGTATTGGGCCAAGCAGTGGAATGTGGTGTAAAATTCCAAGCAGTGGAATGTGGTGAAACGGTTAAAAATTATGTCCCAATACATGTGTGAATCTAACCGGAATGGAGGTGTTGCTTAGTCCCGTGTGAATCTTCTTATCTGTATGTAACCAGAATGGAATGTGTTTTTTAGCCTTGCTCTGCTGTTCACATGAATGTTTATATCTGGAAAAGAATAAAAAGCTGGAAAAGTCTCCAGTTCGGGGAGTCTGCTCCGGGGTTACGTTTAACCGCCGAGCGTGGGTTGTTGGCAACCGCTCTACAAGAACTGACGGCTCCCAGTTTTTGTAACATGTAGAGTGAGCATAAACCAGACCCGTTGTGCGACACTGCGGGGAATAAAATGCCCATATTCTAGCAGTCTCGCCTCTTGGTCGTTTGTTCTGTGTCAGACTACTCTCCTACGAACCTGACCTTGAGAATTTTTTAAAACACCTGGTATACAAAAATCATGAAAAGGTTAATGCGCAGATATAGCAACTAATTAGGAAGGCATAGCAAATGTTGCTGTTGAGAATATAGTAAGCATAGGATATTTTATTCTAGTTGTACAGTGCAATCAGTGGCACATTTCAGTCTTATTTGAAGGGAAGTTACATTGCTTTAGAAGCACTTCAAGGATGGGACTTATTTCTGGGATGAAGGGCTTACCTCTTGAAGGAAGTTCGAGCAAGTTAAGCCTTTGATTATACATAAAGTTGAGAAGAAAGATCACTTACTGAGACATACAATGTTTTGGCAAGACAATAAAAAGGTGGATATCAGAGGTTTTCATTTGTGTGGAGACACAAAAACCTGGGACACACTTAAAAATGAAGTCTCTCCTTTTAAAACAGAAAAGGTTTGAGGGTTGCCAAGATGGAGTTTCTTCCCCGGAAAATAGTGGAGGCTGTGACATGAAATTTCAAAGTCAGGTTACATGTAATGTTAAATCAAAAGGAATCAGAGGTTGAGGTGCAGATAGAAAAGTAGAGAGTATAACCAGATCAGTCATGCTCTGGTTGAACAGCAAAGTAGCCTTCAAAAAGGTTCAAATAACCTGCTCCGATGTTTTATCTGTCCTTTCCATGTAACCCTGCAACTTTAAAATGTGATTGACCATCTACTTAGAAGCTTGGTGAGCATTTTTAAATAATGCTCACCTTTAATCTATTTGTTTGGACATATGACAGCTCAGGGACAGGTGGAACTTAAACTTAGCCCACAAGCCCAAAAAAGGTAGGAACAGTGCCACTGTACCACAAGACCCATTCTCAAAGTTGTAGGAGATACTTGGACAGATGTGGAAAGGAAAATGTTAATGATTGCTTTCTAAAAACAATACAGGTTGCAGAACTATAGGGAGAAGTTGAATAACCTAGGGCTGTTTTCCCTGGAGCAGAGACTAAGGGGTGACTTTATCGAAGTTTATAAAATTGTGAGGGGCATAGATAGGATAAATAGACAGAGTCTCTTCCCTGGGGTTGGGGAGTCCAGAATTACAGGGCATAGGTTTAGGGTGAGAGGGGAAAAGATATAAAAGAAAGCTAAGGGGCAATTTTTTTCCTGACAGAGGGTGGTGCATGTATGGAATGAGCTGCCAGAGGAAGTGGTGGAGGCTTGTACAATTGCAACATTTAAAAAGACATCTGGATGGGTATATGAATAGGAAGGGTTGGGAGGGATATGGGCTGAGCGCTGGCAGGAGGGACTAGATTGGGATATCTGATCGACATGGACGAGTTGGACTAAAGGGACTCTTTCCATGCTGTACATCTACGGCTCTGATTCTAAAATGGACTAAAATTGCTCAATCAAATCATAAAGCTGAGGCAGTTAACTGAAATACTTAGATTCCAGGGAGTAGAAACAGTCAAGTAGTGTGCACCCCAACACAGGACTGCACCAAATTCACAACTGAGTAAAGTTCAAAGCAAGTTTGACTTCTGTGGTAGACCCCTTCTAAAGTCAAAAGGTTGTGGATTCAGAGCTGCAGCACAGTAAAATGCACCACCGAAAAGGTACGGCATAGTCCTTCAAACAGTGAACTCAGCCAACTATTCTTGGTGATTTTTCTTTGAACTTTATGTACAAAATTCTGGTTCCAAAAAGATAAATCAGAACCTCAGTCTACCCACGAACACTCCAGTACTTTTAGAGAATACATATTATATATTTGTCTGAATGGTTTAGAATGGAGTTAAGACAAAAAGGAAGTGTGGGAAGTGGGCCCTTCCAATTTTGCATGGATGAAATATCAGCAAACCCAAAAAACACAATAGATACATTGACAAATCACAAACTGTGCTCCTGCATTTTACATTTGCTCTCCACTGTAAAAAGCATACGTTCTTGGTCAGTGCAGGAGGGGCCTAAATCCCTCCAAAAAAGTTAAATATAAATTAAAATGGAAACAAAAAAGGTGATAAGGTGTTCAGCAGGGCTGTCATCCAGGGAAAGAAAAACAAAAAAGCGTCCAATGAGGAGACTGGAAACCAAACTGGACTTGACCTTAAAACATTCCCAGTACTTTGCAATTTGGAATGGTGGCAGCCTGTTAAATTTAACACAGTAGCAAAATAGAAGAGTTCTGGGAACTCCCCTATTGTTCTCTCATCCATTTGCAGCTTTAAGTTAGAAGCTGCAAGGATAACAATTTAAATTTTAGATGGTACACACTAAAGTGTGACAGTTCTCAAAACATTAGGCCCTTTCAAATACTTTGATTACAAGCAATTTCTACCTAGTTAACCAGTGCGACTAATTTCACACCAGAAAATATGATACATTGCTTGCTGCCAAATTTAACCTTCAATCCCCAGAAGGCAGCAAGATGCTAACCAATCATCGCTACCTCAGATTGTGATTTCAACTCCCCAAAAAAGTGAACTTTTCCGACCACAATACACAACACCCCATTACCTACTTTCTTAAAGAAATTCTCTCCTCACCACCCTACCTTAAATCTTTCCCTCTGTTCTGCAGGGAGGTGCAGCAACCCTTCCCTCCTTTGGATATTTCACCAGATTAGAGTTACAGTGGAACAGAACTGGAGCTGATATGTTCCTGGTTTTTCTGCAATAGGTCCAGGAAACAATTTTTGAAATTGCTTGGAGAATATTGAAGAAAAACAAAACAGTTTCTGAAGCAGCTTTTAGCAGGAAGAAAATCTTAGTTCAAAATCTTAAAATGCTTAAAAAATAACTATTTGCTGCCAGATGACATTTCATCCAGTCAAGTCAGGTTTCCTATTAATGTTTTTTTCAAATCCTGTTTGGGTCTGCAGCTCAGTTTTTCCAGTTTCTACAGTATAGAAAGTAAAACTACAACTACCGATGTGGAAGTTGTGGTAGGCCAGAAGTTTATGCCAGGCTCTTATGTATATCGAGCTAGCAGAGTGTCATTCTGTTCCCTGCAATGCACCAGGCACTGCAGTTGCTTAGAAAACAACCACCAACACTGCAGCAGTACAGAGTCATTGAATCATCTACCATTCCAAATACCCATTTACCCATCAATACTGCAGCGTTATGATCAGCTCTATTTGATGAGTATTGATTGCAAATCTAATGGACTATTTACAAGAGACAGAAGCAAGCTTGTGCATGTTGCCTTCTGCTGACTACTCAAAAACAAATAGAGCATTTCATTTGCTGCTTTGTTGTTCTGCTAAAATGTCTGGCTCACAATTCACTACACAAAAACAAACATCTTTGCAATATATAACAGGTACAATATTAAATTACAACATCCTAAAACTCAGATTTATCCCATGAGCAAGTGAGTAAGTATTGTACGTCACGAAGATCAGAGCAGTTACTGAACCAGTCATTTTCCATAAATACAGCACCACAACTGGCTTCAACATGCAACAGAAAATAGAAATTTGCAGCATGGGAGACAGAGATAATTAAATCCATCGCGTCTATACTGATAGAAAGTGAACTATCCAGTCTATTCCCACAATTCAGCTCATGATCTGTAGTCCTACAGATTACAGTACCTCAAAAATGTAGATTTTGTTTTTAAACAGCAAAGGGAATATTATTGCCTCCACCACTTTTGTTACTTTCCAGAGCCACATCATTCGCTGGGTGAGAATTGCTCAACTCTACTGCAATCCTGAAATGCTACTTCAATATTTCTACCCCCAGATATCAACTTTTCTGTTAAATGAAATTGCATTGATTGAAAAGACTTATCAAATGCTCAATCTTATACAAGTCAAATGAACTTACCTCACTTAAATTTATATTCCTAGGGCTTCACATTCTTTAATCAACTATTTAACTCCCCCTGTTTCTAGTGTTCACACACGTCAACAGCAAGTGTCAAAGTGAAATATGTTCAAAATTTGATCTTAAAACTGATTTAGAAATTTATTGATTACATCAAACTTGGAGCATAGCTAATTGTCAAAGACGGGGGGGGGGCGCGAGTGAGGGGGGGGCGGCGCGAGTGAGGATTTGCTAGGTGAAATGTTGGAGCAAAAACATGGAGGAAAGAACTGATTTCGTAGAAGTTGAAGATCAAGTGTTATCAAGTGATAAAATAAATTGAATAGATCAAAGAATGTTGAGCACTAACTGGCAACTAACCTTGACACCTTCCAAGTGTCAGAATAAGTTTGGAGAAGCTAACCACCTCCCCTTGACAGTCAGAGATATACAGCACAGGAACAGAACTTTGGTCCAACTGATCTGTGTCAACCACATGCCCTACTTAAGTCTAATCCCATTTGCCAGCATTTGGTCCATATCCCCATAAACCCTTTTATTCATATGCTCATCTAGTTGCCTTTTAAAATGTTCTAACTGTACCAACCTCCAATACTTCCTCTGGCAGCTCATTCCATACATATCCCACCCTCTGCATGAAACCCTTGCCCCTTAGGTCCCTTTTATATCTTTCCTCCTCTCACTTTAAACCTTTGCCCTCTTGCTCTGGACTTGCCACCCCTGAGGAAAAGACTTGGCTATTCACCCTAACCCACACCCCTCATGATTTTAGGGTCATTCCTCAGTCTCTGACACCAACGAAAACAGCTATAAAGGATAGACTGGGGCTAAGTGTGCAAGTCCTAAGATTTGCCTTTCCAAAATGCAGCATTCACATTTATCCAAATCAAATGCCATTTGTCACTCCTCAGCCCACTGGCCTACCCAATCAAGATCCCATCATACTGAGGTAAAAAGTTCTTCATTAACCACTACACCTCCAATTTTCATGTAATCTGCAAACTTACGAACTACATTCACATCCAAATCATTTATATAAATGACAAAAGGCAGTGGACCCAGCACCAACCCATGTGGCACACTGAGTCACAAGCCTGCAGTCTGCAAAACAACACTCCACCACCCTTCTACCTTTGAGCCAGTTGTGACCAAATAGTTAGTTCTCCCTCTCAATGGCATTGCTAAAAAATGCTCTCATCACTATTTTCTCATTACCATTCAGTAGAAATTAGACTAGACCAGCTACATAGAAGTATGGGGTACAATAGCAACACAGCAAAATCTGCACAGCAGCTTGCCTTCCAGGTCTCCAAAGCCTATCTACCATTCACAAGACAAGTCACCATTGTGTTGCAATGCTTTCCAGTTATCTGGCAACATTCAAACGATCTGAACACCATGAAGGACAAAGCAACCTATCTGATGTCCACTCAGCCACTAGAACTCAGCAGCAGCTATTTGTATCATCTATAAAAAGGTGCACTGCAGGAACTCTCAACCTCCTTTGACAGTTCTTTTCAAAAAAGTTTCTAACTTGACCACAGAAGGACAAGGGAAGCAAATGCATGGCAATACTAATTAAAAAGCTCCCTCAAACTCATACAACATCTTGACTTACAACTGCACCTCCATTCCTTCATTATTGCTGGATCAAGTCTGAGAACTCCCTCTCTTACAGTACTGTTTGCATACCTCCACAAGGACGACAGCAGTTTAAAGGTGATGGCCTACCAACACCTTTTGAAAGGCAATTTGGAAAAGGTTACATTCTAGCTTTGCCAATGACTTGCATCCCAATAACTTTTTTTGGGATGGTGGAATTATTCAAGTGGTGGAAACACAAAATTAGAATGGCTAAATGGAAGTTTAAAAAGGGTCAAGGAGAGGAAGAAGTTACAAACCACTCAAAATGAAGAGCGATAGAGACATGACAACATGCAGATGAGTCAAAAAAGTGGGCAAAGTACAAAGTAGAACAGACAAATAAATGCTGGAAACCTGGAACAAAAAGCACTGAAGAATCTCAGCAGGTCAGGCAGCATCTGTGGAGAAAGAAACAGGTAACATTTCAAATCCGATATGACTCCTCAGAGCAGAAAAGTAGTTCTGAAGAACAGGTCATACTGGGTTCCATGTCAACTTGGTTTCTCTCAATAGATACTGCCTGACTCGCTCAAATTGTTCTACATGCTCAGTTTTCAACAATACAACAGGAATACTCACGATTGCTGTTTCAATTTCAAATACATATATAAAAAGGAGGGGGGCAAATTAGAATAGGATGGCATGCACCTTTACAAAGTTTTAAAATAACAGGATTAAATTTGATGGCTTTCTATTAGCTAATATGCAGAAGTCAGTCATTTGACCCAAGTCTGTTCAGACTTTTCACAAGATCTTGGCTGATCTAACTCAACTATCCCACCTTATCCACGTACCAGAGATTCCCATATTGATTAAGAACCCAACTACCTCAACCTTTAAAATCTTCTCAATAACAGCCTCCACAACTCTCTGCTTTGAAGAATTCCACACTGCCTTTGAAGAGAAATAATTCTTCCTCGTCTCTGCCCTAACCCTTTATTCAGATCATGTCATCTGGTCCTGCGCTTTCCCATAAGGGTTATGCATATCTGCATCTATCACTGGTGTATTTAGAGGAAAAAAGGGAGAAAGGAAATGGATAGCAAATGGAAAATAAGTTTCATTCCTGATACTGAAACAGATGGAACAAAAGAAAATCTGTAACCATGCAAAGAGTACAATATTGGCCAAATAGCATAAAGAAATTAAGTAACAGGAACTGTCTTTAGTTCATCTGGTCAGATACATAAATGCAAGATCAAGATAAGAACTAGTTCTTGCAACGTAGAATTGCTTCCTTAAATCTGACTGCTGCAAGCTTAACAAGCGATGATGCAACAATCCATCTAGTCCTGGGTAATAAGGCAAAAAACTAAGTTTGCTTTACGATACAAGGGTACTTAAGAAATAATCTGTAAAGAATAAACTGGAGTCAGACTAAAAGGTATTGGATTGGAAAAGATACCAGTGAACAGAAAAATAACCTAATTTTAGATTAGGTGTTTGGGGGGGAAAAAAAAAAAACAAGAAAATGGATCAGTTCTTTAGTACAAATTAGTCATGATACAGGTTAAAATAGAAGCGAAGACTAAAAGCAATGGCTAAAATGAACAGTATATTTTAGGGCAAGTATAACTGTTGGATAAGTAGTTCTCAAAACATGGTGCATGAACACTGGCCATTTGAAGGCTCCCCAGATATTCAATGGATTTGTCCAAAATGCAAGTTACTAAATGCACAGATCCAAGATCATGAAAGAGAACAAGCCAGAATCATTCATGCTACTCGCATGAAATCACACAACTAGGCCCATTCCAATGTGTGAAGTATGAATTGACATTAAGTACAAGCTTACAAAACTATATAGTCGCTCAACTTATTTCACTGACTGTTGGGTTAATATTGGAGTGCATGATTATAGTCTTGGGAAACTTATTTAACATTAAAATGTTTCAAACGTGTCCTGTTGCAGTACTCATGTTCAATGTGAAAGTGTACACTGGCATTAGCAGTTTTGTAACAAAAAAGATTTTATATTAAGTATCAAAACTAAAAAAGGTTTAGAATTAGAATCCCTACAGTGTGGAAACAGGCCCACAGGCCAACAAGTCCACACTGACCCTCCGAAGAGTAGCCCACCAGACCCATTCCCCTACATTTAACCCCTAACTTATGCACCTAACCTACACATCCTTGAACACTGAACAAGTTAGCATGACCAATTCATCTTTGTATTGAGAGGGGAAACCCATGCAGACACAATGTGCAAACTCCACATGGAGTCACCAGAGGCTGGAATCGAACCCTGATCCCTGGTTCTGTGAGGCAGCAGTCCTAACCACTGGGCCACCATGCCACCCAATTATTAGTTTGGGAATTCCAATTCTATGGAGTTTTGTTGTATTGACAAGTGAAAGTGGGATAGGATTGGTAAGCAGCTCACACATTTTACCCTGCCTAAGTGGCCCATGTGTTTAAAAAATGTTTGAAGACAAAAAGATCCTTAGAGTGGAGGAACATCTACTTTGGATGGAGGAGCTTTAAAAAGTTAGAGGGGTGAAAAATAACTCCATAAAATAGCCAAGTAGATTCTGAGAGAGATAATGAGGCACACAGCATAAAAGCAATTGCGGTTTTTACATGACATTATACATTAGTCTTCCTTTTCATCGGTGCAAAAAAAAAAGCTTACTATGAAGTGGTTACTTTTACTGCTTATCTTTAAAATATGTATTACTCACTATACTTCCACATTCAACTACATATGCAACCACCAACCAACCTATCCAAAAATCTCTCCTTCAATCTAGCAAACTGGTATTCTTTTCCATTCTCAAATCATTCCAGAGAATGACAGGAGGAGGCCATTCTGCTCAGTGTCTCTGTACTTTTGATTAAATGAAAAATTTATTGGTCCAAGAATTAGGGAAAAAGTCACAATCATTGGATATAAGAGGATTTTTTGATTTCTGGGAGGGAAGCAAGGTCTCAAGCTGAGAAAATGCTACACAGAATTGATTCTCAAATGTGTCCCTTTGGTTCTTCAGAAGGAGCACGTAGGCATTAAGACTATGACAAAACTATTTATTCTCCTCTGACATAATCCTCCAACACATTTCCATTCATCCAGCTAAATGAGGCTGCACTTGCAAGGTTCATTCATTTGATTTATGTTTGAATGTCTCAACAGCTTTTTCTGCTCTAACTTCACCATCTCATTACCAATGGTAGAGAGATATTCAGACCCCTCCAGTTTCTAATCTACACATTTCCCCTTAGTCTTTGAAAGAAAACTCTGCTTTTTGCATGTTGGCAAAGTTCAACGATAACACCCAGTTCTGCATTGCCACCTTTCTAGGTTGCTTATGCAAGATGCATTATTGATATTTATTCCAACTGCAGAGAAGAATTAAAGATTGTGTGTGTCTACATTTCAACTAATGATCCACAGCACTTCATTGGTACCTAGCTATGGAGTTGCTACATCTTTTTAAATTCTGTCCCTTTTAGCATGGTGATAGCACCACATAACACAATTAAGCATTTTCTCAAGTATGAAGATGGGGCTGGCTTCACAATATTTGCAGTGGTATTAATACCATGTGCAGAAGTATCTGCAATAGGAAAATTGGGGAGGACGAGGACAAGTTAGTATTTTGTTTCCCCCTCATCATATCCCTCCTTCGCACATGTTTGATCCAATGACATGTGACTTCTTGGGATTGAATTAAATATGAGGCTACTCACTCCTAGCTGCGCCATTGTTATGACTACCAACATTGGAGGAAGGCAAAAAGGTTGCCCTAATCCTGAAGAAGGGCTTATGCCCGAAACGTCGATTCTCCTGTTCCCTGGATGCTGCCTGACCTGCTGCGCTTTTCCAGCAACACATTTTCAGCTCTGATCTCCAGCATCTGCAGACCTCACTTTCTCCTAATCCTACTATTCCATATGTCAAAAGTAAAAGTACATTTCCCACAAACCAAGATGACCTATTAACATTTAGAACCAGAGATAAGATATATCAGCCAGGCCTGTTTAATAAACACCATCAGTTACCAAAAAGAACCAATTATTGCATTTTTGAAATAATAAAAAGTACAGAGTCAGTAATATAGAATTACAAATGTGTATTCGTGTAACTATCCCAAAGCGCGCACAGACTGGCTTTCTGGGAAAACATTAAGGTCAATTTGTTATTCTTGTAGGCAAAAGGATAAAGCATGGTCAGAGTCAGAGTCAATTGGTCAGATGCTCTGGTAGGTGTGGTCAAGATACTAAATTAAAATTTACAACTGTATTTCAAGTCTTGTGGGTTTCAGCAAGTTTTTTAAAAAGTACAATTCCTTCCTTTGTTGCAGAACAATCATTTTCTCAATTCTCAATCAAAAAAAAAGATTGTTGACATCATGACAGCTCAATAATGACAAAACAACTTGCAACTATAACAAAAGTAGATTGTCTCAAGACACTTCACAGGTCAGAGAGTCATAGAGATGTACAGCATGGAAACAGACCCCTCGGTCCAACCTGTCCATGCCGACCAGATATCCCAGCCCAATCTAGTCCCACCTGCCAGCACCCGCCCCATATCCCTCCAAACCCTTCCTATTCATATACCGATCCAAATGCCTCTTAAATGTTGCAATTGTACCAGCCTCCTCCACATCCTCTGGCAGTTCATTCCATACACATACCACCTTCTGCGTGAAAAAGTTGCCTCTTAGGTCTCTTTCATATCTTTCCCCCTCACCCTAAACCTAGGCCCTCTGGTTCTGGACTCCCCGACCCCAGGGAAAAGACTTTGCCTATTTATCCTATCCATACCCCTCAATTTTGTAAACATCTATAAGGTCACCCCTCAGCCTCCAAAGCTCCAGGAAAAACAGCCCCAGCCTGTTTAGCCTCTCCCTGTGGCTCAGATCCTCCAACCCTGGCAACATCCTTGTAAATCTTTTCTGAACCCTTTCAAATTTCACAACATCTTTCCGATAGGAAAGAGACCAGAATTGCAAGCAATATTCCAACAGTGGCCTAACCAATGTCCTGTACAGCCGCAACATGACCTCCCAACTCCTGTACTCAATACTCTGACCAATAAAGGAAAGCATACCAAATGCCTTCTTCACTATCCTATCTACCTGCAACTCCACTTGCAAGGAGCTATGAACCTGCACTCCAAGGTCTCTTTGTTCAGCAACACTCCCTAGGACCTTACCATTAAGTGTATAAGTCCTGCTAAGATTTGCTTTCCCAAAATGCAGCACCTCGCATTTATTTGAATTAAACTCCATCTGCCACTCAGCCCAATGGCCCATCTAATCCAGATCCTGTTGTAATCTGAGGTAACCCTCTTGGCTGTTCACTACACCTACAATTTTGGTGTCATCTGCAAACTTACTAACTGTACCTCTTATGCTCGCATCCAAATCATTTATGTAAATGACAAAAAGTAGAGGACCTAGCACCGATCCTTGTGGCACTCCCCTGCTCACAGGCCTCCAGTCTGAAAACCAACCCTCTGTCTTCTACCTTTGAGCCAGTTCTGTATCCAAATGGCTAGTTCTCCCTGTAGTCCATGAGATCTAACTTGCTAATCAGTCTCTCATGGGGAACCTTGTCAAACGCCTTACTGAAGTCCATATAGATCACATCCACTGCTCTGCCATCAATCATCTTTGTTACTTCATCAAAAAACTCAAATAAAGTTTGTGAGACATGATTTCCCACGCACAAAGTCATGTTGACTATCCCGAATCAGTCCTTGCCTTTCCAAATACATGTACATCCTGTCCCTCAGGATTCCCTCCAACAACTTGCCCACCATGGAGGTCAGGCTCATTGGTCTATAGTTCCCTGGCTTGTCCTTCCCACCCTTCTTAAACAATGGCACATTTGCCAACCTCCAGTCTTCCGGCACCTCACCTGTGACTATCAATGATACAACTATCTCCGCAAGAGGCCCAGCAATCACTTCTCTAGCCTCCAACAGAGTCCTCGGGTACACTTGATCAGATCCTGGGGATTTATCCACCTTTACCCGTTTCAAGACATCCAGCACTTCCTCCTCTGTAATCTGGACATTTTGCAAGATGTCACCATCTATTTCCCTACAGTCTATATCTTCCATATCCTTTTCCACAGTAAATACTGATGCAAAATACTCATTTAGTATCTCCCCCATTTTCTGTGGCTCCACACAAAGGCCACCTTGCTGATCTGAGGGGCCCTATTCTCTCCCTAGTTACCCTTTTGTCCTTAATATATTTGTAAAATCCCTTTGGATTCTCTTTAAGAATATTTGCCAAAGTTATCTCATGTCCCCGTTTTGCCCTCCTGATTTCCCTCTTAAGTATACTCCTACTTTCTTTATACTCTAAGGATTCACTCAATCTATCCTGTCGATACCTGACATATGCTTCCTTCTTTTTCTTAACCAAACCCTCAATTTCTTTAGTCATCCAGCATTCCCTATACCTACCAGCCTTGCCTTTCACCCTGACAGGAATATACTTTCTCTGGATTCTTGTTATCTCATTTCTGAAGGCTTCCCATTTTCCAGCCATCCCTTTACCTGCAAACATCTGCCTCCAATCAGCTTTCGAAAGTTCTTGCCTAATACCATTAAAATGGGCCTTTCTCCAATTTAGAACTTCAACTTTTAGATCTGGTCTATCCTTTTCCATTACTATTTTAAATCTAATAGAATTATGGTCACTGGCCCGAAAGTGTCCCCCCACTGACATGTCAGTCACCTGCCCTGCCTTATTTCCCAAGAGTAGGTCAAGTTTTGCACCAACTCTAGTAGGTACATCCACATACTGAATCAGAAAATTGTCTTGTACACACTTAATTCCTCTCCATCTAAGCCTTTAACACTATGGCAGTCCCAGTCAATGTTTGGAAACTTAAAATCCCCTACCATAACCACCCTATTATTCTTACAGATAGCTGAGATCTCCTTACAAGTTTGTTTCTCAATTTCCCTCTGACTATTGGGGGATCTAAAATACAATCCCTTTCTTATTTCTCAGTTCCACCCAAATAACTTCCCTGGATGTATTTCTGGAAATATCCTCCCTTAGCACTGCTGAGATGCTATCCCTTATCAAAAAGGACCATTCCCCCTCCTCTTTTGCCTCCCTTTCTATCCTTCTGTTATCAAAAAAATTTGACACAAACAGATATTACAACAGATGACCAAAAACATTTGGGTAAAGTAGCTTCGAAAGACAAATCTTCAAGGGAGGGAGGCCTGAAAGGTGGAATAGATAACAATTCCAGAATTAAGGGCAAAATTAATGGTGCAGCAATTAAAACAATGGAAGTACAGAGGCTAGGATTGGAACAGCACAGGAGATGAGAGTTGTTACAGGACATAAGTTTGCTCGCTGAGCTGGTACATTCGTTTTCAGACAGACATTGTCACCATGCTAGGTGACAATCAGTAAGCCACCAGTGAAACACTGGTGTTATGTCCTGCTCTCTGCGTGTCTTGGTCTCTTAAGGTGGGTGATCTCATTTCCCATTCTTTTTCCTCAGAGGTTGGTAAATGGGTCCAAATCGATGTGTTGCTTGATGGCGGTCCAGTTTGAAAACCAGACCTCTAGGAATTCCTTTGTATCTCTGTTTAGCCTGCCCGAGGATGAATGTGATGTCCCAGTCAAAGTGGTGTCCTTCTTCAGCTGTGTGCAAGGATACTAGTGATAATTGGTTGCGTCTTTTGGTGGCTAGTTTCCTGCCTGTCTGTCGTGTTTGTTGCAGTCCTTGCAGGGTAGTTTGTAAATAATCTATGCAGCGTATTCAAGAATGACAGGTACCAAATAAACATAGTCCACTGATTCTTAAAGAAAAACAACACCCCGAGAAGCTCTAGCCACATGACCATACAAAGGCATCTCAGAGGACTACCTGACTACTCCAACCCTTTGGATTTTTGGCAGCCCACAAACCAAAACACAAACCGCTCTAGATGAACCTGAAAAGGACCCTGTACCAACAACCAGCAAAACAAATGTCATTAACAGACCATCTTGCAAGGACTGCAACAGACTACATTGGACAGACAAGCAGGAAACTAGCCACCAGGATACCTGAACATCAACTATCCATCAAAAGATAATTAACATCTGTCACTGGTATCCTTACACATAGATGAAGGACAACACCACTTTGACTGAGATAACACATCCATCGTAGGACGGGCTAAACCAACACACAAGAATTCCTAGAGTCCTAGTATTCAAGCCAGAACTCCATCAATAAACACATTGATTTGGACCCCATTTACCAACCTCAAAGAGAACCGGAAATGAGATCCCCCACTTTAACAGGCCATGACATACAAATAAAAATAAAGTGGGACAGAACACCAGCACTTCACCAGAGGCTCACTGATGTTACCTAGCATGGTGACAAATCATCTGAGAACAATCCTACTAGTTCAGCAAACAAAACCTTTAGTATGAACCTGAGCTACACAAATCTTCTCAAAAATTACATGATTACAGGAGAGAGTAGGCAAAGCAGTGGACAAAATGTGAAAGTTATTGTGAAATTGTTTAAGAAAAATATGGTGAATGGACTGGACTTTGGAAACATGCAGCTGCTTTGGACTAACTCACATTTGAGTGGAATAGAGAACACAACCTACCAGTCTGCCATTCCACTATCCATGAAAACAACATGCAGCATAAAAGCCATGACCAGAGGGACTGCAGTGCCTACAAGCAATATTATAGGATACACGTCAGTCCTGGCAAATTTCACTGCACCTGTTGTATTGTTAATATCCTAAAACGAGAAGTACACAGAACAACGCACAATCCTTAAACTATGGTCTTTTCAATATATTTTCTTTATAGTGCTCATGTATGAAAACAGATTCCAATTTTTGTTGCGACCTGAAATTAAAACCAAATCCATGACCACATGATCACTTTAAATCATGAAAGTCCATCTGGTTCAATGTCCTTTAGATTATGGAAAAATCATCCACCATTACCTGGTCTGGTCTACATGTGGTTGATTCTTAACTGCTCTATGAAAAGGCTTAGACAACCATTCCTGGGAAATTAGTATAAACAGTTAATTTTGTATTGGGAAATCCAGCATTGGGAAATCAGGAAAAAGTGATTAATACTGGCCTAACCCGCGATGCTCACATTCGATGAATGAATTTCTTAAATAGTTTCTTACCTCTTAGCTTACTACAGAGATGTTCTATTCCAATAGAGGGCCCTTATAGCATGCAAACTATAGTAGAGAATTACAACATAACATATATAAAACCATAAAAAATTTATACGTGCAATCAGCCAAAGCTTTCAGAACTTGGCTTCCATATGAATTAGCCAAATTGCACCTGTACAGATGAAGGCTTCACTAACAAAAACAGCAGAGAAGGGGGTAAGAAAAGGAAAAACTTACAGCTGGGAAAACAAATTCAATGGTTCAAGACAATGAGCATTCCAAAATGCATAATGTGTACTGAATCAAGTTGAAACATCCTGAAATGCAGCCCCAATTTAAAACATTGATATGTTTTGTAAAACAAAAAAGAAGTTTTTGACAAAAGATAGTGATCAAAGTGAAACAAAATCAAAATTAGTTGATCCTGAAAACCTAAAAAACAAAAGTGCGCTGGCCAGCTCGGATAAAAAAGGTCACGGACCCAAAATAGTAATTCGGCTTTACTTTCCCCAAAAAAAAAGTGCCAGGCCAAGAATGCTCCCAAGATGCTGGTGAGTTTGGGGAAAGTAACAGTACGAAAAAGCAGTAGCATTCAAGGCAAACTGCCAGCAGCAAGGGATTGTGGCAGCATTGTCTCAGTATATCAACAGATTGCACTTGCAAAGCTCAAAGACGACACTATCACCAGAACAGCAAGAGATTTATGGTGTCATTCGGGTTCTGTTGTATTTTGTTATTATTTGACTAATCCGTAACATGAGTTGAATACCCAAATCAGCAATCATAGCATTTGGTCACACTTGCAAGGAATTGTGGGGATGCTGTAACATAGTCTTTTGAGTTACAATTGGAAGTTATGTAGTTCATTGAGAGCCTCTAGTGGCAGAACCAGGCCATGCATTTGGCACCACATCATTCAAACTTGTATGGAGAGGTACAAAAATAGTTGCCAATACTGGATTGACTGGCCAGCATGTGCAGAAGCCGAATAATTATACTGACTGCAAATGGAAGTGAAAATCAGACAGACATTGTATATCAAAGAATCAAGCCAATACTGTCAGAGCCCAATTCTATTCACATTTATATATTTTCCAGTTTTTGTTAGTTTTAAAATCAATTAACACATCTAACATTAACCAGTTCAGAAGGAAACCTAGCAGGGACTTGATTCACCCTATCATTCAGACCAATAAAACTGAACTAACTGGGCTTGCAATTTATTGTTACAGAATGTAATGTAATGATTGTACGAGTGAAAGCAGAGAAAAATAGTCAGGAAAGGTGCCAAAGATGGGATCAATCAGCAGTAGATGAAGAGGTTTGCAAGCTGAAAGTTAGTCTCCATTCACTGTAGGCCTGTGCTCCAATTCAAAAAGATATGTTCATGCTGGATACAAGAAACATTTAGCTCAAAAGCTGGCAACTTGTCTAACCTGGACCACTATATTCATCTGGCAGTCCATTTTCACACTGAAGAGGATATACTTTGGACCTCATTTTCCTGGTTTTTAATTTTGATACTCCCGACCTTTGCTGAGATAATGGAACTGGTAAAGTTTTTTTAAACCAGACAAGATGGACACTGATTTGGAGGGAGGAAAGAAAAAAAAAGTCTTAAAAGAAAACTACCAATTTATAAGTTTTCTTGCTAGTTCTAAGAAAAAAAAAAGAGGGCATACCACACAGTGCATACATGTTATACCAATACAACATGCAACATGAAGGCTGTTTTATGCCTGGTTAAATGCCCTAACTACAAAGTTGAAGGAACTTGTTAAACTAAGAGCTTCTACCTCATTGAGGCAGTTTCAGGCCAATCCACACCCAACTGGCTCTAAAAATTCTTAACGTTTGGACAGCTGTTAGCAACTTCTAAAGCAACTGAGACAATCCATGAAATTCAATTTCAAGCAACCATATAGTCTAAAAGAAAAATCAGTTCACCACATTTCCCAATCTTAACAGATTCTTCCAATAAGTATCCAGATGTCACATCTAAATTGAAGTTATTGTCACATGTACCAAGGCACAGAAAAAAGTTTTGGTCTTGACAGCAATACAGACAGATACATAGATAGTCAGTCAATCATAGGTGAACAGCAGCCAAAACAAAAACAAAAAACAGGTACAGGTGAATGCTAAGAGTTTGAGTGTCCTTAACAGCAGTAGGGTAGAAACTGTTGCAAAACCAGCTGGTGTGTGTTCAGGCTTCTGTATCTTCTCCCAGATGGTAGAGGTTGTAGAAAAAGATTGCCAGGGTGGGATGGATCTTTGAGAATGCTGGCAGCCTTTCTTTAACAGGTCTGGAGATGGATTCTATAGATGGGAGGTTAGTCTTTGTGATTGTCCGAGCAGAGTTCATCACTCTCTGTAACAGTCTCTGATCTTGAATGATACAGTTTCCATACCAGATAGTGATACAACCAGACAGAATGCTCTCAGTGGTGCACCTGAAGTTGGCAAGGGTATTTACTGTCATGCCAAATTTCCTCAGCTGCCTGAAGAGGAGACTTTGTAAGCAATGAGTCTACATGAAGAATCCAAGAAAGCTGGTTGTGGGTGACCACTCCCAAAAGCCTGGCACTCTCCACTTGTTCCACCTCTGCGCTTTTAATGTACAGAGGGTCATGAGTAACATCAAGCCGCAAGTCAAGAATTAATTCCTTGGTTTTGCCAGCATTGAGAGCTAGGTGGTTCTCAGTGCACCATTTTTCCAGGTCTTTCATCTCCATCTGTAGTCTGTTTTGTCGCCACCTGAGATCCGGCCAACTACAGTGGTGTCATCAGTGGCGTTTGTCATGAGTACAGAGCAAGTACAGTTGAGAGTTGAGTACGCGTGCAAGGGGCTCCAGTGTTGAGTGTTAGTGATAATGAAATATTGTCTCCAATCTTCACTGATTGTGGCCTATAGGTCAGGAAACTGCGGATCCAGTGCAGAGTGGCATCACCTATCTAATTCAGTTTTTCCACAGACTATTCATAGTGTATAATTTTTTTGGAATCTGTTCAAGTTTGAGTGTCTGTTTCCCTGTAAACAAAGAAGCATGAGCAAAAACATTACCTTTGTCCATCTTCAATGGCTGTGGCAATAAAACATCACAGAAAGGACCAGCCTTTTGTTTGAGGGTGTTCTGAGAAGTTAAATCCATAAAATGAATAGGGTGAATCAGGAGAAAATAAATTAGATTTTAAACAAGCTAATGATTTCAAAAGATACTAGAAATCAATAAAATATTTATACTTAAGTTTTGCCAAAAAAGTGTAGCCACCCACCTCCTGCAACTGACCTATATTGTGTTTGTCTCAAGGTTTTAATCAACTCCCCTTTGAAAGTCAGAACAGAGTTTGGCACCAACGCTTCAGTGGCTTATTCCAAATCTGAACTGCTCACTGCCTAATAAAAAGGTATATTTTTCCAAGACATTGGAGCAGTCAGATTCTTAATGTGTCTGCCAATGGCAACATGATCTTCAGCCTGGTGCACAATTGTATCATCCATTCAACGTCAGTTCAGTGCACTTTTTCCTCAGTTTGATTTCTGATTTTCAGTCATCCAGGCAACCCTATAGATTTGATCAATCTACATTTCCTTACGGAAACAGACATGGCTGCACTTCAACGAACTTTTTGAAAAATCCCATCATTCAGTTAAACCGTTTACGGTCAGCTCACCACAAATTTCTAACCTGAGTCTTAAAATTTCCCACTCTGTATTCTTAAGACTGACCCCTAGTTCTCAACTCCCCAATCAGGAACATCCATCCTGCATTTATTCTGCCTTTCTACAAAGATCCCTCCCCTCATTCTAAACTCCAGTCGAAGACTGGATAGGTTAGGTCTTCCTCCATACATCAGTGCTGCCATCTCAGGAATTAGTCAGAAAAACCTTTATTGCACTTTCTCCGGAGCCAGAATAATCTGTCTCAGATAAGTCGGTCAAAACTGCACCAACCAAGATCTTGTACAATTGCAGCCAGACATCACTGTTCCTCTACTCAAATCCTCTCGCTAAGGGCAGCAACACTTTGCTTTCTTCAGTGTCTACTGCATGTGCATGCTCATTTTCAGCAACTACTGTACAACAGCACCCAGATCTCAGTGCACCTCTCTTTCCCAATTTAATCATTTTAGATAATTATTTGCCCTCAAGATTGAGGAAGTGGATAACCTAATTTTTCCGTATTGTATTTAATCCACTATTCATGTGCCTACTCAACTGGCTCATTTCACACAACTCTCTACATCCTCCTCACAGTTTGCTCTTCCACCTTTGTACTGCCTGCAAGCTGGACCCAGTTCATTTCCAAAAACAGATACAAGCACCTAAATCTTCATTTTGCTGGAAACATACTGAGGCTCAAATATTTTCCTGTAAATAGTTCATAAAACTGCAGAGAGGGACGAGAGTTTATCTAGGGTAGACAGCTGGAAATCAAGCAATGTTACTCCTAGAGAGTCATGACAAAAAGTTTAAAAAGATTTTAAAAGTACAAACAGAAAATTGCCTAAATTTATCTAATTTTCAGAACCAGGCTAATAGAAAGCACAGACCAAGTTTCCGTACTCAAAAATTATGTATTAGACTTTATTCGACTTCAGCTACAGGTAAACAGTTGTAAGCTGCCAGTGTATGACACTAATTATCTCTAATTATCCTTATAAAATCACCCCCTCAGACAGAAAAATCACTTCAGGCAAATGAAAACTGGGAGGCAGTTCAATGGCTCCTATTCACAAATTGCTGAGATCATCCTTATGAATCTTATGACTGAAAAAATTCTTAATATTCATTACGACATGGGCCTTGCTGTCTGGCCAGCACAGATTGCTCAACCTAATTCCCCTTGAGAAAGTGGAGGAGAGCTGTCTTCTAGAACTAATTCAGTCCATGTGCTACAGGTAGACCCCACAAAGCCATTAGGGAGGAAATGCCAGGATTTTAACCCAGCAGTGAAGGAACATGCAGTGTGCTGCTGGGAAAAAAAAAAACAGCTGGTCAGGCAGCATCTGACAAGAGGAGAAATGACCTTTTGAGCACATGCTTAAGCTCGAAGCATCAACTCTCCTGCTCCTTAGATACTACCAACCTGTCCTTTTCCAGCACCACACTTGGCTCTGATCTCCAGCATCTGCACTCCTCACTTTCTCAACAGTGAAGGAACAGCAATAAAATTTCCAAGCCAGGTTAGCAAGTAACTTTGAGGAAAACTTGTATGTGAAGGCATTCCCATGTAGATGCTGCCCTTGTCCTTCTAGATGGCAGTGGTCATGGGGTGGAAGGAACAGTGTAAGGATCTTGGCTGATCTTCTGCAGTGCATCTCAGATTGTGTACACTGCTGCTACTGAGCGGTGAAGGGAGTGGATGCAGTGCCAAAGTAGGCTGCTTTCTCCTAGATGGAGTCAAGCTTCAAAATGTTGTTGCAGTTGCACACATCTAGGCAAGTGGGGAGTACTCCATCACATTTTTGGCTGGAGTCCTGTAGATGGTGGATAGGCTTTGGGAGCCTATACCACAATATTCTTGACCAGGCCTTATAGCCACTGTTTAACATTCACCAAAAAAGGCATCTGATTCCTTACTTTTCAAAAAAGATGCACTAATCATCAACCCACTTCAGTTCTGATTCTGAAAAACAGAAAAAAACTTTACAATAGTGGTTTTAAAATAAAATGCAATAGTAATAAAAACAAGTTCAGATTAAAAAGTCTTAAACTAAAAAATTCAAAACAGAATACCATAGCAATATAATATGCCAATGTCTGCTCACCTTCAGAAAGAAAAGCAAGGCTCATGACAGATAATAAAATTTCTACAAGAAAAACAGAGGTTCCTGCGATATCCACAGAATATAGCTGAAGGTGTATTGTGCAAGTGATAAGAGCAATAAAATCCTTGAGAATTCATATAATTGTAAGTACAAGCTTAGGCAACTTTTGTCTAACATGACTAATTTAAAAAAAACACAATCCAACTCATTTAAAATGAAATGAGACCAGAAGAACTGGCACAAAGTCCCCACTCCTATCTCCTTTGGCAATAACACAATGCTCAACATCAAAATGCTACAATCAATGAGGAGCTAGCCTACAGCAATAGTTTCCATTTACATAGTGCCTTTACAGTAAAGATTTAAGACACTTCAGGAGTACAAAAATGAAAGGAAATTGGATTTATAGGAAAACAAAAGCTCCTTTCCAACCTCTGATGTAACCCTACTTTCACCAACATCTTTGGAGACCATGCCTTCACAGTAAGAGCCCAAGTTGTGGAGCTTTTTCCCTAAACCCCTCTGCCATGCATAGTCCTTAAAGCCAGAGTTTGGTGATAGTGGTCAACACTTCTGATAAGCAGCATAGAGGTTCGTACCACAGGGAACAAACAGTATCCCTCCATGATACACATATACTGCCACAAGGGAATCTTAAAAAGGGACAACACCTTGCAACAAACAGTCAACACAAATTAGTTGTTTCATAGCTTAGGCCTTTAGTACTTCTCAATGGCAACATGTTTTTGTTGAAGCTTTTCAGCTTGCACTCATGGGTGACTGGCAAGAAATACCAAAGTAAAAGGCAAAACAACACTTGGAGCGTACAGATCATTTGGCAAATGGATTGATTTCTGTGACAATGGTCAAGGCAACAGGTGAAGCGAGCTATTTCACACGAGCTACTCTGCTATAGCAGCAAGTGAAGTCCATCGTTAACACAATGCTGTCAAGCCAAACTGACATGTTGCCTACATAATGATAAGCGATTGTCACATGAACTTCAGTACTAGTTATATGCCAGCTATGTATACTGCCCATCCTAAAAGCAGATTGTTGCAAACAGCCAAAAGCATATGCTGTTGCTACAAAGAAAAATGACCAACTGTAACCAGTCATATGACACATACAAAACTCAACTGTCCGACATTATATACAATTCAGCACTGGACGATAACAATTGCTACATAACCCTCAGCATGCAAAATAGTACACAATTTAAAGTAGGCTTTGAGCATGTGTATACTGGAAACCTATATTAAATATACAAAAGCAGAAAAAATACAAAAATACCCTTTCCATACAATAAAAATGTGTTAGACTCTGAAGACTATCAACCTTAATTTAAGCAAAGTTTGGCATTTAACTGAGTTTTCCTTGACAGGTTCATTCACGAGCAACACCTCTACCAAATCACAAGCAATCAGCGCTCTCCTTAAAACAATGCTGCCTTCCCTTTAACTCTAACAATACACAAAAATTATCAAAAGAGGAAAAGCTTCAAAGTCTATTTAAGCAACGATCAAGAGGAAAACAAAATGCAGTATTGATCGTGTCACGGTGCCAGTGTCTTTTAGTTTACTTAAAGTAATGCACAGGCAGGTAAAGAGAAATTATGGTGTTGCTATGTATTGGCACATCACATCAAGAGAAACAAAATGATCTGTCACTGCAAACGTAGGTTGAGTAATAAACATTAGCCAAGTCACCAGATGAACTTTTTCTCAAGTGGTCCCATTGGATATTAGTATTCCAACTGAACAGGCAGCAAGGTTGCAGTTTAACCCATGTGAAATACTACACCTTAATACAGCTTCTTCGGTTCTTCCTCTAGAAGGCTGTAAGCACAAGTTTGAGATGTGTTACGAAGGCCTCTAGAGATGTGACCAATATAATCATGGACTTGGTTGAAACAATGATGAACTTAGGTTCTTTTCACCAGGGATAAGAAAGCCAAGGCTCAAGATAAGCTGGCATTGATCATCTACCCATTTGATAAAAATACAGAACTAGCCAAAGAACAGGGAGAGCATGGCACAGCAATGAGGTTACCAAAAGGCCCAAGTGAGCATTTTAAAAGGATATCAGCTTAAATATCAACTGGTTGAATTTAAATTCAATCGATACGGAATTTAATGCTACACAAATTTCTTAATTAAGCTGTGCCCTGAAATCTCATTGATCACCACAAGATTTGTTTCAACATGGTTATTGCAGCACCTGACTTATCTAGCGCCATTTTGGCACAGGTGCTCCTGATTTGGTGGGACCCAGTACCTGGTCTTCTGAGCAGCAGCCTCTGTAGCATACAGGTTAATGATGGGGAGTGCACACCTACCAAGCCATTTCCCATCCCTATACCACAAATTTCCAAGGACCCACACAGGTTCAGAAGCAAACTCAATTCAGGCATTCATGAGGCGATCAGACAGTTAACTGACTAAGCAGTGTATAGGATAAGGCAAAAAAGCAGGATACCAGCAAAGTTATGGGGCAGTTACCATGTAGAGGTATGACACATGTTAACATTAACTGGGATTGCCTTAGTGAAAAAGAATTAGATGGATTGAAATTTTAAAAATGCATCCATTAAGAGCTTTTCGTGCCAATACATGGATAGTCTGACTACAGATGAGGTAGTGCTAGACCCAATTCTAGGAAACAGTCAAGTGGCTTCGGTAGACAAGCATTTTTGGGAAAGTGACCATAATTCTAAATTGCAAAGTATGTATGGAAAGGGATAAGCATAGTGTAGCAACTAAATTGAGAGAAGGCAGATTTTGAAACTGTTAGAGAAGATGTAGCAAACAAACGGAGAGCAGTACTTGCAGGCAAGTCTACATTTGGAAAGTGGATGTGGTGAGGAGGATCTTTTAATAGTACAATGAGAATTCAGGACCACCACACTCCTCTTAAGGAGAAGGGCATCAAATCCAGGGACCTCAAAAAAGGACACTGCAAGTTTGGTAAAAAAAGGGAAACATATAGGTCAGGTACAGCAGATTAAGAACAGGGGAGACCCTTAAAAGGTACCGAGTGGAGGTGGTTGTTTAAAGAGGAAATTAGGAAGACAAAGACGACCACAAAATAGCTTGGGCAGATGGGCTCAAGAAAAACAAAAGACTGGGTATATTAAGAGGAGCATTACAGAAAGTGTGACATCTAACAGTGACCAAAGGGAACATACAGTATGTATAGCCAGCAATGTGGGTGAGGATCTTAAATGAATACTTCAGTGTTCACAGGGGAGAGACATGGTAGTTGGGGATCTGAGTCAAGTTAAAAGGAGGTTAATAAAGTAGTTTAATAAAAGGGGGTATTTAAATGTTTTAGCAGGTACATCCCCAGGGCCTGATGAGATGCATCCAGGCTGGTAGAGGCAAAGGAGATTGTTGGAATCCTGGAAGATATATTTAATACTTAATTGGCCACATGATTAAGGCTAGCTCATGTGCTTCCTTTATTCCAGAAGGGCAGCAGGGCCAGGCAGGTGATTCTTACATCAGAAAAAAAATTCAAGGACAGGATTAATCAATACTTGGAAAAGCAGGGACTGATCAGAAATAGTCAGCACAGATGATTTGTTAGAGGGAGAGTTTAAAGGTGAGGAACAAGTGGCTTAGAGGGTGCTGAAAGGAAAAAGAAAATTTAGTATTGTTTGAAAAGACGACCACAAGATATAGATGAGATTAGTGCAGTTGATGCTGTTTACATGGACTTCAAAGACCTTTGATAAGGTCCAACATGTAAAACTGGTTCAAAAGCCTTGGAATCAAAGGCAAGTGGACAAACTGGATCCAAAAAACTTGACTTACAAATAAAGAGGCACAGCGTCATGATGGAATATTGTTTTGGTAATTAAAAGCCTGTGACCCAGTATTATACCACAGGGATGAGAACCAAGATCTTACTGTTACTTAAATTAACAACCGGAATGTGAAAGCATAATTACTAAATTTGCAGATGACAGAAAATTGGTGTTATTGTTGATATTGAGAAGGCTGGTCTCAGGCTACAATCTGGTCTTGATCAGCTTGTAAACATTGGGTAAAAGCAGGGGCTGGGGCAGATGGAAATAAATCCAGGTAAGACTGAAAGTGTCACAGGTAATAAAGCCATAAGGAAGCATGGCCTTCATTAGCCAGAGCAAAGAATATAGGAGCAAGGGAGTTTTGTAACAACATAAGACTTGGTTAAGCCACAGATGGGATACTATGTGCATTCTGGTTGCCACACTATAGGAAGAACATGACTGCACTGCACAGGGTGCAGAGGAGATTCACCAGATGTTGCCTGGGATGAAATATCTTGGTTGATGAGACTGGGATAGGCTGGTTTTGTTTTTTTTTTGGAGTACAGAAGGCTGGGAGGGAATCCGATTGAGGTGCGCAAAATGACAAGAGGCATAAACAAAATAGATCACGAGAATGCGTTTCCCCATGGCAGATGCATCCAAGACCACAGGTCCTAAGTTTAAGGTGAGGAACAAGTGGCTTAGAGGGTGCTGAAAGGAAAAAAGTAAATTTTAAAAAGATAGATATATGGAACACACAAATATTCTCAGCATCCAGATGAACACAATGCCAGGGAATATTAGACTATGAACCAAGTGCAAGTAAATGGGATTAGCGATGGATGTGGATGTAGATTTGCTCACTAGTTTGACGTTTGGTGGCCAGCATAGATAAGTGGATCCAAAAAAAAACGAAGGACCTGTTTCCATGCTGTACAACCTAACCATTTGGAGAGCTGATACATAAACAGTAGACAAAACAACTTCCTTCTGCACAGTAACAATTAAATCTTTTGTTAAAATATTCCTAGCCACAGGTTTATTACCTTGTTTTAACATCTCATGGAGTGTAGAATATTCTTTATGCGCATCAGAAGTGCAAGCTTAGATACTGTGGTCAATTCCTGATGTAAGTTGTGAACCTAAAAATCTTTAACTCAGAACAGTGTTACCACAAACAAGTTCAAGTCAAGTTTTTGTTGAAGAAACAGTATAAATTTCACAAATCTCATCAGGTCCTGGCTCGTCTGTTGTTCAATGAGTGGTTTTACATTTGATGTTTTGCCTTACCATAGGTCTCTAATTAATGCTTTTGATGGCAGAAAACCAGAAACGCAGGTTTACAAAATGACTATGAAGAAACCTTAAATATTTTTCACTGGAATAATGTTTGCACTTTAGTTGACTTCAGAACACAGCTTCATTACCATCTATTATCCACAGCATATTGCATACTTTAATAGTTCCTCCTAGCCCTACAATCTCTATCAGAAACTAAGAGTAAAATCCAACTAAAACCTCCACTTCCAGTCACACACAACCTGTCAGATACACTGTATCCCTTAAATTGTTACAGGAGCAAATGCCGACTTTACCTACCCATCATCTCAGACTACAGCAATTCAAGAAAAAGACCTCCCTCCATTTTCTTGGAGAAAATGGGGATAAAATAGAAAAGAAACTTTAGCTGAAGCTGACAAAAAGAGAAAATATTCCAAGTAAAAAAATTTAAGACAATGTCATCAAAATCCAGAAATTTTGTTCAGCAACCACTTGCTGGTAAATTTAGTACAGAATGCTGGAAAATCTGGAATTATTGTTGGCAGCTACCCGTATCAATGGATAAACAAACCAAGTCTATTCACTTAAATTTGCAACGGTGTCACTAAAAAGAAATTTAACCAACACAAAATTGCTGGAATTTAAATCTAGCAAGAAATTGTTGCTAGATGGTGCAATTAAATAATCTCAGTTCACTGTCCCAGTTATTTATAACTCAAACAAATTTCTCATTAAATTGTGAAACATTGGAAACCCCCAAATGTCAATTTCTGGCTCAATTTTCTTTTGGAAAAGGAAGTGGGGAAAGTTATAACGTGCATCATGGTGTTTTTAAGACAGACATCCAGATTAATCACTTACAAACATTAAATGAATGCAAGTTCAAAGGCAAAGGCATTCTGTACAAATTTTCAATATATTCACTTGAACTTATATCCACCTTTATCACTCTTCAAATCTACTAAATTTACATCTTATCAAATATACAAATATCACTCATCACCTCATGTGCTTTGTCAAGTCAACATTCCTTCCTTGCACCCAAGTCTTTAAATTAAAGTAGATATAAATTATTCAATTTATTGAGTGGTATGCACTTTCTAGCCACAAGCATAACTTCCAATGCTTTGCATCAATAATCCAAAAAAAACTTTACAATGGAAGTGGCCTGTGTAGATATTTAGAACTAAGAAACCCTGTCAAAACAGCAGTATAATTGCTTGTAAAATCAAGTGAACAAAACATTTGCATAAAAAATTTCAATTACCACTTCACTTTTGTCCTAAACCTTTATGAAAGTTATACAACCTTATGAATTCCACAATAGCAAACTATATCCACTGAATTATAATGTCTTTTCATACCTTCGATTAAGTTTGTACTATAAAAAGGTAACCCCGAAGCAGCAATAAAAATTCCAAAATCTGAAGTGATATGACTTACTGTACATCAGCAGTCTTGATGTTAACTGTTATAATGATAAAGGTGATAATGCTGGAAAGAGTTGTACATCCCCCAATTAGCAGCAGCTTCTACATCCTATTAATAGCAACTGTTACCTTTACACTCTTAACGTCAGTGACAATGTTGAGGCAAGCTTGGATCTGGTATCAGGTCTGCTTTAAATTGCTACAACAGACTTGGTGCAATAGATCAAGCAATAAGCAAGCAAAGAAAGGTACTGATCTCCCAGAACAGTACTCTTTTGGCAATCAGGTGGAGCATGGGGGGGTGGGGAAGGAAGAGGAAGGAGATGGCAAAAAAAAACACCAATGAAATGGCACAAAATCTTAAGGCTACAAATAACATGTATTCTTAATAAAATCCACATTATATTAATTTACAACAGTAATTGAATGCAAAAAGGATTTCATCTTAGCTGGAGCATTTGAGCATCCAGAGAGACTCAACATTGATCAACAAATGGGAAGGCAACCAATTCCAGTGACACCAGATACCATGAGGAAAAATGTTTGTAAAGTATAAAATAAAATAGCTGAAAAGGGAGGGTATGGAAAAGCCAGCTGTCCATGAGGTCTATCCTAATGTACAGAGCAAATGTTTTGTCCAGTCCAGTGCCCTCCTACCAACTCCCTCAGCCAAGCAGCACATCCTCCGGGAGCTTTTGCTTTCTTTCCCAATTACCTCGGTAGCAGAGAATAATATTCACGTAAATGTGAAATTACCTTTCACTACTCGACTCGGTCTCAGATTTACACCTTTAAAACACATGTATACATGCTTAACATTCGTAAATTGCTGAGATCAAAAGACTGCTTCTCCATAGGCAATCTACTTTGCAACCTGTAAGTTACCCTCAACACCAGTTATATAGGAATTTACAATTCTCTTATTTAACTCAAAGCAGATAACTGCTCTCAAAGTGTGATCCAACAACCAGTTCCATTACTCTATTGTAGCACACTTAGTTTATACCACAATGCATGGATCACACCAGTTTGGCCACACTTGATTCATGAGATGGAAAGGTGTTGCTGGAGAAGCGCAGCAGGTCAGGCAGCATCTAGGGAACAGGAGAATCGACGTTTCGGGCATTAGCCCTTCTTCAGGAAGGGCTTGATTCATCTTTAGGACATGTCAAACAAACATCTGAAGTTGTACACATTTTGCAACATAATCAGACACTGCACATTGCAGAGATTTTTAAAACTAAGAGGAAACACTCAAGGCCATTAGTTTACAGGTTCCATAATAAAGCAGGCAGAATTGTAATCTCAAAAGCATAGGCTTTATAAAAGTTCCACAATTCAACAGCAAAAAAAAGTGAAACACGACAGCTGATATTTGCAAGTTAGTATTTTTAGCCATTAATAAAAACATGCAGCATCTTGCTCCAAGTCAGCAATGATGCTATTGTCAGCTTTTCACTTAAGATTTAAAACATTCCAATCCTTTTCAAACTACTGTGGTTCTTAAAATCTATGAAGAAATGTTGGCCCAACAACTGCAACTGCATCCCACTAAGTGTGCATCTCAAGCATACATGTCTATAGAGGTTATCAAAAGATTTGGCACCAGATCCATTACAAAGCAATTTAGTTTCCTCTTGATTGCAAATCTTTAGTTGTGGCTCAACCTCTGACTGCTTTTCCATTTGCAGTAGAATTACCCAGAGCTCCAAAAAAAAAAAATTTTCATTTTCTATCAATGCATTTTATTCATCCAATTCCAACTACCTCATATGCAAGACCCTTTACAAAGCAGTATTTAACCAACAATAGCAACAAGCAATACAAATCCAAGGTTGGTGGGTAATGCAAGAAAATGATTACAGGTTAGAAATTTAGCAGCCATTAACTCACCTCCTGCCCACCATTTACATGGCACAAGAGTCTAATGAAATACTTCCAACTTGCCTGGACAAGTGTAGCACCAACAACACAACAAGCTTGATATTGAAGACAAAACTCCTTGATTGGCAAGCACCCACCACTCATTCTTGACAGTACACACTGCTGTCACTATAAGATACATTGCAGTAATGAAGTGAGGCTTCTTCAGCAGCACCTTCCAGACCAGTGTTCTCTACCACCATGAAGAACAAGGAGTCCAGATGCATGAAAACAACCATCTGTAAGTTCACCTCTGAGCACACTAATTTGGAACTATAATCACTGCCTTCGCAGTCTCTGCATAAACCTCCTGGAACACTCAACATATCTGTGGGTATACTTGCAAAAAAAAAAAAAAAAAAACAAACCACAGCAGCTCACAAACTTTCTCCAGGGCAATTTGAAATGGGGAATGTGTTGGATATGGAGAAAGTGAGGTCTGCAGATGCTGGAGATCAAAGTTGAAACTTTATTGCTGGAACAGCACAGCAGGTCAGGCAGCATCCAGGGAACAGGAGATTCGACGTTTCGGGCACAGGCCTTTCTTCCTGAAGAAAGGCCTGTGCCCGAAATGTCGAATCTCCTGTTCCCTGGATGCTGCCTGACCTGCTGTGCTGTTCCAGCAATAAAGTTTCAACAAATGTGTTGGATATCCCTGGCTAGGCCAATTTCGATGAACAAATTAAAAAACAAAATTTTACCACCTTACCGTTCATCAAGCTTCTTCAAATCAAATGATTAGCATTTACAACATTAGGCTTTCCCCCTAAAAAGGGCGAGAAAGGATAAGATTCTGATAAGAATCTGTTTCTGATTCAGAGCCTAAGCAGTTAAGCCTTTTAGACCCAAGGGTCTAATCAGTCCCTTTCACAACTTCAACTTTTGATTTTTATCCATTGACACATGTCAAACAACAGCTCCTTTAATTTACATATCTTTGTCTGCTTGTTCATGCCAATTTTCACAAATACAACTACTACAATTCTTGTCTCAGAGTCTTCCCCACTACGGCATAAAAATACAAGCAGCTCAACTGAATCCTTCCCAAATCCACCCTCTTACTATCTTGAGAATCTTGATTCTTTTTCATCTTTAAGGTGAAGGCTAATATCAGCTTCAACAGAAATTGCCAGAAAAACTCAGCAAGTTGTGACAGCATCTGTGGAAAAAAAGCAGAGTTAAAAATTTGGAACCAGTGACCTTTCCTCAGAACCAGACCATTCTGAAAAAGGTCATTGGATATGAAAAAAGTTTACTCTGCTTTCTCTCCACAGATGATGCCAGATCTCAGTTTTCCCAGCAATGCTTTTGTTTCAGATTTCCAGCATCTGCGACTCATGGGTTATGTAGTTTCAGCAAGTTTGTTTTCTAGAAATTTTTTTTTTTTTTAAAATGAACTTATTTTGACTACAATTCCAAAACAGGAGGCTAAAAAAAAAAAACAACAAAACAGACAGTTATTTAACATTCAAAGCCAAGTAATGGACAGGTTTGGGAAAATTGGTGAATACAGATATACTATTCAGGTTCAGAAGGAATGTGCTTTCTTCAGATGTTGTCAGACCAGAGTTTCATAAGAACACAAGAAATAGAAGTATAGGCCATCTGACCTGTCGAACCTTTTCCACCATTCAAGATGATGGCTGAACATATGGATTCAGTTCCACTTACCCATTTGTTCACCATAATCTTTAATTCCTTTGCTGTTCAAAGATCTATCCAGACCTGCAAGTTCTGGTTTTATTTTTTTTTGGTTTTTAAAATAGTGCCATCTGAACATGAAGACTGCCTTAAAAGGTAATCTGCCATACCAAAAAACAAAACTACAAATTTAACCATTTTTCTGAGCAGAATTGTAAATTCTACCAGAAAGATGCAGAGCCCAAAATTGGTCTAATGGAAATATCAAGATGAAATCAACAGGTCAGAGAGAAGCCTAAACCAGGAAGAGATTACTTTCATTCCATTTGCCCTATTACAACAGATTCAGAAGTCTGAATCTGGATTCATTTTCCATCAGTTCTAAAAAAAACTATCCTCGGAACACAACAGTGTAACAGCTAACAAAGAACATAAAACCAATCACAACTGCAAATCAATGAAGTCAAAAAAAGGAACAAAAAGATCAAAGATTTGGAAATTTGCACAAGAAAGTCACCCAAATCATGAGAATAGAAACTTCATGTCTCATTTTCCTCTTATCACATTCTTACAACAGACCATCTTCCCAAGGCAATGATGCTCACGAACTCCATCTCAATAACAATTCATTCCACTATTATTGAATATTTTAACGAAAAGTCGATTTCATTCAACGATGTTGTTTCGCGAAAACAGATCTTGTTCTGAAAAACTTGTAAATAATACTGTTGGCAAAGTTAATGGTAGATACATCGAACTCTTATAGGAGACTGCAGCTTCAGTATGACAGGTATAGGAACGTTGCACATATTAGGCATGAATTATTGGTTTCCACCACAATTATGCAGCTTTGCAATTGCCTTTGTATACAAGCAATATGATTAGTTGACAATTCCATACAATAATATCCAAGGGGAGCTGTTTAGCACATGAGCGTGCTGCACTAGGAACACTTCCTCAAAAAAAAAAGGGAAAAGGTTTTAGAACTTTTGTTTTAACATTAATCACAGTTAATGAATGCCTGCTGATCAGAAGTTAAACATTTTAAGCAGTATGCAAAATTCTTCCATTTTTGGTAGTTTAACCCTCATTGACAAAGCACAACCAAGTTTCTGTGCTTTGATTCTAACCAGGTAAACAATTACAAACTAAATCGACATAACGAAAACATATACTTCCCTATAAAATGCTGCTCCTACTGCCCCACTCCCCTGAAAAAAAAAATTGGCGTTATAGGTGAAGAGAAAAAAAAAAAAGAGGGTAGGCAGTTTAATGGCCCCCATCCACAAGATGGGGAGACGACCTTTTCGGCTTGCAAGTATTGCTGTTTGGCAATTTCTCTTCTCCAGGTTTTTGCATTTGACTGAAGATTTACAACTCAAAGTTTGCGTTCATTTGAAACTTACAGCTCGCAGCAACTAGTGAAGGAAAAGAAACTGGCTTTCTCCAGGTTTTAATTTTTTTAAAATTAAGTGCAGAAAACTGAGACAACACCTTCCTGTCCAAAAGGTATTTGACTCTGTTGCTTACACAAGCTATTCAACTACCTGCAAACCAATCTCTGACCTTGGCAGGGAGGTGGTCTTGGTCATTTCAACAGCAGTCCTCACTCCACATACCAAATCAGTTAAATGTTGCCAGCCAAATTTCTACAAACCTGCTGGCTCTGCTTCCACTGGGGTAACCTTAGCAGGGGTGTGGAGTGGGTAGGAGGACAATTCAACAAGTGGTAATGCAGTTGAAAGTGAAGGGGTGATGTTAGATTCTGTTTTGATTCCAGAAACTTGCCACTTATCAGTTCAAGCCTGGATACTGTCCAACTCCTGCTGCATATGCACATGGACTGGAGTATTGGAGGAGCTGCAAATGGTGCTGAATGCTACGCAATCAGTCAACATCCCTTATAATAACCTCAAAACAAGTTGGGGGAGGGGGGGTGGGGGGTGGAACATGAGTAAATACATTTGGAATAAAAACAGAAATTAGAGGATGATTTTGAAAGGTAGAGAAAATAAAAGGTTAGAGTAGAAAAAAAAAGGTTATTTAGTATCAGAGCAGAGCAAGGGGAAGCATTGTAAAAAAGGAGATCCAAGAAATGTTGAATATATAGGTTCTCAAAAAAAATGGACCTTACAGGGCAACACAAGGAGAGGGTACATTTGACATCAAAAACTCAAAACTATTAAGAGTTAGTACAGAAAATGAAAGGCAGAAATCAGAAGAGACAATTGGGAGAGGGTATGCAAGAACATTGACAAACAAAGTCAAGATAAACCCCAAAAAAGTGTGTTTTAGCACCACATTAGGGGTACAAGGATGATTAAGAGTTGGGGCCATAACACACCAAAACTTATTAGGGCAGAAGATAATTGTAACCACCTTCATAAACAGAGGAACTACGTAGATTTTGCAGCTTAAAAGGAGCAGCGTGAAGTATTGGACACTGTAAAGAGAGCAAGTATTCAAATGGCATTAGCACCCTGGAAAGTGGGCAAAATAACCATGGATCACCCAAGACTATTAAAAGAAACGAGGGAGGAAATAGTGAAAGATGTGACCATTTTCCAATACTCAGTTGATACAGTTGCGGTGTCAAAGGACTGCAGAACAGTTAATGTTATACTTTTGTTTAAAAGGGGAGCAGGAAGGGATGGACAAAATTACAGGCCAGGTCACTGCAACTTCAGTAGTGAGCAAACTTGTAGAAGCAATGCTAGGTAGGATAAGCCAGCACTTAAAATGCACAGATTAGTTAAGAAAGGCCAGCATGGGATTTGTTAAAGATAGTTTAACAAACAATTGAATTTTTTCAAAAGTAAAAATGAGAAATGGCATGCTTAGTACAGTTGAAGTCATGTACATGGATTTTGGTACTGGATAATCTGCCACATGACAGACTGGTTTAAAATTAAAAACAGCAAGCTAGATACAAAATTGGAGACTGGGATGCTGGAAAGGCACAACAGGTCATGCAGCATCCGAGGAACAGGAGAATTAAAGTTTCGGGCATATGCCTTTCATCAGGAAGGAGGCTTGTGGGACAGGTGGGGCTGAGAGATAAATGGGAGGGGGTTGGGGCTGGAGGAAAGGTAGCTAAGAATGCAATAAGTAGATGAAAGTAAGGAACAAGGTGATAGGTCAGAGGAGAGGGTGAGCAGATAGCTGGGAAAGGTGGGCACAACCCACCTGACCTGTCCAAAACTTAGGACTGGGATAATGTTTGGGGGGGGGGGGGGGGGTGGAGGGAGGAGGAGGAGGAATGAACAAACTGTTGACATCCACATTGATCCCGTGTGGTTGTAGGGTGGTAAGGGTTTGGCCTTGATGTGTGGGAGGTGGAATTGAAGTATTCAGCCATGGGATGATGGAGTTGGTAGGTGCAGGTGTCCCAGAGATGTTCTCACACACAAACAAATCTGCAAGGAAGCTTCCTGATCCTGATGTACAGAAGGCCACAACAGATATAGTAGTGACATTGGTGGAGGCACAGGTAAATTTTTATCAGATGTGAAAGGATCCTTTGGGGCCTTAGACGGAGGTGAGGGGAGTGGTATGGGTGCATGTTTTCAGCTTCCTGAGGTGGCAGGGCAAGGTGCTGGGAGTGAGGTGTGGACATGGACCTGAACCTAATAAAGGAAGTCACGGAGGGAATGGTCTCTCCGGAACGCTGATAGGGGTGGGGAGGGAAATCTCTCTCATGGTGGGGTCCGTTTGTAGGTGGTGGAAGTGGCAGAGGATGATGCAATGTAGGTGGAGGTTGGTGTGGTGGAATGTGAGGACCAGGTTGGTTCTGCCCTTGTTCCATTGGGAGGGGGTGGGGTTCAAGGTCAGTGGTGTGGGAAGTGAAGGAGATGCGCTGGAAGGCATTGTCGACCATGTGGAAAGGGAAATTGTGATCTTCGAAGGAGGCCATGTGGGATTTTTTTTAATGTGGAATTTTTTTTAATGTGGAAATGATCATCCATGCAACAGAGGCAGAGGAATTGGGAATAAGGGATGGCATTTTTACAGAAGGTAGATTGGGAGGTGGTGTAGTCTAGGTAGCTGTGGGAGTCGGTGGGCTTGGAGTAGATGTCCATGGTTAGTCCGGTGGTATTACAAAGTTAGAGTGTAAAGTGAAAGGATAAGGGCCTATTTCACTTGAGATGAATGAGACTGGGGATACCGAGTTAGAAGTGCTTGCAGAATGATTAGCAAGGAGACAAAAGAAAAAGTTACTTCAGCCATAAAAAAAAAAAAGGAGTTGTTCTTGGAACCGTAACCAAAAGAGGTAATTGAGGGAGAAACACAAACTCACATTTTAGAAATATCTATGTGTACATCCCAAGTTTCCTGCAGGAAAAGGGATTTAAGAAAGGGACTCATTCCTCAGCTGGTATAGACATGGGTAAAGTAGCCTTTGTCTGTGCTATAACCTATGAATCCATGTTCAGCCAACTAAATCCTACACAAGAATCTTCTAACTAGAAGCAACCCAGAAAATCTTGTCCTAACACACTATTCAATGTGCTGATCTGATGCATCAACAGTACAGGACTACAAGTCAGTAAACTTCATAGACCAGGAAATTACCAACAATCTCCCCTACAGCTAGAGTTTAGGGAAGGAAAAAGAGTAGGTCCCTCGAAGTCACAACAGCCCCAAAATAATAACCACAAATACTCAACAATTCAACACTAGAGACAGCCTATACTACTACAAACCACCTTGAAAATTGTGCTCATGACAAAAAAACCTAGTCACTGGAGTATTCTCACTACTGTGGTCCCACTAAAGCCCAAAGTGACAGTAATTCCACCTATGTATGCGATAGGAAAAACTTACCAGTGTTCTAAAAATCAGCAAAACATTATAGTTAGAGCTATGAATTGCAGCAGAATCTGTGCACACTGTTGAAAGTTCATGTGACAACCTGCATCCAAGTGTTCAAGAATTAGATAAATGGAACATCACCCTCCAGATGGAGTGTGGGTGCATTCCAAACCAAGTAACTGAAAGAGGAGAACAAAAAAAAAAAATCAATAAGCCTGGTTTGCAGTCATAACCATACAGACAGATTTATACACAAAAACTTGATCAGGGCTTAAGTGACAGATCAGGATATTTTTGTAGTGCTGTGCATATATGCCCACAGCAATAGTTTCCTTGTTCTGAGATTTTACTTTCCAGCAGGTATGCAAACGAATTTAAATATGTATTTAACAATTAAAAACCTCTGCACATGAGCATGATTTCAATAAAAACAAAAAACCTTTTAAGATAATACCTAAAATCTGAGTCTTTGCAGTTTTCTCCCAAAGAGAGAAAAACAATATTCAAAATGAAGGTTACTGAGCATCTTTGCGAATAACCTGATCTGCATGGAACCACAGGATGCACAACATCCTATACTCAACCGGCTTGGGTTACAATGAAGCAGCACACAGCAGAGGCAAGGTTCTGAGATGTTTAAAAAGAATGAGTCATTCTTGCACACCTCCTCATACCTGGCTCAAAAGCATATCAGCAGAGGCCAGTGATGCTCACAAACCTGCGTACAAAAAAAAGGTTTTCATGAAATATTCAAATTGTAAAAAAAAAGGGAAAGCTGAGAAGCACACTACAACAGCAATAATGAACTCCAGACTCTTGTCTTCAGCTCCATAAGTGAGAGAGTCACTCAGTGTTCCTGACCTCATTACAGCCTTGGTTCAACCATGGACAAAATAAGGGAATTCCAGAGGGGAGGGGAGTGTAACAGCCCTTGACATCAAGGCTGCATTTGACCAACTGTGGCATCAAGAAGTACAAGCAAAACTGGAATCAATGGGTATCAGGGGCAACCGCTTTGCTGGTTGGAATCGTACTTGGCACATAAGGTCATGGTTGTTGGAGCTCAGCCATCTGCACGGATCTCTTGGAGATGAGGAGTTCCTTAGGGTATTATCCTTGGTCTAACCATCTTCATCTGCTTCAATGACCTTCCCTCCATTAGGTCAGATGTGAGTATGTTCACCAATGATTGAACATTGTACAGCACCCTTGTTTAAGGTAGAGTTTAGGAACAAAGTAAGCATTTAACTTCGCAAGCATATTCCAACATTCAGGAGAGAAGGTCACAGATCAACCCCAACTCCAAGTCCTCCCCATACAGCACCTTCCCCCAACCATGTCCCTTAATAACTAACTTTGAAAAATAAAAATGTGCACCTTTTTTAAAGTTTACAATTGATCAGACATCAATTGTAACTTGTAGAAGTTTTAAAAATTCTGCATGTGGAAAAGTTTGAGTTTTACTCCTGAAAGATCTGGCTCTAATTGTTAAGACGATGCAACCAAGCCCAAAACACACATCATCAAAAACAGTTTTCTCTAGTTATCTGCCCTCCATAATACTTAAAATTGGACGAACATCCCTTTCATACACCAAGGAATGTTACTAATTCATGTAAACTTTTCTTCAATTTAATAATTCACCTTCAATTTTAACCAACAAATTTGAAAAATATTTCAGGAACTTCACAAACATAGCTGAAGAGTTTAAGTACCATTCTGCTAAACATACACTAAGCTCCAAGGATAATATATTCTTGATAAAGTGCAATGCCAGAACTGTTTACTAGGGCTTCACATAACTTAGGTTTTTTTGGATTTCTATTTCTCTAGCTGTAAAACCACATTCACCTTGGATTCTTCTGATCCAATTCATGATTTTAAATGACTCACATTGGATTTGAAGTCTCTTTAGACCACTACAGTTTCTGGTTTTCTACCATTTAGGAAAAAAGTGCTCTCACCTTGAAGATCCAGGGTAAAGTGGGCAACCTCATGCTTGCCTACAGTTAAATCCACTTATTAGGAGAGTTCTTGGCCAGTCAGTCAATCTCTAATGTTTTAAACTTATACAATGCACACATCATTGAGTCACAGACCTGATTTCACCAATGTTTTAATTAATAGTGAACAGTGGAGGGCCCAAAGATGATCCTTGTGGAATGCCACTGTTCACATCTTGTCAGTTAAAGTTTTTATTCCTACTCCGTCTCCTACATGAGAATGAACTTTGCTAACAAGATCAATAACAACTTCAATTTTAGCCAACATTATGATACAACAGATATTTTCATGTCCCTTCTGAATGTTCATATACAGACGTTTTATTCTCCAATACTTTCATACAAATCTAAAACGATTTAGATTCATCTTGCCTGATATGCCTGAGAAATCAGATCAGCTACCCTTCAGCTGAAAATCCACCTTGCAAGGGGCCCTGTGCAGTGGTAGTGCATCTACCATTGGGCCACAAAATCAAGGTTCAAGGCCCACCTTTCCTGGAAAGGAATCATTGCACATCAGAATAGATTGATTATAAATAACAAATCTTTAATGTCTAAAGATTCTTGGCATCTTCCTTGGCGATCACAGCTAGAGGTATAAACTGGAGCAGGATCACTGAAAAAACCTCCCAGCCATTAGTCATTTTAACCATCATCCAGTTTACTGTGGGCAGTCTCCATTTTATTACAATTAAATTAGCCTCACCTAAACCTAGAATCTACATATCGTTGCACTCGAAAGGGCAAAACACAGTTGAATTCGTCACATTATTAAAGGTTCTTTTGTAATATTTGTACATTTCTATTATATGAACCAATAATTATAAAATTTAGGTTGTCCTCTTGTTGGTTCTTTGAATAAATGGGGAAAAAAATAATCAATCTCTCTTGGTAATTTAGAGTAAAGGGGTCAGAGGTGAGGACAGTTGCATGCTCCTCTTGCAGAATATAGGAGGCAAGGGTCACTTCTTCATCTGTGAGAAGTGCACCTAACTCCAGCTCCTCACAGACCATGTTAGGGAGCTGGATCTGGATGAACTTCAGATCATTCAGGAGGCTGAAGGGGGGGGGGGGGGGGGGGGGGGAAGAAAGAGAGAGGAGTTTACAGAGAGGTAGTCACACCTAAGTTGCAGGACAAAGGTAGCTGGGTGACCAATCAGGAGAGGGAAAAGGAATATAGACAGAGTGCAAGGAACCAGTGTGGCTGTCTCCCTCAATAATAAGTATACAGTTTTGGATATTATTGGCAGAGAGGTGGGACCTGAATTACAGATCAGACAAAGTAATGAACAACCAGACAGTGTGCTGGGAGTCTGAGAGGAGGGATAGGCACTTAATAGGGTAAAGGTGCAGCTAATGTGATGGGTTGAAGGGTGTCTATTTTAATGCAAGTAGTATCAGAAATAAGGATGATGAACTAAGCATGGATCAGTACTTGGAACTATGATGTTGTGGCCATTACAGAGACTTGGATATCGCAGGGGCAGGAATCGTTGTTGGATGTTCTAGGATTTAGATGTTTCAAAAGGAATAGGGAGAGGGAAGGTAAGAGAGGTGGAAGGGTGGCATTTCTAATCAGGGATAGTATCACAGCTGCAGAAAGGAAGTCATCAAGAAGGAAATGTCCACAGAATCAGTATGGGTGGAAGTCAGAAACAGGAAAGCAGTCACTTTGTCAGTTTTCTATAGGCCCACCAGTAGCAAAAGAGACATGGAGGAGCAATTTGGGAGGCAGATTTTGGAAATATGTACAAGTAATAGGGTTGTCATGGGTGACTAACTTCCCTACTATTGATTGGAACCTCCTTAGTTCAAATAGTTTGGATGGAGCAGTTGTCAGGTGCATCCAGGAAGGGTTCCTGATGCAACATGTGGATAGGCTCACTGGAAGCGAGGCAATATTGGGTTTGGCAACAAACTAGGCCAGGCATCAAATCTCTCAGTGGGAGAGCATTCGGTGATAGTAATCAAAACTCCATGTCCTTTACTATACTCAGTCATGGAGGGGGATAGGAGCAGATGGTATGGGAAAGCACTTAATTAGGGAAGGGGAAATTACAATGCTATTAGGCAGGAACTGGGGCACCTAGATTAGGAACAGATGTTGTCAGGGAAATGCACATTAGAAACGTGGAGGTTGTTTAGAAAGCACCTGCTGATAGTGGGGCAAACCTGTCCAGCACTGAGGCAAAGTAGGGATGATCAGTTGAAAGAACCTGGGTGATAAGGGATGGAGAAAGTCTAGTCAAGAGGAAGAAGGAAGCTTACTTAATGTTGAGGAGGCAAGGATAAGACAGCTCCAGAGATTGTCAGGAACTGAAAAATTGACTTGAGAGCTAGAAGCACAAAAAGCATTAAGAAAAACTCTAAGGCATTCTACACTTACGTTAGGAACAAGAGCATGACCAACGTGAGTGTAAGGCTAATCAGGGATAGTGGAGGGAACTTCTATCTGGAATCAGGAGGCAAGGGCAGTCCTTAAATTAATGCTTTGCTTCAGTATTCCGTGAAGAGAGTGACCTTGACATTTGAGGACAGCATGAAATGTTGATATGCTAGAACAATTTGGTGTTAGGAGGGAGGATGTGCTGAAAATTTTGAAAAACCGATAAATCCTTTGGGCCAGACCATAGGTTACTACAGGAAGTGAGGGAAGAGATTGCTGCGCCTTTGGCGATGATCTTAGCACCCTCACTGTCCATTAGAGTACTGCCAGATGATTGGAGGGTGGCAAATGTTATTCCCTGGATCAAGAAAGGGAATAAGGATAATCTTGGGAATTACAGACCAGTCAGTCTTAAGTCAGTGGTGGGTGTGTGGAATGCACTGCCAGCAGTGGTAGTATAGAGTCAGACACATTAGGGACACGTAAGTGACTCTTGGATAGCCACATGGAAGGTAGTACAATGAAGGGTATGTAGGTTAGTCTGATCTTAGTAGGATAAAGGCCAGCACAATATCAAGGGCTGAAGGACCTGTACTATTCTATGTTGCAGAAAGTTATCACGTGACAAATTCACTACCTGTGATATGTGCAAGTCTATTCATCTCAAATTATATTAAAGTTAAAAATCTGTTAATAAAACCACCATCTTTATTACATACCTGTCTAATTGTTGCATTTACACAACCTACCTTATACACGCTGCCCCAAACTACTTACGAATACATGAATGACTTCATTTTTTTTAAATAGTTTGTACCCAAATATCCACTGCACAATTGCTTTTAAGCACACTGCTGTCAATTAAATGACTTTACCTTCGATTACAAAGGCTACATCTCTATCATCTTCTGCACCTTACCTGTAAAGCTTATAAATTTGTCAAATAAAAGCAAAAACCTTTATTTCAGCATCAACCAAGTACTGGAGAAACTCATTAGATCTGGCATCATTTGTGGAAAGAAGCCATTTACATGGAGTCCGTTGTGACTGTTCTTCAGAAGATGGAACTCCAGTTCTGAAGCTGAACACAATGTTAACTATTTCTCTCTCCCCACAGAAACTGCCAGATCTGGTGAGTTTCTCCAGCATTTATTTTAAAATTTAATCTTACAACTCAGTATACTTCAATCCAAACACAGAAGGTGGTTATGATGGAGCTGTATATAAATGTTGGTAAGACCACTGTGCAGAAGTGAGTACTGGAAGCAGTTCAGGTCACCAAGCCACGAAAAGGACATGTCTGCAGTAGACAGGGTGCAGAGGAGATGTTGCCTGGGCTGGAGCAATTCAGTAATTAAGAAAAATTAGCTGGGTTCAGGTTTTCCTTAGACAAAGTTAAAAATCAACACCAGACTTCTGAAAGTACAAGCTTTCAGAGCGCTGCTCCTTTGTCAGGTAGCTCATGGGGCAGGATCATAGGACCCAATTTATAGAAAACATTTACATATTAATGAACCAAAACTTGCAGCCCCCTTCAGTGATTAGATACTTAAAGTAATCTGAGGTTGTTTAATACATCCAATGGACCATGTACTGAAAGATAGGTTTAGAGTAGTTGTATTTTTGCTGATTGGATCATTGGATGTTTGACAATCAACCTGCTTGCTTATCAGTTGTAAAGCACTGATCTTTTACTATAAATTTTGTATCCTATGATCCTATCCCACGAGGTACCTGATGAAGGAACAGTGCTCTGAAAGCTTGTCCTTCCAAATAGACCTGTTGGACCATAATCTGGTGGTGAAAGATTCTTAACTTTGTCAACCCCAGTCCAACATCAGCACCTCCACATCATTTCTTAGACGAGAGAAGGCTGGGGTTTAGGGGTGTGTTCTTACTGAGGTGTTCAAAGTTCCAAGGTGCACAGATTGTGGGAAACGTTTCCCCTTCATATAGTGGTTGAAAACCAGGGGCACAATTTCAAAGCAAGGAGCATGAGGTTTAGATGGGTCTTAAGGAAAAATTTCTTCACAGAAGATTGTGAATACCTGGAACTCTGTAAAAAGCTGTTAGTGGCAGGACTCAAAGACACAAGTCGCATTTAGATGAACATTTGAACATCGTAGTATAGGATGACTCTCACGGTGCAGTAATGGAGTCCCTATCTCTCGGCCTGGGTTCAAGTTCCACTTTACTCCAGAGTGGTCATAACACCTCTGAACAGGTGGATTGGGGCCATGTACTGAAAACTAGGATTAGATTAGATGGCTGCTTCACAACCAGCAAAAACAATAATCCAAATAAACTTGTTTGCATGCTGTTAAAAACTAATTCTGTAACATGAAAATCAAGTAGCCATGTCTCAGTAAAGTCTATCATGCCACAGCCACCAAGCTGAATTTGCAATTTGACTTTTTCCCTATACTCTGGTTTGTTTGTACAAATACATTTGCCATACATGCCTGAATCAGCCAGATATAGTAAAAGGCTTAGTTATAAATGCCCTCAACACAAACCTCAAATCTAGACTGCATTTGACTGGGACGATTAATACCACTTGACAAATGTATGAAATGCCCAGCAACACTGGCATCCCCAAGAGAAATCAATGATCACTGCACAAACGAAAATGTTTCCATTCACCATGCTGATCAACCTAACATGAACACAGGAAATTCAGTTGAGAGCAAGGATTAATTTAGGCAAACCTTCAGCAACTCAGTGTGGCAGCTTCTGGTTCAAAATTAAGTCTTTTGGTGAAAGAGCATACTAAAACTATACCACCCCATTTTTATTGGGTACACTACTGTTCTAGTGAATAAATAGCATACCAAAAAAAAAGAGCTTTACATCTGAGAAATTCTAAAAGTGCCATATATTTCACAGCTCCAAAGTTCCTGATTTAGCAGCGTTGTCTTAAATATAACAGTCACTGCGTCAGACTAGATTTTCCATTCTGGGAAAACTAGAGTGTGAAATTTTGTCAGTGATGAAATAGTAGCAATTACGTTCCACAAGAAGTCTCCATTTAAAAAAAAAAGGTCAATAATGTTATCACAGAATTGACAAAACTCAGAAGGAAAGATCAACTTTAATATAATCAGGTTCAAAAGTACTAGAGGAGCAAGGCCATACTGCTCTCAGATCATCCATGTTTTGCTGTCACAAAACACCAGCCAATTTGCTGCATCAGAAGAGTCTACTGGAAGGAATTATAGATGTTAGTCTGACAGGCTCATCATTACTGGATAAAACAAGTACTTCTTCCTCAATAGAAAGAAAAACCATTAAGAATAATAAGAGTCCAGCATACAGAAGGACTTGTCTGTAAAGAGATGCAGAAATAAATTGGACAAGTATATCATATCATACAAAATAAAGGTTCTGTAGAATCTTGAAGGGAAAAAGGAAAATATAAATCATTCTTAACATATTTGTGAAGAAAGGGGTTTTGTGATTAAGTACAAAAAAAGGTGCCTGCAACAACATGGTGGGTTGGGAAGATTTGAGAGGTGAAAGAGCAACAGGAAAATGGAACAAGGTGGAGCAATCTATACATCAAGCTAGACTGGATATTACCCACAACACTTGGATTAAAATAAATCCTTAAGCTAACCTATTTTAGGTTAGATGTGCCAAAGGTTGGAGCGGAGATAAAAACAATCACATTGCTATTATCTTATAGATGGAGAAATCAAAACATCACTAGATGTCAGGATTGCACACAACTATAAAATGAATAGCTTAGACAGTTTTCAACAAGTGCATTCTTGAATGATGACTGGACAGACCAGCGCAACTTGTGCTAAGTTTGAACCACAACACCAATAAGCTTGATTCAGATTCACACCCACCCTGAAAATTATGCTGTGGAGTCAGTAGAACAGCACAGAAACAGACCCTTCAGTCCAACTAGTCCACAACAACCATGTTCCAAACCTATACTATTCATGTACTTATTCAAAATGTCTTGGGAACTGTTTAACCGTACCTATATCCATCACTCCCTCTGGCAGTTTACTTCACACACAAACCACAAACATAGCTGATCATGTCCTTTTTAAAATCTCCTCTTAACTTAATATGCCCCCTTGTTTTGAATTCGACCCCAGGCAGACACTCGCTATTCACCTTACCTTCACCTCATGATTTTTTAATCATCTATAAAAGGTCATCCACCAAATCCCAGCTTATCCAGCCTCTCCTTATAACTCAAACCCACCCCACCACCACCAGTCCCAGCAACATCCTGGTAAATCTTTTCTGAACCTCCTCCAATTTAATAATATCCTTCCTATAGGATGGCAACCAGAACTGCGCACTGTACTCCAAAAAGAGGCTTCACCAATACCCTGTACAACCTCAACATGACATCCCAACTACTCGACTCAATGGTCTGAGCAGTGGAGGCAAGCGTGCCAAGTGCCTTCTTTACCACCTTGACCACCAGTGATAGAAATTTCAAAGAATTACATGTCTGAACCCCTGGGTCTTTGTGAAACACCACTCTCCAAGGCTCTGCAATTAACAGTAGAAATCCTGTCCTTGTTTGTTTTGCTAAAGTTTAATACCTCACCTTTATCTAAAAGAAACTCCATCTGCCACTCCTCAACCCACTGGCCCAATTGATCAAGATCTCTTTGTAATCTTAAATAACTTTCTTCACTGTCCACAATATCAATTTTGGTGAGCAAACTTACATTCGCATCAGATTCATATGTAAAATGACAAACTAAAGTAGACGCTGCACCATTCCTTTGGAAGGCTGCTCATAATAGGTCTCCAGTCTGAAAGACAAGCCTCCACAATATACAGTCTCCTACAGTTAAGCCAATTTTGTATTCAAATTGCAAGCTCACCCTGAAACCCATGTGACCTAACTTTACTAATTAGTGGATGTAGGTTTGCTCGCTGAGCTGGAAGGTTCTTTTCCAGACACTTCTTCACCATACTAGGTAACATCTTCAATGGCCTCCGAATGAAGCACTGGTGGTGTAGCCCGCTTTCTTTTTATAGTTGAATATTGATTGAAGTAAAGAAGCGATCACCCCAACATCCGCAAATGCATTAGAACATTTCAATGAGCCACCACACACTGCAGCACAGTGAAACTATGCAGAGCATAGTAAAATCACCTTTCCAGCGCATTCAAAAAGAAAGGGTACCCAATGAACAGTCCGCCGACTTTGAGGAAACAAACCCAAACAAGCAGACAAAACCCTAGCCACCTTCCCCTACATCAAAGACATCACAGAAATGACTGCCAGACTACTCAGACCCCTTGGCATCATGGTAGCCCACAGACCGACCAACATACTAAAACAGCAGCTAATGAACTTGAAAGACCCTATATGGATAACAAACAAAACTAATGTCCTTTACAAAATACCATGCAAGGACTGTAACAAACACTACATTGAAGAAACAGGCAGAAAACTGGCCATCAGGATACATGAACAACAACTAGCCATAAAAATACATGACCCACTCTCACTAGTATGCTTACATACAGATGAAAGACACTACTTCGACTGGGACAACTTATCCGTCCTAGGACATGCCAAACAGGAGAATTTCTAAAAGCATGGTATTCCAACCGAAACACTCAACAAACACAGACTTGGATCCCATTTACCCCCTGAGAAAAAGAATAGGAAATGATGTTACCACAGGAAATGACATCACCAACCCAAGGAAACCCAAACATAAATAGAAAGTGGGCTTCACCACCAGTGCTTTATTCGGAGGCTCACTGATGTTGTCTGGAAACAAACCTTCCAGTTCAGTGAGCAAACCTACATCGAAAACTTCAACCTCAGCTACAAATCTTCTCAAAACTTGCTTTATTAGTCTACCATGAAGAAACTTATCAAAGGCTTAAGTGAAGTCCACATAAACATTTACCACTCAAGCCTCAAATCTTTTCAATTACTTTCTCAAAAAAAAACCTCATTTGAGAGACATGATTTCCTTCATACAAAACCATGCCAACTATCCCTAGTCAGTCCTTACCTCTTCAAATGAATGTTGGCCCTAAGTTTCAGAATCTATGAGTGTAAAAAAAAATTTTCTTGCACCTTTGTGGTGTGACACCGATCTACCACTTGGAGAGATGTCATCCTGCATACAGATCCATTTCTCTTTATATTCTTTGCCAGAAACAAGCAGTACTTTTATCACATTGCATCTAAAAACAAAATCTATACAATCTTCTATGAATCTCTCACACACTGGCCAGATTATAAGTTTGCCTCACCTTAACAGTATAAGCTATAGTATGATAAGCTGATTCCCACACTACTAGAACCTTAGAGCACCAAATAATAGATAACATTCTTTACAACACAGCTACTGCCAGTTTGCCTCATTAAGGGATAGTATCTCCACTACAGTTTATTAGAGTTATCAAGTGCACAAAAACTCAACGCTGCCTAAACGATTTACTAAAAGACATGGGAACACCGCATCATTCTCGGTCTTACTCAATATATAGATTGACTTGACAAAAACATCAACTCTTTGTTATTTTAAAAAAATACACTGAAAACTTAATGCCACTTTCCCTTGTTCTGCCAGAAAAATGCAAACCAACCCACAGGGCCCTGTAAAATTTTGCCTCAAAAAACACGAAAAACTCAGCAGGCCTGCCAGCATATGTGGAGACAAACAATAGTAAACATTTCAAATCCAATAAGACTCAAATTTGTCTTATTGTACTGAATATTAGTCAGCACAATAGCTGTCTGACCACAATTCACTAAAAGCCATTTGTTCAGTCCCTTGTTTTGCTGTACACACTGAGCATTGCCAATCTCAAGTAAAATGAGAGATGCCATGAGTTCCACCTAGATGACCCTTTTACAAACGGCTATGCTTGAAGTATACTAGTTTTATGACTATTGCAGGGAACAAAACCCTGCGCACACACAAAAAAAACTTCCTGGCATCTGTCCCAAGCTGACCTTTATCAGTTTCTAACCTTGTCACGAACAAATTTCAAATAGTGCTGTGGAATAACCAGCGAAGTTTAAATATAATTCGGTATCACGCCCGCATTCATCACGTTTCATATTTTTTCTAACCTCCACTCATAGTTGAGCTCTCTGAAGTGATTTCAATCCCCTTTAGTATCAGAGAAAGGCTGCACCTGCATCTTTGCCCATCACTGTTAAAGTGACGACTCCACCTCTGTCCCTCCCCTTACAACTCTGCCCCTCACGGTCCCAGTGAGAGCCTCCCTTATATCTCTATCCATTACTGTGGCAGTGTCAGTGACTCCTCACTACCTCAACTGAGAGAGGCTCCCCCTCTTGCGAGGCTGCCCTTACAGGAGAGCCCCTATGTGTGGCGAGCCCGGCCCTTACCTTCCTTTTCCTGCTCTCTGCAGTCCCACTCCACACAAAGCACTGGTAAATTACTCGCAGGCTCTGCTTCCAATTGTCCGCCTTAAAACTGTTCACATGGGAGCACCCGGCCGGACTCATGACAGGAGCCGCACCACAAGCACTGCCGCCACCGCGCAATCTCGGGCCGCAAGCTGTCCCCGCACCGCCTCCTCCTCCGCCGCTTTCCACCCCCAAAGCGCCGCCCGCCGCCGTCGCGGCTCCGATTATTTATATGAAGAAAAGCCCATAGTGTCGGCAAAGGATGATGGTCGTCAGGCGGTAGCGCTCCGGGGGGAGGAAAGTAAACTCGCCGCACTGCAGGAAGTTCCACCCACTCCCGTGGAATCATTGGTTAAGATGGCGGCCGCTTTGCGAATACTGTCCTTCGATTGGTCAGAGTTGCTATCCATCAGTGCGCGAGACCGGTTTGCTCTCGCCTTGCGGAGGGAGGGTAGCAGACACCACGCACCGGTAGATGTCCCTCCCATACACTGTGCTCTGATTGGGCAATATCCGGACTTGGTTCCTGTTCCGTTTCTAATTGGTTGTTGAGCTGTCTATCTGCTGGCGATGCCGGTATCGAGGACGGGTGTTTGAACGATTTGAATGGCGTGAATGTGTTACTTCCGGTTCCTGTCGTTATGGTTTCCTGCTGGTGGTTGGGCCGAGGCCTTAGGGCCTCATCACTTATTGGGTTTTTCCTCACTGTTTTGCACTCAAATTATATTTGGCCGCCTAAATCTCGTTATGATGTGAATTGTTGACCTCATTGGTGCAATGGAATCTCGGACCAGTACTACCGGTTATCCTTTTGTCCCAGAGGAGCTCGCCTGGCACCACCCTGTAGGCCTTGATGTAACTGAGCACCTTTCCGTCTTCGTCCCATCTCCTGCCTTAAAGACTTGCACAATAATCTGACCAGCTGATTGTCCTGCAGCTGGTGGAGAGATTAAGCCCTATCCTGGCATCTTTTTGGCTATTCTTTAATTTATCTCTCGTATTTTTCGGTACTCTATTTTCAGTAAATTCAGGGTTTATTTTTGAGAAATTACAAATGAGTACAGTTATATAACGCCTTTCTGAGTCGACTATGTTCTCTCGCATGTTGTATAGTAAATCAAACTGCGCAGCAAATCCCCACAAACAGCTTTGTGACAAAGATGCAATAACTTGTTTTGAATAATAGGGCGGAATCATTTATTTTGAGGGGACAAATTAAATCAGTTACAAAAAAAAAAGCTCCAATAGTACATTAGTTCGTTATCAGTGTACTGGGAGCGTGTGCACCCTTGGGACTGGTAAAGGTTGCATTTTGGTTTAGTATGGCCAGGTGGATGGGAGCGAGGTTGGACTGAGTAATCATATCTTCAATTAAGGATTGTGTGCTCAAATCTCTAGACAAAATGTATTGCAGTCCATATTCTCTGACCCAAGGGAAAAAGTGTTAGCAATTAAAACATGCTTTTTATATGTTGCTCTTAAATGTGTATCTTTCTCTGACCCACATTGAGTCAGAGAGGTCTTCAGCATAGAAAATGGACTTTCAATGAATCAAGTTAGTACCAGTCAAAAATCAACAACCTTACTATTCTCTACCTATTTTCCAGCTCTTGGCCCTGTATGCTGTTGTCCATAGAATCCCTACAGTGTGGAAACAGGCCCTACATCCTAACAGGTCCACACCAACCCTCCAAAAAGTACCCCACCCAGACCCATTCCCTTACTCTATTATCCTGTATTTAGCCCTGACTAATGTACCTAACCTACACATCCCTAAACACTTGGGGCAATTTAGCACAGCCAATTCACCTAGCCTGCACATCTTTGGACTGTGGGAGGAACCCACAGAGGGAAAATGTGTAAACTCAACATAGGTGGAATCAAACCCAGGTCCTTTGTGCTATCAAATAGCACTGCTAACTACTGAGCCACCACAATGCCTTATGTCTTGGCATTGCAAGTGTATACCTAAATACTATTTCAATGTTAGGAGAGTTTTTGCTTCTACCACCCTTACAGGCAGAGAGCTCCAGATCAGAGAATCTTACACTATGGAAATAGATCCTTCAGTCAAACTAGTCACACTGAGCATGTTCCCAAACTAAACTAGTCTCACTGCTTGTGTTTGACCTATATCCCTCCAAACCTTTCATACTTCTGCCACCCTTTGGCTAAATCTCCTGCTCTTTCATTAAATCTATGCTCACTGTCATTGATACCTCTACCAATGAGAAAAATTTCTTCCTGTCTACCCTTTCTATGCCCCTCAATGTGATACATCTCAATCATATCCACCCTCAGTCTCCTCTACTCTAAGGAAAACAGCCCAGACCATCCAATCCCTCATGATTAAACCTCACCAGCCCATTCTGGTAAATCTCTGCACCTGCTTCAGTGCAATGACATCCCTCCAATAATCTGGATTCCAGAACACAGTCACAAAAATACCCCTTGACCATCACCCTCTACTTGCTGCCATTCAGCCAATTATGGATCCAATTAGCTATATTTTCTTGGATCCTATGGACCCTTCACTATCAGGCTTGCATAATCTTCACAAAAGCCTTGCTGAATTCCAAGGAGACTACATCAAAAGCATTGCCCTTACCTACACACCTGGTTACCTATTTGAAAAATTAAATCAAGTTGGTCAGACATGACTCCTTAACAAAATCATGCTGACTGTTCCTGATTAATCTCTGCCTATCCAAATGCAGATTAATGCTATCCCTCAGAATTGCTTCTAATAGTTGCCCCATCACAGGGATCGACTCACCAGCCTGTAGTTTCCTGATTTATTGCTTGATCCCTTCTTGAAGGTGGGTGACAGTAGTTAGCATTGCTACCTCAGTGCCAGAGACTCAGGTTCAATTCCTGCCTCAGACGACTGTGTGGAGTTTGCACATTCTCCACATGTCTGCGTGGGTTTCCTCCGTGTGCTCCGGTTTCCTCCCACAATCCAAAAATGTGCAGGTTAGGTGAATTGGCTACACTAAATTGCCCATAGTATTAGATGAAGGGGTAAATGTAGGGAAATGGGTCTGGGTGGGTCATGCTTCAGCAGGTCAGTGTGAACTTGTTGGGCCAAAGGGCCTCTTTCCACACTAAGTAATCTAATCTAAATAATAGGACCATACTGTTTTCCAGTCCTCTAGTACCTCTTGTGGCCAGAAAGAAAATTATTGTTGGCACCCCTGCTATTTCCTTCCTTCCCTCACTCAACAGCTTGGGATACATTTCATCCAGCCATGGAGAATTACCTACTTCAAAGCCTGCCAGATGAGCTTCCTCTCAGTCTGTGGTAACTTGTTTGCATATATCACAGTCTGTCTTTCTCCTTGATATCTACACCAATATTGTCCCTCACTTGTGAACACTACCACAAAATATTAACTTAGACTCCTATCTACATCCTCTGGCTCTACACATGAAATAACCAAGCAGTAAAGTAGAAAAACTGGAAACATTTGGTTGCTCTGCAAGCACGTGTGAAAAGGAAAACTGTCAACTTTGCAGATCTGACCTTTTCTCAGAATTAAGAAAAGCCACAAATGTATTATTCTCTATCTTTTTCCTCCTTATCTTTAGCAAAGGTTTTAGTATCAACCCACTTTTAGATGCATGTGAAAGGCAAGGAATGATTAACGATAGTCAACATGGCTTTGTGTCAGGAAATGTTGTCTCATTAACCTGATTGTTGCTTCTCCAAAAAAAAACTCAAAGATTAATGAAGGCAGAGTAGTAGATGTTGAATATATGGACTTAAGCAAGGCATTTGACAAGGTTCTGCAGGGTAGACTGGCAAGCAAGGTTAGATCATACGGAATCCAGGGAGCTAGTCAATTGGATGCAAAATTGTTGTTTTTTGACAGTTGTTTTCAGACTGGAGGCATGTGACCAGTGGTGTGCTGCAAGGATAGGTGTTGGATCCACTGCTCTTCATCATTTATATAAATGATTTGGGTGTGAACAACGTTTCCTTGAACTCCACTGACATCCTTCAAATAGGAAGTGTTTTAATGGGTATCTGTGTGGATCCTAGCCTTTTCGTATCCCCTCTTTCATTTTTTTACATTGATAATGTGATGGTAATGGTTCTTGCTCTGAACTGGGGAATTTCATTGACCTTTGATTACCACCCTTGTGTTTCATTCATTTGGAATATCTCTAACTTTTCATGGCCTTCCAACCACCATTTTGGGGATAAGCTAAAATCAATATTTACCATGAATCCACTGTTTCCACAGCAAGCTCTGTTGGGTTTCTTCACCTACCAGTCCCTATGAAGACTCTGTTCCATTCATCCAGTTTCTGCATCATTTCTCTCCTGAAGATGCAACCATTCTTACCTGTCATTCCAATCTGTCTGTTTTTATTTAACCAAAGCATCCCTGGATGTAGGTTTACTCACTGAGCTGGAAGGTTCATTTTTTTTCAGACATTTCATCACCATACTAGGAAACATCTTTAGTGAGCCTCCAAATGAAGCACTGGTGGTGTAGCCTGCTTTCTATTTATATGTTTGGGTTTCCTTGGGTTGGTGATATCATTTCCTGTGGTGACATCATTTCCTATGGTGATGTCATTTCTTGATCTTTTTCTCAGGGGGTGGTAAATGGGGTCAAGTCAATGTGTTTGTTGATAGAGTTCCGGTGGGAATTCTAGGAATTCTCGTGCATGTCTCTGTTTAGCTTGTACTGGGATGGATGTGGTGTCCTTCCCCATCCGTATGTAAGAATACTACTGAAAGTGGGTCATGTCTTTTTGTGGCTAGTTGATGTTCGTGTATCCTGGTAGCTAGTTTTCTGCTTACTTGTCCAATGTAGTGTTTGTTACAGTTCTTGCAAGGTTTTTTGAAAATTACAATAGTTTTGCTTGTTTTCTGTATATGGTCTTTCAAGTTCATCAGTTGCAGTTTTAGTGTGTTGATGGGTTTATGGGCTACCCTGAGAAAAAGAACAGGAAATGACATCACCATAAGAAATGACATCACCATACCAGTGAGCCTGACGTCGGTGGTAGGCACGTTGTTGGAGGGAATCCTGAGGGACAGGATGTACATGTATTTGGAAAGGAAAGGACTGATTAGGGATTGTCAATATGGTTTTATGCGTGGGAAATCATGTCTCACAAACTTGATTGAGTTTTTTGAAGAAGTAACAAAGAGGATTGATGAGGACAGAGTGATGGATGCGATCTGCATGGACTTCAGTAAGGCGTACGACAAGGTTCTGCATGGGAGACTGGTTAGCCTGCAACTCCACTTTCAAGGAGCTATGAACCTGCACTCCAAAGTCTCTTTGTTCAGCAACACTCCCTAGGACATTACCATTATAAGTCCTATTAAGATTTACTTTCGCAACATGCAGCACCTTGCATTTATCTGAATTAAACTCCATCTGCCACTTCTCAGCCCATTGGCCCATCTGGTCCTGATCCTGTTGTAATCTGAGGTAACCCTCTTCGCTGTCCACGACACCTCCAATTTTGGTGTCATCTGCAAACTTACTAACTGTACCTCTTATGCTCGTATCCAAATCATTTTTGTAAATGACAAAAAGTAGAGGACCCAGCACCGATCCTTGTGGCACTCCACTGGTCACAGGCCTCCAGTCTGAAAAACAACCCTCCACCACCACCCTTTGTCTTCTACCTTTGAGCCTGTTCTGTATCCAAATGGCTAGTTCTCCCTGTATTCCATGAGATCTAACCTTGCTAATCAGTCTCTCATGGGGAACCTTGCCAAACGTCTTACTGAAGTCCATATAGATCACATCAACTGCTCTGCGCTCATCAATCTTCTTTGTTACTTCTTCAAAAAATTCAATCAAGTTTGTGAGACATGACTTCCCACACACAAAGCCATGTTGACTATCCCTAATCAGTCCTTGCCTTTCCAAATACAGTATTTGCCTGTCCCTCAGGATTCCCTCCAACAACTTGCCCACCACTGAGGTCAGGCTCACTGGTCTATGGTTCCCTGGCTTGTCTTTACCACCCTTCTTAAACAGTGGCACCATTTTTGCCAACCTCCAGTCTTCCGGCACCTCACCTGTGACTATCGATGATACAAATATCTCAGCAAGAGGCCCAGCAATCACTTCTCTCGCTTCCCACAGAATTCTCAGGTACACCTGATCAGGTCCTGGGGACCTATCCACCTTTAACCATTTCAAAACATCCAGCACTTCCTCCTCTGTGATCTGGACATTTTGCAAGATGTCATCATCATCTATTTCCTTACAGTCTACATCTTACATACCCTTTTCCACAGTAAATACTGATGCAAAATATTCATTTAGTATCTCCCCAATTTTCTGTGGCTCCACACAAAGGCCGCCTTGCTGATCTTTGAGGGGCCCTATTCTCTCCCTAGTTACTCTTTGTCCTTAATATATTTGTAAAAACTTTTTGGATTCTCCTTAATTCTATTTGCCAAAGCTATCTCATGTTCCCTTTTTGCCCTTCTGATTTCCCTCTTAAGTATACTCCTACTTCCTTTATACATTTCCAAGGATTCACTCGATCTATCCTGTCTATACCTGACATATGCTTCCTTCTTTTTCTTAACCAAACCCTCAATTTCTTTAGTCATCCAGCATTCCCTATAGTTACCAGCCTTGCCTTTCACGCTGACAGGAATATACTTTCTCTGGATTCTTGTTATCTCATTTCTGAAGGCTTCCCATTTTCCAGCCATCCCTTTACCTGCAAACATCTGCCTCCAATCAGCTTTCGAAAGTTCTTGCCTAATACCGTCAAAATTGGCCTTTCTCCAATTTAGAACTTCAATTTTTAGATCTGGTCTATCCTTTTCCATCACTATTTTAAAACAAATAGAATTATGGTCGCTGGCCCCAAAGTGCTCCCCCACTGACACCTCAGTCACCTGCCCTGCATTATTTCCCAAGAGTAGGTCAAGTTTTGCACCTTCTCTAGTAGGTACATCCACATACTGAATCAGAAAATGGTCTTGTACGCACTTAAGAAATTCCTCTCCATCTAAACCTTTAACACTATGGCAGTCCCAGTGGATGTTTGGAAAGTTAAAATCCCCTACCATATCTACCCTATTATTCTTACAGATAGCTGAGATCTCCTTACAAGTTTCTTTCTCAATTTCCCTCTAACTATTAAGGGGTCTATAATACAATCCCAATAAGGTGATCATCCCTTTCTTATTTCTCAATTCCACCCAAATAACTTCCCTGGATGTGTTTCTGGGAATATCCTCCCTCAGCACATTGTAATGCTATCTCTTATCAAAAATGCCACTCCCCCTCCTCTCTTGCCTCTATTTCTATCCTTCCTGAAGCAATTTTATCCTGGAACATTAAGCTGCCAGTCCTGTCCATCCCTGAGCCATGTTTCTGTAATTGCTATGATATCCCAGTCCCATGTTCCTAACCATGCCCTGAGTTCATCTGCCTTCCCTGTTTGGCCCTTTGCCTTGAAATAAATGCAGTTTAATTTATTAGTCCTACCTTGTCCCTGCCTGCCCGACTATTTGACTCACTTCTGTTCTCAACTGTACCAGTCTCAGATTGATCTCTTTCCTCACTATTTCCCTGGGTCCCACCCCCCACCTTACTAGTTTAAATCCTCCCAAGCAGTTCTAGCAAATTTCCCTGCCAGTATATTAGTCCCCGTCCAATTTAGGTGCAATCCGTCCTTCTTGTACAGGTCACCTCTACCCCAAAGAGATTCCAATGATCTAAAAATGTGAATCCTTGTCCCATATACCAGCTCCTCAGCCATGCATTCATCTGCTCTATCCTCCTATTCCTGCCCTCACTAGCTCGTAGCACTGGGAGTAATTCAGATATTACTATGCTTGAGGATCTCCTTTTTAAATTTCTGCCTAACTCTCTGTAATCTTCCTTCAGAATCTCAACCTTTTCCCTTCCTATACCGTTGGTTCCAATGTGGACAATGACTTCTTGCTGGCCCCTGTCCCCCCATGAGAACATTTTGCACCCTCTCTGAGACATCCTTGATCCTGGCACCAGGGAAATAACACACCATTCTGCTTTTTCTCTGGCCACAGAAACATCTGTCTGTACTTCTGACTACAGAATCCCCTAACACCATTGATCTCTTGGAAGCTGACATACCCCTCGTTGCATTAGAGCCAGTCTCAATACCAGAAACTTGACTGTTCGTGCTACGTTCCTCAGAGAATCCATCACCCCCTATATTTTCCAAAACAGCATACCTGTTTGAAATGGGTATATCCACAAAAGACTCCTGCCCTAGGTGCCTACCTCTCTTACCCTTCCTGGAGTTAACCCACCTATGTGACTGTATCTGAGACATTCCCCCCTTCCTAGAACTGCCATTCATCACATACTGTTGCTGTTGTAAATTCCTCATTGCTTCTATCTGTTTCTCCAACCGGTCCACTCGATCTGATAAGATTCGCATCCAACAGCATTTATGGTAGATACAATCCGCAGTAACCCTTAAACTTTCTTTAAACTCCCACATCTGACAAGAAGTACATATCACTGCAAAGGCCATTTTTGCTCCTTCACAATCTACAGACCTAGAAAATAACACCGTCTTATTCCTCTACAAAACACTGCACCAGGTTAAGTTAATAGCTATGGCTTATATTTTAAGTTTAATTAAGAGACATATCTCCAAAAACATATAATCAAGAAAGAACCTACTGTACTCACTAATGTAGCCTTTCTCTTGGACAGACTTAAAACAACAATTAACTTATCTGATTCTATGTTGTGAACTTCGCCCAAACCAGTTCCTCCAAGATTAGTTGTGAAATTCACTGTTTGTTAATTTTCCCAGATGCACTCCGGTGTCCAGTGGCACATGAATTCAAAAACAGCAAAGGTAGTAACTGTGCAGGTTCTCTCTCTGTCTCCTGCACTGTTCTCACCATATGCTTCCTTTGTCTGTTCTTCTCCCTTTTAAAACTGCTGTTGTTTTGACTTTTTTTTTCAAAGTTCCAAAACAATGCAACACCATATAAAACAGTAATTGCTGCTCCTGGAATTCGAGGAAATCACCTCCTGCACCTAAAATATCTCAAAAAAAGGAGCAGCTCTTACAGCCAGAAATTTTTCCCATCCTCCATCTTGGATTACCCAGAATCTTTCCTTCCTATCGGAAAGACGCTGTGAAACTTGAAAGGGTTCAGATAAAATTTACAGGGATGTTGCCAGGGTTGGAGGATTTGAGCTATAGGGAGAGGCTGAACAAGCTGGGGCTGTTTTCCCTGGAGTGACAGAAGCTGAGGGGTGACCTTATCGAGGTTTACAAAATTATGAGGGGCATGGATAGGAGTGAGGGAGTCCAGAAGTAGAGGGCATAGGTTAGGGTGAGAGGGGAAAGAGACCTAAGGGGCAAGTTTTCTCACACAGAGGGTGGGACGTGTATGGAATGAGCTGCCAGAGGAAGTGGTGGAGGCCAGTACAACTGCGACATTTAAAAGGCATTTGGATGGGTATATGAATAGGAAGGGTTTAGAAGGATATGGGTCAAGTGCTGTCAGGTAGGACTAGACTGGGTTGGGATGTCTGGTCTGCATGGATGGATTGGACTGAAGGGTCAGTTTCTGTGCTGTACATCTCTATGACTCTATGACAATGGCTGTATGACATCACCAACCCAAGGAAACTCAAACATATAAATAGAAAGCTGGTGACACCACCGGAGGCTCACTGAAGATGTTACCTAGCATGGTGATGAAACGTCTGAAAACTAATCTTCCAGCTCAGTGAGCAAACCTACATCCAGAACCTCAACCTGAGCTACAAATCTTCTCAAAACTCCCCGCAGAATCCCTGTTATGGTTTACAGGGCCTTCATTGTATATCGAATTTCGATTTCATTTCATGCACTTTGTTTTCACCCTTCCCCTCCCTGTAAAGCCACCATAGTCCAAAGATATATAAGTTGAGACAGAAATAATTAATGACCTCATAGAGAGGGATCCTCTTGGAAGGACTGATCACAGTATAGTTGAATTTAAAATGCAGCTTGATAGTGTGAAGATAAAATCCAATAACAGGGCCCTGTGCTTGAATCAGGTGGAGTGTTATGAAGATGTGGATGTACTTTAAGAGAGTTAAAAGCAGCAGAACTACCAGACACTGCACCAAGTGTTCTCAATAAGGCAGCAATGTAACACTTGCTCAAACAACTCGATTAGCTCACTGCCTGGAGACAAAAACGAATTCAAATTCGGCCAATCAGTTTACATTATACTCCCAAAAATATCAAACTCCAATCCAGTTTGCATTTAGTATATTGACAATCTTAAAAGCCAATGACATAATCCAATGCTTTGCGGGGGGGGGGGGGGGGGTGCTATAGGACCAGGGAAATTTGAACAGTTGAGAGGAGGACCACCAAGCCCCAGCATGTAAAAGACTGCCTGAAAAAGAGCTCTTAAATTTATCTTTTTTGATCAGTAACCTGTGAAGCAGAATCCCTAAGAAGAAGAAAAGAAGACAGAGGGAGATCCTAATAGAAGAAATTAAAGCTGCCCGGTTTTGAGATAAGAAGTTTTGTTTTGTAAATCTTAATCGGGTGTTTTATCAGATTAGTATTATAGAAGGGAAGGTAACAGATAGGTTAGAGTAAAAAATTGTAAATAGTTGTTAGTTAATTATTTTCTGTTATACTTTAAGAAGCAAAGTTAATTTTTACTTTAAATGGTCCTTGGCCACTTGAAATTTTACAGATTACTGCATGGGATGAATCTTTTCTGTGTTGCTGATTTTAAATTAAGCAGGAAGGTTTATCCCATGTCAGAACAGGACTATGATAGAATGAGGGAAGACCTGGCTAAAGTAGACTGGAAACAGAGACATTATGGCGTGACAGTTGACCAGCAGTGAAGGACCTTCAAAGAAATTTTTCAAAGTGCTCAGCAAAAGTATATTCCAGTGAGAAGGAAGGACTGTCAGAGGAGAGGTGATCTGTCATGGGTGCTGAAGGAAATAAGGCAGTCTATCAAAGTGACAGAGAAGGCATACAAAGTGGCTAACAACAGCAGGAATCTTCAAGATTGGGAAAACTTTAAAGGTCAACAGAAAGCCACAAAAAGAGCCAAAAAGAAAAGTAAAAAACTGAGAAAAAAACTACCGCAGAATATTAAGACAGATATCAAAAGTTTCTATAAACATATAAAACGAGGAAGAGTGGCTAAAGTAAATGTTGATCCTTTAGAGGATGCGAAGGGGCAGTTAGTTTTGGGATATGATGAAATGGCTGAGGCATTGAACAGGTACTTTGCATCAGTCTTCACAGTGGAAGATACTAATAGCATGTCAGTAATTGACAAAGAGACGAAGGTAGGTGAGGACCTGGAAACAATTCTTATTACAGAAGAGCTAGTGTTGGGTAAGCTAATGGACCTAAGGATAGATAGGTCTCCTGGCCCTGATGGAATGCATCCCAGGATACTAAAAGAGATGGCTGGAAAATAGCAGGTGATAATTTACCAAAATTCTCTGGACTCTGGGGCAGTCCAGCACATTGGAAAATAGCAAATGTGATACCACTGTTTAAAAAGGGAAGTAGACAAAAGATGGGGAATTATAGACCAGTGACCTTAACCTCTGTAGTTGTGAAGATGCTTGATCCTATTCTCATGGAAGAAATAGCAGGGCATCTCGAAAGAAATTGTCCCATTGTACAGATGCAGCGTGGGTTCATGGAGCGCAGGTCTTTTGAAATTCTATGAAGACATTTCATGGGGCCCAGTGGATGTGATGTACCTAGATTTCCAAAAGGCCTTTGACAAGGTGCTGCACATGAGGCTGCTGCATAAGATCAGGATGTATGGTGTTAGGGGTAGAGTATTAGCATGGATAGAGGATTACTTGAAGCAAAGAGTGAAAATTAATGAGTGCTATTTTGGCTGGCAATCAGTGACTCCTGGTGTGCCTCAGGGATTGGTATTGGAACAATTATTTACAAATATAGATGTCAAAATTTGCTGATGACACTAAGATGAGTGGCAGAGCAAAGTGTGCGGAGGACTGTGAAACTTTGCTGAAGAAGGTAGATACATTGAGTGAGTGGGCAAAGGTCTGGCAGATGGAATAGAATGTTATGGAGTCAGCGTATGGAGTCAGCTATTACGAGGGGGCATAGCTTTAAATTAAGGGGTGGTAGGTATAGGACAGATGTTAGGGGTAGATTCTTTACTCAGCGAGTTGTGAGTTCATGGAATGCCCTGCCAGTAGCAGTGGTGGACTCTCCCTCTTTATGGGCATTTAAACGGGCATTGGATAGGCATATGGAGGATTGTGGGCTAGTGTAGGTTAGGTGGGCTTGGATCGGCGCAACATCGAGGGCCAAAGGGCCTGTACTGCACTGCATTTTTCTATGTTTCTATGTTTCTATGTTAGTAAATGTGAAGTGATACATTTTGGTAGGAGTAACAATAAAATAGATTATTACTTGAATGGTAAAAAGTTGCAGCGTGCTGATTTGCAGGGGGACATGGGTGTCCTTGTGCATGAATCGCAGAAGGTTGGTCTGCAGGTACAACAAGTAATTAGGAAGGTAAATGGAATTTTGTCCTTCATTGCTAAAGGATTTGAGTTGAAAAGCAGAGAGGTAATGTTACAGCAATGCAATGTGCTGGTGAGGCCACACCTGGAGTACTGTGTGCAGATTTGGTCTCCTTACTTAAGTAAGGATGTATCGGCACTGGAGGGGGTGCAGAGGAGGTTCACGAGGTTGATTCTGGAGTTGATGGGGTTGGTTTATGAGGAGAAGCTGAGTAGATTGGGATTATATTCATTGGAATTCAGAAGAATGAGGGAAGATCTTATAGAAACATATAAAATTATGAAGGGAATCAATAAAATAGAAGTAGATAGAATGTTTCCACTGATAGGTGAAACTAGGACAAGAGAGCATGGCCTTAAGTTTAGAGGAAGCAGGTTTAGAACTGAACTGAGAAGGAACTTCTTCACCCAGAGGGTTGTTAATCTATGAAATTCTTTGACTAGGGAAATAATTGACACTACTTCAGTAATCGCTTTTAAAACTAAGGTAGATACTTTTTTGAAAAATAAAGGAATTAAGGGATATGGTGAAAACGCGGGTATGTGGAGTTGAGTCCACGTAAAGATTAGCCATGATCTTTATTGAGTGGCGGAGCGGGCTTGAAGGGCCAGATGACGTACTCTCCTAGTTCTTATGTTCTTAGGTGGATTGGCCATGGTAAATTACCCATGGTTTCCAGGGATATGTAGGTTGGTGCATTGGCCAAGGGAGATGCAGGGTTACAGGAATAGGATACTGGGGTGGGTCTGGGTAGCATGCTATTCTGGGGATCGGTGTGGACTTATTGTGCTGAGTGGCCTGTTTCCACAATGTAGGGTTCCTGTTGTCTTCATCTCCCTTGCCATCAACCTTCGTATACAAGTCTCAGAGGAAGAAACAAGAATCTTACATGGGACTGGTGGTAATATATTGGCATGGATTGAGGCTTAGTGAAAAGATAGAAAGCAGACTGTAGGGATAAATGTGTCATTTACAGGTTAACTAGCAGAGTACGTAAGGATCGGTGCTTGGGTCCTGGGTGTTCACGATCTATTTAAATGATTTGAATGTGAGGATCAATTGTAATATTTTCAGATTTAATGTATTGTGTGCCATTTTGCTTCCCTTGCCTAAAATATATAGAGAGAAAGCAACAGGGCGTTAATAGATTGTCTCCTGGGATGGTAGGAATATCAGGGGAGAAATTGGAGAGACTTAGCCTATATTCTCTCATGTTCAGGAGAATGAGAAGTGATGTTATAGAGGCTTAAATGGATAGACAGACTGGATGCAAAAAGGGTATTTCTACTTTGAGTGATTGGTGTCTAGAACAGGGGAATATAATCTCAAAATGGAAGGCAAGCTATTTAGAACTGAGTTGAAGAGGAACCTCCTTACTCAGATGGTGATGAAATTCTCTACCAAGAAAACTGGGAAAGCTCAATCTTTAAATAAGTTCAAGACAGTGATTGTTATATTTCTAATTACCAATGACTGAAATGGATATATGGAAAGCACAGGAATAAATAATCAGCTGAGATCCAAGATTATGGCGCTGAATGTCAACACCTGTTCCTATTTTCCTCTGTTCAAATGATCATCTTTTGTCATTTCCACACCTCCAGTGCACCCTGCAGATGGACCTGCCCTTTGCAGCCAAATGAACATGTACAGATTTTGCACTTTTTTGTAATAAACAGAAGAATGGAGGAACAATAGATTACTCATGTATTTTCCATGGTGACCACTTGTACTAATCAAAGTTGACTTGCTAACTAACCAGCACACCGTTATTTATGTAATATAAATTGTGGCTCACTTGGCTTTTTGTATCTGTCCAAACAAATGCAAAATAAACAGGTAAATCACGAAGATTCACGTGACCAGGAAGGAGAGATCATAAATGAGTGAGGCACGGTCTGAGTGAGTATATATTTCAGGGATTTTGGAGCAGCATGAGAATTCATTGCAATGGGGATGAGGTGCTTATTGCTTGCTTTTCTGGCTCATAGTTTGTAAGTTTTTTTATAGGATAAATTGAAGCCTAGCACAAAGCAAAGAGTAACATCACAGGACTACCATAAGTTCATTGGCTGGTAATAGCTGCTAATTTGACTGTCTATTATTGGTAACCTTCATATTGAAGGTAAATAGGAAACATATGTACATATTAAAAACTGAAAGACCCGGAAATTAAATCTTAAAAACTAAGAAAATAAAATAGATGTGCGCATTAGGCATGGGAAAGTTGCTGGATTTCATATTGAAGTGAGGAATTGCATTTAGTTTAAAGGAATTATTCATATCAATTAATTTCAATAGCTTAAAAAGTCTAGGTTGCTAATTTCATTTCTAACAGTGATGGAGATTGGATAAGTCAGTCTGAAATTGTTTTTTGATGTATATATGTTTTCCATTATAAAAAACTAAATTCCATTGTTACAGCACTATAATCTTTAGATTTTCCAGCCAAAGTTAATATTGTTATTTTCCCAAATAATCCATGTCATGGGAGTTTGTTCTTAAGGTAGAGAAACACAACAATACCATTTTCTTGCAATTTGAAAACTACTTCAAGTAAATATTTCCAAATTCTGATTTTACACATTGTGTGTAGCTGCAAGATGTGGGAACTGGTGGACCCCATTGTGATTCAGGGTCAAGATTAGAGTGGTGCAGCACAGCAGGTCAGGCAGCATCTGAGGAGCAAGAAAATCATTGTGATTCATAATGACCATATCTGTAACAAGTGTTGGTTACTTGAGGAACTCCAGCTCAGAATTGATCATCTGGGGCCTGGGCTTCGAACACTGAGACACATCAAGGAGAGGGAGAGGTACCTGGACACTGTGTATCAGAAGGCAGTCACACCCTTTAGATTAGCTACCTTGAATTCAGTCAATGGTCAGGGACAGGAGGATGTGATTATGAGTGATGCAGGTAGATGGATCCAGGAGATAGTGGTGCAGTAGCCTCAACCCTTGAGCTTACCTAACAGGTTTGAGGTCCTTACTCCCCATGTGAAAGACAGCAAAGCTGTGGAGAGGATGATCAAATTGACCATAGCACAATGGTACAAGATGGAGGAGTAAATAGAAATGCGGTTTCAATTGAGGGACAGCATAGTCAGCAGCGTAGACCTTGTTCTCTGTGGCCAGGATAATGAATCCTGGTGCGCTGGTTTCAAGATAACTCATCAGTGCTGAAGAGGAACTTGAATTGGAGGATCTAGTTGATGACGTCCATGTAGGTCCCAATGATATAGGTAGAAAGAGCAAAGGTTTTACTGACTGAATATGTAATAGGGACTAAATTGAAAAGCAGAACCAACAAAGTAAAAACCTTAAGATTAGTGTCTGAGCCATGAGTTTATAGGCACAAGGTCAACCCAGATTAAAGAGATAAATACATGACTGAGAAGATTAATGTGGGAGAAAGGGGTTCAAATTCATGGAACATGGGAAGGAGGAAGCTGTTCTGATGGGCTGGGTTCCACCTGAATCATGCTGGGACCAGAGAACTGTGAATTGCAGAGTTTGGGATGTAGATAGAGCTTTGAACTAATTAGTGGAGAGGTGGGTTCAGTTCCATGGAAATCTAGATAATCAAAGGAAAATGAGAAGTTAGGATTGCAGGTTTGTGATGAAGCTGATTATTGTCAGAAAGTGAAAGGAAGGGACAGAACGTGTGAATGTCATATTGGACCAAGGAACCATAAAAGTAGAGGAAAATTCAAAAGGAATGATTAGAAAGGTGGTGTGGTAGCACTATTGATAAGAGATGATTTAGGCTCAGATCATGTTGAGTGTATTTGGAGGTAAGAAACCGCAAGGGAAAGTAATTACTGGTAGGATAATGCATTGACCCCCAAACAGTATTGTGTCACTATAGTCTTATCAAACCATGGGGGCTGCTCTCTCATTAGAGAGAATTGATAGTGGTGTTTTAACCTGAGGGCCACCAGACCTCAGGAAAGGGAAGAGGTTAAGTAGGAGAGTCCTTCATGGTAACCTCAAACTGGTGATGGGAATAGAATCCATGCTGTTGGTATCATACTGCTTTGCAAAGCAACAATCCAGCCAACTGAGCTAAACCAATTCCCACCCACCCCCAAACAGTAGCCACTTTTTGGGAAAGGTTAAAAATTAACAAAGACCAGGAGCATGTTAAAAAAAGAGCAATAATTATTGGTGAGTTTCATCTTCATGCTGATTGGGTTAATTAAATTGGAAAGGGTAGCTATGACAAAGAATTCATAGAATGCATTAATGGTAGTTTCCTAGAACAATATGTTATTAATCCATCCAGGGAGCAGACAATCTTGGATGTGATAATGAGTAATGAGGGAGGTTTAATAAATTACCTCAGTGTAATAAATCCCTAGAAAGTAATGATCATAACATGTAGTATTTAATATACAGTTTGAAAGTGAGAAACTTGGTTCAGAAACAACTGTATTTAATTTTTAAAATTGAAAATACAGTTAGCTAAACTGAATTGGGCAGATAGATTAACAGAAATAACAATAAGCATGCAGTGGCAGACATTTAACTCATGACTCTCAGCAAAACTACATCCCAGTAAGGAGGAAAGATTCTAAGAGAAGGATAAACCAACCATGGCTAACCAAGAAAATTAAAGAGAATATTAAGTTGGAACAAAAAGCATATAAGGAGCTTAAAGTCAGTGATAGCCCCAAAGACTGGGATAAACTCAGTACGTAGCAAAGGAGGACTGAAACGATAATAAATACAGGGAAAGTAAACTACGGGGACAAACTATCAAGGTATGTAAAAACTGACAATAAGCTTCTTTAAATATATAAAAAGGAGGAAAAAGGTCAAAATGAACATTAGCTCCTTAGAAAATGAATCTGGGGACATAGTTATAGGAACAAGGAAATGGCAGAGAAGTTAAACAGATATTGCAGCAGTCTTTACAATGCAAGATACTTCAAAATCTGAAAGAATACTGGGGAGGCATTGAATACAGTCACCAACACTAAAGTAGTAGTATTAGTCAAACTGCTGGGGCTAAAGGTAGATCAATCCCCTGGCCCTGATAGCTTACATTCTCCTAAAACAGATAACTACAGAGATAATGGATGCATTGGTTGTAATTTTCCAAAAATCATTTGATTCTGGAGAAGTACTAGAGGTGTGAAAACATGCTAATGTGACACCCGTATTCAAAAAGGGAGAGAGGCAAAAAGCAGGTAACTTTCGGCTAATTAACCTAAAATTTATTGTTAAAAAAGTATTGGAATCTATTATTAAGGAATTAACAGCAGAACATTTGGAAAATCAAAATCTATTCAAGCAGAGTCAGTATGGCTTCATGACATGGAAATCATGTCTGACTAATTTATTAGAACTTTTCAAGGAGATCTCAACTAGAATGGATATAGTGCAATCAGCAGATGGGTTGTGTTTCAACTTCTCAAAGGCATTAAACAATATACCTCACAAAAGGTTAAGTCATAACCCACAGTATTGGAGGTAGTATGTTGGCACGGATAGAGAATTGGATCATTGGCAGGAGACAGCAAATAGGAATAAAGGTTTCTTTTTCAGATTGGTAAATGGTGACCAATGAGGTTCCACAGGAATCAGTGCTGGCACCACAACTGTTTACAATATATATTAATGACTTAAGGAAGGAAGTGAATGTACAGTATCCAAATTTGCAGACAACACAGCGAAAGGTGGAAAGGTAGGTAGTGAGAGAGATACAAACAGTTTACAGTAATATTGTTAGGTTAAATAAGTGGGCAAAAAGTTGCCAAATGGAATTTAATGAAAAAATATGAAAATGTTCATTTTGGAAAGGAGGACAGAAGAACAGAATGTTATTTAAATGGAGAAAAAAAACTGCAAAAAGCTGCAACGCAAGGGACTTAGTGGTACTTGTGCATGAAATACAGAAAGCTAACACAAAGGTGCAGCAAGTAATCAGGCAGGCTAATGAAATGCTGACCCTTATTTCAAGGATAGGGTTGAAGTATAAGAGTAGGGAAATCTTACTACAACTGTGCAAGGTGTCCATGGGACCACATCTGGAGTACTGTGAGCAGTTTGGTCCTCTCATTTGAGGAAAGATAGCATTTCATTCAAGAAAGGTTTGCTAGGATGATCCCTGGTATGGAGGGATTGTCTGAAGAGCAAAGGCTAAACAGGTTGGGACTCTACTCATTGGATTTGAAATAATGAGAGGTGATCGCATTAAGACATATAGGAATCTTTAAGGTCTTAACAGGTTAAATGCTGAGAGAATCTTCCCTCTCCTGGGAGAGTCTGGACATACTCCCAGAATGAAGGGGTACCAATTTAAGACAGATGAGGAGGAATTTCTTCTCTGATAGGATTGAGACCTCCTTTCCGCAGAGAGCAGTGGGACAGATTCCTTGCGTACATTTAAGGCTGAGATAGATGGATTATGATTAGTTGGAGAACAAAGGATTATGGAGAAAATGCAGGAAAATGAATGTGAGGAATGTCAGATCAGCTATGATCCTAATGAATGGCAAATAGGGTTCAAGGGACCAAATGGCCTACTCCTGTCCATATTTCTTAAGTTCTCATAGGTTCAACAGAATGTCTCTTATTTTCAGCAATACTCAAGTTCCACACTACGAAATTATGATTGTGATGAGAGGAATAAACTGGTAATCAAGCCCCATCTGTCCATGAGTCATACCATTTGTATAAATATTTTGATTTAATCAATAAAATGGCCAATTGTTTTCCTTTTGAAATTGCTATCCAGAATAAAACAGACTTTCTCCAGATTCTTTTAGTGAACTCAGAAATGCCAATTTATTATGAGACACATATTATTTCTAAAACAAGTAGAAAACTTGTTAACATCTGAGCTCTCATTGAAAATTAGAATAATATCCCCTTTTCAATCCAACATGAACATACTCAGAAAACACAAGATAACAAGGACCCTGGAAAAATTACAGTTTGCAAGGGACAAAGGAAACTCATCCTTATTGGCCAATAGTGTAAAAAACAAAAAAAAAATAGATTTTGGTTGATTTTTACTGTACACTGGATTTCTAGTTGATAAAATTGAATTACCCACAGCCATAGAGCAATGGAAGACCTTCTAAGCAAGCTTCAGTTTTGATGGAAATCAAGCTGGTTCCAAATCTTTGGAAACTGTTTACAGTTCATCCTCTCAGAGTTTATGATGCAGCCAAAATCCTGTGATGTGGAAACTATATCAGGGTCCTGATTAATTCAGCTAAGAAACAGAGACTTGGAGTTTACTGCAAGTTTTGGAAGTTTTCTTCCTTCTGACTCCCTGGGTATTTGAAACAGAAATTTAGACCAGAAAAGGGTTTTAGGCAACCATTTGTACAGGGGCCCTATAATGTCTTCCAAAGTCAATTTTCCAACAATGAAGAGCAATAAACCTTATCTCTTATCTCTCTAAAACCTTTGGTTCTTTTTCCAAAGTCACTTTACTCTCTATAATTGATAGGTGAATGACAGTTCATGTTCAACTGTTGACCTCATTTCCAAGAAATAACATAATTTCCTTACTCCCTTAATATAAATCCTGATTAATCCAGAAAGTATACAAAAAGTTCAATACCTTTCAGTTTTTCATAAATATAAATACATTGTCACAACGCAAGTGCCTATTTTTGGTATTACTTATTTGATAATATTAATGTAACTGTGTACAAATTTTACTTACAGTCCTCTAACTGGCATCTCAATCCCCAACAGTCCCTGTTTCCATCCCCAGCTTAACTGCACCTTTGTTTTCCTTTATATTTCAGTCTTCCCCAAGCTTCTGTCCCCAGTTCACACTACGAGATCATTCTTCTAACCATGTGCCTCCAGCTCTGTGCCTGCTAGAGACAGTCATTGAAAACAAAGAGTAAAACTTCGTCTAACCACTGGCCAATTAGCTCAACTTTCAAGTAATAGGTCCGAGCAGAAACTTCATTATGGACTCCTCCAGAGTCCATTCAACCACAATATTTGGATTTCAAAATAAGTGAGATTGTCAGAAGTTGTGGTGTCAATGAGAACCTCAGTAGTGCAAACTTTACAGCATCACCACTTTAGCATTGCAAGTGCTAAAAAAAAAGGGCTATTAAATGTCCAATCTTTCCTTATTGTGATGGAATCTTAATTGAAATGTTAACTGTTTTTCTCTCCACAGATGCTGCCAGATCGGCTGAGTATTTCCAGGACTCTCTTCTTGCTTTCACTTCAGAATTCCAACATTTGCAATATTTTACTTTTGATGGAAGAAGATACCTTGAATTTGGTCAACTACCATCAGTAAGTTTCAATGAGAATCGACTGTACAAGGAAAGAGGTGTCCATTTAAATTCAAGTACCTCATATTTGTGGACTTCCTAGTTCAACCGTGGACATCACTGAACTCTTGTTCAGTGACTCCACATCAGAAAACACCCATTCGGCTTTCTGATAATCCTCTGTTATTGGCCTACAGCTGGACCACAGCTCTCGAACAAGTCTTCAACTGCAACAGCTGGTAGATTTCTCTCTGCACCTGTTCTCAGAATCCAGTTTACGTGAGAAATCGCAAAGATAAAACCTTAAATCAAACAATGCTTCCCTTCAGTCTAGCCCACGGTAATATGGTACAGATGGGATGCTAGAGAGAGATTGAGATAGAGATCCAAATTAATTAACTTCAATGTCAAAGCATCTCTTGATTCTGGAATGACATGGACAATTCTTATCCATGTCATTCCAGAATCATTACAAAGCTAATCTCTTACATTACAAAGCTAAGAGAGGACCACTATTGATTATTGGTTTCACACCTCTAACTCATAACCCTTTAAGTAAACATGGATCATATGGACACTTTGAATTGTAAGTGTCTTGAGGAGTTTACCAATTTATCAAACTCAGTTTTTTATCCAATTTATCATACATTTAAAAATTTAATTCCCAAAATGCAAGTCATATGCTGAAAACATGCAAATCATAAAACAGGATATTTCTAACGAAACAACTCTGGTTCCAAGGACTATTTGTTTTTATTTTAAATAAAACGTATTTTACATCATGCATGATTTTTATCAACTTGGAATTGCTTGCAAATTCCTATGCATTTCAGAATTGTGCAAAACTGCCCTGTTAACAAGTCACTAAATCAGAGTTGAGAGTGTAGTGCTGGAAAAGCACAGCAGATCAGGCAGCATCCAAGAAGCAGGAGAATTGATGTTTCAGGCAAGAGTCCTACATCAGGAATGAGGCTTGTGAGCTGGGGGTGGAGAAATAAATGGGAGGGGGGAGTGGAGCTGGGGGAATGGTAACTGAGAGTGTGATAGGTATTCCCTGTGGGATCAGTTGGTTCTGTAGGCAGACACTGAGAAAGGAGATGTGGCTGTAGTAGTGAGTCTGCTTCAGGATGTGGCTGAAGAACTTCAGGGCAGAGGAGACAAACTGGGGGGTGCAGTGAAAAAGAGACTCACTGAGATCCTTGTAGAGAGAGGAGGAGAACTTCTTCCAGGTAGGCATTCTTGCAAAAGGCTTCGCAGTAAGGTTAAAATCAAGTAGGACAAAGTGAGGACTCAGTTCCTTATTTAATTACTGAAGAAGAATTGCAGATTAACCCTGCTTCTCCTGTTGATGCAGCATGACTAACAATGTGAACTTTGAAGAAAACTTAAGAAGAAGTAAGCTAAAGGGTGTGCCTGCAATGAACTGTATGATGTAGGAACAGGAGTTGGCCATTCAGCTACTTGAGCCTGTACTGAAATTTAATGAGATCACAATTGATCTGTAGCCTACCTGTATATATTAGCCTTAGGTCCACATCTCTTAATACCTTTGCTTGACAAAATCTTATCTGCCTCAGACTTAAAACTAACAACTGATCTGTCATCAACTATTATTCATGAAGAGTTAACTTACAAATTAATGGTGCTGCAAAAGACTTGTCTGGCCATTGGTTGAAGCAGAAATGTTTTAGCAAATCAAATGGAAATTGGACATTTGTCTCGTTTGTGATTGATATCTATTCCAGGAATGTCTTTTTCTTTAGCACCTTGTTTCACCTCAGGAATACCTTAAAGTATGTCACAGACAATTAATTACTTGTCATGTAGACGAGTACAGATGCCAAGGAGGAAGAACAGCCGTGGAGCAATCTGCAAGACTATTACTCACCACCAACTAAGTCGTGAACAAGTTATACAATCTTTCACAAGTGAATATAATGTTTGGCAGTTTCTTGAACACTATTCCACAATATATTTGTGGAACTTTTGTGCTAATGAGAATGAAGTAGCTGATTCACCTTGGTACAGTTTTTTTTGTAGCTGCTTTAGAACAATCACAGCAAGGGGGTGGTTGCCATGGTTACAGCTACCAATCAACAATCATGCAAGTGCACTCAAATGCTTCAGATATTTTTCAAACAACCAGCTTATTTACAAGAAAGTAATATTGATTTCTTTAGTATGTCACAAGCACTATCTCCCACCTCCACAGAGCAAATATGATGTATTGAATCATAAATATTGTATAAAGGGTGTTGTCAATCTTAGATATTCTGCCTTTTTTGGAACTGTTTAACTGATGGAGTCACTGGTACATGGATGGCCCCACAGGAGACATTCAAATCCTTGCAGGTTGCAGAGATATGCCTCAAGGTGGACAATCCTTTGTCTCTAATGCCTGAGCTTTTCAACATGTTCAGGTGAACTTTACATTCTTGAACCTTCAAATTACTTGTTTGAGAGGGCAGAGCTAAAAGTGAAAGTTAAGGTTGGGTGCAGCCTTTTTGCTGATGTTGGGTAGGGTCTTGCAGCACCGCAATTTTGCCACGGTGACTGTCTGCTCCTGGGATCCAGAGAGTTTGGGAGGAAAGGAAAGATGCGAGGGGATTAGGTGGGGCAGGATGACCGCAAAGAGACTTGGTGGCGGAAGGGGGGAGAACAGGGAATCTTTAAGGGGGCTACTGACAGACAGGAAGTCTGCAACTGGGAGTATTGGGAGAGAAGGTGACTTGTAGTGGAAGAGAAAGGATTGGTAAGAGGAAGGAAAAGTTTAAAACCTATTAGCAAAGGAAAACTTATAACTAGGATCTGGAAAGACATGAGTCCACTGAGATAGTGAAGGTGGTAGCTTTAGACCACATGTCTTCAGGAACTACTGTGCAAAAAAATGTAGTAGATGCTATTATGTTTGAATAGTGGGTAACTTATTAAATTTAAATCTAATAGGCAGTAAAACAGGCAATAACAGCATCATCAATTTATTCCAAATTTGTGAAGATGCAGTGGAAGCACATTACCTGTGACTTCACTGTCTGTGGAAGGTGTTTTTAGAATGCTGAATTTTCATGTATAAACGAGTGTGTCAGTTATTTTGAAAAACAAACTTTTGATAAACGATGCTTTTTGTCTTGTATCAATTTAAATACTGCAGTATCTAATAAATTATTGCTTTAGTTGTATGATTGTGCCTAAAATTTAATGGGGTTGGTAATTATTGTGTTTATTGAAGACACAAATCAGATACCAAAAATGTTGGAGAATGCAAGATTTGGTGAGTGGAAAGAACTGTGGGAGATCAATGTTAGTGGAGAAATGGTGCTGGGAAAATTAAGCAAATTGAAGGCAGATAAATCCCCAAAGTCTGATAATCTACATCCCAGAGTACTTAAGGAAGTGTCTCTAGAAATAGTGGATACATTGGTGGTCATCTTCCAGGATTATGTAGACTCTGGAAGAGTCCCTGCATATTGCAGGGTAGCTAACATTACTCCAGTATTCAAAAAGGGAGGTAGAGAGAAACCAGGGAATTATAAACCAGTAAGCCTACATTGGTAGTGGGGAAATTCTTGAATCCATTTCAAGGACTTTATAGCGGAACATTTAGAAAGCAGTGGCAGAATCAGAGAGTCAGCATAGATTTATGAAGCTGAAATAATGTTTGACAAATCTATTGGAATTCTATGAAGATGTCACTAGTAGACTGGCTGACAAAGGGAGCCAGTCGATATGGTATAGTTGGACTTCCAAACAGCATTTGACAAAGTCCCGCACAAGAAATTATTGTGCAAGATTAGAGCACCTGGGATTGGAGGAAGTGTATTGAGATGGATAGAAAACTGTTTGGCAGCGAGGAAACAAAGAGTAGGAATTAATAGGTCCTTTTCAAATTGCCAAGAAATAAACAATGGGATTGGTACGAGGGATCAGTATGAGGACCCCAGCTATTCACAAAATATATTAATGATTTGGATGAGACAACAAATGTAACATCTCAAAGTTTGCAGATGATAGCAAGTTGAGTAGGAGGGTGAATTGTGACGAGGATGCAGAGGTCTTGGGGGTGTGTGGTGTGCAGAATGAGGGGAGGCTGTATTGAGGGGGGAGGCTTGGGGCGTTTCTGGTGTGGCATAAGTCCTTCAGCATGATCTGGACAGGTTGGGTGAGCGGGCAAGTCAACGGCAGATGTGGTATAATTTGGATAAATGTGAGGTTATTCATTTTGGAAGCAAAAACAAGAAAGCAGATCCCTACCTGAATGGCTATAATTTGGGAGAAGGGAATGTGCAATGGGACCTGGGTGTCCTTGTGCACCAGTTGCTGAAGGTAAGCATGCAGGTGCAGCAGGCGGTAAAGTATGTTGGCCTTCATTGCGAGAGGTCTCAAATACAGGAGCAAGGATATGTTGTTGCAGTTATGCAGGGCCTTGGTGAGGCCTAGAATATTGTGTGCAGTTTTAGTCTCCATTTCTGAGGAAGGATGCTCTTGCTACAGAGGGAGTGCAGCAAAGGTTTACCAGGCTGATTCCAGGGATGGAGGGACTGACACATGAGGAGACATTGACTAGGTTAGGATTGTTTTCACTGGAGTTCAGAGAGAAAGGGGGATCTTGTAAAATTATGACAGAATTAGACAGGGTAGATGGAGGGAGGATGTTCCTGATGGTGGGTGTGTCCAGAATGAGGGATCACACTCTGAGGATGTGGAATGGACCATTTAGGATGGAGATAAGGAGACATTTCTCAACCCAAGGAATGGTAAGCCTGTGGAATTTATTACCACAGAAAGTAATTGATGTGAAAACGTTGAATGTATTCAAGAGTTGGCTAGGTATAGCACCTGGGGCAAATGGGATCAAAGGTTATAGGGAGATAGCAGGATTAGGCTATGGAATTGGTTAATCAGCCATGATCGTGATGAATAGCGGACCAGGCTCGAAGGGCCGAATGGCTTCCTCCTGCTCCTATGTTCTAGTTCCTATGTTTCTATTGATAAATTCTTCTAATTTTGCTTTGATGTGTCAAAGTTTCCTACACATCTACACAAACATAGAAGATAATATTACCATGTGATTCCTGAGAGGTTTATGATATATATCCAAATATTATACAAATATATACAAATACAAACATAACCACAATAACTGCATACAAATTTTTTATTAGTGTTTGGATTATAACCGGGCATCTATTTTTATGATGAAGGCTAAAAATTAAGTATCCATATGTTATTTCTAAGTTTCAGTTTTAAAGGAAATTCGTTTGTGATGAAAAATGCACTGAAGTGTCAAAGAACAGTATTTGTGCACGGTATGTTAGAGATACCCTCACCTCAAAGTTTTGTGCATTTAAAAAAAACAGGAGCCTCAATTTTGACAAGGTTACAAGTTTGTAGCTCACTGCATTTTTATGCTGTTTAGCTTTATTAAGTGTAATATTTGAGTTAGCAGGTTTTGGTAATTTTGTAGAATCATAACATTGAATTATAGAATGGTTAAGGCACAGGAGCATGCCATTCAGCCTAGTGTGTCTGCGCTGGCTTTTTACCAGAAGAATTGAGCTCGGCCCGCTGCCCCATCTTTACCCTTTACCTGCAGATTGTTACTCTTCAGGTGCTTATTCAATTCCCTTTTGAAATCCACAATGGAATCTTAGGTAATATTCCAGTTCTTAAATACTTGCTGCCTAATAAACCTGTTCCTCATCTCACCTTTGGCTCTTTTCCATTCAGCTTATAATGCTGCCTTCTAATTGTCGATTATTTCATTATTGGAAACAGTTTCTTTATCCCCCGCATGATTTTCAAATACCCTTTCAATCATCTCTAAGTAGAAATACCCAGTGTCTCCATTCTACTCTCCTAATTGAAGCCCTTCGTTCCAGGATCAATGTATATATCTACATAACTGAAGCCCTTCCCCCCTGGAACCATCCACATAAATCTTCTCCGCACCCTCTGTAAAGCCCTCACAGTCTTCCCTAAGCTGGTGCCCAGGTTGAAATACTTTGGTTTAGGCTGATCCACTGTTTCAAAACGGTTCACCTTAACTTCCTATAACAATGTCATGCACCATGTAGCAAACATGGTTATATTGAACACCTTTGACAAATTATGGAAAATAACTCTGATATTAACCTTAGAGGGACCGTTTAAAAATTAAACCAACAATCACACACATTTCCGAAACAAAGACTGTCAAGCTATGCATCGTAGATTGCTGATACCATTGCGCCACTCGTAGACACTCAGTGGTATTACAGGGCTGATATTACAGGGGAAAAAACATCAAAATAACTAAACCTGCGCATCGTCAGGTGATCACCCTTAATTCATCATTCCGAAAGATCGTGAAGTCACGACAATACATCATCTGAATGTTTTACAAATGATCCACAGTTTCACCTTACATTACTCTGTCTAGAAAGAAATATATTTCCTAATATAGGTTCTCTCAAGGAACATCAACATTGTCATCCTAATAAGAGTGAAAGGGTAGCCGGCCTAAATAGCTTGAGAAACCTGCAGCAATTTCCAGGAACAAACATTGTAATTGGAGCAGACTTTTATACTTTTTTAAATGTATCATTTAACAGGCAAATAAAACAGAAAATGCAGAAAATACTCAAACAGAATTGGCAACATCTTTCCAGACAGAAACTTGATGATTTAAGACAACAACCCCACTTCTCTTGGAGGAATGCCCACTCTGAAGAAGTTTTGCTCTTTCCTCTGACATGAATTCTGGTTGTCTCTTTCAAAATGTACATCTTCGTTGCTTTCCATTTCACTGCTGGTGTTCGCAACATCATTTCTCTCCCAACACTCCAACACCCCTATTATTGCATAATTGCTGTCCCTTCACACTTCAGCACTGATGAAGAGTCACCTAGTCTCGAAATATTAGCTTGCTTTCTCTCCATGGATGCTGCCTGACCCACTGCGATGTCCGGCATTTTTGTGTTTTTGACTTGATATCTAGAGTTGCTTAACATTATTAACTTGAAATATTAACTCTGTTTCTCTCTCCACGAATATACTCATACCTATTGAGTCTTTCTAGGATTTTCTGTTTATATTTCTGATTTCCAAAGGGCACAGTGGTTTGTTTTAGCATCAAAGAGAAGTCGCAGTCATCTGAAAAGTAGCTTGTTTTTTCATTACATTTCTCAATAACTAATGAAAGAGAATCTGCAATAGGTATCTTCTACTGTGCTTTATTAAACAAATAGTTTGCCTTTATGCAGTGCTGTTCATGAGGCACTGAACCAGTTTTTGGCTAATTAAATGCTTTTCTGCTCTGATCACTATTGTAGTATAGCCAATATAGCACACCAACAGCAATACTAATAATGACCAGATATTTTTCTAGTTGTTTCTTGAGAGCTACATTTGGCAAAACACTCACTTCTGTTCTTCAAGATTATGAGGTATTTTACTCCAATCTGTGAGGTGAAGTGATGCCTGGGTTTAACTGTCCTTTTGGAAAATAGAGTCTGTCAATGCAACACATAGAGTTGGCATAAATGGTACAACCAAAATCTGTCCTGCAAATCCATGCTTTACACACAGGCCCAGATTTTCCCTTCACATTTGGAAGCACCATTTCTAATCCTGATCAAACAAAAAAAAGCTACCTTTAGATGAGTTGTGCCTGAGAATTTTTGGTCACGTTTGGGAGGGAGTTGGAGCAGAGATCAAGCATCCAGTGGGGTCAGGTGAGGAATGATTTGGTCATGGGGATGTCAGTAATGAGTCAGGGCTTCAGCTCAATAGTTAGTTACATGAGTTACAGGAGATTTCAATTCCTCTAACCATCCTTTGGGTAACTATTAATCTTGAGTGAGTCCAAACCCTCTGACATCTCCAACTTGAAGAAAGAATTAAATTTTTGGAGTGTTCCAGAGGCTGGGTAATTGTCTTGAGGATATTACAAATTCCCAGGCAATTCCCATTGAGTAAGCTGTGTTGGGATTTCTGCTTAGTCCCATCGTACAACTCCAAACAACATTGTCATAACAACTATTTCCCCATAGGACTTTTAGGGCCAGTTTGTCTAAAGATTTCAGAGAGGAAATTTCTGCATCAAAACAAACAAATGGCACAAGTTGACTTTGCACAGGGCAGATATTCTGTCAGGTAGATGTAAATGATTCCATGATACTTTCAAAGAAAAGCACAGACTTTTCCCTAGTAACTTATTGAAGGTAAACAATACCGGTAACCTATTCAACCCTCAAACAATATGTATGAAAATGAATAACTCAGGTTTTATCACATTGCTTTTTTTTGAGACCTAAATTGACTGTTGTGATTCGTACATTACTGCAGTGACGAACGGTTAAAAAAATAATTAATTTGTTGTAAATTATTTTAAGAAATCCTAAAGTTGGAAAAGACACTATGTAAATGTAGTTCCTTGTTTGTTAATCATAAGACAATCATAACATACAAAGTTTTCACCTATTTGCAAGTTGCTGTGTAATTACGTATCTGTTTTCCTTGGCTATTCAATGAAATTTACAGAAAGACTCCATTGTGGCTCCCTTCTTTACTGTATTCTGAAGCTGGTGAATTCTCCTACATTAATTCCTCTAAAGGAAGTGCCCCAATTTGTTAACCTTCGATAGAAAATGTACAAACAGTTAAAAATACTAACTTCTGGATTAGTGGTGCTGGAAGAGCACAGCAGTTCTGGCAGTAAAATCGACATTTTGGGCAAAAGCCCTTCATCAGTAATACAGGCAGAGAGCCTGAAGGGTGGAGAGATAAGTGAGAGGAGGGTGGGGTTGGGGAGAAAGTAGCATAGAGTACAATAGGTGAGTGGGGGAGGGGATGAAGGTAATAGGTCGGGGGCGGGGGGAGGATGGAGTGGATAGGTGGAAAATAAGATAGGCAGGTAGGACAAGTCATGGGGACAGAGCTGAGCTGGAAGTTTGGAACTGGGGTGAGGTGGGGGAAGGGGAAATGAAGAAACTGTTGAAGTCCACATTGATGCCCTGGGGTTGAAGTGTTCCGAGGCGGAAGATGAGGCGTTCTTCCTCCAGGCATCTGGTGGTGAGGGACCGGCAGTGAAGGAGGCCCAGGACCTCCATGTCCTCAGCAGAGTGGGAGGGGGAGTTGAAATGTTGGGCCATAGGGCGGTGTGGTTGATTGGTGCGGGTGTCCCGGAGATGTTCCCTAAAGCACTCTGCTCGGAGTCGTCCAGTGTCCCCAATGTAGAGGAGACCGTATTGGGAGCAACGGATACAATAAATGATATTGGTGGATGTGCAGGTAAAACTGATGTAGAAGGTTCCTTTAGGGCCTTGGATGGAGGTGAGGGAGGAGGTGTGGGCACAGGTTTTGCAATTCCTGCGGTGGCAGGGGAAGGTGCCAGGATAGGAGGGTGGGTTGTAGAGGGGAACGGTCTTTGCGGAAGGTGGAAAAAAATACGAACTGTTGATTCATTGTTGCTGATATGTTGGCAATCTTACAGCAAAATTACATCTATTATCTTTCCTTTTCTGGACCTATGCACAAAGATCATTATCCTGAGTTGCCAAGACCAAACCACAAAATGAACACAGAGAAAGAGTGTCTCAATCAGATCATGACCTGGATCATGAAGAAAGCAACATTTAAAAAGGGAAGAAGGATAGCTAAATTACACAAGGAAAATATTTTTTGGAAAGAATACAGAGGGCAAAATCCAGATAGAAATTTATTGTAGCAAAATAAATATTATTGACATCCAGAAATGTTGAAAATAAATTAGAGATAATCATTGCAAGCAAGAAAATGCACTGAAGAATTTAGTGTTGAAATAAAAACAGAAAGTGCTGAAGCAAGTGCCAATATTAGGGACATGAAATGGAGACTGGGTGACCACTTTGCACAGTTGCTTATCACTTCAAAACAACATTGTGTTCTATGCCAACATTTTTATCTCCGGCCCGCTGCAGTACTCCAGTGAGGCTCAACACAAATTAGAAGAACAATACCTCATCTTCCACCCAGGTACGTCACTGTCTTCAGAACTCAACATTGAGGCTTAATAATTTCAGAACATGAACATCCTCCTCCACGACCTTTACCTACTCCCATCACAGCTAACTCATTTTCAAATCTTCACACTTCCTGTTAGCTTCCATTCAGCACTCTTCTCTCTCCTGGCTTATCATCAGCATCACCTTTGTTGCTTCTCCTTTTCTTTCCTCCCTCTCTTTCTGGGTACCATCTCCATCTATTCAACTCACTTCTTCTCCCCCCCTCCCCATCATCAGCATAATAACACCATCTCCCAGCTGGTTTAAGCTTTGACAAAGGGTCAGTGAGCTTGAAATATTAATTAACTCTGTTGTTGTCTGTGCAGATGCTACCAGACCTATTGAGCTTCTCCAGTACATTCTGATTTTGCCTCAGATTTCCAGTTCTTTGTTTTATTACATTAGTTAAATGTTGACTTTATTTTTAAAGAAGATGATATGAAAGATATAATTAGCTTAATTGGCAAATATGCCTAATGGTGGACACAAGGATTTCACTTTGACTGCTACCAGTGCAAAGTGCTTTGGCTTTGATATAAAATGAGCATACAACCTGCAGTTTTAATGACTAAGTGCACTTTGTAGTAACAAGATATGGAGGAACATTAACAGCAGCACACATACTCAATCAGCTAGCACTCAGCTAATGGGCTGCTGATAAGTTAAGAAGGAATAAGTGGAATTGATTTAAAAAGCTATAAGGTATAGATGACTTATTATTTATTTAGATGCCTATTATTTAAAGAATTGAAACAGAAATACATAGAGTCATAGAGATGTACAGCACGGAAACAGACCCTTCGGCCCAACCCATCCATGCCGACCAGATATCCCAACCCAATCTAGTCTCACCTGCCAGCACCCAGCCCATATCCCTCCAAACCCTTCCTATTCATATACCCATCCAAACACCTTTTAAATGTACGTTATTTTGAGAATGACTGAGTGATGGTGTATTCTTTTTTTGCTACACCAATGGCCACCATTTCCACCATCTCCAGCAGGATACCACCCCAAATAGATATTCCCTTCCCTCTCTTGACAGCCCTCCGGGACAAACTCCTCCTCCATTCCCAATCCCTCCCCACACCCATGCAATTGCAGAAGGTGTGACACCTACCCATTGACTTAATCCCTCCTCACTATCTGAGGTCCCAGACACACCTTCCAGGTGCAGCAATAATTTACTTGCACTCAGTTAAAAGGTCACTGGACTTGAAATGTTAAGTACATTTTCTCTCCACAGTTGCTGCTGAGTTTCATCAGCACTTTCTGTTATTGTTTCAGATTTTCACCATCTAAAATTCTTTGTTTTATAAAAGACAGTGGATTAGGTAACTCAGTTCTAAACTCAGGTCACTGGACTTGAGGTGTTAACTCTGTTTTCTCTCCACAGGTGAGACCTGTTGAGGTTCTCCAGCAATTGCTGTTTATGTTTCATAGCTCCAGATTCTGCAGTTCTTTGTTTTGTATTATATTATATACAATTTTAACAAGAACTCTGTGGGAGAGAGAGGCAATATCTTCAGAGGAGAGTTTCCCTCAGAAATCAACTGTCGCTGTTATGTTCCAGTCTAATGGAACTTTTCCAGAATTTAGCAAAGTTTGGAAAATTAACACGAGCACATCTAGTACATCATTAGGTACCCCTTTTAAGACATGAGGATGAAAGCAATCAGGTCCGGAGGACTTGTCAGCTCACAGCTCCAATTAGTTCAGTACTGTTTGTCATTTATTAACTTTTACACTCAAGCTGAAATGACACTTGGAGCACAAGGAAACAATCTCATGATACAAGCTTCAATCGTATCTTTAATAGGAGTATGCTGAACTGGTCTTTTATTCCATTTCTGTACATGGTAAACATACATACGGCTGTTGCGTTTTCTGCATTCAAATTCCTGTATTCCTGATGAAGGGCCTTTGCCCGAAACGTCGATTTTCCTGCTCCTCGGATGTTGCCTGAACTGCTGTGTTTTTCCAGCACCACTCTAATCTAGACTCTGATTTGCAGCATCTGCAGTCATTGTTTTTACCTGCATTCAAATTGTGACTACATTAAGAAAGTGCCTAATTGACTTGTACACATAAAAGGCTCTATGGAAAGAGATTTATAGTTATTTAACAATAATTTTCAGCGTTATGCAGGAATTAAAATACATCCTCAAGTCTGAAAGGTAAAGTCCAGGTTAGGAACCTTGCAGTAGTTGGAAACTGTTCACAAAAAGGAATCTGTGTGATGGGATCATCTCAGACTGGGAAGATGAAGTCCCGCCCTCCTGTAGTTTGATCGACGTACCAATGCCGCGTTGTGATTGGATACAGGGAACGTCCGTCAATGCATGTGGGCGGTGCTTGCGGGGGTGATAGGTCAGGAACATGGCGATGCCCTGAGGGAGAGTCGTGCTGAATGTGAGTGTCTTTCGGAGCTCAGTGGCTGATCGAGTGAGCGACAGCAGCAGCCGCCCCGTTGGTGTGATTCCTCTGCCGAGGCAGTGGGACGATGTTGAGCCGTCTCTGGGCTCGGGTCCTCCCTCAGTTCAGGCCTGCGGTTGGTTACCAGGTGATGGGGAAGACGGTGGAGTGGCGGCGGCTGTACCCAGCAGCAGGTGGGCGGCCGGAGTAATGCAAACCATTCCTGTCATAACGCAGAGAAATTGGAAACCGGGAATCGATCACAAAGTGTCACCGTATCTCCGTGCCGTCTACTCTGGCCTCTGAGCCTCAGAATTGTAGATTCCAGCCGATTCCACAGACAGGATCCAGGTTGACACAAAAAAGGCATTGCTGAGATTAACTCTTTCAGACGAGGCATTAAACTGAGGTTCCCTCTAACCTCTCAAGTGGCTGCAAAAGCTCTAAACTATTTGAAGAAGAGCAGGGGAATTCTATCGAGAGTTCTAGTATATATTATCCCCTAACAAGCATCACTAAAATGTTATCTAATCATTGTCGTATTGTCAACAGATTGGCTAGAATACCAAAGAAAGAGTCATATTTAAAAGGATCTTTCAATGGCTGTAAATCACTCTCTGGCCATAACCTTTGAAATTTGCTGTACAAGTACCAATGCTTGCTTTCCATACACATTATTGTTAAGAGATGTATAGAATTACGTTGTAAGCAGTATGGAATCCAAAACCGTTATCTCCCAGTTTTTGGTTGTAATCTGTGTTTAGAGTAAAGAATAAGGTCAACTAAATAGTAATCTTGAACTCGGATTTCACCAGTTTCCTCATTTCCCCTCCCAACAGCCTGTCTCAGTCAAATCCATCAAATTCAGCACCGCCTCCCTAACCTGCAATCTTCTTCCCGACCTCTCCGCCCCCACCCCAATCTGTCCTATCACCCTCACCTTGACCTTTTTCCACCTATCACATTTCCGACGCCCCTCCCCCAAGTCCCTCCTCCCTATCTTTTATCTTAGCCTGCTGGACAAACTTTCCTCATTCCTGAAGAAGGGCTAATGCCCGAAACTCCTGTCGATTCTCCTGTTCCCTAGATGCTGCCTGACCTGCTGCGCTTCTCCAGCAACACATTTCCATCTCTGATCTCCAGCATCTGCAGACCTCATTTTCTCTCTCTAAATAGTAATCTAGCCTGCCTGTCAAAACACTTGTTCTTTGTTTATTTGAAATTTAGGATTTCAGTGAATGTTACTGATAGGCAACCTGATGGCATAGAGTACAGGTTCTGAGCACTTCAGGTCCATTCTGCATTGCTCTCAGTGACTGAATAATATACTATTCAGCAAACTCGAGTTATTTACTTGATACTTTGAAAGTGCCTGGAGCATAGCACAGAAGTCCCAGAAAGTTGCGCTTCATTTGGGTAATAGTGTAAATCACTCACGCCATAATTGGGCAGGAATTGCTGCACCACAATAAGAGCATAAGTTGTAGATGCACTGTTGCTATGGCACAAGTTTCAGCAAATTCAGATTCTTTATGTTTGATAAATAAAAGTTATCTAATTATGTTTTAAATTTGCTGATTTCTAGAGCGGAAGAGATTTTTTCAGGATGTTAGCATTTCTCAAGGGGAAGGTAAGATTTGTGTTTTCAGTTTGATATTTAAAAGTGAGTGGTTTTTATTTTGTGCTGAATCTCTTTCAACCAGGCAACCAATGATTGTAACTCTCATCAGAAAAAAATTCTAGAAAACTGTGAAATGTTATTAGACAGAAGTACGTAAAAATGATCAGATTTTAAGCCTATTCCATCATTTGATTAAATATTGAATTATCAGTGGCCACTTTTTTTATTTCATTTGTAGAATTTGGGCTTTTGCATTTATTGCCCATCCCTCGTTACTTTTGAGAAGATACCAATGATCTGCTGCATTAAACAGCTGCAGTGCAAGTAATATGAGTGCACTCAGGGTGCTGTTGCATTGGGAGTTCGAGGATTTTGACCCAGTTAATATGAAGGAATAATCGTTCCGAATCCAGATTGTGTGATGGATTTTTATTGCAACTGAGGTTTTGGAGAAAATTCAGACAGTGCATGTGCTAATTAAAAGTGAGACTGGAATCAATTCACTAGGTTTTATGCATTATCGAAGAAAAGGGAATGGAGGAGAGAGTCCAGAACTGGAGGGCATAGGTTTAAGGTGAGAGGGGAAAGCTATAAAAGAGACCTAAGGGGCAACTTTTTCACGCACATTGCTGATGTGTGTATGAAATGTGTTGCCAGAAGAAGTGATGGGGACTGGTACAATTACAACATTTAGAAGGCATCTAGATGGGTATATGAATCGGAAGAGTTTAGAGGGATATGGGTCAAGTGCCAGCAAATGGGACTAGATTAATTTTGGATATCTGGTCATGGACAAGTTGGACCGAAGGGTCTATTTCCGTATTGTACATCCCTGTGACTCTAAGTTGCTGCTCTTGTGGTCAGTATTTTATCCCTTGATAATCAAAAATCGATTAACTGGACTGTTTGTTTCATTGCTGTTTTGAGGGCCTTTCTGTGTACAAATTTGATGCTGTGGTTGATCTGCTTAACATGCACTATATGAAGATTTCAGGACTTTACTAATATATAATGGGATGTTGTGCAGATGCTCTCCCTGCTGAGCAGGTTTACTTTTGAATGGCTAAGTCGTAGCAGAAGTGTATCCAAAAGTCATAAAAAAAATAGCCTGTGTAGCCATTTAGGTTTCTAACCTGTCATGAGTCCTCCTCAAAGTCACAAATGACTTACTCCATAATATCCTATGTTTGGCCACCACTAACTTCAATCACTGTTCTCTGACGCCACATCTCTCCGGGCAACTATCTAAGGTTGAACCAGTTTGTTCGCAACCTTGATGGCAATACCTGCCTCCGAGATGAACTGTTGACTATATTTCTGTGCATCATTAAGACTGCATATTTCCACTACCTAAACTTGTCTTATCTCCACCCCTGCCTTGCTCATCTGCTGCTGAAACCCACATTTATGCCTATGTTATTTCTAGATGACCATTCCTGCCTGGCCTTCTGGCTTTAAACAACCTTTGGTTCATCGAAATCACTGCCTGAATCTTAACTCACACCAACTCCTGTTCGTCCATCATCCATTTACTTACTGACCTAATTGATTTCAAGTTAAGCAACATGTTGATTTTAAAATTCTCATTCTTGTTTTCAAATCTATCCAGGAGCTCATTCGTGTTTCCTCATTTATGTAATCACTTCTGAAATGTCTGCTCCTTCAAGTCTTGTCTATGTTGTTCCCTGCTTTCATTGGTGACCATACCTTCAACCCTGAACCCTAATTTGTGGAATTCCATTCCTAATTCTCTGTACTTATCAGTCCTCCTGAAGATACTCTTTTAAAATCTACCTCTTTGACCCATTTGGACATTTCACTTTGGTGAAAGTAGTATGTAAATGAACATTGTACTTGTTGCTGAAAGTGCCAGAAGGGACGTGTGTAATTAATCACTGGAGAGGCCTGAACCTCAACACTGAGCTCATTACTGAACTGTTGGCATGCTTCCAGTATACTTGGTAACTTTAGGTATTAACAGGGCGATGACATGTTCTGCAAACTGGATTTATAAACCTTATTGCCTCAAATGTTTGGTCCAATTTCTCTTATGGCAAATTGTAATTCAATTAATAATGCAGTATGATTGAAACTATTTTCTGTGTGGGTCTTTGAGGTCAAAGAATTTTTTCAGGGCAATGGGGAAATACAGAGAATGATAGTATCTAAAGGCATAGTGATGTAATGGTCTCCTGTTCAATGATCCCATGTTCTAAATTATTTCACTTTGCCCCTGGGACCTTAACAAATTGCCAAAATGTGCTTTGAAGATACTGATCGATGTAACTGTGGAATTTAGACAGATTGTTAACCTTTACCATTTTTGTTGAGTTTTGATTCCTACCACAGTGCTCTAACTGGTGCAGGAACATTGCTCCACTTAGATGTAAATTGAAACAACAGATCCACACCCAGAAGAAAAATGATAATTGATGCCTTCAGTATCATGCTTGGCTCCATTTAGTCACGGTTTTAAAGCTGAACCAGACCAAAGTAATTTAACACATTCAAACTTGGCTTACATTTCTACTGTTTAAAGTAAGGAGTGTGAATTAATTTGTTTCACATAATAAACTATATATGTTATTTTATTTCACTTGCTCTGTGATTGGTGCCTTAACTAGCAGTGACAACAAGGGTAAAACTGGCATTCGGGTGCTATAATAACAATGTTAACTGAAAATACTAGATCTATTAAATTGCTGGAGCATATGTCAATGATTTGATGTTTACAGCAATTAACTCTTGTCCTGGCAGGACCACTTTTATCACAGAAGCTGACTTCCAGTGATTTAAGGGAATGTTTCATTGTGTTTGCAGGAGGAGCATTTGAGATAAACCTGGATCGTAGAAAACTGAAGACACCTCAGGGAAAGTTGTTCACAGTCCCCAGTGAAGCTCTGGCAATAGCTGTCGCCACAGAATGGGACTCTCAGCGAGACACGTTGCAGTTCTTCACCATGCATCTGGTAGAATCTGGTTTTAATTATGCTTTTTTAATAGACTGGAGTGTATGAATGACTTAATTTACCCATGTTGTTAGCTTTAACTCTTTGGAACTAAGATAGAAAATACTGGAAAAAAACAGCATTTCTAGCGGCAACTCTTGGGAAGGAAACAGTGTTAACCTTTGAGTTCAGTGATCTTTTAGTAGAACTGGAAAAAGAGAAAATTAATTGGTGTTGAGCAAGTTCAGGGACAGGAAAAAGTGCTAAGAGAAAACGTAAGGAAAGTTCTGTGATAGGCTCAATTGTAAGAATATGTAAAGTGAAGATGGGTGGTAATGGAACAAATACAATAACAATGAATGGATCTAGAGGAGCAATAAAGTCATCACAGAATCATTTATAGTCTACTTTTGGAAGCAGTAGTGATGTCACTGCACTCGTAATCCAGGCTAATTGCCTGGGGTCAGGAATTCAAAGCTCACCACAGCAGCGAGAGGAATTCAAATTGAAATAATCCAAAATTGAAAATTGCTTTAGGAATTGTGATGACAGAATTATCATAGGCTGTTGTAAATGCCCATTATGTGACTAATGTTCTCTAAGGAAGGGGATCTGCTACCCTTACCTGATCTGGCCTACATAAGGCTCCAGAACCACAGCATAACTGCTCTCGAAGTGGCCTGTCAAACCACTCCATCCATGCAGGTGACTCACCATCATCTTCTTAAGTAGAAGCGGACAATAAATGTTGGCTTTGCCATTGATACTAACTTCCTATGAAAAAATAAACCGTGATATTGATCTGAAATTGTATGAAACTATAAATCATCCAACTTCATTTGTGCCTCCCCAATCCTGATTTCATTCATGTCATTGCTGGAGCTACAGAGTGATGGTCAAGTAAAGAGGACCACAATTTTCACAATACCTTTGTTGAGGAAATGCTGCACAGGTGTCCCCTCAAGTATATTCTATAATACAGTTAAGAGTAGGGGAGTTCTGGCCAATTTTAATCCCTCAACAACTATCAATGAAGTTATCGTTTGATCGTATCGCATTCTTATGGAATCTTTTTGTGTGCAAACTGGTTGCTGTGTTTTCGATATTACAACATTGACACACTTCAAAGAAGTACTGGATTGTTGTAAAGCATTTTAGAGCTTCCTGAGTTATGAAAGATGCTATATTTCCTTACCAGATCACAATATTTTGCAAAGCTTCACATGATGAACTTTGAAGTTCCATGATTATTATGTAGGAAAATTATGATTACCTGAAGCTAAACCTTTCTTTGATTAGACAACCTTATGCAACACCGCACTGGATAATCCCACACAAAGAACAAAAGAACAGTTGATTAGGGCAGCTCTCAAATACCTGGATACAGATACTGTCTGGTAAGTCATATTTACTGTGAGTGACATTGTTATATTTCTGCACCACACACCTATATGCTCAGGGCTTGAGAACTGAAGGAACGCAACTGAACTTTTCTTGATACTAATTCTTTTGCAGGTGATGCAGACTAATTTTATGCTGAGAACTGTGGAAAAACTGAAAGAGAATACAGGTGTAGTAATGGGTTAGGCAGATAGGTGATCAGTGCAGTTCAAGTGCAGTAGAAATATATAAAATAATGCATTTTGAAAGAAAAGCTCAGGAAATTAAACAGCGAAGCACAGGAGTAGACTGTTTAACACTTAGAGTCTGTTCTGCCAGCTGGACTGATCTGTATTCAACTGCATTCACCAGTCTTTGCTCTGCATTTCCCGATACCTTTGCAAAGCACAAAATACACAGTTCATTAAATGTGCCAACTTCCAGTAGATAAGATCATGGAAAAGGCATGGTTAGTTTTACAACTGGAATACAAAAACAAAAAGCTGCTATTGCACTGGTACAGGGATGAACTGTACATTTATTGAATATTCTGTATAGTTTTAGGCACTCCATTATAGGATAAATTTTAAAAGAGACAGAAGAGATATATTATTTTGTCTGCACTACGTATCAAAAGGTTTATGTGTGACCTGATTGAGTTCTTTCAGATTTAGATTGGTTACCATGATCAATTGTTTCCACTGGTAGGTGAGATAATTGCAAGAGCATAAAACTACATCCTAAGAATATTTTACAGTCTTAGTAAGATGTAGAGTTCCTTACTCCTTACCTTTATAGTCAGGTAATCGGTCAGTACAGAGCAACCTCGATTATCCAAACAAGATGGGTGGGCACTATTTTGTTTGGATAATCTATTATTTGGTTGTGCCTTTCCTCTGGAGCTTGGAGTTTTTAAAGTCCCCTCCCCATTCAGGAGACGAGGCAGCAGCACAGCGTGAGACCCTGCTCCTCCCATCACCATCCAACACCAAATACCGCCCATGCCCCAACCCCATCCAACATCGCCCCCCCCCGCCCACCCTCAACCCCATCCAACACCGCCCTCCACCCACCCCCAACCGCATCCAACACCGCTCCCTGCCCGCCCCACCCCACCCTGTCAACACTGCCCCCCGCCGCCGTCAACCCCGTACAACACCGCTCCCCCCGCCCACCCCCCCAACCCTGTCCAACTGTCCCCCCTGCCCCACCACCCCAACCATGTCCAACTGTCCCCCCACCCGCCCCCCAACCCTGTACAACACTGCCTCCTGCTTGCCCCCCAATCCCGTCCAACACCACGCCCCCACCCGCCCCCAACCCTGTCCAACTGTCCCCCCGCCCATGCCCCCCCAAACCCATCCAACACCGCCCCCCCCGCCCCAGCCCTGTCCAACTGTCCCCCCACCTGCCCCCCCAAACCCATCCAACACCGCTCCCCCAACCCTGTCCAACTGTCCCCCTCGCCCGCCCCCCCAACCCATCCAACGCCCCCCAACCCTGTCCAATTGTCCCTCCATCTACTCTCCAAACCCATCCAACACTGCTCCCTCTCACATTCCCCCCACCGTCCACCCTCGCCCCCTCTCCAGGGCAACCAGATTGGACACCAACAAGACTGCTGCTGCTGTCGCCTTTATGGGATAGATCTCCAAATAGTATGCATATACACACACATTCACTACTTTTTACTGCAACGTTTTGACAGATTCCACCTTTACCCTGTACAGGACAATGGTGAAGAGATTATCTGAGGAAGGGGCTTTAGGGTACACCCCTCTGTAGAACACCAGGGAAAGTGTGGGGAGAGAGAGACGGCGGGAAGTCCGTCATTTGGAGACGGTGTCTGTTTAATCACGCGATCAGTGTTGGTAACATATCTTTGATGTAATGTTTCTATTGGGACCTTGAGATCTCCTTCGGATAGTCCAATATTCGGATAATTGAAGTTCCTCTGTATTTGGTTTGGGGGTTTTTTTGCCTCTGGTTTGAAAGTTGGTGCAAATTTGCTGATTCAGGTCCATGTCATCTGCCATTGCGCTGGACGTGGTGAACATTTGGTAAAGCAAATAATATTTAATGGAAGCTCTGTACAGAATTCTTGAGAGTTGTATATTCTCCAGGAATCTTTAAAAGGGGAGCTCATTCTAGCTTACAGATGGCACACTGGAATAATTTCATGATACATGAAATATAATGAAAGCTCCAATCAAGACAGTGAGCTTCAACCCCTAGGAACATGTATCTGAAATTCATGCACAAGCTGCCAGACAATCTGAGTAGTGAACACCTGAAGTTTTAATTTGCTGTATGATCAGGCAGGCTTCCAATGAGATTGTAAATCACCTCTGTCCATTTGCACGAGATTTTCTGGACTTGTTTGTCTCGACAGATGGGTTGTGCATTCCATCTTAGTCAGACAAACTCATTAACTTGGTTTGAGGATCTTATTGATGCATTCAAACTACAACATTAGTTAAGTACTAGAGAAGTGTGTCTCCCTGCATTCGGCATTTCATGAGTATATGATAATGAACTAGGGGACAGACGTCTGATTTATTGGGATAAATAGCTATTTGACCAGAAGCTAGACAAACAATTGAAAGGATAAAAATAGGTGATTTGCAAGATTTGTAGATTTGAACCTTCCTGGTTAATCTTTACAATCCCTGTAAGGAGAATGGAGAAGGATGAACTTGCTAATCAAGATTGAGGTGCACGAATGGGCACAAAGTCTAATAAACAATTGTATAGAAAGAGCTGAGTGACAGTGAGAAAAATTGCAAAAGTGGATGAAAATGATTGGAGCTAAGAGATGATTTCATGGCTTTCTTTGATGGATGAGCTTAAAATGGACCTTTCTTAACTACTCTTATTTCTGTTTTTTGACTAGTTACAGAGTGGAGGAGCCACCTGGCTTAGTAGAGCTCCAGAGAAATGAATGGGATCCAGTCATCAAATGGATAGAGAACAGGTGAGTGGAAGAGGATATCCTGAATGCTTAGGACAGAGAGTCAACACTTTGCCTCATCAGTGACAAATTAACATAACCGGCCTTGCTTATTGAAGGGGAGTATTAAACGGAACATTCAATTGGCGTTTTAGTTAAGAGTCTTAATGGAGAATTGCTTCAGTTGATAAGTGGTTATAGAGTCATAGAGATGTACAGCATGGAAACAGACTCTTCGGTCCAACCCATCCATGCCAACCAGATATCCCAACCCAATCTAGTCCTACCTGCTAGCACCCGGCCCATAACCCTCCAAACCTATTCGTATACCCATCCAGATGCCTTTTAAATGTTGCAGTTGTACCAGCCTCCACCACTTCCTCTGGCAGCTCATTCCATACACGTACCACACTCTGTGTGAAAACGTTACCCCTTAGTTCTCTTTTATATCTTTCCCCTCTCGCCCTAAACTTATGCCCTCTAGTTCCGGACTCCCTGACCCCAGGGAAAAGACTTTGTCTATCTATCCTATCCATGCCCCTCATAATTTTATAAACCTCTATAAGGTCACCCCTCAGCCTCCGATGCTCCAGGGAAAACAGCCCCAGCCTGTTCAGCCTCTTCTTATAGCTCAAATCCTCCAACCCTTGTAAATCATTTCTGAACTCTTTCAAGTTTCACAACATCTTTCTGATAGGAAGGAGACCAGAATTGCATGCAATATTCCAACAGTGGCCTAACCAATGATCTGTACAGCCGCAACATGACCTCCCAACTCCTGTACTCAATACTCTGACCAATAAAGGAAAGCATACCAAACACCGTGTTCACTATCCTATCTACCTGCGACTCCACTTTCAAGGAGCTATTAACCTGCACTCCAAGGTCTCTTTGTTCTACAACACTCCCAAAGACCTTACCATGAAGTGTATAAGTCCTGCTAAGATTTGCTCTCCCAAAATGCAGCACCTCGCATTTATCTGAATTAAACTCCATCTGCCACTTCTCAGCCCATTGGCCCATCTGATCAAGATCCTGTTGTAATTTGAAGAAACCCTTTTTGCTGTCCACCACACCTCCAATTTTGGTGTCATCTGCAAACTTACTAACTGTACCTCTTATGCTTGCATCAAATCATTTATATAAATGACAAAAAGTAGAGAACCCAGCAACGATCCTTGTGGCACTCCACTGGTCACAGGCCTCCAGTCTGAAAAACAACCCTCCACCACCACCCTCTGTTTTCTACCTTTGAGCCAGTTCTGTATCCAAATGGCTAGTTCTCCCTGTATTCCATGAGATCGAACCTTGCTAACTAGCCTCCCATGGGGAACCTTGTCGAATACCTTACTGAAGTCCATATAGATCACATCTGCTGCTCTTGTGTTAGGGTGGTCGGAATGGTGTGTTGCTTCCCTGGTGCCAGGATCAAGGATGACTCAGAGAGGGTGCAGAATGTTCTCAAGAGGGAGAGGTGCCAGCAAGAGGTCATTGTCCACATTGGAACCAACAACATAGAAAGGGAAAAGGTTGAGATTCTGAAGGGAGATTACAGAGAGTTAGGCAGGAATTTAAAAAGGAGGTCCTTGCGAGTAGTAATATCTGGATTACTCCCGGTGTGATGAGCTAGTGAGGGCAGGAATAGGAGGAAAGAGCAGATGAATGCATGGCTGAGGAGCTGGTGTATGGGCGAAGGATTTACATTTTTGAATCATTGGAATCTCTTTTGTGGTAGAAATGACCTGTACAAGAAGGACGGATTGCACCTAAATTGGAAGGGGACTAATATACTGGCAGGGAGATTTGCTCGAGCTGCTCAGGAGGATTTAAACTAGTAAGGTGGGGGTGTGGGACGCAGGGAGATAGTGAGGAACGAGATCAATCTCAGACTGGTACAGTTGAGAACAGAAATGAGTCAAACAGTCAGGGACAAGGTAGGACTAATAAATTAAACTGCATTTATTTCAATGCAAGAGGCCTAACGGGGAAGGCAGATGAACTCAGGGCATGGTTAGGAACATGGGACTGGTATATCATAGCAATTACAGAAACATAGCTCAGGGATGGGCAGCTTAATATTCTAGGATACAAATGCTACAGGAAGGATAGAAAGGGAGGCATGAGAGATTGGGGAGTGGCGTTTTTGATAAGGGATAGCATTACAGCTGTACTAAGGGAGGATATTCCTGGAAATACATCCAGGGAAGTTATTTGGGTGGAACTGAGAAATATGAAAGGGATAATCACCTTATTGGGATTGTATTATAGACCCCTGAATAGTCAAAGGGAAATTGAGAAACAAACTTGTAGGGAGATCTCAGCTCTCTGTAAGAATAATACGGTGGTTATGGTAAGGGATTTTTAACTTTCCAAACATAGACTGGGACTGCCATAGTGTTAAGGGTTTAGATGAGTTTGCATTGTCTTTCAGCCACATTAATTGATCAGAGAGCAAGGGAGTCACCCAGAATACAAGATGCCCAGTGTTAATGCTCTGTGATCTCACTGATTTATTTTGTTTCATACTGGTTTTTGCATTTTTCAAACAGATATAATGTTGTGATTGGTACTTCCACAAGTATATTGGGACCAAACATCCCAAAGGAAACTAAGCAGATGTTTGAGCAGCACCTCTCCTCTTACAATTTCTGGGCACTTGTAGGTTAGTGATTTTGTAAGTCTTTGTCATAGCCAGATATTCTGGAATAGAAGGTAAAACTTAAAATAATGTTTCTTTTTCCTTTAAAATGTTGTAATGGCCTAATTGTCCTTGTATCAAGGGCAAGAATCACAAGTTTCATTTCTGTTGTGCCTTACCTACAATAAAACATTTGGAAGCACTTCGGCTTTGAGGAGAAACATTGGGTGTCTATGAAAGGGAAAATAGTGAAGATCGTAAGTGCATAGAGTAGACTGGTGTTATAATCAAAAGATTCTGGAAGTAAGAACACGGGCATAAATATGCAGGCTGAATGAGTGTTCCAAGGGGCATGATCACAAATAATCAATCAGTGTTTAACGATTGGCGATCCAGATAGACGAATAGGCAAATGGAAATTGAGAATTAGGAATGAGATTGTTGTTTTCAAAATATTCACCTTGTTTTTGAAGAATACAGTGAAATAAATGGTGGATTAGCAGGATAACAATCTAACAGACTGTTCTGAACATGCCTTCCATCACATTTACTGCTTTTCAATGAATAGACAAATAAGGCAAAAGGTTTTAATGGATTTCTATACAATGAGGGAGGAACTTGCCTTTCACCCCTACAACTGAAATTCTTTTTATTCAATCAGACATTCCATTCTTAAAAACAACTATTCTGATTGGGGAAGAGGGTCATTTGGTATTCACTTCTCGCTTGCTAATTGCCAACTACTCAACCTTTTTAAATTTACAATCAGAAGAAATCTTTGTTGAATTCACTGCCCTGCTTATTTTTGCTGTTCATGCTTTTACTTTTATAGGTCTGGAATATGTCATCCATCAGTTGAAATCAGTTGTTCTTTCATTAAATCTGATTGACCGAAACTTGGATGTGGAGAGAGCTGTTTTGCTGTCTCGACTTGAGGAACAATATCAGGTGAGAATGATGTTGTTGGGTGCTCCTCCAATCCTCAGACCTTTAGTTACTCAGTGACATTGGTTTGGCCTTCTGCTCCCTGCATTGTGAAGCATGCAGGCTATTCTGTGTTGTACGTAAATTACGGAACCTAATGTGCGAGGGTTGTTTGGTTATAATCATGACTGTGGAGAAATGTGGGTTCTCTTTGGGTCTGTTTCATTGAGTTGTTTGAACCAAAGATGCGAGCAATTTGAGACCAAGCTTGCTTCTTGTAGGATAACTGAGAATACAACTCAGTTTGTGATGAGAAATCCATACCCTCTCTGGCAGTGCAGGTAACAGCCCTGCCAAGTATGCAACACATCAATACAGACTGGGAAGATCCCCTAATACATGTGTTTAAACATCAATATATTCTCGGGGTATTTACAGGATGGGGTACAAAACACTTAGATCAGATATGAAGGTAGAAAAAGGTGGTGGATTGGCTCTGTTAATTAATGATGGTATTAGTATATTAGAGATGGCTGGCCTAAGTTCAGGAAACCATAGAGAAGTGGCCTACATCCTTCATTGAAGCTGATCTCTGCCAATTTGAGGTAATGGTAGTGTCAGAACATGTTGGTCTGAAGTTTACAAATTGTGGGTGAATACTGTTCTCCTGATGGCTCACAGAACATCATGTATGTCCAGTTATAAGTTGTTAAATTTGTTCTAGATCTGTCCCAGTTACCACAGTAGTAGTGTCAGACAATGCGACACATCTTCAATGTGAACATGCGCTTTCATCTCCATGAGGATTGTGTGTTGATCACTTCTACCAATACTGTCATGGACAGATGAACATGTGGCTGATAGATTGATGAGGATGAGATCACGTTGGTTCTGCGTCTCATGAGTTCCATCACCACAGGCCATGTAACCAATTTAACAGCTATGTTCTTTCGGACTTAGTCAGTAGTGGTGCTGTTGACCCACATTTGGTGATGGAGATTGATGTCCACCTGTGTAGACTTTGTCTTTGTCACCCTCAGTGCTTCATCCAGGTAGTCTTCAACACTGGGAGTACTAATTCATCAATTGGGTAGAAAGTGGCCTTGCCTATGTTTGACTGACACTTCAGTCAGTGTGGTAGACTCCCTAACTATATATCACAGTGCTACTGCCACTTGTATTGGTTCTGTCCAACAAGTAGGATAGAGCTTATCCAGAAATGATTATGTTTGTATCTGGGACATTGGGTATAAGACATGTTTTTGGGGACATTACTATGTCAGAATATTGCTTGACCATTCTGTGGAACAGTTCTTTCAATTTTGACATAAGCCAAGTTCTTCTAATAGAGGGCTGAGACAATGGCACGGCAGTTTCATAAAAAAATTAACGAATTGCTGTAAATATTGAGAGTTGAACCTCAAATGTCAATTCCAGTAGTTTTTATATAGATTTTCTTCTTTCAGGAATGCATGTGGGAATGATCTTGGATCCCATAACAGGAGGATCCCATGACTTTGGTTTTTGTTGTGCCCTTGGTTGAGTCAGCATGTTCTGTTTCAACTGTGAACATACTCAACCAACAAGCAAATACGTGTTTGCTAATGCCTGTTATCTTAAACTGTGCTAATCTTTTACATAGTTTCAGATTGGAATTAGTATTATAAGCATAAAAATGACTCTTGTCCACATCTTTTATTTCCCCAGATTGAAATGTGGGGAAATATTGAATGGGCACATGACTATGAACTGTATGAGCTTCGATCACGCACAGCTGCTGGAACCTTGTTTGTCCATCTGTGTTCAGAGAGCTCTACTGTCAAACACAAGTTACTGCAGGACTAAAGCAACCAATTGTCTGTACAGTCTTGGGTGGATAGTTGAAAATCTACGATTAAATTTAAAATAATAAAATGTGGTCTTTCAGTTTGAACAGCCGTATTTGTTAAGAATTTTTCATGTTCAAAGAATTGTCTCTTTTTTTTAAGAAAAACTGCTTGTATTTAATTAAATTACTGATTCCATGAAAATTTGGGGATTAATGATTTGATGTATATTGTAAAAACTAAACACTAATATTTAACAGCAGTAGTCTTATTTGTGTGAGCATTAATTTTCAAAAGTCTGTGCTGTATATTATTCTTCTCAAGGATGTTAAAGTGTAGTGACCAGAATACTGGATGCAGTATTTTAGTTGTTTACTACTAACCAGAGCTTTAGATAAGTTCACCACAGCTCTTCTGCATTTTTATTTGATACCTCTATGAGGATGTATTCCATATTAATCAATTTTTGTTCATCATCTTTGCTATGTCTTGGCAACTTGGAGATAATCAGCAATTTTTAAAAAGGACCTTAGAAACAGACTTGAGGGTATTGAGACTGACTGTATTGCTCTACTGAGAGAATTGGAATAAACTATAGGTTGAATGGCCTCCCTTTGTACTGCAAAGCCTCTGCTTTCCCTTGCCAGCCTAGTAGTACAGTAAAACACTTCTGAGGCTTCAATGATTTAAAATGCAATGCTTTAGGAAATTGCATGCACATTCTTCTGTGATAACTGATTTATTTTTGTCATTTACCAATCACAGCATTGGTAGTGCATTCCACAGAGGGAATAATCTGTCAGTTACTTTCCATTATCATCCCAAGTACTATTTGTCTTGTTATTTGCTCATTGCTTTCACAGCAGGAGCCCCACTTTGTTCTCTGTTGATCATATTATCACTCAACAATCTATGAAAGATATTCTGTAATCAACCTGTTCAGACATGCACTTATGCAGTTCTGGAAAAGATAGAAATTGATCCTTGGCCTTCTGGCTCAGAGGCCAATTATTCACATTAACTCCATTAGCCAATTTATTTGTATCTGCTCTTACTTTGAATCTAATGTTTACTATTTCATTTAAAAATTTAAAAGGCATTTGCTTTCTTTTACCACAGATGGTTTGAAATTTGTAGTTTAGTATTTACTTCTAAAACTATTTTGCTTTTTCAGTTCAAAATCAACATTGTTGATTTAGCTTCAGCAAACTCCCTAATTATTGTATCACAGTCTCCTGCTTCCCAGTTAACCCCTCAATCACTCATCCCATCCCTCTTGCAAAGTACTTGAGTTTATAAGGGCTTTATTGGCAGGCAGCAAAACATTTGCAGAGGAAAATAAGTGTGTATAACCCATGGGCTGGATTTTCATTAAATCTTGCTGGCTCGAAAACTCTACTTGATTTCTACTTAGATGCAGTAAACTGTTTTACTATTATGCAACAAATATACATATTCTTTTACACTACTACAAAATGTTGGACTGTATTCAAATTATTACCCCTGAGAAGTAAACCAGAGAATGGCTGTCATCTCAATTCTTGAATTGAAAAGAGCACAGCTGAAGGTAGGAATCAACTGGCTTATTTATAATTAAAACAAAGCTTGGCAGTTAACTGTCAGTCATCGTTAATTGGTGCATTCATCATAGCAACACTCCATGTATTAGAGATCACTTACCATCAATCAGCAATCTTTTCTCATATACTATAAATGGTAATTTTTTGCATATTGCCTTGATAAGTGCAAGATGAAAAGGATAAACAAAATATTTTTTCAGCAATATTCAAGTTCTGAAGAACCAAGCAACTATTTATGTTTTGGTTAGGTTATTAGTTTTACTTCTTATTGTGCCACTGCCAATGTATATATGCAAATATAAAGCTTTGATATTTTTCATCTTTATTGCCCTTTCCATCAAAACAATACATTTTAATGCTATGGGGCGTCTTTAAGCTTTCCATGATACAGGGCCTTGTCATCATGTGGCCCTGCTGCTAAGTATTTCCATAACTTTGTTTTTATTTCATATTTCCAGGACTTGCAATTTTGTTTCTATTATTGTTTCTGTTCTGTGTAGCTCAGTGCCATGGATCCCATTGTGATCGGTGTTATGTTGATGTTTGAACCTGCAATTTTTAAAAGATTTTTCTGGAGCAGATCATATTTATAACTTTCAGCCACGAGCAATGCATTTGCAGAACAAAAAAACCTGTAATTTGCATTTTAAAATTTATTGCAGGAAATGTGGGTGTCACTAATTTGATTAGGTTAGTATTTGTTCTCAATCCCTACTGATTGTACTGATCTGCTTGAGGTTGTAATGAGTAGGATGCTTCCTTAGCTATGTTGACCTGATGTCGTGAGATTTTATGGAATTCGGAGACAATGTTCAGGACTTCCAGGGCAGATCCCTGTACTGTATGCCATTGCTGCCAGCTGGGAGGGGTCTGTCCTGTTGGTGAGACAGGACAAACGCAGGGATGTTGGTGGTGGTAGCTGGAACAGTTTCTGTAATGTATAAGGCAGTGTGAATAGCTATGTCAAACTTAAATCAGGAAGATTTTTGCACACTGGGCCTTGCTGACTCTATACTGTCTTCAACTGTGCCTAGGTCAAAGCTAGGTAGTTTGCCTTGTTTCATCTTTTTTTGACCTTTGCTGTAGTGGTTTGTTAGAATTGGGTAGATTCCATTTCAGAGATATTTAAGAGTTGCTGTGGTTCTGGCATCAAATCTAGGCCACACCAAGTGAAGACAGTAGTTTTAAAGCAGTTCTTTTAAAGGTCAATTGTAAATCAGATGTTTAATTATCATAGATTCATCGTTGTACTATAGGTACACCATTCTTTATCCGACATCCATGGGGCCAGTTGTTTTTCAGAATTTGGAATATTTTGGAATATATTACATTTTCACTGTGAAATTTAAAAAAAATTACCTCACAGCAGATGCACATGTGAATAGTATGAGCGCTGAGACACAATTGATGCCTGCCAGTGCTGGGCCACGCCACCACGTCACATATGAGTGACATGGGTAGAGTAGGTGTGGAGTTGGGTCACCTGTTTGCATACCAAAATGATGGTCCACACTCCACGAAAAAACTTTGGATTTCATAGCTTTTTGGATTTTGGAATTTCAGATAAAGCATTGTGAATCTACACTTGGACAAATTTATAGTTTTTGATTAGATTTATTAATTTTTCACCAGCTATTGTCCACATCCATCCTGAGGACATTGACCTGGGCCACTGATTTCCAGTCCAATGTCCTCATCATCATTCCCGCACTTTTCCCTAAATTAACATCTTTTTATAAAGCAAACAAAATAACAAATGTCAATACACATATGTATCCAAAATAGCACTAAAAGCTGCAAAGTAAAATATATCGTTTGAGAAAAGAGAATGAAGGCATTTTAATAAATAAAGTTTTTTTTTATATAGTATTGATTTTAGTTAATTCACATTCTGTGTGGAGTTTTCTTCATACATCAATGTCATATTTTAAAATATGCACAGTCCTGCCTTAGAACAAAATGGCTCACAATTTAGGGATCCAACAATGCTGCAAGAAGAAGGAAAAAAGGGTTAAAATTGTAAGAAAGTACTAAGTTTGCATTTGAAATTCTTGTAAAATGTAGAAAGAGCACTAGGAAAGAATAAATTAAAGGAAATGATGTACATGTGAGGTAGCGAATGTTTGTTTGTAGCATAATAACAAATGTTAATTTGCTGAAAGAATTACAGTTTGAGGTCAACTCCAATAAAATGAGGGATTCCCAGAAAAAGGATAGCTCTGGCTATGAGGCTATTTTGCCCCATCAGGTGCAGTGGAGACATTAAAAGGAAACTATTAAGTCTCCATTACATTAAAGGCACTACGTAAATAAATGTCTCTTAAGGGTTCCAATAATTACAGAGTGGAAAAGTGATGAGAGTAGACAGACCATACCTGGGGATGGGTGAACAATTTAAAAACTTTAACCCACGTTAAATCTGATTATCTTAGAGCCTACGTAGAACAGGAGCACAAGGATCTGAAAGTCATATTGTACAACCTCTCCCTCTTAATGTTATACGTAAAAATTAGTTCATGTCCTGGAGCTCCAGGAAATCCAGCTCATCCCGCCAGTGGCTGACATAGATGTTAATTTCTAAAACTCGTTTACGGTTGCGATTTATTTCATCTGTGTGCAGCTGCAGAACAAAAAAAACACATCACTGTGTTGCAACTTAAATCATTTGTTTCTTCCTTAATTTTGCTTTAGTTTTATTTTATTTTCTCTATTAACAGTCCCTGTCCAATCCTGTGTGTTACCTCCAATTGGAAAAGTGCTTATCTACTATGAAACATATGATATTTTGGACTGGTTTTGTTCACCTGAGAGGGTGAAAGAGAAAATTTCCAAAATTTTCTCTATTATTGGTCCTTTATCTTTTGCCTCTCCTGGAAATTGCATGGGCCAGGGCAGCAGATTTGTTTAACCATTATGCCGTAACAATGAGAAGACTTGATAGAGCACCTTGCTTTTTTTTCCCCATCTGGCAATTTTGAATGTTTCATTTTCAACTAAATCTACCTAGGAGTCGGTTACGGATGCCATTACACAGTTGTGGGTTGACATTTTTACTTATTTATGCTTTTCCCTTTTACTCCAATAAAAAGTATATAATTTCCAATGCTGCCTGTCTAAATAGCTCTGGCTGAGATAGGAGACTAAGTGATTCAGGGGAGGATAAACAGCAATGTAGATCTAATGAGGCTGTATTTTTAAAAAAAATCAGTGACATGTTAAACTGAGGCCCATGTGGGCATAAGACATCCCATGGTACTAATTTGAAGATGATCATGAGCTCTCTCTAGAGTTGTGCCCACTATATACCCTAGAAGTTACATCAATAAATAAATTATTTAGTTGTTATCACATTGTCATTTGTGGGAGCATCCTGTGTGCTAAAACAGGTGCTATATTTCATATTGTATAACAGAGACTACACTTCATAAATAATTCATTAGTTATCGACCTGTTAGAAGAATGAGGTTACGAAAGGCACTCTAAAAACATAAGCACTTTCTTTCAGAGTCTAAGGCTTTCATAAGTATTGTTATAACCACACCAGGCATGTCTTTAGGTTGTTCCTTGAACAAGGAATTTGTTTTAAACTCAATGAAGACACTTTTATTAAAAATAGCTACAAACCTGTAGTCTTAAAAGAGGTAAGTATTGGTAAACTATTGCTGTAGTTATTCAAGTAAAATAGTAAGGTTCTTCACTAACAATACATTTACAGAAATTAAACATGGATAAAAATAAACAATAGTCATATAAAGATGAAAGTAAAATCAAGCTCTTAGATTGATATCGGCCTGTCATCTCTTGGAAGTTTCTCTTTCTGAAATGAAGGTGTTGAACATTGAAGTCAGATTCAGCAGCTGCAATAGTTAATTGTTCAATACGTTTTGCAGCACAGATGGACTCATCAGATCGACAGAATTTGGGTTCCTCCTTAATTCTGTGGCAGTGGCACTTGCAGATTACCTGGGCTGTTTTGGCAGAATAGCAGTTGTTTTCAGAAGATCTTTCTCCTTTGTACTTCCTTTGGCTGAGAACCCTGCCTGATAACATCTCTGGAAGATCATTCTCCGGGTTCTGCCCAGGTTTTAGCAACCTGACTTTATCATAAGCCGGCTACTTGCGGAGCGTTTCAGAGAACACCTCTGGGACACCCGGACCAACCAACCCAACCACCCTGTAGCTCAACATTTCAATTCCCCCTCCCACTCCACCAAGGATATGCAGGTCTTTGGACTCCTCCATTGTCAGACCACAACAAAACGACGGTTGGAGGAAGAACGCCTCATCTTCCGGCTAGGAACCCTCCAACCACAAGGGATGAACTCGGATTTCACCAGTTTCCTCATTTCCCCTCCCCCCACCCTGTCTCAGTCAAATCCATCAAATTCAGCACCGCCTTCCTAACCTGAGATCTTCTTCCCGACCTCTCCGCCCCCACCCCAGTCTGACCTATCACCCTCACCTTGACGTCTTTCCACCTATCACATTTCCGACGCCCCTCTCCCAAGTCCCTCCTCCCTACCTTTTATCTTAGCCTGCTGGACAAACTTTCCCTATTCCTGAAGAAGGGCTTATGCCCGAAACGTCGATTCTCCTGTTCCCTGGATGCTGCCTGACCTGCTGCGCTTTTCCAGCAACACATTTCCAGCTCTGATCTCCAGCATCTGCAAACCTCACTTTCTCCTTTATCATAAGCAAGGCAAAATGACTGCGATGTCACTTTCAAATGGGTCATTGTTTCACCAGGCAAAGAAGATTATTATGGTTAGGTCCTTTTCTCTCTCTTGCTTTGAATTCTGACATCTTTAGAAGGACCCATTGTATTGTCCAAGAGTTAATTGAATTCTAAATGTTGCACTTTGTAATCGATTTGGAGAATAACATAGTTTAATAGGCTTTCAACTGGCCGATTGATAACTGATGGTTATCAGCTGTGATTTCCACCTTAGAAGGATTTTTAAAAATTATCGGATTTTTCCCCCAAGTTACAGATATTAAAGCGGAAATGTTCTTCAGCATTTTTCTAAAGAATTGCTATAATAGAACTGCTGTGATAGATGTAGTGGTCCAATATGATATATTTACTTTTCTGATTTAAAGTTGCCGGTGTTGGACTGGGTGTACAAAGTTAAAAATCACACAACACCAGGTTATAGTCCAACAGGTTTATGTGGAAGCACTAGCTTTCAGAGCACTGCTCCTTCAGGTGGTTCATCAGCACAACCTCCTGATGAAGGAGCAGCACTCTGAACGCTCGTGCTTCCAAATAAACCTATTGGACTATAACCTGGTGTTTTGTGATTTTTAACTTTTTACTTTTCTGGACTGTCAGGAGTTATAATTTTATGCAGTTTCAGATGCCATTGATTTCAACAGCATTAAATAAAACAGAGGACTTCCAGTTTTATGGTTGTTCGTCTGGATTGTCTAGTATCAAATGTAAAACTAAAGCGTCTGGTTATCCTTACCATTTCAATCACATCCGCAGCCCAGCCATTTGCCTTCGTCACCATCTTGTCTTCTTGGTTGTCAATCTTAAGCAGGTGCATGTCATGTGATGCATTAACTGTGTTGATTACTGTATCTTTATCTACAAAGAGCTATATAAAGAAACAAATATAACATTTAATGTGTTGAGAAAACAAATATTTGTTTTTTTTACATTTGTTTAATGTGTTTGGATATTCCAAAACAGTTCAGGATTAATTGGTTAGCTCCTTCTACTATTAGTTCAGTTCAAAAGAAACGTTGGCTGCAGAAATAGTGTTTCTTCTCTGGTAATAGTGGCCTGACACTTAGTTTGTCTTGACAAGGGCTGTTGCCCCATAAAGAGAAAACGGGGCAGGGCAATGGCTGTTAAACAATGATTAGAACGTAAGACTAATGTTCTGGAGATAGGGCTTCTGAAGCCCACCGTGGCAGATGTTGAATTTAAACTTCACTAGAGATCTGAGATAAAAATGTTAATTGAATGTAACAGTCAATTATTTTAAAAACCCATCTGGTTCACTACTGTCCTTTTATGGAAGGAAATCTGCAATCCTGACCTGTCCCGGCTTACATATGACTCCAGACCCATAGCATTATGGCTGTTGATTCTTAACTGCACTCTCTGCAAATAGGGTTACACAATAAGTGCTCGCCTAGCCAAAGATAACCACATCCTATGAATAAGAACTAGGAGCAGGAGTAGGCAAATCAGCCCCTTGAGCCTGCTCCACTATTTAATACAATCATAGCTGATCATCAACTCAGTACCCTGTTCCTGCTTTCTCCCTATACTCTTTGATTCTTTTAGTCCTAAGAATTAACTCTTTCTTGAAAACATTCAACATTTTGGCTGCAACCGCTTTCTGTGGCAGAGCATTCCACAGCCTCTCCACTCTTTGGATGAAGAAATGTTGCCTCATTTCAGTCCTAAATGGCCTGCTCTGTATCCTTAAACAATGACCCCTGGATCCGGGCAATCAGCTTCACTGTATGTGAAGTCACGTGAGAGCTGGATCCTGCATTTTGGGATTGGGCAGGTCAAAGAGCAACTGCTAAGAATTGGGCTTGGGATTAGGTGCTGTATTTGGGGGTGGGGGAATGGCCAGAGCTACAAATTTGTAAACCTTAGTGGGAGGGGAGGATGCTGCACAGTGCATACTTGGTGTACGACAGAAACAGGTAAAGTTTGGGGTAGAATGCGTACTTGTAATGTCTATTAAAAGAAATTGCATTGCTTTTTCATTGACCCGCGGCATCAAGTTAAATTGATGCAATTGGAGAATGTGGTGTCCAGGACTGATGTAGCGTCTGTAGCACAGAAACAGGCCATTTGACAGTGCAAGTTCATGCAGGTGTACAAGCCTCTGATAACATACCTTAATCTAACCCAACCAACATTTCCTTCCACTGTTTTTTGTTTACTTTTTAGATTTCTTACTATGTTTTACTTTAACTGCTCCTTCTGTTGGTGCATTTCACATTCTTAGATAAATTAGTTTATCTTTATTTCTTTCGTGAATTGTTTAGTTACTCTTTAATATTTATGATCTCGAGCTTTAATTGTTCCAATACTGATGCTGGAGAGATAAAGGGGAAACAAGATGGAGCATCTGTCTGTATTGTGCTCTTACATCCCCACATTATCAGCTTCACAAGAAGACTGGTGAAAGCTATCTAATTTGCCATTCGTGCATGTGGAGATATGAAAACCTTTTTAGAAACATTTCATGTTATGTATTCTGAAGAATATTATTTCTCAAAGCTGTGGAAAACAAATTTTTGATTTTTTCAAATATAAACATGGAACATTCATGTAGGAAAATCCCTTCTCTTACTGCTCTGAGTTCTTCTGGCATTTCCTCTTCCCCTTCATTTTTTCCCATTTTGTCGTAACTAGTCATAGCGATTTCCAATATATTCTCATTGTAACGATTTTCTAGGTCTCGGCACTGAGCTATTGTGATTATGTTAAGGTTCCAAAAACAGAACTACATTCCTGTTGATTTCACAAGTGCATGCAAGACACTTCCACTGCAGCCACTGACTTTTGCGTGGTATTGATTTATGCATGAGACTTCACGAATAAACAAGAGTGTCAGAATTCTTTCATCATTAGGGTAGTATAAATCTTACTTTTATTTTTCCATAAAGTATGGGTGGCACTGGTAAGGTAAGCATTAATTATGCATCCCTAATTAGCCATAAGAAGTGATGATGAGGAGCCTGTTAACCTCTTTCATGTTGTGTGTAACTATTCCCAGAGTTCCCAGAAAGGAATTCCAGAATGTTGATCCAGTAATGATGACAAAATGGTAATATTTCAGGGTGATGTATGTTTTACAATGGAATTTTTGGGTTTTGGTCTCCCCATGCATATGTTTCTCTTGTTCTACTACACAGAAGAGATCACAGGTTTGTGAGGTGATGGCAAAACCCACACTGAGTATTGGTTGTTATCAGAGGAGTGCTACTTGAAAGCATTGTGATTTTCCTGACAACTCAGTAGAATAATGAGACTAGATTAGATTGGTCCTGTTTTTTGTAAAAGGATGTATCAGGGCACTTTTCTATATTGTCAGGTAGATACCATTATTGTACCTTACTGGGCAGTTAGATTTAGATTAGATTTTAGATTAGATTAGATTAGATTAGATTACAGTGTGGAAACAGGCCCTTCGGCCCAACAAGTCCACACCGACCCGCCGAAGCGAAACCCACCCATATCCCTACATTTACCCCTTACCTAACACTACAGGCAATTTAGTATGGCCAATTCACCTGACCCTGCACATCTTTGGATGGTGGAAGGAAACCGGAGCATCCGGAGGAAACCCACGCAGACATGGGGAGAACGTGCAAACTCCACACAGTCAGTCGCCTGAGGCGGGAATTGAACCCGGGTCTCTGGCGCTGTGAGGCAGCAGTGCTAACCACTGTGTCGCCCAGATTATGCCAAACTGGTGCAGAAACAATTTTGTTTTCTTAAAAAAAAGGTCAGATATAAATTTTTCAGGCAACAATGAGTCACTGACCAGTGTGCATGAATAGAGATGTATATTGGTCTTGAGCTTTCATTCACAATTTGTAGAGAAAGACACACAATTAAAAACGTTCAATGAAGCTCTACCAAGGAGTACTTAGATTTTTTACACTTAACTTCTACTATTCAGTGGCATTATATATGTCAAATACTTAGTGAAAAACAATAGAAGATTTGCAATGCAACCACATATGTGCTATTAGATTTGAATTATCTTAGTGTATATATTTTAATATAACCATTCTGGAAAATACTCGACAAGGTAGCTATCATATTATATTTCCATGGGAAGAGAATTTGATGTTCCAAGAAAATGTTCCACATTTTAAACAACTGATAGTGCCATTAAAAGTTATAATTATCTGGAAAAACACATGAAATGACTTTTGATACAGAAATAAAATGCTGGTCGACACAAGGCCCAACAGCATCTGTGGAGAGAGAAACAAAATTAACATTGCATAATGACGACTTTTTGCCACAACTCTAATTTGATGTTGTTTAAAATAGTACTATTTATAGAGTTTTAAAATTGGGAGGGATGAAAATTATAAAGAAAACATGATACAAATCCAAATTTCTGAGCAGTTAGATATTTGCACTGTAGTGATTTTAATGAGGTTAGCCAGGTGGACCTCATAGAATTTTGAGTTCTCTGGTTGGAGTTGTTAATCTGGTCCACTCAGGAAGCCTTGGCTGACAGATTAAAAAGTGTGTGTCAGAGGTACTGACACCCTGATAACTGACTTTGAACTAGAGTAAAGGACTTTCCATGTGTAAATGAAGGGTGACTTGGGGACAGGATACTGGCCTCTGTGTAGTTATTTTAGATCCAAGCAGACTATTTAAATTGGATGAAGAGTTGTTTCAAAATCTCAAAGAAGACTGGAACTTCAAGGTAGTTTTGTCTCAGACTCATTGTATTATCTGCAATTGCCAAAAGTCCAATGTAAATTAATACTCAAAAATAAATCTGAGTATGATCAGGACATATGGCTCTGTGATCACAGAGTGGTTAGTACTTTATGTCATCGCCACAGCAACCTTGGTTTGAATCTGAGTCACAGCAATAATTTAGGGAAAGCAATGGCCAACTAATGTTACTGTAAGATAATTAATTCAGAGATCCAGGCAACGTTCAGGGAACCTGGGTTCAAATCCTGCTATGGCAAATGGTGGAATTGACATAGGTATTTTAAAAAAAACCTACCATTAAGAGTCTAATGATAATGATGAAATAGTTGTTGAATGTTGGAAAAACCCATCTAGTTCACTAACAGCCTTTAGGGAAGGGAACTGGTACCTTTACTTGGTCTGGCCTACATATGACTCCAGACTCACAGCAATGTGGTTGACTCTTAGCTGTCCTCTAGGCAATTAAAAATGGGCAACAAGTGCTGATCTAGCTAGTGATGCCCACATCCTGTGAATGAATAAAAATGTTCAGATGTGCTGAGATAATTAAATACTTCATGGAATCAAATGTTCCTGTGGAAAGGATGAATATTTTTGCTTAGCTCAGCTGGAATACATTTTGAGTTCAGGTTGTAAGTTTGCTTGCTGAATTGAAAGGTTCTTTTTCAGACGTTTCATCACCACACGAGGTAATATGATCAGTGAGCCTCCAGTGAAGCGCTGGTATTATGTCCCGCTTACTGTTTCTGTGTCTTGGTCTCTTAAGTAGGGTGATATCATTTCTGATTCTTTTTCTCAGAGGTTAAATACTTAAATTCAGAAACAATCATCCCAACACCCATAAATGGAGCTGCATCAGGACGTTATTTCAATGAGCCACAATACACTCAGCACCCAGGAACTATGAGCAGCCGAAGAAAAATCCAATACAGTGTATTCAAGAGGAATGGGTACCCCATATAAACACAATCTGCCAATTCCTAAACAACAAACCCAAACAAGCAGATACAACCCGCCCAGAAACTCTAGTCACATTATTACACATCGAAGACATCTCTGAAATGACTACCAGACTACTCTGACCTGTTGGCATCATCATAGCCCATAAACCTACCAACACAGCAGCTGATGAACCGAGAGGACCCTATATAAACAACCAGCAAAATGAATGTTATTTACAAAATACCATACAAGGACTGTAACAAACACTACATCAAACAGACAGGCATAAAACTAGCCACCAGGATAAACGAACACAAACTAGCCACCAAAAGACATGACCCACTATCACTAGTATCCTTACATACAGACGAAGGACGCCACTTAGACTGGGACACCACTTCCATCCTTGGACAGGATAAACAGAGACATGCATGGGAATTCCTGGAGGCCTGGCATTCATACTAGAACTCCATCAATAAACACATCGACTTGGACCTCATTTACCAACCTCTGAGAAAAAGAACTGGAAATGAGATCACCCACTTTAAGAGACTGAGACAGATAAATAGAAAGCAGGACATAACACCAGCGCTTCACTGGAGGCTCACTGATGAGGTTAACTAGCATGGTGATGAAACATCTGAAAACAAACCTTCCAGCTCAATAAGCAAACTTACACCTGAACTTCACCTGAGTTACAAACCTTTGCAAAAATCACATATGTTTTGAGTATCAAAAGGAATTTTTGCAGAATATTACCCATTCTATTTAGAACCTTAGCAATGACCAATGGTCGGTGCTCGTCTCGACTTGGTATGTGAAAGAACTTGTTTCCATTATATTAAAACCTTTTTCTCATTCTATGCTTTAGTATACTGAAATTAACTTTTGCTGATGAATAAATGTTTACATCAAAGGATATAGAGCTTGTACATTTTCAACATAAGTTGTAACAATTTCTGAAACATTTCGTTCAAAATTGCTCATTGTTTCCTGTAAAATCAAACAAAACAATAAAGCATTAGAACTAGCAGTTGAAACAGAAATATTGCAAACTGACTGACATTTTACTTGCAATCAAGAATGTCCTTAGAATTACAGGCTGGCATGAATTCCATTCTTTTGATATCGAAACTCAAATCGTGCATCCTCTCATTCTGTCCCTGGACTTTAAAATAGTGGAACTAATTCACATGCTTCAGCACAATCCTCCTCCTTATGACCATCCAGATTTAATCCCAAATTTGGTTTCATTTTGTCATTATCTGTTGGTCAGCTGATCTTCACTCTGTATGTAAGTTTGCTCGCTGAGCTGGAAGGTTCATTTTCAGACATTTCGTCACCCTACTAGGTAACTTCTTTAGTGGGCTTCCAGGCAAAGCACTGCTGGTAATTCCTGCTTTCTATTTATATGTTTGGGTTTCTTTGGGTTGGTGATGTCATTTCCTGGGTGATGTCATTTCTGGTTCATTTTCTCAGGGAGTGGTAGATGGGGTCTAATTCGATGTGTTTGTTGATAGAGTTACGGTTGGAATGCCATGCTTCTTGGAATTCTCATGCGTGTGTCTGTTTGACTTGTCCGAGGATGGATGTGTTGTCCCAGTCGAAGTGGTGTCCTTCCTTAGCTGTATGTAAGGATACTAGTGAGAATGAGTCATGTCATTTTGTGGCTAGTTGATGTTCAAGTATCCTGGTGGCTAGTTTTCTTCCTGCTTGTCCAATGTAGTGTTTGTTACAATCCTTGCATGGTATTTTGTAAATGATATTAATTTTGCTTGTTGTCTGTATAGGGTCTTTCAAGTTCATTAGCTGCTGTTTTAGTGTGAGTAGTACTACGCAGACCCCTTGGCATCATGGTAGCCCACAAACCCACCAAACATCAACTTGCCACAAAACAACATGACCCACTTTCACTAGGTATCCTTACATACAGACAAGGACGGACACCACTTCCATCCATCCTAGGACAAGCCAAACAAGACACGCATGAGAATTCCAAGAAGCATGGCATTCCAACCCTAACTCCATCAACAAACACATAGAGTTAGACCCCATCCACTACTCCCTGAGATAAAGAACAGGAAATGATATCACCACAGGAAATGACATCACCAGCCCAAAGAAACCCAAACATATATACAGAAAGCAGGAATTATCAGAGGTGCTTCGCCTGGAGGCCCACTGAAGATGTTACCTAGTAGGGTGATGAAACGTCTGGAAATGAACCTTCCAGCTCAGCGAGCAAACCTACATCCAGAACCTTCACCTGAGCAACAAATCTTCTCAAAACTGGCTATGATCTTCACTCTCATCATCAGCCTTGTTTTACTCCTATAGTCAGCCTTTGACCATTTGTGTTTCTCAATTAAACATATTTTTCCACTTAAGGAAAATTACAGGAGGCACATTGACCAAAAAAAAACCCACAAATAAAACATGCTGTGCAGACCACAAGCACAGAGCTGTTGGAAGTTCCTTGTTGATAACTCCTGGTCAAGGGAAAATAGTGGCCAGTTTCTGTTTATTTTTATTGGGTGACAGCCATAACATTTTGAAATTGCAGACATGAGAACCCTGGTTCATTGGTACTTTTCCTATCTTCAAGGACACGGATCATCTCACGTCTGCCTTACTATGAATGACTCAATCAGTACTAAGCTCCTCCATTACCACATCATTGGATGACTGTAATATAATTAGACATTTGTAGGATACACCAAGCAATTTTTTTATTTTGTTCCTAAGGGGAGAGACTATAAAAGGTATTTGCAGTTGAAGATTGCAGATTTTATAGCAGCAATTATTTTAGTTGATTCAGCAAAATGCATTTCATTTCACGAAATATAAACAGAAATTGCTGGAAAAAACTCAGCAGGGCTGACAGCAACTGTGCAGAGAAAGCAGAGTTAACATTTCAGGTCCAGTGGCCCTTCATCAGAACTGGATCAAACTACGTACATTGGTAAAGGAAATTTCATCCTTTCCCTAACTCTTATAACCTGTGGGACATGCAAAGTTAGTTATTGCAGCAGTAAAGTCATAAATTAAATAAAATTTATAAAGAACCTTCTGGGTCACAAATGGTGATGTGCAGGATACCCTGCAAAGCAGCTGGATCCAGATTTTCACCTGCTCCCTCCATCTTTTGAGCTTAAAGTTTTGGCCAGAGCAAGGAGCTACAACTGTCGTTTCAAAATGAGGGCACAAACTAATCTTTGAGCTAACAAGCAAAAAAACAAACAAAAATAGCAACAAACAAAGTGCTTAAAATAGTTGCAAGCCAAGGAATTAGTGCTGTATAGGAGAGACAAGTGTCAACACCCTGCAATTATTTTAGCACCTTCTTTGTGAGCGTAATCTCTTCCCCAAATACTACGTATTTGTTTAACAAGTCTTCCAGGTAGAGAAATTGTACTTTACATACAGACTTATATGCACCATAACAGATTGTGCCAGGTTTCTCCTGGGAAAACCAAAGAGCTAAGTGCTTTATCTCTAAATTTTCAGTTGTAAGATGGATCAACCAAGATCAGAATTCGATATGCGAAGAATTATGAGGGACTGGTTTCCAACAAAGTGTGGTGCAGCTAATTATTGCAGTAATCCAACAATTTTTTTCCACTTCTCAGCATCCTTTGGATAAAGAATCAAATTTGCTTAGGTAGTTAAGACATCAGTAGAGTTACTTCAATTGATCCCAGTGCATCAGTGGAAAAATATCCAGATATCAATTTGTGATGTGATTCTGCCATTCCTGCATGTCTTGGCAAGGAGGATCATAACTGGCTGAGCTAAATGTAAAAATCATTGAGCATTGACAAGCTAAGTGGACAAATGAAGGAAGTTCTTATGATTCAGGTACTAAAAGGAACTACCACTTTAAAGCTGTGGAACTATACCTCAGTGAGCAACAGCACCTATAGGGAAAATTAAAGCTTTTGTTATTTAATCACTACTGTCCTTCACTCTATCACAGACCTTCCCTTGGTCCATTCCTTTACTTTTAAAGTATCTTTACCCTTCTTTCTAAACTTGTTAAATTTCTAATTCTTCTCATTCTGATGAAAAGTAATTCAGCTGAAACCTTATTAACTTAATTTCCCGCTCCATAGCTGCTGTCTCCATGTTTTCTGTATTTTCAATTTTGAATTCCTCTTGTCTGTCATGCACATTCTTTCAAATTTTAAGAAAAGATGTTTTGTTCCAATGAGTAATTCAAGTAACTTGTAGAAGAATTAGATGGGAGTTAAGATTAGATTAGATTAGATTCCCTACCGTATGAAAACAGACCCCTAGGCACAAGAAGTCCACACCGCCCCTCTGATGAGTAACCCACCCCCCCACACCCTATATTTACCCCTGACAAATACAACTAACGCTATGGGCAATTTAGCATAGCGAATTCACCTGACCTGCAAATCTTTTGGATTGTGGGAGGAAACCCACGCAGACATGGGGAGAATGTGCAAACTCCACACAGACTGGGAACCCGAGTCCGTGGAGATGTGAGGCAGCAATGCTAGCCACCGAACCACAGTGCTGACCCAAGAACATTCTTTCAGCCAGAGGATGATGGAAGTCTGGAGCTTACTGCCTGAAAAGATGATAAAGACATCACATTTAAAAAGTAGTTTAAGCTGCATTTGACGTGCCACGACCTACAGAAGTATTTAACAAAAGACCGAATGTGGGACAAGGCTGGATAGCTCTTTTTTTGGCCAATACAAGTACAAAAGATGGAATGAATGGCTTCATTCTAAGCAGTAACGTTTTGTGATTTCTAAGTTCAGTTTCTCACCTCCAGTTGGTCAACCAGTTGCATCTCTAGGCTCATCAGTTTGTTCCACAGCTGATTGACTTCGACTCTGAATTCTTTGATCCGAATTTCCAGAAGTTGAGAATCACTCATATGTTGTATTTCATTAAATTGCTACACAGAGAAAATAACGGTCAGCTTTCTTTGGTGCAGAATATACTGGCTAGGCTTTTACCTAATGCAGATATGATATATTAAATATTTAATCTGTAAAATAAAATGGACTTGCTCACAGTTACAGGATGGAAAGGTATTGCTATACATTAGAGCATGCACACTTACTTCCATTAATTCCAACCACTATTGAGGTTGCAGGACTGTGAAAAATAAAGGACCAGAAACAAAAAGATTGGAAAAGATGAAAAGTGATAGAAAAGTAAATGCTGAAATAAAAACACAGATAATAACGTGGAAAGAAGAGAAACAATGGATAGTAAAAGGAAAGAGAGAGAAAGAAAAATGCATTACAAAGAGAAGGAAAAGCAAAAGACAAACCAAACCATTCTAAGTGCTATTAAAGCTTAGTCTTTGAGCTAAAGATGAGTATCAATTTAAGACACTCATAGAAATTAATTTACAGCAAAGAATTATCATCAACATCCTATTCTTTGTATACTTGATTTTGTATTTATTTTAAATGGTGACATTATAGGAATATTTATTGGCTTCCAGAAGTGGACTGAGAAAGTCCATTACAGCCTGCTTGATATGCAAAACACTGAATACAGAATTTACCCCAGAATTTTGGACATTAGAAAAATGGCCGAAACAAAAAAATAAATTCTTCGTACATTATTAAATTGGACCTGCATCAAAACAATGAACAATTGGACATAACAGATATCCGCATCACTTCTTTAAAAAAAATAGAAATTGAGTTCTGCTCTAAGTATTGTATTGCTTAGGTAACAATTTTATAGTTAAGAATATATATCATAGAACAATTTCACAGGGTATGATACTTTATTAAAAAAGGAAACAAGTTTATTTCACCATCTTTCACCAATTTAAGGGATCTCAAAGCACTTTACAGCAATTACAAGTGACTGCATTTCAAAAGATATTTAATACTGGGAAACTTATTGAAGTTACTGCTTTAAATTGGTAACATCTGATGCCACTTCCTGTATGGAGAACCTTGAAGTTGGTGTTTGTATTAATACAAGACAGGTAATAGGAATAGAACTTTAATAGAACTGTACAACTCAAAGCTGGGGGCTGAGGGGTGATGATGTGAGAACATGTCAAGAACCCAATTATTGGAGCATGTAGCAATCTTTACCATAGTACTTTAACCCAACCATGGAATTAGTATCTATCATTTGTGTTTTCTGACTAATCACATCCTTTAGTGTGAAAATGCTACACATCCATCGATGGAAAGATTTTTAATTAAAGGGATCTTGGCACAGGCCCGAGTAGCCTAATTCTACAATAATGTTTGATGCTTCAGCAATCATAGGAATGGTAGTAACACATGGGAAGGATTTCGTCTGGCATATAATAATCAATGACTTTGATTTGCTGGCACCGCTAATTGAAACATGAACCAATAGTGACATTTTACCCTTAAACCCTTTTGCATGTCTTGCATCGTCCACAAGTCTATTAAGTGAAACACAGGAAATGTAGCAGGGTGAAGCCAGTGAGTCCATGGGTGGAGAATGGGAAAGGCAAGGGATAATCACAAAGAGGGCTGAGAGAAAACTGGATGGCTGTGAAAGATTGAAGAAGCTTCTTCCATCTCTGCTCCCCCATTTCTCTCCCAGAACTGTTCTTCTCCCTGGCTTCCTTTAACCCCCAACCTCCCTAACTCCTCCATTCTTTGCAGGGACCTGATGTTGATCTGTTTTCCATCCCCCCTCCCCCCCCACCTCCGCCGGTTCCTGGTCTCCCCGCTCCCCCCCACATCCCGGCTCCTTCCAAAAGATCAATGATCTTGAAACATTAACTGTTTGTCTATCCACAGATGCTGCTTGTGCTGGAGAGACACAGCAGATTTTTGTTTTTGTTTAACATTGTTATTGGGCTGTTTTATTAGTCCAATTCAGTTTCTGGTAAAAGGAACCCCAGGATGTTGATTCTCGGTGATTCAGTGATGAATGTCATGAGGCAATGATTAGATTCTCTTTTGTTGGACATGGCCAATTTTACCACTTGTGTGGTGTGAATGTTACTGCCACTTGTCAGCCCAAACCTGGATATTTGCTGCATTTGGACGTAAGACTGCATCAGTATGAGTCATCACGGATGCTGCTGGAAATTATGGAATCATCAGCGAACACCTCCACTTCTGACCTTATGATGGAGGGAAGATCATTGATGAAGTAGATAAAGATGGTGGGACCAAAGACACTACCCCGAGGAACTCCTACAGAAATATCCTTAAGTCGAAATCATTGACTATCAATCACCAGAACAATCTACCTTTGTGCCAGGCATGACTCCAATCAGTTTACAGCTTTCCTGAATTTCCTGAATACAAGCCTTTCGACCCTCTATTGCGCTGACCTGTGAAACCAATCTGAAGTCCATCTAACCTACACTATTCCATTTTCATCCATATGTCTATCCAATGAACATTTAAATGCTCTTAAAGTTGGCGAGTCCATTACAGTTGCAGACAAGCCATTCCACGCCCCTACTACTCTGAGTAAAGAAACCACCTCTGACATCTGTCCTATATCTATCACCCCTCAATTTGAAGCTATGTCCCCTTGTGCTAGCCATCTGAGGAAAAAGACTCTCACTGTCCACACTAACCCTCTGATTATCTTATATGTCTCAATTAAGTCACCTCTCAACCTTCTCTCTAACGAAAACAGCCTCAAGACCCTCAGGCTTTCCTCGTAAGACCTTCCCTCCATACCAGGCAACATCCTAGTAAATCTCCTCTGAACCCTTTCCAAAGCTTCTACATCCTTACTGGAATGCGGTGACCATAACTGTATGCAATACTCCAAGTGCAACCACACCAGAGCTTTGTACAGCTGCACCATGACCTGATTGCTCCGAAACTCAATCCCCCTATAATAAAAGCTAACACACCGTCTGCCTTCTTAACGTCCCTATCAACCCGAGTGTCAACTTTCAGGGATCTATGTACATGGACACCGAGATCTCTCTGCTAATCGACACTGCCAAGAACCCTATCATTGGCCGAGTAGTCTGCATTTCTGTTACTCCTTTCAAAGTGAATCACCTCACACTTTTCCACATTAAACTCCATTTGCCACGTCTCAGCCCAGCTCTGCAGCATATCTATGTCCCTCTGTAACCTACAATATCCTTCAGCACTATCCACAATTCTACCAACCTTAGTGTCATCTGCAAATTTACGAACTCATCCTTCTATGCCCTCATCCAGGTCATTTATAAAAATGACAAACAGCAGTGGCCCCAAAAACTATCCTTGTGGTACACCATGAGTAACTGAACTCCAGGATGAACATTTCCCATCAACGACTACCCTCTGCCTTCTTCCAGCTAGCCAATTTCTGATCCAAACCGCTAAATCACCCTCAATCCCATGCCTCTGTGTTTTGTGCAATAACATACCTTGGGGAACCTTATCAAATGCCTTACTGAAATCCACATACACCACATCAACTGTTTTACCCTCATCCACCTGTTTGGTCACCTTCTCAAAGAACTCAATAAGGTTTGTGAGGCATGATCTACCCTTCACGAAACTGTGTTGACTATCCCTAATCAACTTATTTCTTTCCAGATGATTATAAATCCTATCTCCCATAACCTTTTCCAACACATTACCCACAACCGAAGGAAGGCTCGCTGGTCTATAATTACCAGGGTTGTCTCTACTCCCTTTCTTGAACAAGGGAACAACATTTGCTATCCTCCAGCCTCGTGGCACTTATCTTGTAGACAATGACAACATAAAGATCAAAGCCAAAGGCTCTGCAATCTCCTCCCTGGCTTCCCTGAAAATCCTAGGATAAATCCCATCCGGCCCAAGGACGTATTTATTTTCACACCTTCCAGAACTGCTGACATCTCTGCCTTGTGAACCTCAATCCCATCCAGTTTAGTAGCTGGTATCTCAGTATTCTCCTCGACTACAATGTCTTTTTCCAGTGTGAATACTGACGAAAAATATTCATTTAGCACTTCCCCAATCTCCTCTGACTCCAAACACAACTGCCCACTATTATCTTTAATTGGCTCTAATCTTACTCTAATCATTCTTTTATTCCTGATATACCTACAGAAAGCCTGAGGGTTTTCCTTGATCCTATCCACCAACAACTTCTCATGTCCCCTCCTGGCTCTTCTAAGTTCTCTCTTTAGATCTTTCCTGGCTAACTTGTAACTTTCAAGCACCCTAACTGAGCCTTCACGTCTCATCCTAACATAAGCCTTCTTCTTCCTCTTGACAAGAGCTTCAATGTCTTTAGTAAACTAAAGACATTTGTAGTGCTTGTTTGACAAATTCCTCCCTGCCTGACAGGTACATACTTATCAAGGACATGCAGTAGCTGTTCCTTGAAAAAGCTCCACATTTCAATTGTGCCCATCCTCTGCAGTTTCCTTCCCCATCCTATACATCCTAAATCTTGCCTAATCACATCATAATTGCCTTTCCCCCAGCTATAACTCTTGCCCTGGGGCATATACTTATCCCTTTCCATCACTAAAGTCAACATAACCGAATTGTGGTCACTATTGCCAAAATGGTCACCCACCTTCAAATCGAACACTTGGCAAGTTTCATTACCTAGTACCAAATCTAATGTGGATTCTGGATCAGTGGTGCTGGAAGAGCACAGCAATTCAGGCAGCATCCGAGGACAGGCAAAATCGACGTTTCGGGCAAAAGCCCTTCATCAGGAATAAAGGCAGAGAGACTGAAGCATGGAGAGACAAGCTAGAGGAGGGTCGGGGTGGGGATAGAGTAGCATAGAGTACAATAGGTCAGTGGGGAAGGAGATGAAGGTGATAGGTCAGGGAGGAGAGGGTGGAGTGGATAGGTGGAAAAGGAGCTGGGCAGGTCGGACAAGTCCGGACAGGTCAGGGGATCGAGTTACTGGAGGTTAGAAGCTAGGATGAGGTGGGGGAAGGGGAAATGAGGAAACTGTTGAAATCCACATTGATGCCCTGGGGTTGAAGTGTTCCGAGGCGGAAGATGAGGCGTTCTTCCTCCAGGCGTCTGGTGGTGAGGGAGCGGCGGTGGAGGAGGCCCAGCACCTCCGTATCCTCGGCAGAGTGGGAGGGGGAGTTGAAATGTTGAGCCACTGGGCGATTTGGTTGATTGGTGCGGGTGTCTCGGAGATGTTCCCTAAAGCGCTCTGCTAGGAGGCGCCCAGTCTCCCCAATGTAGAGGAGACCGCATCGGGAGCAACGGATACAATAGATGATATTAGTGGATGTGCAGGTAAAACCTTGATGGATGTGGAAAGCTCCTTTGGGGCCTTGGATAGAGGTGAGGGAGGAGGTGTGGGCGCAGGTTTTACAGTTCCTGTGGTGGCAGGGGAAAGTGCCAGGATGGGAGGGTGGGTCGTAGGGGGCGTGGACCTGACCAGGTAGTCACGGAGGGAACGGTCTTTGCGGAAGGCGGAGAGGGGTGGGGAGGGAAATATATCCCTGGTGGTGGGGTCTGTTTGGAGGTGGCGGAAATGTCGGCGGATGATTTGGTTTATGCGAAGGTTGGTAGGGTGGAAGGTGAGCACCAGGGGCGTTCTGTCCTTGTTGCGGTTGGAGGGGTTGGGTCTGAGGGCGGAGGTGGATGAGATGCGTTGGAGGGCATCTTTAACCACGTGGGAAGGGAAATTGCGGTCTCTAAAGAAGGAGGCCATCTGGTGTGTTCTATGGTGGAACTGCTCCTCCTGGGAGCAGATATGGCAGAGGTGGATGAATTGGGAATACGGGATGGCATTTTTGCAAGAGGTAGGGTGGGAAGAGGTGTAATCCAGGTAGCTGTGGGAGTCGGTGGGTTTGTAGAAGATGTCAGTGTCAAGTCGGTCGTCACTGATGGAGATGGAGAGGTCCAGGAAGGGGAGGGAGGTGTCAGAGATGGTCCAGGTAAATTTAAGGTCAGGATGGAATGTGTTCCCGTATTCCCAATTCCTCCGCCTCCGCCGTATCTGCTCCCAGGAGGAGCGGTTCCACCATTGAACACACCAGATGGCTTCCTTCTTTAGAGACTGCAATTTCCCTTCCCACGTGGTTAAAGATGCCCTCCAACGCATCTCATCCATATCCCGCACCTCCGCCCTCAGACCGAACCCCTCCAACCGCAACAAGGACAGAACGCCCCTGGTGCTCACCTTCCACCCAACCAACCTTCGCATAAACCAAACCATCCGCCGACAATTCCACCACCTCCAAACAGACCCCACCACCAGGGATATATTTCCCTCCCCACCCCTCTCCGCCTTCCGCAAAGACCGTTCCCTCCGTGACTACCTGGTCAGGTCCACGCCCCCCTACGACCCACCCTCCCATCCTGGCACTTTCCCCTGCCACCGCAGGAACTGTAAAACCTGCGCCCACACCTCCTCCCTCACCTCTATCCAAGGCCCCAAAGGAGCTTTCCACATCCATCAAAGTTTTACCTGCACATCCAGTAATATCATCTATTGTATCCGTTGCTCCCGATGCGGTCTCCTCTACATTGGGGAGACTGGGCGCCTCCTAGCAGAGCGCTTTAGGGAACATCTCCGAGACACCCGCACCAATCAACCAAATCGCCCAGTGGCTCAACATTTCAACTCCCCCTCCCACTCTGCCGAGGATATGGAGGTGCTGGGCCTCCTCCACCGCCGCTCCCTCACCACCAGACGCCTGGAAGAAGAACGCCTCATCTTCCGCCTCGGAACACTTCAACCCCAGGGCATCAATGTGGATTTCAACATTTCCCCTTCCCCCACCTCATCCTAGCTTCTAACCTCCAGCAACTCGATCCCCTGACCTGTCCGGACTTGTCCGACCTGCCCAGCTCCTTTTCCACCTATCCACTCCACCCTCTCCTCCCTGACCTATCACCTTCATCTCCTTCCCCACTGACCTATTGTACTCTATGCTACTCTATCCCCACCCCCACCCTCCTCTAGCTTATCTCTCCACGCTTCAGTCTCTCTGCCTTTATTCCTGATGAAGGGCTTTTGCCCGAAACGTCGATTTTGCCTGTCCTCGGATGCTGCCTGAATTGCTGTGCTCTTCCAGCACCACCAATCCAGAATCTGGTTTCCAGCATCTGCAGTCATTGTTTTTACCTCCCAAATCTAATGTGGCCCTGCCCTTATTGGCCTGTCTACATATTGTGTCAGGAAACTCTCTTGCACACATTGGCTAATATTGACCCATCTAAAATACTTGAATTATGGATGTAGGTTTGCTCGCTGAGCTGGAGCAAACCTACATCCAGAACCTCAAGCTGAGCTACAAATCTTCTCAAAACTCGCTACTTGAATTATAGTATTCCCAGTCAATATTTGGAAAGTTAAAGTCCCCATAACAATCACCCTGTCACTCTCGCTCCTATCAAGAATCATTTTTGCTATCCTTTCCTCTACATCTCTGGAACTATTTGGAGGCCTATAAAAAACTCCCAACAGGGTGACCTCTCCTTTTCCTGTTTCTAACCTCAGCTCATACGTACTCAGTAGACAAGTCCTCAAACGTCCTTTCTGCCAGCGTAATACTGTCCTTGATTAACAATACCCCACCCCCACCCCCAACCCCAACCCCCTCCCCCACTACCCCCTCCCCCAATAATCTTCTCTGTCCTGGAACCTGCAATGACCATTCCTGTACCTGCTCTACCCATGTCTCCGAAATGGCCATAACATCGAAATCCCAGGTACCAACCCACGTTGCAAGTTCAACCTCTGATCTCAAGTTCAACATCATTCTCACCTCATCTCTGAAATTCAGATCTTTTGTCCATATTTGGATCAAGGTTGTAATGAGGTAAATAGCCGAGTGGCCCTGGTGGAACTGGGCATCAGTAAGCAGGTTTTGCAAGTGCCGCTTGAAAGCACTACTGATGACACCTTCTCTCACTCTATTGATGACTAAGAGTGGAATAACTGGGTTGAATTTGTCCTGCTTTGTGTGTACAGAACATAGAATCATAGGATTTTACAGTACAGAAGGATGCCATTTGACTCATCATGTCTGTACTGGCTCCCAAAACAGCTACCCAGCTAGTCCCATTCTCCAGCCCTATCACAAAACCCCTCTAACCTCAGCACTTTCAATATATACCCAGCTCTCCTTTGAAACCTCCTATGGAATCAACCTCCATCTCTTTCCCAAGCAGCACATTCCAAATTCTAACAGCTCTGAGTAAAGGAGTTTCTACTCATCTCAGTTCTAGCTCTCTTGCTAACAATCTTGAAACTGTAACCCCTAGTTAATGTCACACCAACCCAAGGAAACAGAATGTCCTTCTTTACCCTGTCAAAATTGTTCATAACTTTGAATAACCTAAGGCAGGTGACAATAGACAATAGGTGCAGGAGTAGGCCATTCTGCCCTTTGAGCCTGCACCACCATTCAATATGATCACGGCTGATCATCCTCAATCAGTATCCTGTTCTTGCCTTCTCTCCATAACCCTTGATTCCACAATCCTTGAGAGCTCTATCCAACTCTTTCTTAAATGAATCCAGAGACTGGGCCTCCACTGCCCTCTGGGCCGAGCATTCCACACAGCCACCACTCTCTGGGTGAAGAAGTTTCTCCTCATCTCTGTCCTAAATGGTCTACCAAGTATTTTTAAGCTGTGTCCTCTGGTTCGGCACTTACCCATCAGCGGAAACATGTTTCCTGCCTCCAGAGTGTCCAATCCTTTAATAATCTTATATGTCTCAATCAGATCCCCTCTCAGTCTTCTAAACTCAAGGGTATACAAGCCCAGTCGCTCCAGTCTTTCAGTGTAAGGTAATCCCGCCATTCCAGGAATTGACCTCGTGAACCTATGCTGCACTGCCTCAATAGCCAGAATGTCTTTCCTCAAATTTGGAGACCAGAACTTCTTCACTACCTGCTGTACCCGCATGCTTACCTTCATTGACTGGTGTACAAGAACACTACTGCCCCTTTACCTAAATTGATTCCATTTAGGTAGTAATCTGCCTTCCTGTTCTTGCCACCAAAGTGGATAACCATACATTTATTCACATTAAACTGCATCTGCCATGCATCTGACCACTCACCTAACTGGTCCAGGTCACCCAGTAATCTCCAAACATCCTCACCACATTTCACCCTGCCACCCAGCTTAGTATCATCAGCAAATTTGCTAATGTTATTGCTAATACCATCTTCTACATCATTAACATATATTGTAAAAAGCTGCGGTCCCAGTACTGATCCCTGCGGTACCCCACTGGTCACTGCCTGCCGTTCCGAAATGGAGCTGTTTATCACTACTCTTTGTTTCCTATCAGCCAACCAACTTTCAATCCAAGTTAGTACTTTGCCCCCAATACCATGCGCCCTAATTTTGCTCACTAACCTCCTATGTGGGACTTTATCAAAAGCTTTCTGAAAGTCTAGGTACACGACATCTACTGGATCTTCCTCATCCATCCTCAAAAAATTCCAGAAGATTAGTCAAGCATGATTTCCCCTTCATAAATCCATGCTGACTCTGACCTATCCTGTTACCACTATCTAGATGTGTCGTAATTTCATCCTTTATAATAGACTCCAGCATCTTTCCCACCACTGAGGTCAGACTAACTGGTCTATAATTTCCTGTTTTCTCTCTCCCACCTTTCTTAAAAAACGGTACAACATTAGCCACCCCCAATCCGCAGGAACTGATCCCGAATCTATCGAACTCTGGAAAATAATCGCCAACGCATCCACGATTTCTCAAGCCACCTCCTCCCGTGTCCTGGGATGTAGACCATCAGGCCCCAGGGACTTATCAACCTTCAGACCGAACAGTCTCTTCAACACCAATTCCTGGCAAATATAAATTCCCTTAAGTTCAGGTCCTTCAGCCACTGTTACCTCAGAGAGATTGCTTGTGTCTTCCCCAGTGAACAGAGTTGAAGTACCAATTCAATTCTTCTGCCATTTCTTTGTTCCCCGTAATATATTCCCCTGTTTCTGTCTTCAAGGGCCCAATTTTAGTCTTAACCATTTTTTTGCCTTTCACATACCTTAAAAAACTTTTACTATCCTCTTTTATATTATTGGCCAGTTTACCTTCGTACCTCATTTTTTCTCTGCGTATTTCCTTCTTAGTAATCCTCTGTTGTTCTTTAAAAGCTTCCCAGTCCTCCGTTTTCCCACTTATCTTTACTATGTTATACTTTTTCTCTTTTAACTTTATATGTTTCTTAACTTCCCTTGTCAGCCACGGCCACCCATGCCTCCCCCTAGGATCTTTCTTCCTTTTTGGAATGAACTGATCCTGCAACTTCTGCATTATACACAGAAATATCCACCATTGTTTCTCCACTGTCATCCCTGCTAAGGTATTGCACCATTGAACGTTGGCCAGCTCCTCCCTCATAGCTCCATAGTTCCCTTTATTCAACAGAAATATTGTCACTTCCGATTGTACCCTCTCCCTCTCAAATTGCAGATTGAAGCTTATTGCATTATGGTCACTACTTCCCAATGGCTCCTTCACTTCGAGGTCCCTGATCAATTCTGGTTCGTTGCACAATACCAGATCCAGAATTGCCTTCTCCCTGGTCGGCTCCAGCACCAGCTGTTCTAAGAATCCATCTCTGAGGCACTCCACAAAGTCTCTTTCTTGAGGTCCAATACCATCCTGATTCTCCCAGTCTACCTGCATGTTGAAATCCCGTATAACAACTGTAGTAACATCTTTGCGACAGGTCAATTTCAGCTCCTGATTCAACTTACATCGGACATCCAGACTACTGTTTGGGGGCCTGTAGATAACTCCCAAGAGGGTCTTTTTACCCTTAGTATTTCTCAGCTCTATCCACACTCTCTCTACATCCCCTGATTCTAGGTCCCCCCACGCAAGGGACTGAATATCATCCCTTACCAACATGGCCACCCCACCCCTTCTGCCCGTCAGTCTGTCCTTACGATAGCACGTCTAGCCTTGAATATTCATTTCCCAGGCCCTGTCCACTTGAAGCCACGTCTCAGTTATCCCCACAATATCGTATCTGCCAATTTCCAAAAGAGCCTCAAGCTCATCCATCGTATTTCTAATGTTTCGTGCATTCATGTTTAGTATTTTTAATTTGTTACTGCCCTCACCCTTCCCATCAACTCCTATTTCACTCAACCTTACAGCATGATCCCTTTCTGAGTTTTCTGCCTCATTGATACAGTTGTCTTTCTTGACTTCCCTTGTTCTAACTTTCCCTCCAATTTCCTTCTTAAACATCCAGTTTGTCCCCTCCCCCCCGCTACTTAGTTTAAACGTAGCTGTGTTGCAGTAGCAAACCTGCCTGCCGGAATGCTGGTCCCTAACCTATTAAGGTGCAAACCTCTTGTAGAATTTATGCTTACCACCAAACATACCCCAGTGATCCAAGAATTTAAATCCTTGCTTCCTGCACCAGTTCTCCAGCCACACGTTCAAGTCCATTATCTCCCTGTTTCTGGCCTCACCAGCCCGAGGAACTGGAAGCAAACCAGAGATAACCACCTTGGACATCCTGCTTTTCAGCTTGCTTCCTAGTTCTCCAAAGTCCCACTGTAGTATGTTCCTCCTCTTCTTCCCGACATCATTTGTGCCGACATGTACCACCACCTCCGGCTCTTCACCTTCGTCCTTGAGGATTTCTTGCACTCTGTCTGTGATGTCTTTAACCCTGGCACCAGGAAGGCAACACACCATCCTTCAGTCTCGTCTGCTGCCACAAAAACCTCGGTCAGTTCCTCTCACTATGGAGTCCCCTATTACCACGGCTCTGTGCGATGTCCGACTCTTCTGCTCTGTCTCCACACCAACGTTTGATTGACAGATCTGGCCGCCTCACGGACTGGCAGTGTCATCTGTCTCTACTGTTTCCAAAAGATTCAACTTGTTCCTGACAGGTACTTCCCGCGGGGTCTCTTGCACCTGTCTCCTCTTTGCCTTCCTCATCGTCTGCATTCTTCTGGTACAATTAGTGTAATAACCTCGCTGAAGGTCTTGTCCAGAAAGATCTCGTTCTCTCGGATGAGCCTAAGGCCCTCGGGTTCTTTCTTCAGTGTTGCAATATGCTCTTGTCAGTAGCTGAACGTGCACACACTTTCCACATTTGTACGAGCCAAACACACCAGAGTCGTTGACCTCCCACATCAAGCACGTAGCACACTGAACCAGCTTGGCAGTCATGTCTTCACCCTCTTCAACTGTCATGTCTTCACCCTCTTCACTTCACTCAACCTCCTTGTCAAAGACTCCTGAGCTAAAGCCTCACTCTTCAATCCACAGGAACTTCCTTGGACCCTCTTTTTGGGGCAAGTCTGTGGACTTTTAATTTAGGTTAGAGGAGGCCCTACTTTGTAGGACCTGGGGTCTAGAACACACCCACTCAAATAACAATCACTTACCTTCCCGACCGGCTTTGCACTCTGCCTTCACTTCCGCCCAGCTCCCGCCGCTCTCTGACCTCCTAATCTTCTCTGCTCCAAGAAGAATAAAACCAATTTCTCCAATCTTTCCTTGTATCTAAAATCCCTGATTCCTGGTACCATTCTTGTAAATCTCTTTTGAACTCTCTCCAGAATATTAACATCCTTCCTTAATAAAAGTGCCCAGAGCTTAACATAATATGCAAAATGAGATCTGACCAAAGATCTGTAGAGGTGTAGCATCATGTCTTTGCTTTTACATTCAATTTATTGCCTCTATATCCTTCAAGTTGTATTAACCATTGCTTCAACTTGCCTGAACATCTTCAGAGAATCATGCACATGAACCTCGAGGTCCCTCTGCTCCTGTACTCCCTTCAAAGTTGTACCATTGAGCCTGTATTGAACAAATGCATCTCCTCATATTTCTCTGCATCTGCTAGGTTTCTGCCCATTTGACCAACTTGTGAATGATCCCTCTGAAGTTGCTCGGCATCTTTCTCCCAATTCATTATTCTCCCTAGCTTAGTATCATCTGTAAATGTAGATATTTTACCCTCAACACCCAACTCAAAATCGTTTATATAAAAATCGGACAAAGCAAGAGTCCCAACACCAATCCCACTTTCAATAATTTCCAATCTGAGAAATGCCTATCAATAGTTATACTCTGTTTCTTATCTCTTAGCCAACCTCTAATCCATGCTGCCAAACATTTTTAATTGGCTAACTAACCTGCCATGTGGCATTGTATCGAATGCTGTCTGAAAGTCCATTTATACAACATCCATAGCACTCCCATCACCTATTGCCTATGTCACCTTATCAAAGAAGTCAATTACATTTGTCAGATATGAACTGCCCTTGACAAAGTCATGTTGACTATATAGTATTAACTTATTTTTTCTGTATGTGTATATTTAGCTTATCCTGTCCTATGGCTTCTATCAGTTTTCCCACTATTGTTGATATCAAGCTGACGGACCTGGGCGATCTTCTGCCAATGTCTCTCCGACATTAGTATTAGAAACATACCAATTATTTAAAAAAATACTCAATGTCTGAGCTTCCCCAGCCCCTTGGAATCACAAAGTTTCTCCCCATCTCAGTCCAAAGTGGCCTCCCTTATTTTGAAATTGTTTCCCCAGATGAAACATCTTACTTTGTCTATCCCTTTAGGTATTTTGTAGGTTTCACTAAAATAATCTCTCATTCTTTGAAACTCTGGAGATACAAGCCCAGCTTCCCCAGTCTTCTGACAGTTCTGCCATTCTGGAAACATGCCTGGTGAACCTTTGTTGCATTCCTCTTTGAAAATAATATCTTTCCTAAGTCAAAGCTGCACACAGTTCTCCATGTATGGTCTAACTAAACTTCTTTACAACTGAAGATAGACTTTGCTACTCCTATACTCAAATTCTCTTGCAATAAAAATCTACACATCCTTGTTCTTTATAATTGTCTGCTTTACCTTCATGTTAGACTTGAGTTACTTAGTGATGTGGACACTTATGTCTCTTTGTCCATCTATACTTTCCAATCTCTAATATTTAAGAAATATTCTGCACATTTGTTCCTCCTACCAAAGCAGATAAGCTCACATTTCCTATATTATATTCAACCCACCATGTTCTCACCCACTCACTCTGTCCAAATCTTTGCTTTGCATCACTTACAAAATTGTAAATATTGCATTTGTTCCCAGATCCAAATCATGATACATAGTGAAAATCTGGAAGCACATGGTAATCCTTAAAGTGCCATTCTGGTCACAGCCTGCCAAGATGAGAGTAATAAGTTTCTTCTCACACTTTTTTGCCTGTTGGCTGATACTTCATCCATGCCAATACATTACCTTTGGCTAACATAATTAACCTTCTGTAGAGCATTTTAACAACAGATTTGTCAAAACCAATTTCCATTCAGAAGTGCATGCTGACTGTACCCAACCAAATCAATGTTATCAAAGTATCGATGAATCAAATCTTTTATAACAGATTCTAGCATTCTCCCCATCTCTGATGCAAGATTGACAGGTTTTTAGTTCATCATTTTATCTCTCCCTCCCTTCTTAATTAGTAGGGTGATGAATACTATCTTCCTATCTACAGAAACCAATCCAAAGTCTATAGAATTCCAGAAGATGAACACCAATGCATCCATTATCTCCATACCTTTCCTTTTTAACACTGATGTAGGATATCAAGTCCTCGGTACTGATCAACTTTCAGTTCCACTAAATTCTCTGACAAACTTTCTTTCCAACCTTCGTCAATTTCTCATTCTCCCTCAACCCTTGGACTTATATTTCCATATATGTTTTGCTAGTGTACATCCATATTATGTTCTCCCTTTCCTTATTAGTTTCTTGGTCTTCCTCACTTATCATTAGACAATTCACCAATTCTTAGGTTTATTACTATTTTTAGCAACTTTATACATCTTTTCTTTTTACTTTATATAACCCTCAACTTCTTTCTTAGCCACAGTTCACTGACATTTTGTGCCATGAAGGATTGTGTAGTCACTGTACACTATGTAATAATTATGTAAAGACTGTCCATTGCCTACATACTATCATACCTTTTGATGTATTTTTCCAATCCACCTCTGTCAATTTGCACCTCAAACTTTCAGAAAATCCTTCACTCAAATTTAATACTTTGCTTCAAATTGAATGACCACACAAATACAAAATTCTCTTATTTTATGATCACTCGTCTCTGAAGGTTCTTTTACGACAAGATCATTAATTAATCCTTTTTCATTACATAATACTGGATCTAAAATAACCTGTTCTTCGTTTAACTCTTCAACATACTATTCTAGAAAACCAGCTCAAACACACTCAAAAAACTCATCCTCCATAGCATTCATGCTTATTAGGTTTACCCAGCTGCATGCAAATTAGAGTCACCCATGATTTTTTTAATCATTCATGCAACTTGCTTCTGTAATCTCCATGAACCAAACTACCACTACTATTTGAAAAGCAAAAATATGAAATCCTACCAGGTAGCTGATGAAGGAGCAGTGTCCCAAAAGCTAGTGCTTCCAAATAAACCTGTTGGACTATAACCTGATATTGTGTGATTTTTTAACTTTATCCACCCCAGTCCAACACCAGCTCCTCCACATCATAGCATTGTCCTTAACAGGCTTCATTTGTTAATGTTCAATTCGCCACATGGGTGCTTTCCTAGTGGTGAAAATAAATGAATAACAAAGTATATACACAATAGAGTCTTTGTACTGTGTCACTGTAAAAAGAAACGACAGCACAAGGGCTCTCTTGTGGCACAGTGGTACTGGTAGGCCTGACTTCAAGTCCTGACTGCTCCAGAGATATGTAATAACATAACTGAACAGGTTGATGAGAAAAGTATGTTAATTTAAAAAAAAAAATCAGCAAAAGTGCTTCAATTGTACAGTGGTAGTATCCCTACCTCTGAGCTAGGAAACCTGGGTTCAAGTTCTGCTTCCTCCAGAGATTTGTGATACTATCTCTAAAAAGACTGATTAGAAAATATCGACAACTGTTACAACAACGAACTGTGAAGGATAACATTTATGTAACCCTATCGCTTGATACAAATATCAATGTAAAATAGACGTTGACTGATTAAAAAATCCGACACAAGCACATATGCTTATTGGGCTTCTTTTGTGTGGCTTAATTCTAGGAACCCTCTAGGGGTAGGTGATCTTGATAAAAAGAAAGATTCATTAAGTAATTGGAAATTTTTTCAGGATTGCATGATGGGCCTTTTTTCATTTATTCACGAGATTGCTTCCTTCATGTGTTGTGTGGAGTGATACAATTAAGACTGAAGCTCTAAATCCATTTGTCATCTAAATCAGAAAACTCCCTTATTTCAATTTACTTATGCCGTTCAATATCCTAAAGGCCTGCAAATTGTCTTCCCTCAACCTTAGGTCTTGGGGAGTGTTGCTGAACAAAGTGACCTTGGGAGTGCAGGTTCGTAGTTCCTTGAAAGTGGAGTCACAGGTGGACAGGATAGTGAAGAAGGCATTTGTTAAGCTTGCTTTGATTGGTCAGTGTGTTGAGTATAGGAGTTGGAATGTTGCGTTGCGGCTTTACAGGACATTGTTTAGGCCATTCCTGAAGAAGGGCTCATGCCCGAAACGTTGATTCTCCTGCTCCTTGGATGCTGCCTGACCTGCTGCGCTTTTCCAGCAACACATTTTCAGCTCTGATCTCCAGCATCTGCAGTCCTCACTTTCTCCTAGGTCAATACTGTGTTCAATTCTGGTCTCCCTGCTATAGGAAGGATGTTGTAAAACTTGAAAGGGTTCAGAAAAGATTTACAAGGATTTCGCCAGGGTTAGAGAATTTGAGTTATAGAGAGAGGCTGAATAGACTGAGACTATTTTGCCTGGAGTGTCGGAGGCTGAGGGGTGACCTTATAGAGATTTATAAAATCATGAGGAGCATTTCCCCAGGGTGGGTGAGTCCAAAACTAGAGGACATAGGTTTAGGGTGAGAGGGGAAAGATATAAAAGGGACCTAAGAGGCAACTTTTTCCATGCAGTGGACGGTGCATGTCTGGAATGAACTGCCAGAGAAAGTGATGGAGGCTGGTACAATTATAGCATTTAAAAGGCATCTGGATGGGTATATGAATAGGAAGAGTTTAGAGGAATATGAGACAAATGCTGGCAAATGGGACCAGATTAATTTGGGATATTTGGTTGACATGGACTGATTGAACTGAAGGGTCGGTTTCCATGCTATACAACTCTATGACTCTTAAAAGTTGGTTAAACCAAAGACCATTTTAATATATTGCTTCTATTGCCCTTCAGGCAACAGCTCTATCCAGTTTTAAAATGTACAGCAACTACAAAGTTGGCAGGTTTTGTTTCTCGTATCTTTAACTGATCTCCGCTTAGACTGCAGTCTAGTTACTTCGCTAGCCTCAGTAGTTTAGCAGTTGGGTGCAGTAAATCAATCAGGATTTCTGATTGTTATCCAGGGATCCCTATTGGAATTGGTATAGAGACTAATTTAATGCCCCAAGTGCTGCCCTAGTTGAGTGCTATATATCCAGCATAGGCCGGGGCTGGGTGAAACTTTGAATCTTCCTGGTTAATATAGATCTGCATCATACTGGCTGGTGCCTTTACTTAGTAAAGGAGTTTGCCAATCCAAAACGTTTCAGAAAACTGATTGTATAAATTAAGTACTTGATTAATGGTTGAAAATAAAATTTCACCAAATGGCCTACATAAATAAATGGAAAAACTGGTCTCATTTACATGACAGCCATGATGCCTCACCTCTCTCATTTGTTTTATATCCTGTTCCAGTCATGTGCTTATAGTAGACTTTATCACATCAATTTTGCTTTAAAAACATCAATCATGTTTATCTTCTATTTACAGATAATGACTGACCTCTATAGATTTGGAATTTTCTGCTTTTTCCTTATAATTTGTTCTTACCTCTTTATTCTTCTCTTCAAATTCTTTGATAACCTTTACTCCTTTTTGCTGGTTTTCTTCAATTGCTTCTCGGAGGCATTCCAAAAAATGTTCCAGTTCCTTCTGACGTTTTTCATACCCTTTCAGCCCATGTGTGAAGAGCTTCTGGCAAATGTTGGTGAATTCAGCCTTGTATGTGATATGTTGTCAAGGATGCTGTCACATTTATACTTTGAAGGATGTATGATACATTTTATTATCAAAAATATGACTTCCACAAATAAACTCATTGCTTTTCCTTTTCATTTTTACCCAACCACATTTTACTGTAATCACACAGCATGTATTTGCATTTCCATGGAACAGATTCTGTTGTGCAGGGTCCATTAATTTTATTATCAGGTTAAAGATACACAGGTGAAGGCCATTGATTGATTAGGTGACTTGGGGTATATATAAAGAAAGAATTAAATGGCTTGTGTGGTGCAGTAGTAGTGCCCCTACTTCTAGACCAGGAGCCCGGGTTAAATTTCCACCTGCTACAGAGATGTTGATTAGAAAAACAAATTAAAAGAAGACTTGAGTGCATCTGCCCCAAAACTAAATTTTACATTTCAAAGTTTCTTTCAGGGACTCTTCTTTTTTTCCACTGGAGTGCAGAAGGTTGATGTGGAAATTTAGAAAATCATGAGGGGCATAGATAAGGTGAATGACAAGAGTCTTTCCCTTATGATGGGGGGAGTTCAAAACTAGAGGGCATATTTTTAAGGTAACAGGAGAAAGATTTAAAAAGGACATGGGGGCAACTTTTTTACACAGTGAGTGCTTTATGTGTGTAATGAACTGCCAGAGGGAGTAGTGGATGCAGGTACAGTTACATTTAAAAGACATTTGGATAAGTTCATGAAGAAGAAAGGTTTGGAGGGATATGGGCCAAATGCAGGCATGTGGGACTAGTTTAGTTTGGGAACATGTTCGGTGTGGTCTCGTTGAACCAAAGAGTCTGTTTGACTCTATGACTGTATTTGCTTTGTTGCAGTTCCCCCTCACAGGCCTGTCAACTAGCAAATTTGATTCATTCACTATTGTTTGCTTAAAAGATTATAAGAAAGACTTCCCCATTTCATTACATGAGCAGGCCTCTTCTGAAGTTTTATTTGCAACTCAGGCCCTAGTCTTTGGCACATTGTTGCAGAGAGGAGCAGACAGGTTAGAGGACTTCTAGGTACAGGCAAAGTGGCTATGAACAGACTGTAAAGGAAGTGTTTCAGTCTGAATGCCTTACTTCCCTATATGATTATATCTGTGCCCTAGTATCCACAGAGTGTATCAATTTGGAATTGATATTTAGTTTTAATTCTGAAGTTTTGTTGTAGTTACAGTTTCCCTTTATAGGCCTGTAAAATTCCTTTAAAGTGGTTTCTCCTACTTAATTAATTTGTGTTCATGAATTGAAGAGTATAAAGAATGGCTTGACTGCATCATCTTTCCCCATATCAAATTTTAATTCATTAATTAAGTTTCATTTAAATTTTTGATTTTGTTATAGTTCCCATTTCAGAGGCTCTCTACTAGCTAAGTTGGTTCTTTGGAGTATCAAGAAAGACATTCCTGTATTACTATTTGACAAGATTGCTCTCCAAATTCGTTTACACCAGCCCCATGCTCCTAGATAACCTTTGGACAACCAGTGTAGACGAGGGCAGCTTTCCAGCAGGGTTCCTAGTTTGCCTACTCCTAGGCATGGCCAACATGGCTATTAACAAGTCAAGGCACCGAGCAGCTGCCTGTCCCTTCTGTGATTATGTCAGCATCTGGATGTCCTTCAAGAAGGAGCACATAATATCCTCAAGGCTTTCCATGAACTGTGTGCATAGCAGGGGCTGGAGTGCATTATCAGTCCCAGGAATGTTACTTTATTTGGACAGGTTTGCTTTAAAGTTTTGATTGCCAATCCCACTATGCCCTTTCAGATGCTGTTAATTTGCTCATTTGTTTATTGCTACTTAGAAATGTACAAGGGGATATGTAGTTTTTGTTACCGTGCCTGTTAAAAGGGCTGTTCAATTAGTTCATTTCTTTCTTGAATTATTGTTTGCTCAGAAAGAGTAAAGAAAGCCACAGGAAATCTTGTGACACAGTTGGCAATATGCTAGCTTCTGAACCAGAAACTCTGGGCTCGAGTCTCACTGCATGGACTCTTAGCCAAGGTAGTCTGTCCATGTTACGAACAAACAGGCTGATTAGCAACCTGCAATTCATTTTAACACACCAATGGCCGGCAATAAATGAGAGAGATTCCTGTTTCCCCATGTGACTAAAATAAAGCCCTCTACAATCACTATCCATAACTCCAGACTAAAATATGCATGGACAAATACATGTTGCCACAGCAATGTATACTCTGAACAATGTGTAACACACCACATTCCCAGCTCCTCAAAAAAGCAATAAAGTTCATTCAGCAAGATTTTTAAAAGAATGTACATGTTGGTTTTGGAGGAGGCAGAAATATGTAATGATGCATTTAATATTAAGTAAGAAGATTAGTGGCTAGTTTCCTCCTTCATCATCAGAATGAATAAATGCATTATGCCACAACAAACAATGGGTAACTGAACAAGTGTCAGTTCATCATTTGCTTCAGGTATTATAGCAACATTTTGTTTTTAAGTCCTCATTCTGGGATATATTTGTCACCCGCCTTACACATTTTGAGCAGAATTTAACTCCACTATGACAACTAATTCCCTCCAGCAATGGTCTGGATAGCGTGTGAACCTTATAATCAGATCTAAGGGTGTGGTATAGAGAATTTGCTGCTTTAATTTCAAACTCATCCTGACTATGATTGGGCAAGGAAGGTCAATGTCAGGTTTGTGCCCAGAGGCCAAAAGAAATCCTTACTTTAAGTAAGGACCTCATTCCCACCACTACTGCTGTATCGTTAGTAGCTAGGAAGGATGAGCTATAAACATTGGGAGCCTGCAGGTATACCTTCATGTGATCACTGCAGTCTCAGGGTGGAACAATCCTTATCAGGAATCCAGTGCCCTGGCGGGGTCCAGAGGCAAAGGTCACTCTCGCACCCTTCATTATGAGTCCTTCCGTCCTTTACAAAAGCCTATTTGACTGGCCCCAATGATCTCAGCCTGCTCACCAGTATTCTGGCGTCTGCTTCAGACCTAGCAGTTCCATTGTTCCTGATAAATTAACTGATGTCTTGGAGGTGGGATCGTCAACGGCAGACAGTAAACATTTTGCAGAGCATTTAGTTCTGTTGGGGCTCTAACTTTAAAGGGAATGGTCAAGTCACAATTGTGGCCTTTAAATGTAACCTTTTTTGTGTGAGTCTAGACTGTAAATGTTTGCAGATTTCTCCATCACCAGGGAATTATAACTGAATCTGATCTGGTCTCAATCTGGCATCCACATGTACATACCCACTTCTAACGAAGATCCCAGGATAATGCTTAAGAGCAAAAACCCTGACTGATTCTCAACTCAGGGTGCAGACATAACTCCAGATGAGATCAGCCAGAACAGAATGATTAGCGCAAGTGGTGTTTTCCTATTTTGTAAAGCCTAGCTCTTCCAAAGCTAAATTAATTACTTTATCTGCTCTAAAATTGACGTTTAAAAGAGATATTTGTAAGTTTCTACTGTTCAAAAGGAAGCTAAAAAAAGACAATTTCACAACTCCAGGCATATCAAATAACTTTACTTCTAATGAAATATTTTTGAAGTGTTGTCACTGTTATAATGTGGACAGCAAGTTCTCTCAAACAATGTAAACAACCAGATAATTCACTTTTCCGGCATTGATTGAGGGATTAATATTATCTCAGTTCATTCCTTTCCAATATTAGACAATTTACCAATGGAGACTGCCACAGTGGGCCAGCTAATTAATCAAATCAACAGACAAGTCATATGAATCAGGGCAAGTATAAAACACAGAGAAATGTAGAGGCAAGTGGGCAGGTCAGAGGACTTCCTCATGGGCCTGATTAAAGTAGCTATTTATAGGTTGAGGCAGTGGGCGGTGGAGGGGTATATTAATTCCTGATTACCTGCATCTCTTCTGTGGCAACCTCCAAGCCTGGGTATTCTTGAGAGGAAGGATCCAGTGTCCACTAGTACCCTTAAGGCTCTTTGAAAGAGATGGTAACTGCAGGGAGCTCACACTCCAACACTATTTTGATTAAATTCCCTCCCTTGATTGTCCCACCATTTTGATATTTGTTTTTGTTACGCAGTCTCATGTGTTGTTTGTTAATTAGGTGACTGGGTGATTTAGTGGTGGGTTCTTAAAAGAAAACATAAGAAGGCTCTTCTGGTACAGTGGTCGTGCTTTTGCCTCTAACAGAAGGTCCAAGTTTAAATTCCACCTATGCTAGAGGTGTTTAAAAGCATGTTCAAACAAATTGATTAAAACAATGTAGGCAAAATGCTAGTAGTATGATTCTATTAGCACTCCTGTCAAGAAGGTTCTGTCACATCTTATGGATGTGGATAGGATTGGGCCCAAGGTTAGTTCTTGGCATTGGTTTGGGGCATTGACGTTTGCTACTGACCTACAATTATTCTCATGTGTGATTTTGTAAATCTGAGTTCATTAGTCACGAGTGTAAATATTAAATAAAGATGGAACAAACTTAATTGGAGATTAATATCCTTAAGGCATAAATGACCTTAGTAAAGGGATATATGTCCACAAATTCGGTCACTCCAGGTAACATTAAAAGCTTTGGTGCTTCAGGATCTTCTGAGAACATTGTGTTAAACAGACCAGGTCCATTCAAATATTCTACATAGGCGGCCTTAATTAAAAAAAAGTCATTAAATCAAGAAAATTTTGCCCATCATAAGCATAATAGCCTAATTCTGAGTACAATTTTAAATTCCAAGTAGTCATTATAAAGAGTATTCGATGAGCAGTGAAAATGTCAGCATCAACAAATTGGACATTCTTCACTTGTCGAATTATTCTAGTACATTGAAAATTGCTTACGTCAGCAGAGCAGTAACATAAAATCATTGGGCTTCCAGGCATGGCCTGTGTGCATACTTTGACATCATACTCTGTCTGTGTTCAGATTAACACTAGTTAATGCACTGCAATTAATGAATTATCCATATTATTAATTTGTACAAACTGGAGGTTTTCAAACTGTTTCAATAATTAGATCCATTTATATAACAATTTAGTTTTCTATATTTAATTATTGGTTGCAGTTCCTTATTTTAGTTTCTTTTGACTGTTAAGCAAACAATGTAGGCAAATTATAAAAGGGAATATTAGAAAGGTAAACATGAGAGTATGATGTACTTCACTTTAGTTTTAATAAATGGAGTGGAAATTGAAATGTTTAGAACAAGAGGTAGGTTAGTGAAGGTTAAGTTCAAGGATGACCACAAAAATGCAGATGTTACAACAGATTAAAGAGTCATAGAGATGTACAGCACGGAAATAGACCCTTCAGTCCAACTTGTCCATGCTGACCAGATATCCTAAATTAATTTAGTCCCACTTACCAGCATTTGGCCCATACTCCTCTAAACCCTTCCTATTCACATACCTATCCAGACGCCTTTTAAAATGTTGTAATTGTACTAGCCTCCATCACTTCGTTTGGCAGCTCGTTCCATACAAGCATCACCCTGTGTGAAAATGTTGCCCCTTAAGTCCCTTTTAAATGTTTCCCCTATCACCTTAAACTTATGCCCTCTAGTTTTGGATTCCTCCACCCCGGGGAAAAAACCTTGGCTATTCACCCTGTCCATGCCCCGCATGATTTTATAAACCTCGATGCTCCAGGGCAAATAGTTCCAGCCTAATTAGCCTCTCCCCATAGCACAACCCCTCCAACCTTGGCAAAATCCTTATAAATCTTTTCTAAACCCTTTCAAGTTTCACAACATCCTTTCTATAGCTGGGAGACCAGAATTGCATGCAACGTCCTAACCAATGTCTTGTAAAGCCCCAACATGGTCTCCCAACTCCTATACTCAATGCACTGACCAACAAAGGCAAGCGTACTAAATGCCGCCTTCAATATCCTGTCGACCTATGACTCCAATTACAAGGAACTATGAACTTTCACTCCAAGGTCTCTTTGTTCAGCAACACTCCCCAGGACCTTACCATGAAAGGAATAAGTCCTGCCCTGATTTACCTTTCCAAAATGTAGCACCTCACATTTATCTAAATTAAACTCCATGTGCCACTCTACAGCCCATTGGCCCATCTGATCAAGATCCCGTTGTCCACTATTGTCTTCAAAATTACTAATCATACCTTCTGTGTTCACATCTAAATCATTTATATAAATGGCAAAAGCAATGGACCCAGCACCGATCCTTGTGGCACACCAATGGTCACAGGTCTCCAATCTGAAAAGCAACCCACCACCATTACAAAGAATTTGGGAAAAAAACAAGAATATATTGGTCGATGACAAATTGTGCTGTATACTGTATCATTTACATGGCAATTGGATGGGCTTTCTTCTTTATAGTGATAAGGACCAGGCCAGACCCCCTCAAAACGTTTCAAGAAAGTAGCCCAGACCCTAACTTTGTTAGTTGTTTTAAGCAGGTATGATGCGAATATTCCAGGGGAGAATCAGCTGGTCAAACCACTTAGTTTTAAACAAAACAAAATTTACTTACAAGATTACCAAATAAAACATGAACAAAAGAGAACAGAATACCGAATAACCTAAACTGTCCGAAAATGCCAACAGATCATCCCAACCTAATGATGCTGTTCCAAATACTTGCTACAATCCCCATAAACACCTCTTGGCACAAAAGATAAAATCAAACACTGGTTCTTACAGGATAAAGTTAAAAATCACACAACACCAGGTTATAGTCCAACAGGTTTAATTGGAAGTACTTAACCTGGTGTTGTGTGATTTTTAACTTTGTACACCCCGGTCCAACACCGGCATCTCCAAATCTTAAAGGATAGTAGTCAGAGAGAGAGTACCAGCCTGGACCTGCTTCTTTGGTCCAGCAGCTTTTTTTAGCTACTTCTAAAAACCAAACCAAATCAGAGAAAAGCTGAGCTGGTAGAACTGGCCAATCCCCTTTCATTGTACAAGTGTTTGTCTTTTAAAATCTGAAAGCTTTCTGCCTGAGACAGTATCTGTTAACAATCATCAAATTGGTCTTAAAACCCTTCAGCCCCAGACTTTTCAGAGTCTGTGTCGTTTACAATCTCTCTGAAAAAGAAAATCCAAGGACGGTATAACCTTGTTAAAGAAGCAGCTTTGTCACAATAGTAAGCTGATTCATGTGGGTATCCTCTTGTTCATGGGTATCCAAATCAAAGTGATGAATTTTCTGTTCGTCTGATGTGAAACACATTGTCTCCAAATGGGTGAGCTACCCACTTGCCCATTTATAGGTCAGTAAAAGATGCAGACTCAATGACCATCAAGAATATGAATATAACTGAATCACCAGATGCTGGCAAACTTGCCAATGCTTTTTGAAGCTCACTTACTTTGTCTTTGGTTTACAGGATTTCTGCAACAAAGTGGAAGGATTCCTAGCCAGTGGTGACAGGCTGACCTGGTCAATTAACAGTGCCTTTTTTCCACCAGACTAAGCTAGTTCGTGTACCAGACCTATAAAACTATCTCAGAGGGAGATTGTGGTCCTAAACTTCCATTGCTAGACACATCACCTTGGGGAATCAGTAAATATTCTTCCTACCCCCATCAATTGGGAATGAAGAATCTGCCAATCTGTATGGTTATGGTTACTAACAACAGTTTATATCATACCTAGAAGTAATGGATTATTTTTGCATTCATTCTGCAATCACATGGTGTGCAATAAAGTAATGTCATGTCCAGTAACAAGTGTACAACTTCCCCACTCTCCTCCAGAAAGAGGAAGAGAGTCGATTCCGAGAGTGTTCTCCAACTTATTGTCTCTGTTTATCTCATTCCTCTCTAACATTCAAGACTACAATCGGACCTCCCAAAGAATTTCATCTTACTGGGCATGGATTGTTTCTTTTGTTCATGAGAGATGAGCATCTTTACTTTATCAGCATTTGTTGCCTTTTGAGAAGGCAGTGTGAGTCATCTTTTTGAACCGTTACAGTCCATCTAGTGCATGTAGACCTGTAGTGCTATTATGGAAGGAGTGAAGAAATGTGATATTGTTGCAAGTCAGCTGGTGTGTGACTTGACGAGGGAGGGGACTTGCAGGTAACAGTGTCCTATAAACCATTTGAAAGGTGCTGTGAAAACAGACTTTGCAAGTTACAGTTCATCTTGTAGTTGGTACACACTGCAGCCACTGTGCATTGATTATAGGCAGGGAGCAAATATTGAAGATGGTGCATAGAGTACTGATCAAATAGGTTACTTTGTCCTGGACAGTGTCGCACTCCTTGGGTATTGTTGAAGCTGCATTCATTGAAACAATGAGTACTCCACCACACTCCTAATTACATTACATTACATTATATTACATTACAGTGTGGAAACAGGCCCTTCGGCCCAACAAGTCCACACCGACCCGCCGGAGCGAAACCCACCCATACCCCTACATTTACCCCTTACCTAACACTACGGGCAATTTAGTATGGCCAATTCACCTGACCCTGCACATCTTTGGACTGTGGGAGGAAACCGGAGTACCCGGAGGAAACCCACACAGACACGGGGAGAACGTGCAAACTCCACACAGTCAGTCGCCTGAGGCGGGAATTGAACCCAGGTCTCTGGCGCTGTGAGGCAGCAGTGCTAACCACTGTGCCGCCCATCTTGTAGATGGTGGACAGGCTTTGTGGACTCAGGAACTGAGTTACTTGCATCAGAATTCTTAGCTTCATATCTGCTATTATAACTGTTGTATTTATAAGGTTGAACCAGTTCAATTTCTGGTCAACAGTAATCTTCAGGACACTGATGGATGGAGATTCAGTGACATCAAAGCCATTGTACGTCAAGGGGAAACAGTTATATTTATCTCATTGGAGATGTTCTTGCCTGATACTTTGAAAACCTTTGCTGATTTATCTTTGTTTTCTCAATTTTGAATTCTGATCTGGAAATGAGCTGTCATTGCACACGTTACTTTTCAGCAAATGACACTGAACAGGGCTTAAGGGAGAAAAGTACGCAGTGGATTCGATTTTTCCCTTTCAGGTTGTTTTTATTGCTTCCCTGAATTAGATCAAGATATTAATTTGAAATAAAGTATGTATTACAAGGAACTGAACTTTTGCTAAAAAAGATTATGTGAAGATGTGATTGCTAATGTATGCTTAGTTTATACAAGAGGCATTCTTACCTTATGTAGAGCCAGTTCCTCCTCTTGTAACCTTATCTTCTCGAGCTTTTTAAATGCTATGTCTTCATGGTACATCAAATTTGCAACAGCACTGTGATGCTTTTCTAAAGCAATTTCTTTCTATAACAAATAGAGATTTTTCAATTCATGACTTTTGCAAACCATATTTTCTTTTCTACTTCCTTTGATATCTGAGTTAGCTATCATCAATATTACAGTGCATGTGACTGGTAATTGCACTTTGATCTATGTCAATATATGGTGAATGTAGACGCCTCAAAATTAAAGATTTAAGAAATACTTTTCATGACCTCAGGATGTTGCAAAGCCCTTCATAGCCAATTAATTGTTTTGAAGTGTAATCACTGTTGTAATGCAAGAAATGTGGCATCTAATTTGCATACATGCTCTCGTAAACAGGCCAATAATAATGAGCAGATAATCTGTTTTAGTCATGTTGGTTAAGGGATAAATGTTTGCAAAAACACCAGATGGAACTAATGTGTTCATCTTTCAAATAACGATTTGATATTTTTAGATCCAGCGGAAAGATCTAATACTGTAGGACCTGAATTTAGTAATATATTTAAAAGATAGCACCACCAACATTCCTTCAGCGTTGCACTGGAGTATCAGCTCAGACTTTATATGTAAGTGTCTAGAATGGTGCTTCGACTCTATCAACTGACTCAGAGACAAGAAAGCTACAAATTGAGCAAAGGCTGACAGTTAAAACATTGAGGATGCATTCTCTTCTTGCTGGTGTGTGGATTCAGGTCTGAACTTGGCACCATCCTATTGAGGTGTAGCTGAGGTCTGGAATTCTGCTTGGTAGATCTTAACATGCTTTCCCACAATCTATGACCCTTTCACACAGCATGTTACATCCCTGATAGAATAAATATATATTTTTTAATTCTCTTATTTTTTTCTTCTCTGTCCTACTGTAATTGTGGTGATATATAGAAATAATAGTTTTGTTAAACTCCAGTATACAGTACCATTCACTTACAAAAATGGGGATCCTTTTCCTATTAATTTCTTTCCTTCCTCCAATGCTAATAGAAATGGGCTCCTTGTTGGTGTTACAAATGAATGGTTACCATCCATTGTGAACCTACTCATTAATTATCAATAGGCAACTTGATCACAGTAGACATCACTGGTATTTTCATTTTCATTCTCTCTTGACAATGTTTATTCTGAGACTGTTGGACAGCATTCAGTAGCTGGAATGATGGGTAATTTCATCCCGTTACAAAGACATCAATATAATTGCAGCATTCCATCTATGGTGTTGTTGAGATCTGCTAGTTCATCATAGACAGGGGAACCTGGGTCTTTTCTGTTCTCTAAGCTTTACTCATTAATGGCCTTGACCAACTAATCTCTTTTTCTCTTGTTGAAAAAATAATCACTATCAATCCCACATGATTAAAAATGTATTGGGTGGCCTGGACATTTGTAGACAAAGAAAATATTTATACTATGTACATGTAGCCTGCAACTTGGGCTTGTGTGAGGGTACTTGTGCACTGAGAGGAGCCTAACTTAAGCCTATTAACACATGGTTGAGATTCACATATTAGAACATAGTCCAATATAGCATGGGAACAGGTCCTTCGGCCTACCATGTCTGAGCCAACCATGGTAAAATAATCCCATCTGCCTGCACATGGTCCATATCCCTCTATTCCTTGCCTGGTCATGTCTATGTCTAACTGCCTCTTAAATGTTGCTATTAAATATACTTCTACCACCTCCCCTGGTAGCGTGTTCTGGGCATCTACAACCCCTTACACAAAAAGAACTTGCTTTGCACATCTTCTTGAAACTTTCCCCCTCTCACCCTAAACTTATGCCTGTTAGTGTGTGACATTTCCATCCAGGGTAAAAGAATTCTGACTGTCCATCCTATCTATGCCTCTCATAATTTTATGTACTTCTATCAAGTTAGAGAATTTATGTTTGTTGACATGTGTCAATCAAGGGAGTGCTTTCTATTTGATGATGGCAAATTTCTTCAGTGTTATTAGAGCTTCACTCATCCAAGCAAGTGAGGAACATTTCATCACACTCCTGACTTAAGCCTTGATAATAATGGACAGTCTTTTCGGAGTTAGAAGGAAAGTTACTTGCTGCAGGATTCTTAGTTTCCAAACTACTTTTGTAGTCACAATTTATACGGGTATTCCATCAGTTTCTGGTCAATAGTAACCCCCAAGGTACTGATAATGGGAGCAGAGGTGGGGGGGGTGTTTCAGCAATCATAAGATATTTTAACATCAAAGAATAGTGGTTAAATTTGCTCTTGTTGGGTTGGTGTTTGCCTGGCACATGTGCAATGTCAATGTTACTTGCTGGTTATCAGCCAAAGACCTAGATATTTTCTGGGTTTTACTGTATTTGGATATGGACTGCTTCAGTATCTGAGGAGTTGTGAATGATATCAAACATACCACAATCATCAGCGAATATTCTTACTTCTGACCTTATGATGGAAGGAAGGTCATTGATAGCTGAAGATCGTTCAGCCTGGGACACAATTTCAGAGGTATGGTTAGTAAGTTTGTAGATGACACCAAGATTGGTGGTATCATGGAGACTGAAGAAACTTATCTGGGAATGAAAAACCTAAGAAACACCTGAAGTGATATCCTGAATCAGAGATGATTGAATCCAACAACCACATTATTTTCCTTGTGCTAGGTATGACTCTACCTGTGAATTCTCATGGATTCCAGTTTTGCTAGGGCTCCTGATTCCCACTGACTCTAGTTTTGCTAAGGCTCCTTGATGTCACACTCAGTCAAGTGCTGTTTTGGTGTCAAGGGCAGTCACTCTTACCCCATCTTGCTACTGGAAATCCATTTGATTATGCCCGAAACATTGAGTGATGGAGGACTTTGTTGAATGGGAAAATTCATCACGTTGGGGTAGGGAGAAGAGATCCTGCTAAAACCAAGAACTCGAGATTTTTAAACACAAGACAACGGTTCTGCCAATACTGCAGCATGTATAGACATAGCATAGAGAATTTTCCATTATGTTGAGGAGTTAATAAGGAATAACTGCTCTGAACTTTAATCTGTTAGTTGCCTCCTAAGTAATGTTTAATCAAAACTGATTATAGTTTGTTCGAAACCATTAAATGTTAAAAGGTGAAATCTTGTTGTATGATTCTTTCTAAAAAGTACTGGAATATTCATATCTCTGTTAGAAAGTTATCATAACAACATGTAAAATGGTCACCAGGGTAAGGCACCAAAGAATGGCTTAGTTCTTGTGGTGCAATGGTAATATCGTTACCTCTGAACCTGGAGGCCTGGGTTCAAGTTCCGTGTTGCACCAGATAGAGACATAGAGATGCACAGCACAGAAACAGACCTTGCAGTTCAACTTATCAACTTGACCAGATGTCCTAAACTAATTTAGTCACTTTTGCCAGTACTTGGCTCATATCCCTCTAAACCTTTCCTATGTATATAGCCATCCAGATGCCTTTTAAATGTTTTAATTGTACCAGCCTCCATCACTCCCTCTGGCAGCTCATTCCATACACATACCACCCTCTATGTGTAAAAGTTGCCCCTTTGGTCCCTTTTAAATTTTTCCCCTCTCACCCTAAAACTATGCCTTCTCGTTCTGGACTCTCCCACCCCAGGGAAAAGACCTTGTCTATTTACACTACCCATGCCCTTCATGATTTTATAAACCTCTGTTTGTTGAATGGGAAAATTCATCACGTTGGGGTAGGGAGAAGAGATCCTGCTAAAACCAAGAACTCGAGATTTTTAAACACAAGACAACGGTTCTGCCAATACTGCAGCATGTATAGACATAGCATAGAGAATTTTCCACCCCTCAGCCTCCAACGCTCAAGGGAAAACAACCCCAGCCTATTCAACCTCTCCCTGTGATGTCTCTGAACAGGTTACTGGAAAATATCTACACTTAGAGGAATACTAGGGTACTTCAGAGGCTGTGAACATAACAAACACTACCTTGGAGAGGTCTGGATTCAGTTACTGAACAGACCAGATAAGAATGGTTCCTGTCATTTCTACATACAAAAAAAAGACTGGATGCCATTGCTAAGAGTCCGATATCAGCAAGGATTCAATGCTGTAGGGAAAGGAAATGGTTAGGGGAAAAAAATTGACAGTGTTCAAATGGCCAATGTTTCTTGAAAGCTAAAGATTTACATCATGCTTCCAACACAAAGAAACCTGAGCAATGCAGATTTTTAATAGTTAGGAATAAAAGATTATTTGTTGGCTTGAAATACTTTTTAAATGGTTGAAACAGGGATTCTCAAGACTGAAGAGCTTCAGAAAATATGTTTACATTAGTGGTACAAAAAGATTGGAATTCACTTAAGAAGACATAAACCTGAAGCTTCTCAATATTGTTAGCATTGGACACATTTGGCTATAGTTCATTTTGTTTGAATAGTTATCTACACTTAGAAAATTGAATGCAAAATGTGTGTTATGTCACATGAAACAAGTCCTTCATTATCACCACCTAGCATATCATTACAACATAAAGTCTACCTCCGGTCTATTCTTATTAAACACTTACTGTAGTCTTTTCTATTAATCTGAAATCCAGATACATCAGTGTAGGCAGGTAGGCAGGAATGTACATGCTATACTGCTCATCTTCACACATTGGATTGCCAGCTAGGTTTAGTGTGCGCAGCCTTTTAAATCTTCTGAGATAGATAATCTGCAAGAACAAATTTCTTGTAATTTAGAAAATGGCATAGAAAAATTAAGCATTGAAAAGAATATATCATAAAATCAAAAAAATATTTTGGGTGGCGAAAGGGAATTATAATCCCAACTTAAATTGCTCACATTTTCCAGTTTATCGATGTGATTTTTTCCAATAGAGAAGATTTGCAGGTTTACTAATGAGTCCATATTTTCAATTTTGGAAATTCTGTTACTGTACAGACTGAGGTCTTCCAGCTTAACCAGTTCATCCAAGCCTTCAATTATCTCAATGTTATTAAAGGACAAATCTAGAAGAAAAATAAATTAACAATTTCCCCTCACTGACAACACTCCTTTCCCTTTATGTTTACAGTTCTAAGATACTATTAGCTTTCCAGGACCTTGTCTAGGTATTCATCATTTGTGTGTTTAGACAATTATTGATCTCCATATTGTTAACTGGCAGGAGTGCTTTCAATATTTGATTTTGCTGCCTGCTTGCTTCTGCACAAACAGAGGGCAAAAAACACCTTTTCTAATGCAAAACTATTTCTCAGTGATTTTTTTTCCAGTTTTCCCCTTGTCTTTCAAAAAGTAAGGTCTGGAGTTTGTTCTAATTGACATTGGATGCCCTCCTTACCCAAGTAGTCTTTTTGTATTAATCCAAATAGTGCATACTGGTTGGCTCATTCACTCTGGAGGATACAATTAAATTTTCACTCAACTGACACATACCCACTTCCAGCAGGAACACATCAGCAAGTCCAATTATGGTGATTCTGAATTAGAAAAGCATATTAAGTAATTCAGTGACACAACTTGGTCTGCCATTCAATTAATTAAAGACTGATTTGTCATTTCCACAGCTGTCTTTTTCAATAGTGAAAATATAGCTGAACGATAGCAAAGCTAAGATATTTGATTGTAATGTGTTCTTCAGCACTTACCGAGCCACACGAGGTTGGTCAGAGTGTTCAGTCCCTCAATTTTTTCAATTACGTTATTGTCTAACTGCAGTTTGGTCAGTGTTTTGAACTGCCACAGATTATCAATCTTCAGTATATCTTGAACAGGGAGATCAATCAGAGATTTTAGAACACAAATAATGATAAAATAAATATCTGTACAAATACTTTCTTTGAGGGCAGGACTGCTTTTCAAGATAATTCCAATTTAGAATTTATTCCAGTTGACCACTTGATGCCCATTTCTATGTTATTATTTTTCTTTCAAATATCCGGTTATTCTCAACATAATTCCAGCTTTGTCAGTCCATCAAAAGTTTGCAGCTTTCTGCAGTGTCAAAACTTCTTTGACACTTGCCCTCCTTCACCTAAATGCCTTCAGCTTTGTTAGCCTGACTATCTGAGACACTTTCCCTAAACCTCTCTTTCCACTTCTCTCATTTTCAAAATCTTTTTTTAAAAACCCACTTATTAAATCAAGCTTTTGGCTACCACCTAATTTTCTGACTACAAATCAAATTCTGCTCCTTTTTCCTCAGGCCTCCCATCTCTGAATAACTCTGAGATATATTTTTTACATTAAGTTGACTTCATAAATCTAAATTAAATTAACAGTCAAAATTATAATCACAGGCATTCAGATCAAATGAGTTATTTTTCAAATATGTATATAATATGCAAATGTTCATTCTCTGCAAATTATTTTATCAATAACACAATCTATGAACATCCTGTTTATCTAGGTCATAAAGATATTGATCTAAAGCATACTTCGGTAATCCAGTTGAAGATGTTTTACATCTTTGAATTCAATTCCTTCTAACTGGGCTATTTGCCCAGCTCTTCCTGGCGGTCCCTGTTTCTCCACTGCCTCTTCAAGCATTTCATCATCAATGACACTGGGCTCAATTGTTTTATAAAGTCGGCTCATTTTAAATGGTTGTATTTACTTAAGAGATGAAAAAAGGTATATGTTAGAAGGAATATTCATTTCATGCATTACATTATAAGGAACAGACAACAAATGTCTACTGTTGCTGCAATGATCAATAGTGGTCACAGAGAACATTCATTTTCCTTTGCAAAGAAGCAAAGCAAAAGTGTATGTTTCCCTCATATACTATCACACGTCTTAACGGATGATTAAACAACTCTACTTTCCCTCTCCATTTGCTTGACAATGGAGTCTTGCAAAATAATTGTTATTTCAATTTTTTTTAAATGATGCAGAAACTAACAGTAGTAAATTGCAAGATATTCAAATGCTTCTTGAATTTTTTTATGCGTTACTAAAAATATCCAGTAGGACTTGCCTGCCTTCAATTTCCTAGTGTTTCCTTGTGAGGGAATAGAAAAATGTGTATTTTCTGGCAGTCTTGCTGTTGAACACTTAATATATTTATTGGTTTGGTTGATAACTGCACCACATAATGCATTACTGAAACAACACAAAATTCTGCAAATGCTAGCAATCTTAAATAAAAATAGGAAATGCTGGAAATACTCAGCAAGTCAGGCAGCATTTAAACTGAGATTCCTGACTTCACACATTGTCTGATGTGAAGCTTTGTGCATGGGAAATCGTATCTCACAAACTTGATTGAGTTTTTTGATGATGTGACCGCAGAGATCGGTGCTGGAACCATTGTTCTTCATCATTTATGTACATGATTTGGATGACAATATATGGAGCACGGTTAGTAAAGTTGTGGATGACACTAAAATTGGTGGTATAAATACAGTGATGGAGGTTATTTAAGAGTACAACAGGATCTTGATCAGCTGGACCATGGGTGGAGATTGCATTTATCCAAGTTAAACTCCATCTGCTAATGTGTTACATTTTGGTAAGACAAATCAGGCAGGACTTGTACAGTTAATGGTAGGGCCCTAGAGAATGGTGTTGAACAGAGAGACCAATGGGTTCAGGTACATAGTTTCTTGAAAGTGGCATCACAGGTAGACAGGGTGGTGAAGAAGGTATTTGGCATGCTTGCCTTCATTGATCAGACGATTGAGTATAGGAGTTGGGACAGCATGTTGCAGCAGCTGTACAAGACATTGGTGAAGCTCTGCTAAAGGAAGGATATTATTAAACTGGAATGAGTGCAGAAAAGATTTTCAAAGGTGTTAGCGGGATTAGAGGGGTTCAGTTATATAGAAGAGGCTGGATAGGCTGAGACTTTTTCCCTGGAGCGTAGGAGGTTAAGGGGTCACCTTATAGAAATTTATAAAATCATGAGGGGCATTGATAAGGTGAATAGCAAAGGTATTTTTCCTAGGGCAGGGGAATTCAAAACTAAAGGCCATAGTGGTAAGGTGAGAGGGGAAAGATTTAAAAGGGATCTCAGGGGCTGCTTTCCACACACGGTGTGGTGTGTATATCGAATGAACTGCTAAAGGAAATGGTTGATGCAGGTAAAGTGACAACATTTAAAAGACATTTCAACTGGCATATGAATAGGAAAAGATTTAGAAGGATATGGGCCACATGCAGGCAAATGCGACTAGAATAATTTGGGAAAGCTGGTTGGCATGGACGAATTGGACTGAAGGGTCTGTTTTGATGTTGTATGACTCTATGACTATTTTCTGATGCTATTAACATGGAAGTGAGCTCTACTGAGAGGGTTGAAAAGTAAAAACAACAATGAAATTTTGTGATTTGTGGTATTACTGTATAAGTCAGATTCCAGTGTGAAACCTGCTTTTTGTTCATCATTGTGGTCAATGATCATGTTAACAAGGCTATCAAAGTACTTTTAACAAATGAACAAGGTTTTTTTTTAGATTAGATTAGATTAGATTAGATTACTTACAGTCTGGAAACAGGCCCTTCGGCCCAACAAGTCCACACCGCCCCGCCGAAGCGCAACCCACCCATACACCTACATCTACCCCTTACCTAACACTACGGGCAATTTAGCATGGCCAATTCACCTGACCTGCACATCTTTGGACTGTGGGAGGAAACCGGAGCACCCGGAGGAAACCCACGCAGACACGGGGAGAATGTGCAAACTCCATGCAGTCAGTCGCCTGAGGCGGGAATTGAACCCGGGTCTCTGGCGCTGTGAGGCAACAGTGCTAACCACTGTGCCATCATGCCGCCCACAAAAGGAGCAAAGCAGTAACCACTGCACTACTAACACTTGCTAATATTTGCCTTATTACAAATATCAAAGATAGACATTCAATCCTACTTCCCTCAATGGCAACCTTACAGATATAAAATCTTTAATGAAGATCACACTGTCTCCATATTAATGTTCATTTTTCAGTTGTCATGACTATAGTTCATTCTGAAGTTTTCTGTTTACTTACTTCTAAACCACTCAGGATTTATTTTCTTCTGCCCCATTTATTTTGAGAGTGCTAAACAACACTGCTGATGCTAGAGGCCTTTCTCTTGAATGACTTGCTTGTCTTTGAAATAAACTTTCAGTTTGCCCTACGAAATGAATTTGTTTCTGTCTCTTGTGTCGCAGGGCACTTTGTGCTCAGCAATAGCCCCTTATTTTTCTCTCTTCTACCCTTGTTTCTCATGCACAAATCTATTTACATAGAACATAGCACAGTACAGGCTCTTCGGCCCTTGATGTTGTGCCGACCTTTCTTCCTACTCTAAGATCAAACTAACCTACATACCCTTCATTGTACTATCTTTCACGTGCCTATCCAAGAGTTGCTTAAATGTCCCTAAGGTATCTGACTCTCCTACCACTGCTGGCAGTGCATTCCACGCCATTTCACATAGGACAGTCCATCTTCCGTAGTTACACTGGTACCACTCCCCACCTCTTCCTCCGCTACAGTGATGACTGCCACCTCATGCTCCTACAAGGAGGTTGAGGAGTTCATCAACTTCACCAACACATTCCACCCCAACCTTAAATTCACCTGAACCATCTCTGACAACTCCCTCCCCTTCCTGGATCTCTCCATCTCCATCAATGACGACAGACTGAACACTGACATTTTTTTACAAACCCACCGACTCCCACAGTACCTGGATTACACCTCTTCCCACCCTACCTCCTGCAAAAATGCTATACTGTATTCCCCATTCCTCTGCCTCCGCCGTATCTGCTCCAAGGAGGACCAGTTCCATCTCAGAACACACCAGATGGCCTCCTTCTTTAAAGAACGTAATTTCCCTTCCCACACGGTCAATGATGCCCTCTAACACATCTCATCCACGTCCTGCATCTCCGCCCTCAAACCCCACCCCTCCAACCACAACAAGAACAGAACCCCCTGGGTCCTCACCTTCCACCCTACCAACCTCCGCATAAAGCACATCATCTGCTGACATTTCCGCCACCTCCAGAGATATATTTCCCTCCCCACCCCTTTCCGCTTTCTGCAAAGACCGTTCCCTCCATGACTACCTGGTCAGATCCATGTATCCTAACAACCCACCCTCCCTCCTGGCACCTTCCCCTGCCACCACAGGAATTGCAAAACCTGCGCCCACCTGGACAAGGACAGTATTACAGTTGCAGATTTGCCGCGAGGTGTGAGGGAGGAGCGAAGGACTTCTGGGAAGGTGAGTCGAACTGTTTAAAAACCTTACTTCAGGCATCGGGGCCTCCATTTGCCGAGAGGTGCGAGGGAGGAGCGAAGGAGCGAAGTCAGAAATTTGTGTGGTTGCGTTACCCGAAATACTCCTTGGGTAGTGTCTCACACCCATCCTGTGCACCAGATTGGTAAGGTAACGAGTTTATTTTTTATTGCTTATTTTTCAACAGTCTCTTGGGGAATTTAGAATAGTGGGAATGAAGGTTAGGGCAGTTGAATGTTCCTCCTGCAGAATGTGGGAGGTAAGGGTCACCACTATATCTGCGGGAAGTGCACCCAAACCACGTTAGGGAACTGGAGCTAGAGCTGGGTGAACTTCGGATCATTCGGGAGGCAGAGAGGGTTATTGAGAGGAGTTACAGGGAGGTAGTCACTCCTCAGGTACAAGAAAAAGGCAGACGGGTTACAGTCAAGGGATGGAAAGGGAACTGGCAGGCAGTGCAAGGACCCCCTGTGGCTATTCCCCTCAACAATAAGTATACCGTTTTGGATTCTGTTGGGGGGGGACGAATTACCAGGGGAAAGCAGTGGGGCACAGGGCTCTGGCACAGAGTCTGTCTGTGCTGCTCAGAAGGGAAGGGGGAAGAGGAGCAGAGCAGCACATTGGGGACTCCATAGTTAGGAGGTTCTGTGGGGACGAGAGAGACTCACGGTTGGTGTATTGCCTCCCAGGTGCCAGGGTTCATGATTTCTCTGATTGTGTTTTTGAGATCCTTAAGGGGGTGGGGGAGCAGCCCCAAGTCGTGGTCCACCTAGCCACCGACGTAGATAGGAAGAGAAATGGGGATTTAAGGCAGAAATTCAGGGAGCTAGGATGGAAGCTTAGAGCTAGGATGAACAGAGTTGTTGTCTCTGGTTTGTTGCCTGTGCCACGTGCTAGTGAGGCGAGGAATAGGGAGAGAGAGGAGTTGAACATGTGGCGACAGGGATGGTGCAGGAGGGAGGGTTTTGGATTCTTGGATAATTGGGGCTCTTTCTGGGATAGGTAAGACCTCTACAAACAGGATGGTCTTCATCTGAACCAAAGGGGTACCAATATCCTGGGGAGGAATTTCACTAAGGATATTGGGGTGGGTTTAAACTAATCCAGCAGGGGGATGGGAACCAAAATTGTAGTTTGAGTATAGAAAACGTTGAGAGTAGGGAGGTCCGAAATCAAGTTTCAGGGACACAAGATGGCACCGGCAAGCAAGAAGTTGGATTGAAGTGTGTCTACTTCAATGCCAGGAGCATCCAGAATAAGGTGGGTGAACTTGCAGCATGGGTTGATACCTGGGACTTCGATGTTGTGGCCATTTCGGAGACATGGATAGAGCAGGGAGAGGAATGGTTGTTGCAGGTTCCAGGATTTAGATATTTCAGTAAGAATAGAGAAGATGGTAAAAGAGGGGGAGGTGTGGCATTGTTGGTCAAGGACAGTATTACAGTTGCAGAAAGGATGTTTGGGGCCTCGTCAACTGAGGTAGTATGGGCTGAAGTTAGAAACAGGAAAGGAGAGGTCACCCTGTTGGGAGTTTTCTATAGGCCTCCGAATAATTTCAGAGATGTAGAGGAAAGGATAGCAAAGATGATTCTCGATAGGAGTGAGAGAGACAGGGTAGTTGTCATGGGGTACTTCAACTTTCCAAATATTGACTGGGAACACTATAGTACGAGTACGATAGATGGGTCAGTTTTTGTCCAGCGTGTGCAGGAGGGCTTCCTGTAGACAGGCCAACAAGGGGCGAACAAGGGGCGAAGCCATATTAGATTTGGTACTGGGTAATGAGCCCGACCAGGTGTTAGACTTGGAAGTAGGTGAGCACTTTGATGATAGCAATCACAATTCTGTTATGTTTAGTTTAGTGATAGAAAGGGATAGGTGTATACCACTGGGCAAGAGTTACAGCTGGGGGAAAGGCAATTACGATGCGATTAGGCAAGATTTAGGAAGCATAGGATGGGGAAGGAAACTTCATGGGGATGGGCACATTAGAAATGTGGAGCTTATTCAAGGAAAAGCTCCTGTGTGTCCTAGATAAGTATGTACCTGTCAGGCAGGGAGGAAGCTGTATAGCGCGGGAGGCGTGGTTTACGAAGGAAGTGGAATCTCTGGTCAAGAGGAAGAAGGCAGCTTATTTAGGATGAGATGTGAAGGCTCAGTTGCAAGATAGCAAGGAAAGACCTAAAGAGAGAGCTCAGAAGAGCCAGGAGGAGACATGAGAAGTTGTTGGCGGATAGGATCAGGGTAAACCCCAAGACTTTCTACAGGTATTTAAGGAATAAAAGAATGACGAGAGTAAGATTAGGGCCAATCAACGATAGTAGTGGGAAGTTATGTGTGGAGTCAGAGGAGATAGGGGAAGCATTAAATGAATATTTTTCAACAGTATTCACTCTCGAAAATGACAATGTTGTCGAGGAGAATACTGAGATACAGGCTACTAGATTAAGTGGGATTGAGGTTCACAAGGAAGAGGTGAAAATAGATAAATCCCCTGGGCCTCATGGGATTTATCCTAGAATCCTCTGGGAAGCCAGGGAGGAGATTGCCAAGCCTTTGGCATTGATCTTTAAATCATCATTGTCTACAGGAATAGTGCCAGAAGACTGGAGGATAGCAAATGTGGTTCCCCTGTTCAAGAAGGGGAGTAGACACATCCCTGGGTAATTTTAGACCAATGAGCCTTAAATCAATTGTTGGTAAAGTGTTGGAAAAGGTTATAAGAGATATGATTTATAATCATCTAGAAAAGAATAATTTGATTAGGGATAGTCAGCACGGTTTTGTGAAGGGTAGGTTGTGCTTCACAAACCTTATTGAGTTCTTTGAGAAGGTGACCAAACAGGTAGATGAGAGTAAACCAGTTGATGTGGTGTATATGGATTTCAGCAAGGCGTTCAATAAGGTTCCCCACAGTAGGCTATTGTACAAAATGTGGAGGAATGGGATTGTGGGAGATATAGCAGTTTGGATCAGTAATTGGCTTGCTGAAAGAAGACAGAGGGTGGTGGTTGATGGGAAATGTTCATCCTGGAGTCCAGTTACTAGTGGTGTACCGCAAGGGTCGGTGTTGAGTCCACTGCTGTTCGGCATTTTTATAAACGACCTGGATGAGGGCGTAGAAGGGTGGGTTAGTAAATTTGCAGACGACACTAAGGTCGGTGGAGTTGTGGATAGTGACGAAGGATGTTGTAGGTACGGAGAGACATAGACAAGCTGCAGAGCTGGGCTGAGGGGTGGCAAATTGAGTTTAATGCGGACAAGTGTGAGGTGATTCACTTTGGTCAGAGTAACCGGAATGCAAAGTACTGGGCTAATGGTAAGATTCTTGGTAGTGTAGATGAGCAGAGAGATCTCGGTGTCCATGTTCACAGATCCTTGAAAGTTGCCACCCAGGTTGACAGCGTTGTTAAGAAGGCATACAGTGTTTTAGCTTTTATTAATAGAGGGATCGAGTTCCGGGACCATGAGGTTATGCTGCAGCTGTACAAAACTCTGGTGCGGCCGCGTTAGGAGTATTGTGTACAGTTCTGGTCACCGCATTATAAGAAGGATGTGGAAGCTTTGGAAGGGTTCAGAGGAGATTTACTAGGATGTTGCCTGGTATGGAGGGAAGGTCTTACGAGGAAAGGCTGAGGGACTTGAGGCTGTTTTTGCTGGAGAGAAAAAGGTTGAAAGGTGATTTAATAGAGACATATAAGATAATCAGAGGGTTAGATAAGGTGGACAAGGAGAGCCTTTTTCCAAGTATGGTGACAGCCAGCACGAGGGGGCATAACTTTAAATTGAGGGGTGATAGACATAGGACAAATGTCAGAGGTAGTTTCTTTACTCAGAGTAGTAAGGGTATGGAATGCTTTGCCTGCAATAGTAGTAGATTCACCAACTTTAAGTACATTTAAGTCGTCATTGGACATGCATATGGACATACATGGAATAGTGTAGGTTATATGACCTTCAGATTGGTATGACAGGTCAGCGCAACATCAAGGGCCGAAGGGCCTGTACTGTGCTGTAATGTTCTATGTACTTATGTACCTCCCCCCTCACCTCCATCCAAGGCCCCAAAGGAGCCTTCCACATCCATCAAAGTTTCACCTGCAAATCCATCAATGTCATTTATTGTATCCGTTGCTCCCGATGTGGTCCCTTTTACATTGGGGAGACTGGACGCCTTCTTGCAGAGTGCTTTAGGGAAGATCTCTGGGACACCCGCACCAATCAACCCCACCACTCCGTGGCCCAACATTTCAACTCCCCCTCCCATTCTGCAAAGGACATGCAGGTCCTGGGCCTCTTCCACCGCCACTCCCTCACCACCCGATTCCTGGAGGAAGAACACCTCATCTTCCGCCTCGGAACACTTCAACCCCATGGCATCAATGGGACTTCACCACTTTCCTCATTTCCCCTTGCCCCATCTTACCCCAGTTCCAACCTGCCAGCTCAGCACCATCCTCATGACCTGTCCCACCTGCCAATCTTCCTTCCCATCTATCCCCTCCACCCTCCTCTCTGACCTATCACCTTCATCCCCACCTCCATTTACGTATTGTACTCTTAACTACCTTCACCCCAGCCCCACCTCTCTCCCATTTATCTCTCCACACCAGAGGCTCCCTGACTCATTCCTGAAGAAGGACTTATGCCCGAACCGTCGATTCTCCTGTTCCTTGGATGCTGCCTGACCTGCTGCGCTTAAAATTATGCCCCCTCATGATAGCCATTTCCAACCTGGGAAAAAGATCTCTGACCATTCACTCCATCTTTGCCTCTCATCATCTTGTACACCCTCTATCAAGTCACCTCTCTTCCTTCTTCACTGCAATGAGAAAAGCTCTAGCTGCCTCAATCTTTCTTCATAAGACATGCCCTCTAGTCCAGGCAGCAGCCTGGAAAATCTCCTCTGCACTCTCTCTAAAGCTTCCACATCCTTCCCATAATGAGGTGACCAAGACTGAATATAATATTCCAAGTGTGGTCTTTGGAGCTGCAGCATAACCTCGCAGCTCTTAAATTCAATCCCCCGCTAATGAAAGCCAACACACCATATGCCCTTCTTAACAACCCTACCAACTTGGTTGGCAACTTTGAGGGATCGATGGACGTGGACCCAAGATCACTCTGTCCCTCCACACTGCCAAGAATCCTGCCTTTAACTCTGTATTCTGCATTCAACTTCGAGCTTCCAAAATGAATTACTTCACACTTTTCCAGGTTGAATTCCACCTGCCACTTATCAGCCCAGTCCTGCATCCTGTCAATGTTCCGTGGCAAACTACAACAGTCCTCCACATTATTCACCACTCCACCAACCTTTGTGTTATCAGCAAACTTATAAACCCACCCTTCCACTTCCTCATTCAAGTCAATTATAAAAATCACAAAGAGCAGCGGTCCCATAACCAATCTCTGCAGACCACCACTGGTCACCATCTCCAGGTTGAATATTTTCCATCTACTACCATCCCCTGTCTTCTATGGGCCAGCCAATTCTGCATCACGACAGCCAGATTTCCCTGTATCCCGTGCTTCCTTAATTCTAAATGAGCCTACCATGATGAACCTTATTAAATGCCTTGCTAAAATCCATGCACACCACATTCACTGCTCTACCTTCATCGATGTGTGTGGTCACATCCTCAAAGAATTCAATAACATTGGTGAGACATGACCTGCCCCTCACAAAGCCACGTTATCTCTAATCAACCTATGGTTTCCAACTAATCATAAATCCTGTTTTTCTAAATCTTGCCCATCACAGATGTAAGACATCTGTAGTTCCCAGGATTATCCCTATTCCCTTTCTTAAAAAGGGAATAACATTTGCCACCCTCCAATCATCTGGTACTTCTCCAGTGGACAGTGAGGATTCAAAGATCATTGCCATATGCACAGCAATCTCTTCCCTTGTTTCCTGTAGTAATGGGTATATCCCATCTGGCCCAGGGGATTTATCTGTCCTTATTTTCAGCACATCATCCTTCTTAACATCAACCTGTTCAAGCATATCAGTCTGTTTCACGCTGTCCTTGCAAATGTCAAGGTTCCTCTCAATAATGAATATTAAGCAAAGTATTCATTCAGGACCTCTCCTACCTCCTTTGACTCCAGGCAAAAGTTTACTCAACTAACACTGATCGGCCTTACCCTCGCTCTGGCCATCGTCTTGTTCCTGACGTAAGTGTAGGGTGCCTTATGGTTTTCCTTAATCCTACCTGCTAAAGCTTTTTCATACCCCCTTCTAGCTCTCCGAAGTCCATTCTTCAGTTCCTTCCTTGTAACCCTCTAGAGCCATGTCTGATCCTTGCCTCCTCAACCTTAAGTAAGTTTCCTTCTTCCTCTTGACTAGATGTTCCACATGCCTTGTCACCAATGGTTCTTTCAACCTACCATCCTTTCCTTGCTTCAGTGGGACAAACCTATCAGCAAGTGCTTAAACAATCTCCACATTTTTGTCGTGCATTTCCCTGACAACATCTGCTCTCAATTTAGGTGCTCCAGTTCCTGCTTAATAATATTGTAATTCCCCCTCCCCCAATTAAATACTGTCCAATACAGTCTACTCTCCTATCCCTCTCCATGAGTATAGTAAAGGTCAGGGAGTTGTGATCACTATCACCTAAATGCTCTCCCAACGAGAGATGGGACACCTGGCCTGGTTTGTTGTCAAGCACCAAATCCAATATGGCCTCCCCTCCAGCCAACCTATCTACGTAGTCCAATATGGCCTCCCCTTGAGTCAACATATCTACTGGAAGGTATATTCAATCCTGAAGATAAATTCAATCTATTTTGAATTAAAACCATGTACCACCTACAGAATTTAAAAATGAAATTAAAACCACGTCCATCACTCCTTAACACACACATTATAGACATACAAACCAAATTGATGATACTGATTGCTCAAGGTAATTGAGTTATCGATGAAGTGTAGACATTAATGGCAAAAATAAGTCAGCTCTGTAGATAGCTAACTTATACAAACAAAACGCTGGAGGGATGCTGGTCAGGATAAACGAAAGTGGTCAAAGTCATGGTCTAAAATTGGGGAATTCAATGTTGGTTACTGCAAACTTTAAAGTGTCAAAACAGAAAAATGAGATGTTGTTCTGTCTGCCTGCATTGGGCTTTATCCAACACATGATCTCTGGACTCTGCCACTCTTGCTACATATGAAGTTTGAAGGAATCAATAGAAGGGATGTTTGGAGGTTTGTACGCTCCCTGTGATACCTATCTTCACCTTTGTCATTCCTGACAAGGTCTCACAATGTACTAAATAAAACAGAGTTGTGGAACCTAAATATCAGGAACAAACAAAAACAAAAAGTGCTGGAGGAACTCAGCAGATCTACCAACATCGGTGCAGAAAAAAACAGAAGTTCATGTTTCCAGTCTAGTGACCCTTATCAGACCAGGAGCTCTGGCAAAAGGTATCTGAACATAAAAACATTAGTGCTGTTATCTCTCTACAGATGCTGCCAGAGCTGCTGACTTTCTTCAGCACTTTCTGTTTTTCTCTCAAAGCCTTCCATGTTTTGGTCGCTCACAGGCCAGGGCTCGCAAAGTATTTCTGCTGTGGTGCTTGAAGTCTCCTATGGCAATCATTTTCTTCGTAGACTAATTGTTTCAGGAATCTAGAGTCAAGCATAGAAACTATGTAAAATAAAACAGAGAAGTATGCATACTGACATTTGGAACAAACAAAAACAAAAAGTGCTGTAGAAACTCAGCAGGTCTGGTAGCATTTCTGGAGAGAAAACAGAGTTAATGCTTCATGTTCTATGAACCATCTTCAAACTTAAAAGTAGTTAGCCGGTCCCAGTTATGAAGAAGGGTCACAGGTCCTGAAACTTTAACTCTGTTTTTTCTCCATAAATGTTGCCACACCTGTTGGCTTTCTCCAGCTATTTCTGTTTTTGTTTGTTCTAGGAACTGTCTACATATTACCCTTGGAGAAGAAATTCCACCTCAACTCTCTCTTAAATGGGTGACCCCTTATTTTGCACTTCTGAAGGTGGAGGTTTGAGTGAATGTAGACCAATTAGGCCAAACAGCCTTTTTGAGATGCAGATTCAGTATAATCAAATACATTGGCACTTTGAAGAGTCCACATTCCATTTGAAGTACTTTAGGCTTGTATTAAGTACTGTTGGTTTCGAAATGTATAGTTTCATCAGAGGAAGTGATGGAGGTGAGTACAATTGCATGATTTAAAGGGCATCTGCAAGGGATGTTCCGAGGAAAAGTTTAGAGGGATAAGGGCCAAATGCTAGCAAATGGGAGTAGATCAGAACAGGATTTCTGATCGGTACGGACCAGTTGGACCGAAGGGTCGAGAGTGTAGTGCTGGAAAAGCACAAGAGGTCAGGCACCTTCCGAGTAGGAGAATCGACATTTCGGACATAAGCCCTTTACAGAAGGGTCTGTTTCCATGCTGTATGATTCCATGTCCGATCCGCTGAGTTGCTTTTGAGTGATCATACATCCACCACTGGACTTACAAGTTGAAAATCTACTCAAAGTAGACATATTGACTATTTAAGTCTGTATTGGGTAGAAACACTACTTACCCTGTTAGTAATTTTAACGTTGACCTGTATATAATCAGCCACTTCTGTTTACTCTTTCAATAAGGTGTCGCTGAGCCGAGCTTCTCTCGGTTGCTAGGATAAACATCACGTGACCTAGGCCGCCACCCTCTTCATCAGCAACATCATGAAGAAAGGATTCGTACCGGTTCAACTGCTAATATGTAGTACTACTGATAAAAGAACATTTAAAACAAAATTATTCTCGTTTTAAAATATAATTTTAAGGGTGATGGGACAGGCAAAAGAATCATCCAAAAACGAAAGCGAACTAACTTGATGGAACGTTTGATCGACATGGCGGTTGACCAATAAGTGTATGAGATAAGGCGGTGAAGGCGGGGATGTGCGGGCCTCTGACCAATCAGTAAGAGAGAGGAACGGGCATCTACTCGCGCTATCAAGCTCGGTTGAAGCGAAGTTGACGTCACCCATATCCATTGGATGCTTGTGGAGGAAGCGTCAAGATGGAGTTCTTCATTGGTAACCCATACAGTACTCCTGTCGGGCAATGTATAGGTGAAGATCTCACTTTACAGTCAATCTTAAGATGTGTTCTAGTTGTTTTGTGACTGTTTACTCTGTTTCTTAAGTATCGTAAATATTTGTCTCGTTTTGAAGTTAATCTCTTCAGAATGTCGTGTCATTTTTTTGGCATTGAGTATGCTTCTGGATTTTTTTTCATTTTTAAAAATTGCCACGAGGAAAGCGATTATTTAAGTTTTTATAAAACTGTTATGTGAATCTTTTTCAAGGTGGCGCATGGCTTAAAAGTGGAGGTTTCCGCCCCCCCCCAAATGTTTGTTTACATGTTTGCAATGTCATTGGAAAGCGGTACGGTCCAAGGTGGTTTATGTATCTTTATTTTACACACGGGTGTATAAAGTTCTTTAGCTTATACGTTGGAATTTAAAATAGACAGGCAGGAGGCTGGAATTTAGCAGTCAAATTGCCCTGTCCGCCTTGAGTCCTGCCTGATAAAACTTGCGCCTGATACCAGATTGAACCATTTGTGTTAATGTATTCCTTTCGTTGTTTTGATTTTATTTTTCCAATAGTATCCGCTTTGTGGCAAACAAAATAAGATGTAGTTTTACCAATTGAATGCAGTCGTTTATCTAAGATTTAGAACTGCAATTTATTTGTTCGCAATCTTGTTGCAAAATGTCGAATGATACATGCGTGTAAGACCCTACTCTTCACGCTGATCTGTTTTGGCTGATTGCTCAAAAGTACTAGCAACTTGCTAAGTGAGCTTTAATGAACATGGAGAATGTACCAATGCAGATTCATTGTAGCTATTTTCCCCTCCAAAATCGAATAATCTGTTAAAGCAAACAAAAATAATTTGTCTTTGTGGTTAGTAGATAACTGATCTAAATGAAAACTTAGGTGTTGTGTAAGTTAAAGGAAATATTTTGATCTTGATGGAATTTTTTTAGATGCAGCCTTTATCTAAACTTAAGGATTTGTAAACCTTGCTATTTGTTTGGGGCTTGGTAAGATTCCTAAAAATGAAGTCAACTTTTTCTTTTAGCTTGGCTTTTCTCTTTGATAAACCTATGCTGTGTATCAAACCTAAATGAAATTTAAGCCTGCCAATTTGCTGAAAGATAACTCAGCGAATATCCAAAATAAACCTAAAAGCATGTAATTTCAACCAAAAGTTTTCTTTACTGTGCAGTGGACTTTTGATCTAGTTTAAATATGTTGTAAGAAAATTACACTTTGAATTTATTCCCAAGCTTTATATATTGTGCTTGAAATTAAAAAGCTTTCTTCTGCTTAAAGTGCATTTAGTATTTACCATTAAACTGGCAATCCACTTGATAGACAACAAAATTGTTGCTGTGAGAAATGGAAAATCCCAGTGGTGGAGATTGCAGAAGAATTGATCATTAAAAATTGAACTTGATTTTTCACAGCAGTGCATAAGCTTGCTATGCAATATTTGATCATTGATTCCTCAAGGCAGGGGAAGAAAGACATTTGTTTTGTGTTAAGTTTGATATAGCAACTGGATATCAGAAAGAACTCTGTGATATTTGAGGCTGATACATACAAAAAGCTTACTGGGAAAAAAAAACATTCTGAAACTAATGGAAGTGATGAAGCAAAATTTGATTTAGTATCCAATATAGACTTGCACACACTTCTACTTGACATCTCAATCATGCATGTTGCATGAAGAATTTGATCATTTGTGAAGACAACAAAAAAGTTAACATAGCTTCTTTAGTTGTTCCCAGAAAATGAGTTATTGATTAGCTTTTGTAATATAGGAAATACAGAAACTAATCCATCCATAGTAAGGCTATATGAAACAACGATGTAGTGATTGCCCGATAATATTTTAGTGAAATTGGTTGAGCTGTAAAATTGACTTGGACACTAGGGTTTCTACACCTGCTCTTCAAAAATAATGGCATCAAATAATTGAAAACCACTTCAGAGGACAGAGTCAGATTACTGTATCAACCAAAAATGCAATCAAATACTCTAGGTTTTGTTTTGTCAAGTGGGATTTGAATCTATGACCTTCTGACTCCAGAAGTGAAATTGTTAACATCAAGCTGCTGATGTCCAAGTTTTCAGTCCATTTCTAAGTTAAGTGTAGCTACCTATAAATAACCATTCATTAATTTCATTAGTACTTTAAACTAAATGATGTGAAACTGTTGTGATATAAAGAGGTGGGGTTTTCTGGCTTCTTTATGATCACACTATCCTGATGCCAAATATTGGTATTGTTGGTAATGACTGAAACTACTTTAATTGGATGCAGAGAGCCTAGGATTTTCCCACTTGCTGCTTTTATATCTCTTTTGGTCCTTTGACATCTGAATTGTATATAATTCCCATGGATGACTGTAGTTTTAAAAGTCAGGTTATGATTGGTGCTGTAGCATTATGCAACGCAGTTCATCTGATGAGTTTGTAGTAAGAGATCCGTCATTCTAATTAGTGAAAGTGACAGCTGAAATTCAGTTTTATTTAAAGTTTTGTTGGAAGATGATTTCACATTGGTGTCATCTTCTCTGGTCATCTACCTTTTTAGATTTTATGGATTTTTAAAAAAAAACTTGAAACAGTGTCATGGCTGTTACGCTGCAGGTTTGACAACTTTTCTGTTGCGGGCATGAGAGCTGTTAGCTGCTGCCGGAGTTGACTATGGTTTCGATACTTGAAAAAAAAATCCATCACTTGTGATATTCACTACTACAGAACTTGTTAATTAGTATTCTGCGCTGTGTTTCCAATGTAGTATACCACTAACAAACTTTGAATCACCTACCTTGTAATCCTTTCTGAATTACTTGTTAATCTAGACTGTGTGTCTTTCTCTCTCTTTCTCTCTCTCTCTGACCAGGATGATAACTGGGCAGATCATAAGGCTGTCACAATTGTATAGAGCTTTCTGTTCTCAAGGTTACATGCAATCATCCTGACCACCTAGTTATGCATTGCAATTTGTTGCAAACAGTAATTCATGTGCCAGAAATTCTTTACGTTGGCACTAATTACTCAGTCCGGTAAATCTACCCACTAGTTTTACATGAAAAACAGCAGTGTACTAATTTAGCTACACATGGGCTCAACTATGAGTTTACATGGTTGTGTCTGACATAGAGCAGATGTTGGCTCATTTCTTTTGAATTTTACTTAACAATTTTAGTGTAAGCTAAAATCGTCAAAACTTTGGAAACTTTCATTTTTTTCCAAGAAAGCGCTTTGAATCTTTAAATGCCACTTATTTCAAAGTAACACAGTAATTTGATTTAATATCTTTGTTACGCATTGCCAGAATGTAGGTATGTTCGAGTGGTTGCATGCTGCTCTTGCAATTTTATATTTTATTCCTAGATTGAAATTGGGGCTGCATTGGCAATAACAATAGGCTAATGACTTGCTTCTCTTATGAAGGGCTTTTGCCCGAAACATCAATTTTTTTTTTCCCTGCTTCTTGGATGCTGCCTAACCTGCTGTGCTTTTCCAGCACCACTCTAATCTCTAGCATCTGCAGTACTCACTTCCGCCTAATGTGTTGTTTTGATGAGTTATTTGATAATAGAAATTCCACGGAGTGGCAAGTTTCATTACAGGATTTGCAGTGGTGCAAAACATGGGCACCACAAGCATTCTTTATACAGTTTTTGTTCATTCCCCATCATGGCTCTTGTATCATATCAAAGTTAATGTAAAATTGTGAATGGGAGTACCCTAGTTCATCACTTGCACAGCAGTAAATCATGTAATGAAACTTGCCACTCCGTGGAATTTCTATTATCAAATAACTCATCAAAACAACGCATTAGGCGGAAGTGAGTACTGCAGATGCTAGAGATTAGAGTGGTGCTGGAAAAGCACAGCAGGTTAGGCAGCATCCAAGAAGCAGGGAAAAAAAAATTGATGTTTCGGGCAAAAGCCCTTCATAAGAGAAGCAAGTCATTAGCCTATTGTTATTGCCAATGCAGCCCCAATTTCAATCTAGGAATAAAATATAAAATTGCAAGAGCAGCATGCAACCACTCGAACATACCTACATTCTGGCAATGCGTAACAAAGATATTAAATCAAATTACTGTGTTACTTTGAAATAAGTGGCATTTAAAGATTCAAAGCGCTTTCTTGGAAAAAAATGAAACAAGATCCTTTCACGCTGCATGTAGATCTAATTGTTTAGGTACAACGATTTGACCTGAGGACCCTAACAAAATATGTAGTGGCAAAACACTTCTGATTTTGTGTAATTATGCAATGTGATGCCAGGCTGTATGGACCACAAGATCCTTTGATAATTTAATTGATTTATAGCAGTTGGAGTGTGAAAGATTGTGTTCATCTCCCTGAGATAGAGAGAAGAGCATAAGCAGATTTGCTTCACTTTTGTTGGGTGTCTAGCCAGAACTATTACATTGAGCTCTGGTTTCCTTAGTACAGGTTAGGTGGATTGACTATGCTAAATTGCCCACAATGTCCAGGGATGTGCTGGGTAGAGGGATTAGAGATGGGAGCTGCAGGGTTACAGGGATAGGGTCGGGAGTGTGGGTCTAGGTGGGATGTTCTTTATAGGGTCGGTGAGGACTCGATAGGCTGAATGGCCTGCTACACTGTAGGATTCTGTATTGACTTTGTATGACGAAACAATAATTTAAGTGCATTGTTCCGACTTTAATAAAGGTAGTCATTTGGAAAATGTTTGAGTCTGATGTTGGACTAGCCAAACTATAGTTCACTCTTTCCTCTAATAAAGGAGTGACATTTGCAAACTCCCAATGGGTGAGGACCATGGAACAATCTAGGGACTTTGGAAAGTCAACCAGCTCTTCATTTATTTCTGCAGCTACCATTTTTCAAATGATAAGGTTTAGGCCAGCTGGTCGAAAGTATCTCTCAGATTTTAGCTCCTTGAGCTTCCCCAACAATTTTGTCTGATGTTAGTTATTTTAAGTTACTCACTATTTTAAGTTTTCTGGCACAAAGATAGTCAATGCTTCCAATCCTCAGGCCTACTGGTATTCTTTGCCACACAGTAGCAGATTAAAAGAAGTGGTGTATAATCATGAACTTCCTTCGAAAGTCACAGTCCTTTCTTGCTGAATTTTTGCCTCAAAATGAAATTTATTTTTGTGGAGTATATTAAATTATTTATTAAATATTTTCCACTGGATTAAGATATGGGAATAAATAGACAATGTTTAAGTTTAGAGTTCTTGTTTGGATCATGCCCGTTTCAAACTTTATATGGAATTCAATTGCATTATGACCAATTTTCCCTTGAAGTTTTTTTTACTGTGAGATTACTAATTAAACCTGCGTCTTTGCACAAAACGAAATTTAAGATCACTTTATCCCTAGTTGCTTCCACAATGTATTGCTCAAGGAGCTGTTCAGCAGCATTCCATGAACTTAACTTGAAATAACATTTGTCAGTTTGATTTATGTCTACATGAAAATTGAATTCACCCATGATTAAGACATTGCCTTTGTTTAAAGCTCCAATTATTTCTTGCTTAATTCTCCCTTGAACAGCGTAATTCGGAGATGCCGGTGTTGGACTGGGTGTACAAAGTTAAAAATCACACAACACCAGGTTATAGTCCAACAGGTTTAATTGGAAGCACACTAGCTTTCGGAGCGTCGCTCCGAAAGCTAGTGTGCTTCCAATTAAACCTGTTGGACTATAACCTGGTGTTGTGTGATTTTTAACTTTGAACAGCATAACCATTGTTATAAGACCTAATAAACTATTCCAGTACAGTTATCACACCCTTGTTATTTCTAATTTCGATTAGATTCATTTTCTGAACAAGATCCTTTCACGCTATTGTCATTGTCATCCTTACTTTGATCCTTGTGGCATTCCACTAGATAATCTTTAAATCACTTATTTGCCATCTGTATTTGCCTGAAGAAGGGCTCATGCCCGAAACATCGATTCTCCTGCTCCTTGGATGCTGCCTGACCTGCTGCGCTTTTCCAGCAACACATTTTCAGCATCTATATTAGTGACTTGGAGATGGGACAGTGAATGTTTCCAGATTTGTTTATTATACAAAAATAGGTGGGAGAGTTTGTTTTTTTTTTGATGAGGATACAGGAATCTGCAAGGGAATATAGATGGGTTGAGTGAGTGAGGGGGGGGAAAGAACCTGGCACTTGGTGTTTAATGTTGTAGAGTGTCAGATCATGCACTTTGGGAGGAATCAAAAACAATCTATATTATTATTTAAATGGAGGGACAGTGAGACATCAAAAAAATACAGCATGCAAGGATCTGGTTGATTTTGTGCTTGGAACACAGACAGCATGCAAGTCAGTATGAAAGAAAATTTAAATTTTGCCCATTTATTGATAGGCAGTTGGGAGTCTTAAAACTAGGAAGTCTTGTTATAACTGTATGTAGTGTTGATGAGGCTGTACTTGGAGTATTGTGAATGGTTTTGGTTCCTGGGTTTGAAAGACATATGATCATTGGAGGCAGTTCAAAAGAGCTTCACTAGACTAATTCCTAGGATGATGGGGTTGATTTGTCAAGAATGATGAAACAGTTTAGGCCATTATTCATTGCAGTTTAGAAGAATGAGGGGCAATCTTATGGAAAAATACATGATTTTATGGGAGCTTGACAAGAAAGCTATTTCAACTGGGGACATAATTATAAAGTAAGGGATGCTCATTTAAAACTGACATGCAAAGGAATGTCTGCTAGTGACAGTGAGTGTTGGGAGTCAGTTAGTTTCAAATGATGGCAATAGCATGGGTTCAATCCCCCACATCAGCTGAGGTTACCATGAAAGACTGTCCTATTCAACCTCACCCCTCGTCTGATGTAGTGACCCTCTGGTTAAACACCTACCATCTCTTGCTCATGTCCTCTGTCTTTTGCTTGCTTGCACCCTCTCTTGTTTTTGTTTCCCCTTTCACAATCTGTGTCTGAAAGAGCAGTCCAATGGTCCTCTGGTTTATGGCAACTTCATCTTGCACAAAGATAGTGAATGCTTGTCTGGAGAATTGTGTCCCTAGATCATTGATAGTATTTGGGGAGGAGGTAGATAGACTTTTGAAATAGTGCGTTCTTGATGAGTTTAAACCTGGTGAAGATCAGCCATGATCTTGGAGTCTGGGGGGCACACTTGGAAGGGCTGTACGCCTACTCCTATTTCTTAGGTTCTTGAATCAAGGCTATTCCTCTTTTTTTTTCCTTTTTTTGTCTTTTGGAAAGGTTACCTTGTATATAGGTCTCTAATGGTGATTAAATCTAAATTGTTCATTTGTTTGCCAATATTGGGGATTCAGATCAAGTGCCTTTTTTAAGTAATTATGTGGACATTATTTGCAGATGTACTACTACGACTGTTAAATTTTGTTCTTGCCCGTGTCTCGTTACCCAAGCTACTACATTGTTCTGTTGTTTTGAGTTTTCTCTTGAGATTTCTAAATTACCATTCAGCTGAATGCAGGTAAGAAGGAAAAGCAGGTTGAAATGTAGAAGGCTGGCGTTTCATTGAAATAAGCAATGAAGTCTAATGGAGAGCAGGAAAGGGAATTGAATTTGAGGATACTAACTTGTAGTTGTTGAATGCTGCTGTTCGTTGACTTCCAATTCCTCTTAACTATTTGGGAGCATCTACTAGTGATCTGTTCATGAGTGGGATTGGACCTGAGAGAGCAGATTGGCAGCCTGCCCTTTTACTCAAAGATGGTGTATGAATTGAGGAAGATGGTTATGTAATGTACTTGCAATCGAGTACATTATTTACAGTATCTGGGGAATTGGCTTCAAATTGGACCACAATAGCTGGTGGAAATTTAAATTAGTATAATAAAATCTGGAATAAAAAGCTAGTCTGAGTATTGGCCATTGCAACCATCATTGTTGTGGAAAATTAATGTCTGATTCACTCATGTCCTTTTTTAAGGAAGGAAATCACCATCCTTCCTTGGTCTGGCCTACATGTGACACCAGATCCACTGTAATGTGATTGATCTTTAACTACTGTCTGAAGTGGGCAGGCAAGCCACCTGTTCGAGGGGAATTAGTGGTGTGTGACACATAGCATTCTTACCATTAACACTTACATCCCATGAAAGAATAAGAATGACAAGACCGCAGAAAATAACTTCTGAAACAAGATTATCTCAACAGTGGTCGTTAATTTTCTTTGCATGGGGTTAATCTAATGTGTGTGATCTAAATTTTTCTAAACATTTTATGCCTTTAGAGATGAAGAAAGAAACCAGTTTATTGGATAGCTCCATCTAAGTTAATCACCAAATCTTGAAAAATACTTGAAAACATTCAAACGTTTTGGGTTTGAGTTACAGGAAAGGCTGAATAAGCTTGGGGCTATTTTCCCTGAAGTATTGGAGGCTGAGGGCTGACCTTATAGAGGTTTATAAAGTCAGGAGCGGCATAGGCAAGGTGAATAGCCAAGGTCTTTTCCCCAGGATAGGGGAGTCCAAAACTAGAGGGCAAACGTTTAAGATGAAAGTGGAAAGATTTTAAAAGGGACCTAAGTGGTAACTTTTTCATACAGAAGGTGAAATGTATATGGAACAAGCTGCCAGAGGAAGTGCTACATGCAGATACAGATACAAGATTTGAAAGGCATTTGGACAGGTGCATGGATAAGACGGGCACAGAGGGATATGGGCAAATGGGACAAGTTCAGTTTAGGAAACAATGTCAGCATAGATGAGTTGGACTGAAAGGTCTGTTTCTGTGCTATATGATTCTTTCAGAATGCTTCCAGAAAATTAACCTGCAGAGCAGGGTTCTTTGATCTCTTTTACACTGACGAAAAGCATCAGATTTAAAGAATGTTTGTTTGTATGAGCCTAATTTATTCTTTAACTTGCATACAGTGATGTTGTCCTTGTCCCATACTTAACATACTACTTTTATTATATGCAGCGGTTTGCAGCCTCTACCTGCTATAGGAAATTCTGTTACAACTCTTTGCAACCATGTGTTTTTAAACAAGAATTTGAGAGGGTAGACTTGAAATCTAGAGTCCAAGTGTTGTTTTACAAATCACATTCATTCTTTGTATACTTGATCACATATTGTATTGCCAAATATTGCAGAATGTTTTGTTAGACCACTGAGAAGGTACTAAATGGCAACTGAAACAAAGCTACTTCATACATTTAACAGCAGAACTGAAGTCTTGATGCAGAATTGAGATATCAAGAATTTGGTTTGTAGTTGTGATTATGTCATGCAATCATAGATTTGTGAGTTCAAGTTCTACTCTTGGACTTTAACACGCCATTTAGCCAAGCATTTCAGTGAATGTGTATTATTGTTAGACATGCCATCTTTTGGATAAACATTAAACTGAAGACCACATTACAATAGGTCCCATGATTGGCTAGCACATCCTGTCATTCTATGTTTATCTACAACAGCACCAAAATAGTGCAACTACAAGAGCAAGTAGTATGTAAATTTATATTGTTGCATATTTATCTGCAGAATGGACTACAATTCAAAAATAATTCATTGATAGTTTTGTTTTAAAAAGTACGAAGTTCCTTTTTTTTCCAGTTAACTGATATCCTCATCTTTTGGAACAGAAATGGAAGAATTGACCATTGCCAAAGGTAGAAGACAGAGTGGTGATGGAGGGTTGTTTTTCAGACTGGAAGCCTGCAACCAGTGGAGTGTCACAAGAACCGGTTATTTATATAAATGATTTGGATGTGAGCATCAGAGGTATAGGTAGTAAATTTGGAGATGACACCAAAATTGGAGGTGTAGTAGACACCAAAGAAGATTACCTTTGATTACAACGGCATCTTGATCAGATGGGCCAATGGGCTGAGAAGTGGCAGATGGAATTTAATTCAGATAAATGTGAATTATTGCATTTTGGGAAAGCAAATCTTAGCAGGACTTATACACTTAATGGTAAGGTCCTAGGGAGTGTTGCTGAACAAAGAGACTATGGAGTGCAGGTTCATAGCTCCTTGAAAGTGAAGTCACAGGTTGGTAGGATAGTGAAGAAGGCGTTTGGTATGCTTTCCTTTATTGGTCAGAGTATTGAGTACAGGAGTTAGGAAGTCATGTTGCAGCTGTACGGGACTTTGGTCAGGCCACCTCTGGAATATTGCATGCAATTTTGGTCTCCTTCCTATTGGAAGGGTGTTGTGAAACTTGAAAAGGTTCAGAAAAGATTTACAAGGATGTTGCCAGCATTGGAGACTTTGAGCTACAGGGAGAGGCTGATTTTCCCTGGAGCGTCAGAGGCTGAGAGGTGACCATATAGAAGCTTATAAAATCATGAGAGGAATAGATAGGGTAAATAGACAAGGTCTTTTCCCTGGGGTGGAGGAATCCAGAACTAGAGGGCATAGGTTTAGAGTGAGGGGGGGGGGGAAGGACATAAAAGAGACCTGAGGGGCAACTTTTTCACGCAGAGGGTAGTACGTGTATGGAATGAGCTGCTAGAGGAAGTGGTGGAGGCTGGTACAATTGCAACATTTAAGAGGCATCTGGATGGGTATATGAATAGGAAGGATTTGGAAGGATATGGGCCAGGTGCTGGTGGGTGGGACTAGATTGAGTTGGGATATCTGATCGGCATGGACTACTTGGACCAAAGGGTTTAGTTCCATGCTGTATGTCTCTATGCCTTTATGATCAGGTAAAGATAAAGTCCCAGAGGACCATAAGACTACTCTATCTTCAGAGAGGGACAACTGGTGATGGTTTAACTTGAGTGTTACCACATCTCAGGCAAGGGGGTGCCAGTACAGAAATTAAACATCTATTGGCATGATTTTGCATTGCAAACCAGCCATGCATCCAACTGGGCGAACTGAACTCTATGGTCAGATAACCCTTGATGAAAAATAAATATCCGTGAACAGAACTATGGTTTAGGTGTCCTGCTGTAACCTCTGGGTGAAAATGTTCTTTCTCAATTCAGTCCTAAATCCGCTTCCCCCTAATTTTAAAGCTAAGACCTCTTGTCTTAGTTTCACCTGCCAGTTTCATCCTCTCGACTTCTATCCTATCCCCTGCCTAATTTTATATCTTTCTATAAGATTCCTCCCTCAGTCTTCTAAATTACAATGAATATAATCCCCGTCTACTCAGTCTCTTCTCATAAACCAAACCCCTCAACTCTGGAATCAACCTAGTGAGCCTCCTCTGTACGTCTTCTAGTGTCAGTACATCCTTTCTCAAGAAGAATAAAACTACATGCAGTACTCTAGGTGTGGCTTCACCAGCATCCTACACGGCTGCAACATCATGTCCCTAGTTTTAAACTCAATCTCTTCAAAAATGAAGGACAAAATTCCATTTTCCTCCTTAATTACCTGTGGCACCAGCAGAGCAACCTTCTGTGATTCGTGCACAAGGACACCCAGGTCCCTCTGCAGAGCAACACGCAGCATTTTTTTTTAACCATCCTATGACTCTGTAATAGTCCTTTTTACTGTTATTATATCAAAATGGATGATTTCACATTTATTAACGTTGTACTCCCATCTGTCCGATCTTTGCCCACTCACCTTAAACTATCTATGTCTCTTTGCAAAATTACACAGTCCTCTGCAGACTTTGCTCTACCACTCACCTTCGTGTCTTCTGCAAACTTTGGCACCCTACACGTGATGCCCAACTCCAAATCATCAATGGAAATTGTCAATATTTGCCAACACTGATCCCTGAGGTACATTACTAGTCACTACCAACCAGAAAAGCACTCATGTATCCACACTTTGCTTACTGTTAGTTAACCAATCCTCTATCTGTGCCAATACATTGCCCATAACACCATGCATCTTTGTCTTCTGCAGCAGTCTTTTCTGCAGCATCTTCTCGAATGCCTTTTGGAAATCTAGATATACCACATTTACTGGGTCCCCATTGTCCACTATGCTCATAATGCTATCCTTGGTGACATCATCCAAAAGCAAAGCTTTCATTTTCCAATATCAACTGGTACATAACCCTATGACACAACTCTTGAAAGAGGTGGTCACTCCTCAGACACAGGATAGGGACATGGAAATGTGTTGCTGGAGAAGCGCAGCAGGTCAGGCAGCATCCAGGGAACAGGAGAATCGACGTTTCGGGCATTAGCCCTTCTTCAGGAATCCTGAAGAAGGGCTAATGCCCGAAACGTCGATTCTCCTGTTCCCTGGATGCTGCCTGACCTGCTGCGCTTCTCCAGCAACACATTTCCATCTCTGATCTCCAGCATCTGCAGACCTCATTTTCTCTTCACAGGATAGGGACAGCTGGGTTACAGTCAGGGGGAGCAAAGGGAACCAACAGAGAGAGCAGGGATCCCCTTGGCCACTTCCCTCAGCAATAAGTATACCCTTTTGGATACTGCTGGTGGGGAAGGCCTACTGGGGGGAAGCCATAGTTGTCAGGTCTCTGGCACTGTGGCTCAGAGAAGGGGGCAAATAGAAAAGCGCTATTGGCAGGGGACTCAATAGTTAGACGGATTGGCAGGAGATTTTGTAGTCAGGAACAGGACTCCCGGAAGGTATGTTGCCTCCCTGGTGCCAGGATCCAGGATGTTGCCGATCGGGTTTACAGGATTCTGAAGGGGGAGGGGGAGCAACCAGAAATCGTGGTACATATTGGCACCAAAGATATAGCCAGGAAAGGGATTGAGGATCTGAAAAGTAACTACAGAGAGCTAGGTTGGAAGCTGAAGAGCAGGATGAGTAGAGTAGCAATCTCGGGTTTGCTACTAGTGCCACGAGATGGTGGGGAACTGTCAGTGCATGCAGCTTAACACATGGCTGCGAGGCTGATGCAGGAGGGAGGGCTTCAGATACCTAGACCATTGGGATGCCTTCAGGGGAAGGTGGGACCTGTACATGAAGGACGGGTTGCACCTGAACTGGAGGGGCACAAATGTTCTGTGTGGGAAATTTGCTTGTGTGGTTTGGGAGGGTTTAAACTAGTTTGGCAAGGGGGTAGGAATCAGCTACATATCTGGGAGGGGGGCAGTTTTAGATGGGGCAGTGACAGGATGTAATGAATCTATCTGGAAGGTTTCTCACATGATGAAACCAAGGGATCGGTAGAAGTGTTTCTGCTTTAACGCAAGGAGTGCCGGAAATAAGAGTGATGAACTTAGAGCATGGATCAATACTTGGGGCAATGATGTTGTGGCTATAATGGAGATGTGGGTTTCACAGGGGCGGGAAAGGTTGCTAGATGTTCCAGGGCTTAGACTAATTAAAAAGAACAGGGTGGAAAAAGAGGAGGGGGTGTAGCATTGCTAATCAGAGAGTGCATCACAACTACAGAAACAAAGGTTGTTGAGGAAGGTTCGTCTACTGAGTCAGTATGGGTAGAAGTTGGGAACAGCAAGGGTGCAGCCACGTCATTGGGAGTTTTCTACAGATCACCTAATAGCGATAGAGAGATTGAAGAACTCCTAGGCCGGCAGATTTTGGAAAAATGCAGATGTAGCAGGGTTGTTGTTTTGGGTGATTTCAACTTTCCCGATGTCGACTGGAACCTCCTTTAGTGTAGATGGTTTGGATGGAGCCATTTTTGTCAGGTGTGTTCAGGAGGGTTTCCTTACTCAGTATGTAGACAGGCCAATGGATTTGGTGCTCGGTAATGAGCCAGGACAGGTGTCAGATCTCGCAGTGGGAGAACACTTTAATGACAGTGACCACAACTGCCTCATGTTTACCATAGCCTTGGAAAGGGTAAGGAGTAGTTACCAAGGGAAGATATTTAATTGGGGAAAAGGAAATTATGACCCGATCAGACAGGAGTTGGGAAGTACAGACTGGGAGCAATTGTTCCACAGAAAGCACACAGCAAACATGTGGAGACTGTTTAAGGAGCAGTTGTTGCAAATGATGCACAAATTTGTTCCTCTGAGTCAGGTAAGAGGGGGTAAGATTAAGGAGCCTTGGATGATAAGAACAGAGGAGCTTCTCGTCAAAAGGAAGAAGGCAGCTTATGTCAAGTGAAAGAAGCAAGGATTTAGCACCGCTTTAGAGGATTACAGGCTTGCTGGAAAGGAGCTCCGATATGGTCTGAGGAGAGCCAGGAGGAGGCATGAAAACGACTTGGCAGGAAGGATTAGGGAGAACCCAAAGGCATTTTTCTCAACATGAGGAATAAGAGGATGATCAGGGAGAAGGTAGGGCCGATCGGGGATAGTGTAGGGCACATGTGCGTGGAGCCTGAGCAGATAGGGGAAGCCCTAAGTGAGTTATTTTTTGTTTGCTTCGGTTTTCACTAAGGAAAGGGACCTTGTTGTGAATGAGAACTTTGAGGAGCTGGGTTACAAGTTTGAACAGATCAAGATTGATGAAGGTTATGTGCTGGGAATTTGGCAAACCATTGAGCTTGATAAATCCCCAGGGCCAGAACAGATTTATCCTAGGTGGCTCCGAAAGCGAGAAGGAGGTTGCTCAGCTGCTGGCGAACGTCTTGCTTCCTCACACTGCACGGGAGCCGTACTGGAGGATTGGAAGGAGGCGAATGTTCTTCTTTTCAAGAAGGGTAATAGGGAAATCCCTGGCAATTACAGAGCAGTCAGTCATATGTCTGTGGTCAACAAGGTTTTGGAAAGAATTCTGAGGGATAAGATTTATGACTATTTGGAAAAGCGTAGCGTGATTAAAGGTAGTCAGCATGGCTTTGTGAGGGACAGGTCATGCCTCACTAATCTTATTGAGTTCTTTGAGGAGGTGACAAGACAGGTCGAGCAGTGGATGTGGTGTATATAGACTTCAGCAAGGCATTTGGTAAGGTTCCCCGTGGTAGGCTCATTCATAAAGTCAGGAGGTATGGGATACAGGGAGATTTGGCAATCTCGATTCAGAATTATTTGGCTGACAGAAAGCAGAGAGTGGTTGTAGGTGGAAAGTATTTTTGCCTGGAAGTCAGTGTTGAGTGGTGTCTTGCAGGGCTGTGTTCTTGAGCCTCTGCTCTTAGTAGTTTTTATAAATGACTTCGATGAGGAGGTTGAGGGTGGGTTAGTAAATTTGCAGATGACGCAAAGGTTGGTGGTGCCGTTGATAGTATCGAGAGCTATTGCATGCTGCAGCGTGACATAGACAGGATGCAGAGCTGGGCTGAGAAATGGCAGATGGAGTTCAACCTGAATACATGTGAAGTGATGCATTTTGGAAGGTCGAACTCAAATGCTAAATATAGGATTAAAGACAGGTTTCTTGGTGTTATGGAGGAACAGAGGGATCTGGGTGTTCAAGTACATAGATCCCTCAAAGTTGCCACCCAAGTGGATCGGGTTGTTAAGAAAGCATATGATGTTTTGGCTTTCGTTAACAGGGGGATCGAGTTTAAGAGCTGCGAGGTATTGCTACAGCTCTACAAGTCTCTGGTGAGACCACACTTGGAATATAGTGTCCAGTTCTGATTGCCCTACTATAAGAAAGGTACAGAAGCTTTGAAAAGGGTGCAAAGAAGGTTTACCAGGATGCTGCCTGAATTGGAGGGCTTCTCTTATGAAGAGAGCTTTAGTAAATTCAGACTTCTCTCTCAGGAGAGAAGGAGGAAGAGAGGTGACCTGATTGAAGTATACGAGGTAATGAGAGGCACGGATAGAGTCAATAGCCAGAGACTTTTCCCCAGGGCCGGATTGACTGGCACGAGGGGTCATAGTTTTAAGATATTAGAAGAAAGGTATAGGGGGACGTCTGAGGTAGTTTCTTTACGCAGAGTGTTGTGAATGCATGGAATGTGTTGCTGGTGGTGGTGGAAGTAGAGTCATTAGGGACATTTAAATGACTACTGGACATGCACAAGGACAGCAGTGAATTGAGGTGTGCGTAGGTTAGATTATTTTACTTTACATTGGGATTAATCTTTGGCACAATATTGTGGGCCGAAGGGCCTGTTCTGTGCTCAACTCTTCTATGTTCTTGAAACCCATATTTTTGCTAAATTAGCTAATTTGACTTGCAGTACTGTGCAGAAGTTTCATCCAGTGAAATATTGGGAAGACTAACTCTGTCTCGCACGTATAACTCATGTCTTTTGGAAATAAACCTTTAGTTGTAGGAGTATGACTTTTTTAGGTTGGTAAAATGGTACCACTATTTAAGAAAGGTAATAAGCTAAAGCCAGGAAACTATAGACCAGTTAGCTTGACATCAGTGGTAGGCAAGTTGTTGGATGGAATCCTGACAGGATTTGTGTATTTAGAAAGGCAAAGCCTGATTAAAGATAGTCAACATGGCCTTATGTGTGGGAAATCATCTCTCACTAACTTGATTGAGTTTTTTGAAGTAACAAGGATTGAAGGCAGAGGACATGACCTATATGGATTTCAGTAAGGTGCTTGACAAGGTACCACATGGTAGACCAGTTAGCAAAGTTAGATCACATAGAGTACAGGGAGAACTAGACATTTGGATACAGAACTGGCTCGAAGGTAGAAGACAGAGGGTAGTGGTGGAGGGTTCCTTTTCAAACTGGAGGCCTGTGACTAGTGATATGCCATAAGGATTGGTGCTGGGTCCACTACTTTTCGTCATTTATATAAATGATTTGGATGTTAACATAGGAGGTATAGTTAGTAAATTTGCAGATGACACAAAATTGGAGATGTAGTGGACAGTGAAGAAGGTTGCCTCAGTACAGCGGGATCCTGATCAGATGGGCCAATGGGTGGAGGAGTGGCAAATGGAGTTTAATTTAGATAAATGTGAAATGCTGCATTTTGGAAAGGCAAATCAGGGCAGAATTTGTACATTTAATGGTAAGGGAGTGTTGCTGAACAAAGAGACCTTGGAGTGCAGGTTCATAGTTCCTTGAAAGTGGACTCTCAGCTCAACAGGGTAGTGAAGAAGACGTTTGATATGTTTGCCTTTATTGGTGAGTGCATTGAGTATAGGAGTTGCGAGGTCATGTTGTGGCTGTGCTGGACATTGGTTAAGCCACTATTGGAATGTTGCATGCAGTTCTGACCTCCCTGCTTTCGGAAGGATGTTGTGAAACTTGAAAGAGTTCAGAAAGATTTACAATGGTCTTGCCAGGATTGGAGGATTTGGGCTACAGGGGGAGGATGAATAGTCTGGGGCTGTTTTCCCTGAAGCATCAGAGGCTGAGGGATGACCTCGCAGAGGTTTATAAAATCATGAGGGGCATGAATAGGGAAGGTCTTCTCCCCAGGGTAGAGGAGTGCAGAACTAGAGGGTTATGGTGAGAGGGGAAAGATTTAAAAGGGTTCTAAGGGGCAACATTTTCACGCAGAGGATAGTGAGTGTATGGAATGAGCTGCCAGAGGAAATGGTGGAGGCTGGTACAATTACAACATTTAAAAGGCATCTGGATGGGTATATGAATAGGAAGGGTTTAGAGGGATATGGGACTAGATTTACTTAGGATATCTACTTAGGATGTTGGCACAGTGACTCAGTGGTTAGCACTGCTGCCTCACAACACCAGAGACTGGGTTCTTTTCCCACCTTGGGTGACTGTCAGTGTGGAGTTTTCACATTCTCCCCATGTTTGTGGGGGTTTCCTCCAGGTGCTTTGGTTTCCTCCCACATCCAAAGATGTGCAGGTTAGGTGAATTGGCCGTGCTGAATTACCCATAGTGTTCAGGGATGTGGAGGATAGGTGCATTAGTCAGGGGTAAATGTAGGGGAATAAATTTGGGTAGGTTAGTCTTTGGCATGTCGGTGTGATCTTGTTGGGCCAAATGGCCTGTTGCCATACTGTAGATAATCTAATCAATTCTAATCTGGTTGGTGTGAACGAGTTAGACCGAAGGGTCTTTTCATTGCTGTATATCTCTATGGCTCTATGACACTAAATTGAAGATTTTAAATGTAAGATAAATGGGAACACCTGGTTGAGGAACTAATAAACAGCTCTAAGGTAATTATTGTTTAATCAATAGGAGGGTGAAAGCCATGAAGATAACAGGTACCTTTCATTTAGCTGGATATCTGTAGACAGTAAACATGTTAAAAATTGCATTAGCTTAATAAATTTAAAATGTTCAGAAGGACCTCTGGGCTAAATGGCCTGTTTTTAGAAGCTAAAAGTTAATTTATATAAGAATCACCTAAATATTCCAATTAACCTCTACCACAGGAATAAGTGATTCAGAGTGGAGCCATGATTGGAATTCTGGGAAGTTATCTGTGGGGTTTTCTAGTAGAGTCATGCAGTCGTAGATGTACAGCACAGAAACAGACCCGTCCATCCTGACCTTCATAGAGTCCCATTTGCCAACACTTGGCCCATATCCCTCCAAACCCTTCCTATTCATATATCTTTCCAGATGTCTTTTAATCATTGAAATTATTCCAGCCTCCACCACTCCCTCTGGCAGCTTATCTCATTCACGCACCACCCTCTGTGTGAAAGAGTTGCCTCTTAGGTCCCTTTTTAAATTGTTCCCTTCTCACCTTAGACCTATGCCCTCTAGTTCTGGGCTCCCCCACGCTAGGGAAAATACCTTGTCTATTTATCCTATCCATGCCCTTCATGATTTTATAAACCTCTATGCAGTCACCTCTCAGCCTCTCCCTGTAGCTCAAATCCTCCAACCCTGGCACTATCCTTGTAAATCTTTTCTGAACCCTTTCAAGTTTCACAACATCTATCTAATGATAGGAGGGAGACAAGAATTGCATGCAGTATTCCAAAAGTGGCCTAACCAATGTCCTGTACAGCCACAAAATGACCTCCCAACCCCTATACTCAATACTCTAACCAATAAAGGAAAGTATACTAAACACTAGCTTCACTATCCTATCAACCTGAGGCTCCACTTTCAAGGAGCTATGAACTTGCACTCCAAAATCTCTTTGTTCAGCAACACTCCCCAGGACCTTAACATTAAGTATTTAAGTCCTGTCCTGATTTGCCTTTCCAGAAAGCAGCATTTCACATTTTATCTACGTTAAACTCCATTTGTCACTCCTCAGCCCATTGGCCAATCTGATCAATATCCTTTATACTCAGAGGTAACCTTTTTTGCTGTCCACTACACTTCCAATTTTGGTGTCATCTGCAAACTTACTAACTATACCTCCTATGTTCACATAAATTATTTGGATATCAATGACAAAGTAGTGAGCGCAGCACCAATCTTTGTGGCACAATACTGATCACAGGCTTCCAGTCTGAAAAGCAACCATCCACCACTTCTACCTTTTGAGCCAGTTTTATATTCAAATGGTTAGTTCTCTCTGTATTCCATGAGATCTAACTTTGCTACCCTGTCTACCATGAAGAACCTCGTCGAACACCTTACTGAAGTCCATATAGATCATGTCCACTACTCTACCGTCATCAATCCTCAATTAGTTCTTCAAAAAACTCAATCAAGTTGGTGAGAGCTTTCCCATGCACAAAGCCATGTTGACTATTCCTAATCAGCCCTTGCCTTTCGAAATATGTGTAAATCCTGTCCATCAGGATTTCCTCCAACAACTTGCCCACATCTGATGTCAGGCTCATCTGTCTATAGTTCCTTGGCTTTTCCTTCGCACCTTTCTTAAACAGTGGCACCACATTAGCTACCCTCCAGTCTTCCAGCACCTCCTCACCTATGACTATTGATGATACAAATATCTCAGCAAGGGGCTCAGCAATCACTTTCCTAGCTTCCCACAGAGTTCTAGGGTACACCTGATCAAGTCCTTGGGATTTATCCACCTTTATGTTTTAAGACATCCAGTACCACTACCTCTGTAATATGGATATTCTTCAAGATGTCAGATTCCGTTGCCCCACATTCCATATCTTCCACGTCCTTCTCTACAGTAAACACTGATGCAAAATACTTGTTTAGTATCTCCCCCATCTCCTATGGTTCCACACATGGGGTGCCTTGCTTATCTTTGAAGGGCCCTATTTGCTCCCTAGTTACCCTTTTGTCCTTTAATGTTTTTATGTGATCCATTTGGATTCTCCTTAACCCTATTTGCCAAAGCTATCTTATGTCCCCTTTCTGCCCTCCGGATCTTCCCTCTTAAGAATACTCCTACTGTCTTTGTGCTCTTCTAAGGATTTACTCGATCTCTGCTGTCTCTACCTGACATATACTTTCTTTTTCTTAACCAAAGCTCAATTTCTCTAGTCATCCACCAACTACACCAACCAGCCTTGCTCTTTACCCTAACAGAAATATACTGTCTCTGGACTTTCGTTGTCTCATTTTTTGAAGGCCTCCCATTTTCCAGCCATCCCTTTTACCTGTGAACATCTGCCCCCAATCAATTTTTGAAAGTTCTTGCCTAATACTGTCAAAATTGGCTTTCTTCTTATTTAGAACTTTAACTTTTAGATGGTCTATGCTTTTCCATCACTATTTTAAAACTAATAGAATTATGGTCGCTGGCCCCAAAGTGCTCCCCCACTGACCCCTCAGTCACCTGCCCTGCCTTATTTCCCAAGAGTAGGTCAAGTTTTGCACCTTCTCTACCAGGTACATCCACATACTGAATCAGACAATTGTCTTGTACACACTTAACAACTCCTCTCCATCTAAACCCTTAGCATTATGGTAGTCCCAGTCTTTGTTTGGAAAGTTAAAATCCCCTACCATCACCGCCCTATTATTTTTACAGATAACTTAGATCTCCTTACAAGTTTGTTTCTCAATTTCTCTCTTACTATTTGGGGGCTCTGTAATCCCACTAATGTGATCATTCCTTTCTTATTTCTCAGTTCCACCCAAATAACCTTCCCTGGATGCATTCCCAGAAATATCCTCACTTAATGCAGCCGTAATGCTATCCCTTATCAACAGCAACAAACCCCCTCCTGTCTTGCCCCCCCTCCCTTTCTATCTTCCTGTAGCACTTGTATCCTGAAACATAAGCTGCCAGTCCTGTCCACCCCTGAGCCACGTCTCTAATTGCTATGATATCCCAGTCCCATGTTCCTAACCATGCCCTGAGTTCATCTGCCTTCCCTTTCAGCCTCTTGCATTGAAATAAATGCAGTTTAATTTATCACTCGTTCTTTGCTTTGTTTGTGCCTGCCCTGACTCTTTGACTCGCTCCTTTTTCCAACTGTACCAGTCTTACCAGTCAAACCCCCCCCCCCACACCCCCACCTTCTTAGTTTAAATCCTCCTGAGCAGCTTTTATAAATCTCCCTGCCAGTATGTTAGTCCCCTTCCAATTCAAGTGCAATCCATTCTCCTTGTCCAGCTCACTTCTACCCCAGAAGAGACTCCAATGATCCAAAAATGTGAATCCTTCTCCCCTGCACCAACTCCTCATCTGCTTTTTCCTTCTATTCCTGCCCTGACTACCTCGTAGCACCAGGAGTAATCCAAATATTACTGTGCTTGAGGACCTCCTTTTTAAATTCCTGCCTGGTTTTCTATATTCTCCCTTCAGAATCTCATCCTTTCTCCTTCCTATGGTTTTAGTTCCAATGTGTACAATGACCTCCTGCTCGTCCCTGTCCCCTTTTTGAGAACATACTGCACCCTCTCTGAGATATCCTTGATCCAACACACCAGCATTAGTTTTTGTTGCTGGCCGCAGAAACTTCTCTTTGTGCCTCTGACTAGAGAGTCCCTTATTACACTCGATCGCTTGTAGCCTGACGTACCCCTCATTACATTAGAGCCATTCTTGGTGCCAGAAACTTAGCTGTTCGTGCTACACTCCCCTGAGTGTCCATCACCCCTAAATTTTCCAAAGCAACATACTTGTTTGAGATAGGGATAGCCACAGGCGACTCCTGCACTACCTGCCTCTCTCTCCTACCTTTTCCTGGAGTTAACCCATCTACCTGACTTTATATGCAGCTTTCTTCTCTTACTATAACTACCATCCATCACATCCCCTCGCTCCTGTAAATTTCTTATTGCTTCTAACTTCCGATCCATGCAAGATTTGCAACCAAAGACACTTTGTGCAGACAATCATCAGTAACGTAGAAACTGTCCCTAAATTCCCACATCTGACATGAAGAGCACATCACTCTACTAAAGTTCCTCCATTAGACTGGATGTATATCTCTGGCCAGAATCTCAGAAAATAACCACTAGTTGTTAGTTGTTGCATTTTTCTTCTGACAAAAGGCCAAATGAGGTGATGGTCATCTCTTCTTGAATGGCTAGCCCTTAAATCCTTTGGAACTTTCCCTCAGTGAACCTATGGAGATGTTGGGAGTATGAGTGCCAGAACTTGGGACTCCCTGCTGTAGAACAGCAAAGGCAAGAAGGGCTTATGCCCGAAACGTTGATTCTTCTGCTTGGATGCTGCCTGACCTACTGTGCTTTCCAGCGCCACGCTTTTTGACTCTGACCTCCAGTATCTGCTGTCCTCCCTTTCTCCAAGAAGATAGCAAAATATGAACCAAAGAAAGTAATTTCATCTTTTGTCACCAGACCTGTTCAGTCACAGATTCTCCTAATCTATGTAGTCTCCTTGACACGTGCAATTGTAATGACTTACTGCTTTGAATTAGACATAAATAGCATTTTTGGTTGAGTTTTCAATTTGAATCATTCATATCACTTTTGCCTTATAACCAGAGTTTAACACACAAATTGTCCTTTCAAATATTGCAATTTTGTCAGTCTATTAGATTTCACTTATTGGGCTGATAAATTGATCTTTGACAGAAGCTTCAGACAATTGTGAGACATGGTGGCTCAATGGTTAGCACTGCTGCATCACAGTGCCAGGAACCTGGATTCGAGTCCAGGCTTGGGTGTCTGTCTGTCTATGTCAGGCTTGTTCTCCCCGTGTTTGTGTAGGTTTCTGACAGGTGGTTCGGTTTCGTCCCACAGTTCCAAAATGTTCAGGTTAAGTGGATTGCCCATTCGAAATTGTCCTGTGGTGTCTCGAGGTATGCAAGCTCGGTGGATTAGCTGTGGTCATAGTGAGCTTTGAGAAGATTTGTGGTGAAGTCACTTCCGGTTCCTTTTCTCAGGGGGTGGTCGATGGGGTCTAACTCGGTGTTTGTTGATAGAGTTCCGGTTGGAATACCATGCTTCTAGGAGTTCTTGTGCGTGTCTTTGTTTGGCTTGTCGTAGGATGGATGTGTGCATTCCAACCGGAACTCTATCAACTCCATCGAGTTAGACCCCATCTATCACCCCCTGAGAAGAGGAACCGGAAGTGACTTCACCATAGGAAATAACATCACCAACCCAAACATATAAATGGAAAGCAGGAATTTCCAGCAGTGCTTCGCCTGAGGCCCAATGAAGATGTTACCCAGTAGGGTGATGAAACGCCTGAAAATGAACCTTCAAATTCAGCAAGCAAACCTACATCCATAGCCATGGTAAATTTGGGGCTTTGGGGATAGGGTGAGGTACTGAGTCTGCGAGGAATGCTTTTTGGAGGATCGATGCAGGACTCGATTGTCTGAATAGCCTCTGTCCTTACTGTAGGGATTCTATAATTAACCTTTCTAACAATATTTGTATTCACAGACTTATTCTCTTTTTTTTTTTGGAAAGTAGTGTACTATATAAAGTACTTACATTTTGTTGTTCTTTATTAACAGAACGTGCTACAGATGGATCCCTGCAGACTGAAGATTGGGCCCTGAACATGGAAATTTGTGATATTATTAACGAAACTGAAGAAGGGTAAGAATTAAATAGGGAAAGTATTAAATCTTTGAATAAAAGTATTAACTATTTGGTAAAAGGAGCAGATCATAAAGTACCTAAGTGAGGCAATTGATTAACTGCTGTGGTCTTTCTCAGCGTTTCAAAAACCTGATGGAATTCAATGTGCTCCAATTTGGGTATATTTTATATTTCACATGAATATTGTTTCCTCTGGGGTTGAGAACAATATTTCAAGAGTTACATTACTATAGATTGGCCATCCGTCCAATTTTGAGTAGAGGTCTAGTTTTTGATTGAGTTGATTGCGCAAATGTAAAATAAGCTTTTTTAAAAATCAGTTCAAGGGAAATGGGCATCATGGGCTAGGCTGACATTTATTGCTCAGAGATCAGTTACAAATCAACCACATTGCTGTGGATCTAAAGTCACATGTAGGGTAGGCCAGACCAGGAAAGGATTGTTGATTTCCTTCCATAAAGGAATGCGTGAACTAGGTATGTTTTACAACAATCAACAATGGCTACATGGTCACTATTGGTGTTTGTTCATTTGAATTGAAATTTTACTGTCTGTGTTGATGGTATTCAAGCCCATGCCCCCAGACCATTGGCTTGAGTGTTCTTGATTACTAGCTTAGTGACGCTGTCACTATGCCACCACCTTATCTTACCTATTGTGTTTTTTTACCTCCTGACACTTTTTAAGTTCAAAGCTGTCAACCAAAAACTGGGAAACTTCAATCAGATCCCTCTCATAATTTGATCCTTGGAGTCCAGACATTCTAGTAAATCCACATTATGCTGCCTCCAAGGCCAGTATATGTTTCCTGAGGTATGGTGCCTAAAACTTCTCAAACTATTCCAAATTTGCTCTGCACTCTTATTGACTTCTCAGGAATGCTACCTACTAATCTGATGGCTCACTTTCCAGCAAAATATTATCCCAGTTGATCTGTCTTCATTATTCCCCTTTTCTGCCCAACCCATGAAATTTATTTGGCTTAATTTGTTTGTGTTTTATCTCTCCCTTATCTATAATAACTTGTACATCTCTCTTTACTTTGAGAAAGGGATCTGTGAGTTAACTACCAGGACTGCATCATCTACCTTTGGGAACTTTGTTCTTTTATGTGGCTCTTGGTGGAGAAGGGAGTGAGTTTTGAACTCCTTGGAGTTCAGGATTTCTACTGATTAGTAGAAATTTCTACTGGCACGAGCTCAAGTGCACTCAGGATAGTTGGCATAGAAACCGGAGGAGCTGGCTGCTTCATTTTGTTAATTCAGAATACTTTGGGAACTGCATTTCTCCATTTTTTGGAACCCCTTCAGGTTTATCCACAAGGAATTAAAACTTGGGTAAAGTATTTGAGTATTGGCAGTGCATGTGCAATGTATCTTAGAAACAAAAGTCAGAATTGTTATTAAATTATTTTTTTTAAAAAAAGCTTTCTAAAAAGTGCTTTTCCCAAGTCCTTGAAAATAATTGTGATATTTCACTGAATATAAGAGTCTACGATTCTGGTTTCTTAAAACTTGCATCAAGTTTATTCCAGAAGTTGCTTACAAAGGCATGTTCAAGACCTTTGACATCCAACAGCAATTATGTATCATTGTTAATGCAAGTGCAGTGTGCATTTGGATCTTTTAGTCAAACTGCCTGAACCATGAATATCAGTCATATTTATCTGTCACTTGATGTCACTGGTGTATGTGAGCATAAAAAAAATCTTAGTTTTGAGGAAGTGATGAGTTGAACTGATAAAACTGAACTCTGGCTATCAATTATTTCCCTCACTAGAATTGTTTTAATACACGCTGCTTAGCAGAAGTAAGTCGCTTTCCTTAAAAGATGAAAATTTTCATTTTATAGGCCAAAGGATGCTATCAGGGCTCTGAAAAAAAGGCTGAGTGGAAATAAAAACTACCGTGAAGTAATGCTTGCTTTAACGGTGAGTTGGAAAAAAAACTGCTTTCCTGCATGTTTGAGAAATGTCTTGAAGTGTGTGACTTTTTTTGAAGGAGTTCTCACTGTTGCCATGTAGCAAACCAGTGATTAATATATCTATGGTTCTTACATGGGTCAATGAGGTGTATGGCTAATGAGTTGGTTTTTGATGATATTAGTTGAGGGGCAAACGATGGCTAGGCTATCAGGACGCTCTGAATTTATATTGAGTCGAGCCCTAGGATTTGTAACATTATAGTTGAACAAGTAGATGCTCATTGAAATAATGGAGTGTACTAATGTCCAGCCCACTTGCTGTTCCACAAGTGTGGGGAAAATATTTACTGCTTTTTATATGTGCAGATATCCCTTTCATTATACGTATGCTTAAATTCCAGTCAGCGATTCTATCTCCTCTCCAATTGTTTCAGCAGCTACAGTTTCTTCCCCCTCTTGCAATCATGTTTTAGCATTTGTTAGATAGCATGGGTCAGTACTTGTTTGGATACCAATTTCTTCTATTAAAGATGGGGAGAATGGTATCTATGCTCATCCATTGGTCTGTTTATCTGTTAAAAATACACCTCAAATTATTGGATGGAATGCAGTGAAACTTGTTACTACTTTTGATTGAATGCTGCTGACTGGGCCGGGATTTATTACCCATCCCCAGTTGTCCTTGAACCAAGGCTTGCTAGACCAATTCAGAGGGCGGGTAAGAGTCAACCACATTGCTGAGAATATTGAGTCAAATGTAGACAGGCAGTTTTCTTTCCCAACAGGACACTAGTGAACCACCTGGTTTTTATGACAACTGACAATGGCTTCATGGTCATCATTTGACTTTTAATCAAATGATGCACACCCCTATTTGACTTTTAATCCCAGGTTTATAGAGTCAGTTATGTGACACGGAAACAGACCCTTTGCTCTATCTTGTCTGTGCCAATCAGATATCCTAACCTGATCTAATCTAGCATTTGGCCCAATCCCTCCAAAGCCTTCCTATTCAAGTATCCATCCAGATGCTTTCTTAAATATCTGCCTCCACCATCCCCTCTGGTAGCTCATTCTATTCACGCACATCCCTCTGTGTGGAAAATGTTGTCCCTTTGGTCCCTTTAAAATCTTTCCCTACTCACGTTAAGCCTAGTTTTGGACTCCCCTGCCTTGGAAAAAAGACTTCAGCTATTCACCCATCTATATCCCTCACACCCTTATAAACAAGTTCACCACTCAGTCTGTGATGCACCACGGAATGGGTATAATGCCCCAGCCTATTCAGTCTCTCTTTACTGCATTAATTTACTCTGTATTCCACCATCTTCCATGATAGGATTTGAATCTGTGTCTCTGAGACATTTCCTGGGTTTCTGGATTACGAGACCAGCAACAATACCAGTACACTGTTACCTTCCCAGGTATGATCCATGGAAAACTGCATTAGTTTTTGGCGGACCAACGGGTCTAATTCCAAATAAGTTTAAAAGATCTGATATTGTGAGCTAGGGGCACATTGATGTTTTTAGAATATTGTCTGTTATCTTGGTTGTTGCGGTGGAACCTGGCTAGAGTTTTCAGAGTTGGTTGTTGTTTGTGGGCTTGCCTCAGTGAGGGAGAAGCTCTTTTTCAAAGAGTGGTAATTTTGGAATCTTTGTAGTCAGAGCACCAGTCTAACTGGAGAAAGTCTTGATGGACAATTTGGTATAATTGTAAAAACATTGAGTTTACACAGAACTGCAGAGAATGCACTTCACATGTTTACTGGGTAAAGATCACACTGGCTGTTCACAATTGATATTCCTTGAACTCTAAATTATTCCTTTTGATGATTGGATGTAGAAGTCTAGATTTTTAAAATCTAGTAATAATAGTTGCTAGCATTTTTTTTAAAGACTCTTCACTGGATTTAGGTACCCTAATTGCTCTTGAAAGGAGTAACTTGGTATGTCATCGTAGAAGACAGTTAAAGAGTAACCTCATTGCCATAAATCTGGAGTCATCTGTAGGTCAGACCAAGTAAGGATAACCCTTATTAGGTTTTTACCACTGAGTTGTCATGGTTGCTTACTATTACTGAGACTCGTTTTCAATCCTGATTTTTTTTTTTTAATTACATTGAATTTAAATTCCTCCAGTTGTCATGATGAAATTTGAAGCCATGTTGCCAGAGCTTTAGTCTTAGCCCTCATTTGCTAATAATACTGCCATCTTCCCTGAGATTACCAGTCTGCTCTTGGTGTAACTTGGCAGTATTTTCAGTATGTTGCTTAAGAATGGTGTTGCAAATGGCAGTTAACAGAACTAATGCCTAATTCTACCACCAGTGATCTTTAAAGGCAACTTGAAAAAGAATTAAACTTCTGCTATCTCATCTTTATAGGGGAAAGACAAAAAAATCCTATCATGTGCATGCTTTCAGATTAACCTGTTGCAAGGAATTAAGTGAGTAATCCAATGCTTAAATTTGACAAATTATTTCATTTTATCTCCCTTTTCAAAATTAGATTTTGGAGACCTGTGTTAAGAACTGCGGTCATCGTTTCCATATCCTCGTAGCCAACCGTGACTTTGTTGATGGTGTTTTAGTAAAAATTGTCTTGCCCAAAAATAATCCTCCAGCCATTGTGCAGGATAAAGTCCTTGGATTGATTCAAGTATGTGTTTATATCTTTTAAAAATATGCATTCTCCATTGTGTAAATAATTATTCATATGAAAGTTTTTTGAAAATGCCTTTCATGCAGAAGATGTTGTGTTTGATATTAAACATCAGCAAATGTTCTTTCACTGTTTTTATGAACTTGAGAGAATGGCAGAGAGATCAATAGTCACCACTGTATAGATTTAGCCCCTAAATGGATTAACACCATCTCGCCTGGGAATATCTGAGCAATAGTTTTAATACAATAGACCAAATTAACAGGTAAATACAATATTTGCACGTCAGATCCCATATTCTTCAAGTACTACCATGAATCATCAGCTGCTATATTATAAACATAGTTCATTGTTGAATGAAAGCCAAAAGTGTTTAATTTCTTTAGCAAATGCCATTTTGTTGGTGGTCAAAGAGGCATTTCATCAGCCAGTTGCAGTCTTTTGCCATTCAATTCCCTTTGTAGCTTACTAAGCAAGTGTGCAGTGTTGGATATCTCATTATCAGAATGCCCCAGCAGCTGATTTTCTGGCACTTACAGGCCCCCCTTTCCTGTGTACTGAAGGTGCAAGATATGCCTAAAATGTTCTGAGCTCTTAGATCGAAGCTATACACAGACTTCGTATTGATTCAAGTGCAAGGTCAACCACAACTATTCTTTTGCACCCTGAAATTATAGGACATTTGAAAGCCTGTAAATGTACCCAGCCTGGAATACCCAAGAGCAGAAGTCTGATGCAGTAGGCCAATATGATGTAACAATTATTACTAATCTTTCTGTAAAGGTTCAAATTATTTGTTTGTCTTCACTCTTAGGCTTGGGCTGATGCTTTCAGGAGTAGTCCAGATCTGACTGGAGTAGTTCATATTTATGAAGAGTTGAAGAGGAAAGGGATGGAGTTTCCAATGGCAGATCTGGATGCACTGTCTCCAATACACACACCAGGGAGAGTAAGCATTGCCCTATGCCAGTGTGTTGGCTGCTTCTAAATGCACGATTGACTTGCACTTCAGCGTTTTTTGTTGAGTGCAAATAAAATCAGTTGTTAAATTCCAGCATTCAGCTTCCAAGTGAGCTTACAGATTCATTATAGCCTGCAGAGAAGACAGAAAACATTGATACAAGCGATTTGAATATTTGTTTCAAATGCATTTTTAATTTTGATGGGAACGTTGATGCAACTTAAAATCTACATTTGAAATTGCACGTGAGAGGGAGATTTAGCTCAGTTGCAGTCTGCATGTCAATAATGATGAATACTTTCTATGGCATAGGCTACATATTACATTTATTTGAAGAAAATTCAACAATGTTTTATTGGCATAACTTTTCCCCATTTATCATCACATTGGTGTTTTCAAAATAGTAGAAAATAATTATTTTTGTCTTTGTGTAGAATTTGTCAGAGTTAACTCTGCCTTTCATATTGGTTACAATCAATACTTTTAGTTTGTGAATTGAGAAGTATCTGCTTCCTGATTATTAAATTTCCAGTTGTAATTTATTCTATCATCCAAACAATAAGCACAGTTGCATTGCATTTGTTCATCTTATCTTCAACTAAGGGGAAGCTGTATTGATTATTAAACACTTCCGAAATATAGGAACTGATGTAGCTTCTGTGCACTCTAGGTGTAGCTGTAGAGCTTGATCATTATCTGTGCCTCAGATTCTCTGTGCACTTCCACCTTTGCCTAGGGAATCATTCCTTTTCAATGTTTGCCTACAGCATGGGAATAGATGTATTCTGTGCTTGTTTGCTCAGAGATGTTGTAGATTTGATGCTGTGGTTTGAAAATTTATGATGCTGTTAAAACTATTTTTTAAAAAGCACTCTTTTTGATTTGGAATGAATGGTAATATTTAGGTGAAACAGTGAAACTTAACTCATTTGTACTAATGAGGAAATATGGGTTGCTCTGTCAGAAGTTGGAAAGTGCTCAGTAACATTCATTCATCAAAATAAGTTATTGAAGTTTCAAACCTTGTTTCCATTTTACACTGAAGATGTGTGTGTATTTTGTTTTAACTGCAGTGCATTCCTGAGATAGATCCGGCAATGAACAAACCAATGCCTCAGTCCCTACAGAAAAACACTTCGCCAACCAGCATGCTATCTGCACCATCCACACTGACTGCCTATACAGCCCCACAAGGCCTCCCAGCTGGACCAATCACTGCAAACGTTGAACAGGTGAAAAAGTTGAGAGTACCTCAACAGCTTATGTTTATATAAAACCTTTTGCAAAAATGTGCAATAGGAACACATGGGTTTTCAAGGCTGCTTTGTCATTCATCATGATCATGATTGATCACTGGCTTCCCCTATCCCTTCATTCCCTGAAAGGCCAAAAATCTTCCTCTGCCTTGAGTACATTGGAGTATCTGCAACCCTCTTGGATTGAGAATTTCAAAGCTTTACAATCTGAGTGAAGAAACTTCTTCTCCCCTCGTTCCTAAATGACTGACTCCTTGTCTTAAGATTGTGCATCCATGTTTTAGATTCCTCAGCCACCTTGTCAAACCTCCTGAGAAACTTTGCATGTTTGTATAACATTACCTGCCATCCTCCTAGATGCTAGAAAGCATAGGACCAATTTACACAGCTTTTCATCATTGAATAACCCTGTCATCTCGCAAACCAATCAAGTGAACCTGCAGTGTACCACTTCCAAACCTTACTGAAATGTAGAGATGAAAACTGTGCACGTTACTACAGATGTGGATTCATGCAAGTTCTTTACGATTGTACCACTGTTTCGTTTTTGATGTTCTTTAGTCTCTTTGTAATGAAGGTTACCATAAAGGCTTGCTGTACCTTCGTGTTAACTTTGTGCTCCTTGTAAATGTACAATTCTTTCTGGACATCAACATGTTTCATGCTTAAAAATATTCTGTTTTTCTAATCTTGTGAACAAAGTGAATAACCCCACGCTCCCCCACATTCTACTCCTTTAGCTACCCTGTTGTTGTCTTAATTAAACTAGCTTCCTCGTGGTTTATATTCCAACTTCACTTTGTATCATCAGTAAGCATGAATACTTTGTTCTTGGTTCCTTTGCCGAAGTCATTGACTTTGATTTAAATAGCTGACCCCCAACATCAATCCACTCAGCACTCAACTGCTTTTTTTTTATCCCTACTGTTTCTTGTCCGTTAACCCACTTCCTTTCAAGCTAACATCATATAGTCACCCGGTACTTCCCACTATTATAAAGAAAAATTTGACACTAAGATAAGGGGCTATTAGGACGAAGGTTTCGAGGGATATCTTAAAAGAAGGAAAGTGAAGATGAATTTGGAGAGGGAATACCAGACAGTACTGGCTCAATCACAATCCATGATGTTCAAGAGACCAGAATTAAAGAAGTACCTCTGCAAAGTTGGGTTGGAGGAGGTTACATAGATAGCTTTGAGGCCATGGAGGAATTTACAAGCAAAAATGAGAATTTTAAAATTGATCCATTGCCAAATGTCTATCGGATGCCCAGCTCCCTAACTGCAAGGGGGGAGATGGATTAGTGGTAATGTCACTGGACTACTAATCCAGAAACCCCCCAGAATAATGGTTGAGTTTGAATGCCATAATGGTGAAAATAGAATTCAACACATTTTGGAATTAAAAGCCTGGGGACCATGCAACCAATTCCAATTGTAAGGGAAGGAAATCCCACCATCCTCACCTGGTCAGGCCAATGTATGACTCCAGACCTACAACAGTATTGTTGACTCTTAATTACCCTCTCAATTGGCCTAGCAAATGCCTCAATTGTATCAATGACGATCAAGTCTAAAGAAAAGAATGGAACGAACAGATTACCTGACATCAACTTGGGTACCAAAAATGACTACAGCTGACACAACCCTGTTGATCGTGCAAAGTCCTATTTACCAGCATCTGGGTGCTAGTGTCAAAATTGGAAGAGCTGTTTCAGAGAGTAGTCGAGAAATAGCCTGACATTGTAAGATTTCATGAGTATTACTATGTATTAGACACAACCAGCACCATCCCTATGACACCGGAGGTAGGGGCATAATGATATACTGTCAAGAAGGAGTTTCCCAGACTCTAGATTCTATTTAAACTTCCGAGTGTCAGGACATACGGTGTCAAGGAAATCTCCTGCTGGTTACTACCTATGCTCTTTCTTCCACCACCCTCTTAAAAGAAACAATTAGTAGGAAAGACCACTGCACAATGTTTATAGAGACAGCCCCATCTTCACATTTAAGAGTTTGAGGAGGGACAGACAGTTGATGGGGCAAAGCAGCAGTCAGCATGATGGGTTGAAGTGTGTCTATTTTAATGCAAGAAGTACCAGGAATAAGGATGAACTAAGAGCATGGATCAGTACTTGGAACAATGATGTTGTGGCTATTACAGAGACTTGGACATCACAGGGGCAGGAATAGTTGTTGGATGTTCCAGGGTTTAGATGTTTAAAAAGGAATAGGGAGAGGGGAGGTAAAAGAGGTGGGGGAGTGGCATTGCTAATCAGGGATGGTATAACAGTTGTAGAAAGGGAGGTCATCACGGAGGGTTTGTCTACAGAGTCAGTATGGGTGGAAGTCAGAAACAGGAAAGGAGCAGTCACTTTTTTGGGCATTTTCTACAGACCTCTCAATAGCAACAGAGATACGGAGGAGCAGATTGGGAGGCAGATTTTGGAAAAGTGAGGAAATAACAAGGTTGTTTTCATGGGTGACTTTAACTTCCCTAATATTGATTGGAACCTCCTTAGGTTAAATAGTTTGGATGGAGCAATTTTTGTCAGGTGTGTCCTACCTCAATATGTAGGTAGGCCAACTACAGGGGAGCCAAGGATCAGACAGGACTCTAGAGGGTTACAAGTAGCCAGGAAGGAAATGAAGAATGGGCTCAGAAGAGCTAGAAGGGGGCATGAAAAATCTTTAGCAGGAAGGATTAAGGAACATCCTAAGGCATTCTACACTTATGTGAGGAACAAGAGGATGGCTAGAGTGAAAGTATGGCTGATTAGGGATAGTGGAGAGAACTATTGCCTGGAGTTGGAGGAGGTAAGCGAGGTCCTTTTAATGAATACTAAAGCATTCTTGATGTTTCTGAGCACAAGCTGTGAAACAAACTGATACACTCAAACAGGTTAATGTTAAGAAAGAGGATGTGTTGAAAATTTTGAGAAACATAAGGACAAAAGTGCCCTGAGTCTGACAAGATATACCCAAGGTTACTACAGGAAGCGAGGAAAGAGATTGCTGTGGCTTTTGCAATGAGCTTTACATCCTCCCTGTCCACTGGAGTAGTGCCAGATGATTGGAGGGTGGCAAGTGTTATTCCCTTGTTCAATAAAGGGAATAGGGATAATCCTGGGAATTACAGACCAGTCAGTCATATGTCTGTGGTGGGCAAACCATTGGAGAGGATTCTGAGAGACCGGGTTTATGATTACTTAGATAACCATAGTTTGATTAGAGATAGTCAGCATAGCAGGGTTGGGTCATGCCTCCAGCTTTATTGCATTTTTTGAAGATGTGACAAAATAATTGAAGGTAGAGTGGTGGATGTGGTGTACTTTGATTTTTAGCAAGGTATTTGATAAGGTTCCCCATGGTAGGCTCATTCAGAAAATAAGGAGGCATGGGATACAGGGAAATTTGGCCAGCTGGATTTGGAATTGGCTGGCCCAAAGAAAGAGGGTGGTAGTGAATACTAAGTATTCAGCCTGGTGCTCGGTGACCAGTGGTGTTGCACAGTGAGCTATCCTGGGATCTCTACTCTGTGATTTTTATAAATGACTTGGATGAAGAAGTGGAAGGGTGGGTTAGTAATATTGCTGATGACACGAAGGTTGATGGAGTGGTGGATAGTGTGGAAGGCTGTTACAGGTTGCAATGGGATAATAATTGGTAGATGGAGTTCAACTTGGAAAAGTGTGAAGTGATTCATTTTGGAAAGTCTAATTTGGACATAATACAGCTTTAAAGGCAGGTTTCTTGGAGGTCTGAATAACAAGGATCTTGGGGTACTCATTCATAGATCCTTCAAATTTGCCACCCAGGTTGATAGGGTTGTTAAGAACGTGTATGGTACGTTGGCATTCATTAGCAGGTGGATTGAGTTTAAGAGCCTTGAGGTTTTGCTGCAGTTCTGTAGAACACTGGTTAGATCAAACTTAGAATGTTGTGTTCAGTTCTGGTTGCCTCATTATATGTGGAAACTTTAGAGAAGGTGCAGAGGAGATTTACCAGGATGCTGCCTGGACTGGAAAGCATGTTTTATGAAGAAAGGTTGAGGGAGCTAGGGCTTTTCTCATTGTAGCGAAGAAGTAAGTGAGATGACTCGATAGAGGCATACAAGCTGGTGAGAGGCATAGATAGTGAATAGTCAGAAACTTTTTTTCCCAGGGCGGAAATGGCTATCACAAGGGGGCATAATTTTAAGGTGATTGGAGGTAAGTTTAGGAGAGATATCAGAGGTAGGTTCTTTATGCAGAGAGTAGTGGGTGCATGGAATGCACTGCCAGCAGTGGTAGGGTCAGATACTTTAGGGGCATTTAAGCAACTCTTGGATCGGCATGTGGAAGATAGTAAAATGAAGGGTATGTTGGTTAGTCTAGTATAGAGAAGGGTAAAAGGTTTGCACAACATCAAGGGTTGAAGGACCTGTACTGTTCTATGTTCTATATACTCCATGTTCAGTGTGGCATTACTACCATGCTAAATGAGACAGACTTTAGAACAGATTGAGCTACTCTGAACTGGGTATCCACAAGATGTTGTGAGCCATCAACAATAGACAAATTGTACTTCCAAAACAGTCTTCACCCTCATGCCCTGGTATGCCCCTCAACCTATCATCACCATCAAGCCAGGGATTAATCCCTGAAGGACACAGAAGGCATTCCAGGATTAACATCAGGCCTACCTGGAAAAGAGAGATTAGCCTGGTGAAGCTACAAAATAGAATTACTTGTGTACCAAACATTGGAAGCAGCATGCAAAAGACAGGAATAAGACATCCCACAACCAGTTGATTAGATCTAAAATCTGCACTGATGCCATCAGCAATCGTGAATGATGGGGAACAATTAAACAATAAGCAGGAGGTGGAAAGTTCACAAATATCCTCATCCGAAACAATGGGGGAGCCCAGTACATCAGTCCAAAAGGCAAGGCTGAAGTATATTTATCTATCTTCAGCCACATCTTCTGAATTGATGATCCATAAATTATTTTTTAAACGCCTTTGATGTCGGAATGTTTCAAGTTTGATTTATTTTTAAATTCATTCAAGGGAAGTGGGTTTTACTGGTTGAACCAGCATCTATTGCCTGTTAGTAAATGCCCTTGAGAGGGTAGTGGTGAGCTGCTGTCTTGAACTTCTGCAGTCCATTTGGTGTAGGCACACCAATATTGTTGGGGAGGGTGTTCCAGAATTTTGAGCCAGTGATGGTGAAGGAGCAACAATATATTTCCAAGTGAGGATGGAAAGTGACTTGGAGTGGAACTTGAAAGTAGTGGCATATTTGCTGTTCTTTTTATAATTGGGAGTGGTCATGGGTTTTGAAGGTGCTGTCAGAAGAGCCTTGGTGAATTTCTACAGTCCATAAATTGATAATTGGACTTAATGTAGTATTAAGCTTTCTTTTTGTTCATGGGGTGTGGGTAGCATTGACTTTGTAAAAAGGAGAAAGTGAGGACTGCAGATGCTGGAGATCAGAGCTTAAAAATGTGTTGCTGGAAAAGTGCAGCAGGTCAGGCAGCATCAAAGGAACAGGAGAATCGACGTTTCAGGCATAAGCCCGAAGAAGGGCTTATGCCCGAAACGTCGATTCTTCTCCTGTTCCTTTGATGCTGCCTAACCTGCTGCGCTTTTCCAGCAACACATTTTTAAGCATTGACTATGTCACCAGTTAATGACCATCCCTAATTGTCTTGGAGAAACTGCCACTGCAGTTCTTGGGGCACAGGGCACCTGCAATATTGTTAGGAGTGGACTTCCAGAATTTTAACCCTGTGACAGGAAAGGTAAAAGAATGTAGTTCCGAGTCAAAATGCTCTGTGACTTGGAAGGGAGCTTGCAAGAGATATTGGTTTCATATATCTGCTGTCCTTGTCCTTCTAAGTAAGGGGTCATGGATTTGGAAAATGCTGTCTGAGGAACTTTGAACTTCTGCAGCACATTTTATAGATTGTACACACTGCTGCTACTTTGTGTCTGTTGTGGAAAGAGTGGATGTTTGTGGATGCCAATCAAGTGGACTGCTTTTGTTCTGGATGATGTCAGCCTTTGTGTTGTTGGAGCTGCAATTATCCAGCTAAATGGGGAATATTTTCAGACTCCTGACCTATCTCTTGTAGATGGGTTAACCCTAAATCCCTCAAGTTTTGGGGAGGCAGAAGATGCGTTAGTTGGTGCTGAGTTCCTAGCTTCTGACGTGATCTCATACCTGCAATGTTAGGGTTGGTTCAGTTCAGTTTCTGGTCAATTGTCTTTTAAAAAGAAAAATGTCTGCACCAGTGTTGCAGAAATGCAATTGATTGTCAAGAGTTGGTGGTTAGGTTCTGTAATCTTAGACATAGTCATTGCCCAGCGCTTGTGATGTGCAAGTCACTTGTCAATCTGTCTGGATACTTTCCACGTCTTATTGCAAGTGGAAATGGACTGCTTCGTTATCTGAGGGGTTGCAAATGGTACTGAGCATCGAACAACATTCAGTGAACTTCCCACTTTAAACCTTGTGATGGATGGGAGGTCGTTAATGAAATAGCTGAGGATAGTTGAGCTTTGATCACAACCCTGCAGAACAAATGACAGGCATTGACCATAACTGACGAGAGATAATCTAGCCTGACATCACTGAATCCCCTATCAACAATATCTGGGGGTTAATATTGGCTAAAAATTGAATTCGCCAAGCCATACTTTGGCTGCAAGAGCTGGACAGAGACAAGAATTATGTGGTAAATAACTCCCCTCTGGTCATGAAAGTGACAGGCATTGATATGCCTGTTGACCAAATATAAGGAACACATCAGGCATGTGATGAGATGCTGTTTGTTTTCCTGAATGTGTGCAACTCCAACAACAAGTTAGTAGCTTGACACCATTCCTGAGAAGCAACCTGCTTGATTGGAATCCCATCTGCACCACCTTCAGTATTCATTCCCTTCATCACGGAAGCACAGTATGTGCTAGCTATAAGATGTACTGCACTCACTAAGGTTCCTCTGACAGCACTGCCCAAACCCACGAGCTCTATTACTTAAGAGAACTAGGGTAACAAATATGTAGGCACCGCATCAGCACTGGTAACCACACATGAGGTTGGAAGTACATCTCCTTTTCTTCACTCACTGTATCAAAACCTTGAAACGTCCTCACTAATAGTTTGTTGGGTATCTCTGCACTAAAGACTGCAACAGTTAAAGGAAGACAGCTCACCACCACCTTGCAGTAAATTCTGGCAGAGCCAGTGCTGCCCACATGTCCAAAACAAATTTTAAAAAGCAGAATGATGGAGAATTGACTATTTTTAAATTCAGTTGAAATAATTTATTCTGGCAGTAAGTGTGTTATATGTTTTGTCTTAAACATCACTGGACTTTCACTTTCACATTGGAGAGGAATAAGTTTGTTTGAGTAGTGCAGTCCAATCATTTCTTCCTGCTGATTTTTGCATCAGACAATAACAAAGATCCAATGCTTGACCTATTCTGTTCGATTCAAGGCAGCATCAGATAAATGATGTGTGACTGGAATGGTGCAGTAGAGTAGACAACCACCTCCTAATTTTTCAGTATGTGAGTGAATCTGTTTCTATGTGATATTTTCTATTGGTTAATCTTAGAATTTACTTTTTTGTTTTAAGTTGGGCTTTTTGTATGGTAGCTTGCCAGGTTGCGCAGCGAGTTGGATGTTGTCCGTGGAAATACAAAAGTTATGTCTGAAATGTTGACAGAAACAGTCCCTGGAGAAGAAAATCAATCTGACTTCGAGTTGCTACAGGTGAGAATGCTCATGTTACTTGCAAATTATGTTTTTCGCTAGTGTTTCCCTGAACGGTACCATAGTAAAACACCTCAAGGCTGAAGTTTCAACTTTCGGTTACTTTGAATTTTGTGAAAAGTTTTTATATCAATAAGTTCTCCAGTGGGAAGATTTTATTACCTTGTCATACAATCTGCAAGCAACCTTGTGGCTCATTTTGGGGGTTTTGGCAATCTGCTCATCATAGAAACATAGAAAATAGGTGCAGGATTCGGCCATTCAGCCCTTTAACCTTGCACTACCATTCAATATGATCATGGTTGATCATGCAGTCTCCACAGGTTCACATCTCTCTGTGAAGAAATTCTTTCTCCCCTCAGTCCTTAGTGGCTTACCCCTATTCTTAGACGGTTATCCCTGGTTCTGGACGTCCTCAACTTTGGGAACATTCTGACCGCATCTAGTCTGTCCAGGCTTTTATATTTCTGAGGCTCTTTCTCCCCCAACCACCCCCAATTCTTCTAAATTCCAGTGAGTGCAAGCGCAGTCGATCAGTCCTGCCATCCCGGAAATCAGTCTGGTGAAACTTTGTTTGACTCCCTCAGTAGCGAGAATCTCCTTCCTCCGACTAGGAGACCAAAACTGCATGCAATACTCAAGGTGTGGCCTCACCAAGGCCCTGTATAACTGCATAATAATTAGAAATGGTGAAGGCATGAAGTTGTTGTTGTTGCAATAAAGGCTTACTATTTTTAATGCAATGGAACGCTCTTCTGCCTAAGGTCTAGGTTAATCTGCAGTGAAATTATTGAAAAACAAAATGAAACCTTTAGATTTTTTGCCTTTACTTTTGTAGACCAGAACTATCTATTCTGATTCCATGGCCGAGTCTTTTATCAGTATTCATTTACATTTATTCCTTTCAAAGACTTATCTACATAGAATGAAGGTTTTATATTTTGACATAAGATTTCCTCAAAAGTTGAGTTTGAGCTAGTCTTGATCTGTGAGCATGAAAAATGTGTTGCTAGAAAAGCGCAACAGGTCAGGCAGCATCCAAGGAGCAGGAGAATTGACGTTTCGGGCATAAGCACCTCTTCAGGAATGATCTGTGAGCATGTTGTGCTGAAATGTCCCGTAATTCAATCCTGATTATCACTAAATTGACAGGCTATGTGGCTGATGTTTGAAATGGCAAAACTCACACAGTTGGTCTGCAAGTGAGCAATTTTGAGCAATTCCTAATGTGTTCGGCCTAAATAATATCCAACCTAGGACAGCTTGATATGCCAAAAGAAAGGCCTATTTTCAATACTCTGTTGATCTTCGTTCACCAAAGTTGTTGTTAAACAAATTATTTGATTCACTATGCCTTTAGTGGCACAGAACTGGTTAACATGTCCTGTATCTTTCAATCAAGGAACTAAATCGCACATGTCGAGCAATGCAACAACGGGTTGTAGAACTTCTTTCCAATGTAACTAATGAAGAGATCACAGAGGAACTTCTGCATGTAAATGATGATCTTAATAATGTTTTCCTTCGTTATGAAAGGTGAGTGACCAGCTTGCTGCTACTTTGTGCCAATGATCTTCCTCATTTTTGACAGGTTGAAATATGCATTACATTTGACAATGCTAATTCCTAAATACTGCTGATTTGCTCAATGATATTATGTTTTGTAAACTGTAATTTAGAACCTAGAAGTGGAATAAGCAATATCTGATACATGACTTGACTTATCACTCTGCCACATTCTCCTGAATTAATTTGTGGAACTGCCTATTAATATTGTTATTGTGTCACCATATTACTCTGCAGCAAAATATATTCAGGCATTTACAAGTTCAAACTGAGGACTTAATGATAAGACAAACTGGCAAGAACCTGTGATAGACTTTGAAATCACTTTTTAAATTTTGGGAATGTTGGGCACTTGCGTCGGAAATAGATATGTTCTTGAGTATCTAGGGTTCAGGGCGAAAGCAGGAGAATGAGGTTGAGAAACTTATCAGCCATGATTGAATGGCGGAGCAGACTTGATGGGCTGAATGGCCTAATTTCTCCTCTTATAGTCTTATAATCAAAGTAAGGGCCAAAGAAGTGAAGAGAGAAACCAGGAGCAAAAAGTAACATCAGTGTTGTTTAATTTCTGTGCCTACTATGTTTTTTTTTGAGAGTAGTGAACCAAATAGAAGAATTTGCATTGTTTTAATTTCAGATGCTACATCTTAGGAATGTGCTGGGGTCTTTTGAAGCTAACTGCTTCAAACTTGCTAGTAATGTATTACAATCATACAAAAGAAATGAAGCTAAATAGAATAAACTAAGCAAATTAGATACAGCACACACTTAAAGATTTTGAAGCATACAGTAAAATACAATCTCAACAATGCTCCTTCATGATACTGCTCGAAAGAGAATTCCATTCGTTGTCACATCTATATCATGGCTTTGACTTCTGGTCTTTCAAAATCTGAGAACCTCTTTGAGTCTTCATACAACTGAGCTTAATCTTTCTCAGCTTCAGATTACTGCTTCGGGGTTTTAACCAACCATTGCTCATTTGGAACTTTAAACAAACTCCATCCGTTGAAGTAACTTATTTCTCAGCAATTCTAAGCTGTCTCCCTTCAGGAGTAACCCTCTTATGCATCTATCTTCAGCCGATCATAGAATCATATAACATCAAAGGGGCCCTTTGGCTCACTCTGTACTGCCAAAACTATGTTAAATCGAGTCTAGGCTCACTTTGCTGCACTTGGCCCATAATCTTGAATGTTATGATACTTACTTCAAGTATTTCATCCAAATATTTTTTAAAGGTTGTGAAGCAACCGGCCTCCCCTATCATCCCAAGTATTGCATGCTGGTCTCCCACCACCCCCAGGTGAAAAAGTCTTTCCTCAAATCTTCTCTAAACCTCTTGCCTTTTACTTTATAAGTATGCCCCCTTGACGCATCAACTGAGGAGAGCAGCTGTTCTCTAGTCACCCTGTACATGCCCCTCATAATGTTTTATACTGGATCAGGTGTCATTTCTTGCCTCACGTGCACGCACACCCCTCCATTCAAAGGAAACAACCTAATCCAGCTGAAATGTTCTGTCCCAGGTGATGTCTTGGTGGCTATCCTCTCCATCCCCTCCAGTGCAATTACATTACATCCTTCCTATAGTGTGGCAACCAGTGCTGTGCACAGTATTCTAGCTGTGGCCAACCAGTTCTCTACCGCTCCACCATAACCACCTTGCTCTTACAATCTATGCACAACTAATAAAGGCAAGCATCCTGTATCCCACCATCACTACACCATGAGCCTGTCCTTCAGGGCTCAATAAAGTTTCTTCTGTCCAAAGAAAAAGTTCAATTTCTTCTATCTGAAATCTAACGAACAAATATTTCCTCCTTTTTTCCCCCTTAACTCTCACAATGAAAACAAAATGACATTACTCTCTGGGATGTTTATTTTATGTTCTGTGCATTTAGAGAAGTCACCGTAGTTACATAAATACTTACTAATTCAGCATTCAACCCCTTCATCGATATAGACCAAACTCGCATGCCACAGGTTCAAAATCCAAACTCTAAAACAAACAATGTTAAAATGTATATAAATGATATCCCCTGCATCATAGCAGACAAATTGCTTTTCCTGGTTTGTCATGTCTTCTATGCAGATTTGAACGATGCAGAACAGGATGTGAAAGTCAGGATGCAAGAGATGGTGTAAGTAAGACCATGCAATTCTAATTACAAAGATCTATAGAAACTTTCAATGAATGGGTTTGTTTGCTCAAATCATGGTCTATTAATTTCTTTTTCATTTCAATAGGTATTGAATGAAGTTACAGACACAGATAATCTAATAGACTTGGGTCCGGGTTCCCCTGCAGTTGTGAGCCCAATGGTTGGAAATATGAGTGCTCCTATTTTGTCCTCACAGCTCGCTGGGCTGGGTAAGGAAGTGGTTTCATGTCTTTTAACCTGGATCATCTAATCTACACGATAGGAATCAGAGAATTCTGATTAAATATGTTGGAATCCCAGCATTAACGTGTAGTTTTTAAAAATGTGTAAATAATTACTGAGCTGTTGTTCATCATATGATCCCTATAGTGCAGACCCTTGAAAGAACATCCCACTGAGACCCACCCTTTCAATCTATCCCTGTAAGTCCAAATTAACCATGGTTAATTCACCTAGCTTGCATATCCTGGGACGCTATGGGGGAATTTATCATGTCCATTCCACTGAGTTGCTTCCCCCAATCTGAAACCAGTCTGCCTTTGCCTCACCATTTGGCATCCTATCCCTTTTTGGCACACTACTCCCTATCCATCTGGCATCCTAAACTCTCACTTGCCTTCTTTACTTATGAACTTTTAAGAGTACAGCAGCTGGCTGCCAAATACTGAAGCAGAGGAGGGATTTGGGAAGGATATTAAAAATAAGAAGTCCTGTGATAGAGAGATTTGAAAAATAATGTGATTGTATGCTCGGAAAAAAGGCAATGATACTGGAAGTAGTAAAGGATGTGTCCAGAAGAATGAAAAAAAACAAAATCATTACATATTCTGCTGTACGAAATCATAAAAACACAAAACAAGATGGGAGCGATGTTACAACCTGAAATCTGATTGAAGTGTTTAATCTGAAGGCTACAAGCATTGCTGTGGAAGAAGAAATGGTTTTGAAGGTAATACATGTGTGAATCAAAGTATTGCAAAAGGATTAGTCTGAGTGCGCTGCAAGGTGAGGGAGAGTTGTTAAATATCACCCTGGAGATGGAGGAAATCATCAAGGATGATCCCTTTAGTGTGGGGTAGGAAGTTGAGTGTAAGTAAGGGCCCTCTTGTCTGAGGGAGTCTGCTGTAAGCCTGAGAGCAGACATTCTCCAATTAGGATGGCATGGTTGAGGGCTTTATCAGCTAAATAGTGGGGATTCAGGAAAAATGAATATTGCTTTGAAGTGCTGGTATGGTAAGAGATTGGTTTAGAGTCCTTACAGGAAACAGGATGAGAAAAAATGTCAACACAGCTTTCGGAGCCAATGAATCAATGGTGAATGTTGTTCGGTAGCCTATGCCAGCAAACAGAGATGGAAGAGTCAGGGAAAGGAAGAATCGGACTGTGGAAATAGATGCTAACTTCCTGGCAAAAGAGGTGATTGAGAGGACCCAAGTAGGGTTGATATATATTCCACAGAAAAGCTGGTATATATGCAACTTTCCATAGCAGCATCTTTTATTTAGAGGAAGTGAGTGGATTTGAAGGAGAAGTTGTTCAGTGTGAGTACAAGTCAGGGGCATTAGTGGATGAGCCACTATTGAAGAAAAATGCAGAGAACCATCAAACTATCTTGAGGGTAATGAATATTTCGAGCTTCCTTTGGACACTGCTTTTGCTTGTTCTTCCGTTATTGCCCTCTCTTGCCTTGGACTGTCATCTTTTTTTTTCCCAACTTTTTCTGATACTATATTTGCTTTAAACCTAACAAATCTCTCTCCTGTTCTCTGGTTATAATGAAACTTTTTTTCAACCTGATACGTTAATTCTTTTACTCTCACCACGGATGCTGTCAGATCTGTTCAGTATTTTTTAATTATTCTTTTCATGAGATCTGGGTATTGCTGGCTAGGTCAGGATTTATTGCTAATCCCTAATTGCCCAGGGGGTAGCTAAGGGTCAGCTGCATTGCTGTGGGTCTGGACTCGCATGCAGGATAAACCTGGCAAGGATGGCAGATTTCCTTCCCTAAAAGGACCATTAGTGAACCAGATGGGACTTTACCACAATCATGGCTACAAGGTCGCCATTAAGATAACTTTTTATTCTTGATTTTTATTGAATTCAAATATCTCCATCTACCATGATACAATTATTATCCATGGCCCAGAACATTATCCTAGAGTTCTGATTTACTAGTTCAGTGATATTAACACTATTTTGGCATGAATCCTAAAATTTACAGTATTTTCTATTGTTGCAGCTTTTCTTCGGCAGTATTTTTGCTTTGATGTCACCCCCTGATATTAGCGTAACAGTCAATGAAATATTTTATTTTTACAGATCTGGGGGCAGACAGTGTTAGTGGCACCCTTAGCTCATTGACCAACTGCAATCCAGATGCTCGAGATTCAGCTAATTTCGATATGTTTGGACAGGTCAGAAGCAGTTCTCAAACTGATGAGTGCAAAAAGTAAGTGTATCTAAGTTTGATTATGAACTTGAGATTATTGCACACATGGAGTTGTAACTTCCCATTGAATGCCGACTACTCTGAATATTTGCAATGTGTATTTCTTGCTTGTAGTGTAACATATGAAGACTTGCAGTCAGTTGGAGGATTGGCAACTGCTATTGATATTCAACAAAATGTAGCAGTGGTAAGGGCTTTAACTTTTTTTTAAAGTGAACTTTGAATTGAAATAAATTATTTTCATGTGAAATTTTGAGCTTTTCATGAAGGTAAACTGTTTTGGTATTTCAGTTGAAAGATGGGTGATTAACCGATTCACACACCTTGCTTTGTCTGCCAAACAAAAATGAAAAATATAGCTAAGACGTTCAATTTCAAAGGATTTTTTGTGCATCAGAATGATCAGTATTACTTTTGCAATGTTTTTGTTTGTCACTTTGTGTGTCGTGCGCTACCACAATTGGCTATGTAGTTTGTTTTCAGTTTAATCAATAGTCTCAAAGATGCCACTCAATGTTGTTTTATTCTTATTAATATTCTCAAGTATAATACTTGTGTTTAATCCTTTCCAAGCACTAAGTATCTATCCATGGAATTTTCATAAAATACCTTACCCTTGTACTGCTTTTGGTCAAATGTCATGGGATGAATAAGTTTTAAGACCAGTTTCACATGCACCAGCCGGTTTCAAAACAGTTTCTACCTTACTGTTGTTAGAATACTGAATGGACTTACAAAATCTTAACATTTGCCTGTACCTGTGTTTTTGTTTTTGCTGCTGTTTACCTATTTTTACATATCTATGCTACTCAAATCTGTGATCTGCCTGTATTGCTCCCAAGGCAAAGTTTTGTACACGTGACAACAAATTCAATTTAATTCTCTCCTCAATTTGGTTTACTAGTAGCAAGAATAAATTGGTGCAGGGTACATGTCACTTCTGTACTTTTGGGCTGTGTAGGGAGCTGCTGATGCCTTTGGTTGATAGCTACAGTGTGTTATGTTTTAGGATTGATGTAGGGGTCTGGAAAATTACATACAAATTTACCATTCCATGCTCCAGCACATGAATCTGTAAGATCTCAAACATCTAGATGGTCTGCCATTTCTAAAACACAAATTGTTTCTGTAATGTTAACACCTCCAAAATGATTAAATATATCTCATGGCTAAATCTGATGTAGCTAGAGAAATGTGTATTATGATGAAGGCAACACTATTTTCGAACACTGTGCTCTAAGTTTGGGTGGTGATTCTTTGCTTTGACAATTACGTCTCAAAAGTACAAAGAGCAGCTTTCCCACAATAAGGGAGGAAAATTTGTTTTCTCCTCAGTTTGTTGCCACTCCCAGTTTAAAAATGACAATAGAGCAACTGCTGCTTAGATTTACAGAACATTTCTTTTTCATAGCACTTTACATGTGAACAGTGCACACTGAGTAGAAAGGAAAGAAGTTTGAAAGGTGACAGTGCAGTTGTAGGTTTAAGCTTTGAGGTGATTTTGGAATCTGAGAGCTGAGACTTCAGAAGATGATATGGACATGTTTTCTACTCGGTGTACTGTTCACATGCAAAGTCCTATGACAGAGATGTTTTGTAAATCCAAGCAGCAATTGTAGCTTTGTTTCCAGAGTAAATGAAGTGAATGCACAGTAGAGTGAAGGAATGAGCTACAACATTGAACTGGAAAAGAATGCAAAAGCTACAGTGTAAGAAAAGTTTGCATAATATAGGACATTTAATCAAGGATTGTTAGGGGAAAAACATCTTGTCTCCTCAGTATTCTGATCCCTAGCCTTCTGTATTTATTGATGTAATTAGTGAACCTAAAAAATAATTAGGTAGGTAACTTTTTTTAATTTTGTCGTGCACATGGAGGCATGAATATATACATACACAAGGTTGGCTGAGTTGTTCTGTTAATGAATGCTGTTCCCAAACCCTGTAAAGGATTAATGTTGGCTTGACCTGGACTTTCAATGCAATCTAGTATAATACTCTAGAAAACTTTCAGTACAAATCTCCTTTTCTCCGACTTTATGGATTGTGTTGGCTGTATATCAGCATCTATTCCTAAAGAGGAATTAAGGAATATGTAATGTGTGCAATTTGCTGTGACTTAATTGGTTCTATAACTACTTAACAAAAGGTTCACATTCATTAAAGTAATTATCTGAATCGGCAGATTTAGAATTGAATATGAAACCAACATTTTCTGCAAATTCAAACTTTCTTTTTGTCAATCTTTACCTTCAAAGATCATCTTTTCTTGAGGGGGAAACGCTTGTTGAGTTTTGTAGAGTTCTCTGATATCACAAGAGAGCGGCATAGCCTCTCCATCTTATGAAATCTTTAATTTTTGGAAATGTGTACTACATTTTAATGTGATTGGGACCCAAATGTAATTGAATGAAATTACAAAACAAATTGAAACTTCTTCAGCATAATTCTGCATAATTCACTATGTGCTGCTCAAGGATTGTAAATTGTTTTGTGTTCCTTTGTACTTCAATGTTACTAATTGTTGCTCTCCATTATCTGTCTGTGTTTCATGAAGTGACCTTACTATAGTGTTCATGGTTGTATACTTACATCCTACTCATTACTTGCTGTCAAGGCTGCTATTTTGCTGTAGTTGTGTTTAGTTGTCATGACAGATCTTGAGATTTATTTTTGTAGAGTTTATTTTCTCACTAGTTTCATTTCTTCACTTTTTAAAAATTTTTTTTCGTGTTCAGAAATTACTGGAAAATGCTATTTTGCTAAATGCATAACATGAATGTTCTGATGTGAAAGAAGTATCTTTTTGATTATATGTCCACATTTAATAGATTTATTGTAGTCCTCTTAGACCAGCAGATAGCATTTTAGTACGATGATTTGGATTTGAGGCTGCTTTAAAATTGGTTTGGAATGCTCAATGCGAATTTCAAAACGACTGCTGATTCTGGAGAATGTGGAAATTTTTTTTGGTATATATTAGCAAATGAAAAATTCAGATTCATTTAATCAAACTGTTTAAAGATTGGCTATGTTGATGTACCAACATATTTGTAACTTTCAAGAATAATTTATCTATGTTTCGAGGGAGCAGTGAAGCAATGTAATGGAACAGAACATGAACTCTGTTAGAATTTTTGCATAAACCACCTGAACCATGAATGTGTTCCCAAATCTGCTTGGCATTTTGTCAGAATGAACAGTCTTGAGCTTCTTACATCGTACTCTTTAATCATAAAATCTCTTATTTTTGTGGATACAGTGGCTTTTCTGCCCACAATCCCAACTTTCTCCCATTGTCCCACTTCAGTTAGTGCTGCAATAGTTACATCTTCAGTACTTTGTTCGATTAACAGTTCTCTTCAGACGTGGAGTGAGTCCCTGCAGATTCCTCAGTTGGTAGGCTGGAGAGCAGCTCAACCAAAATCAATACAGCGATTCTAATTATTTCAAATAGAATGGTGTATAAAAGTAGGAAAGTTTTGCTAAAATTATATAAGGCATTAGTCTGGCCATAGTTGGAATACTGTGAATAGTTTTGAGTCCCTTATCTAAGTTAAGATATAATGGCATTGGAGACCGTCCTGGGGAGGTTCATTAGGCTGATGCCAGGTATGAAAGGGCCCATCTTCTGAGGAGAGGCTGAGTAGATTGAGCCTGTTCCCTTTGCAGTATAGAAGAATGAAAGGCAACCTTATAGAAAAATACAAGATTTTTAGGTGATTTGAGGGTAGATACAGAAAGACATATTTTCCCTTTGTGGGAAAGTCTCAGATCAGAGGGCATAATCTCCGAATAAGGGGTTGTGAGTTGAAGAGAACTTTCTTCTTGGAGGGTAGGGAGTCTGTGGAATTCCTTACCATGTAAGGCTATCAAAGTTGGGTCACTGAGACTGAGACAAATTTAAATCAGTAATGGAATCCAGATTTTTGGGAAAAGGGCAGGACAGTGGAGTCAAGGATAATCAGATTAACCACTGTCTCATTAAATGATGGACCAGTCTTAATGGGCTGAATGCCCTACTTCTCTTTATGGTCTTATGATCAGACAGGAGAACAGTAGTTTACTTGCTTTTGCCAAGCCCAGCAACTCTTAGCACACGAGCTCATTCTAGTGTTCACAGCATGGCACCCGCAAGTAAATGACTTCCCAAAAATAGAGAGAAATTGCTTGGTTTACATAGATTGCGTCATAATACAATCTACTGAACTTTAAAGGATTGAATCATTGCAATATCTGAATATACTAAAGTGAAATTTGGCAACGAATAGACTTGTTTATTCAGGTCACAATCATCTACAAGTATAGTGGCAACGTGAACATGTCTTTTTGATGCAGAAATGCTGCTGTAGTCCTCCTGTTAATGGAGGCATTGAACAATGTTCAAGTATGATTTCCAAATTCCAAGACCACAGATAAACAGTTCTGTTCCTTTGAGTTATGTAAATATGATTTGGTCATGCATTTTTTGCATTTGATACACTTTGAGATCTACCCCTGCTATGGTGCTGTAAAAATGCACAGATCTTCATATCTTAATCAGTTGTTCACCACTAAGAATTGCTTGGGTTTGTTTTTAAACTTGGTTATTGAGAACCAGTACTTCATTTTTAAAATGAAACCTTCAATACAGCAGTTTGTAATAAAACTTGTGAAGGTATTCCCATTCAGGAAAGCAAACTAAACACTGACACCCACTGACATACACATTATTTAAATACAGTTTTATGCCTGGCTGATTTTATTGTGCTCATCAGTTTTCAGACTAATTTTTGCAAAACTCATCATTTTGCTGTGTGTGCTATATGTACAGTGGTGGTGGAATATAACCAAAGAAATGCTAGGTTCTTCATTTTTCATCTTGGATTAATTTTTAACCAGCAAATGACATTTTGTACTCCATGCACGACCATCCAGTACTCTCTCAATGCTTTGGTGAAAATGATCACTTTCGTGCAAACATTTACATGCCTAAAAACCTTAGTGGAGTGCCAAAGATATTCTACAATGATTTGATGTGTATGTGTCTTAACTTGTCTTTCCTGGATTTGTCCTGACCTTTTTGACTGCTGTGCCTTTGGGATATTCTGTAACTGATGCAGCTGAACCATAGAGCTGACAACCCAGACATCGAGCTTATAGACAAGTGGCTCATGACACAAGGAATGGTGAGATTTCACCACATTGATCTGCTGTTCCCTGCTAAATAATCTTCTTGCCTCCCTCCCCCCATAACCACCCTCCTATTGATTTCAACACTGCACAGTAAAAGACCAGACCTTACATTGCATCCTTACAGAGTAACATTGCAGAAATGTAATAAACCTATTCTGTGCCAGATTATAATTCATTGAATAGGATTGTTTAAATTGAAGATTGCACAGTGCTAAAGAGGTACACTGCATAAATTGAATGTCTTCTGTACTTACATCAATGAGTACTGAATTTTGTAATGAAAATAATACTTTTCCTACTGATGGAAATTGCTCAACATGACCCCAACCCCAGCAAACCATTTGGTGTATGATATGCACCAAATGGGAGTTTCTGTTTCCTGTTTTTTTTCCCACCCTGGGTTCAGTTTAATAGTCTTGACCTGCAAGACCTTTGAGTGGAAGGCTCTGCACGGTTTGTCACCTCATATCAGTCTCTAACATTATCCACTGTTAAATATTGTACAGTAGCTCCTAATTATTTTTGCCTTTACCTTGCTCCAACAAAATATTGGCACCACCTGTTCAAATCTTTACACTCCCGCACCAACATTCCTTGTGATCTCTTGGGGTAAGGTTAGTGTCTAGAATACAGGAGGTCTTGTAATGTTCACCCAAGTGGTAAGAACCTGTTTGGACTATCTAATCTCTCTTCTTGTAGAATATAAACTATTAGAGGCTGTTATCCAACTGCATAGATAATTGGCAAAATGATAAATTTCAATAGTAGGAGCAAATAAACCAACAGATAATCGGAAACCTAGTTGACTTTCCTGTGGGGAGAGGAACAAATGCTTTTAACCAGTCTTCATGTTTGGCAATCCGCTCTTCATAAAATTTAATATAGTAATTGAAGTAGTCATATTCTGATTTAGACTATGAATTAATTGGTCTTTTACGATACAGTTTGGAATGTAATTTAACAAGATTCCTCTTAACATAGCATTCATTAATATTAAACTTACTGATCTACATCTTAGCAAAGAAATAACTGATTTTACATTGTTACAATAATATTTAACCATACATTTCTTATGGGGGGGTGTGGAGAAATGTTATTTCTTGTTCTATTTGATTGCAATGTTTTGTTTTCTACTTAGTCATAGAGATGTACAGCATGGAAACAGACCCTTCAGTCCAACCCATCCATGCCGACCAGATATCCCAACCCAATCTAGTCCCACCTGCCGGTTCATGTCCCTCCAAACCCTTCCTATACATGTACCCATCCAAGTGTCTTTTAAATGTTGCAATTGTATCAGCCTCCATCACTTCCTCTGGCAGCTCATTATCTGCTTCTGAGCTGTGAACTTCACCCAAACAGTTCCTCCAAGATCAGTTGTGAATTTCACTGTTTGTTAATTTTCCCAGACGCACTCCAATGTCCAGCAATACATGAATTCAAACAGCAAAGGCAGTAACTGTGCAGGTTCACTGCTGTGTCAGTTTCTTTCTTTCTCTCTCCTCCTGCACTGACCTCACCATGTGCTTCCTTTGTCTGTTCTTCTCCCTTTTAAAACTGCTGTTGTTTTGACTTTTTTTTCCAAAGTTCCAAAACAATGCAACAGCATATAAAGCAATAATTGCTGCTCTTGGAATTCGAGGAAATCACCTCCAGCACCTAAAATACCTCAACAAAGGAGCAGCTGTAACAGCCAGAAATTTTTCCCGTCCTCCATCTTGGATGGCATGCATTAAATTCTGCACTCTTTTGTTTGTGTCCTAGATTTATTTTTTGCCCTCACTACATCCACTGTTAATTAGCTTTCAACCTCTCTAGCTCTGAGTTATTACCTGCTGTTCACAATTCAACGGGAAGGTTTAAGCTGAACATTTTTTTTTGTTTCCTTCCCAAAACATGTATCGTAATAATCATCTCTGTAAATGAAATCTGAGCCAGTTCTCTCTCTCTCTCTCTCTCTCTCTCTCTCTCTCTCTCTCTCTCTCTCTCTCTCTCTCTCTCCAGCCCCCCCATTTTTAATTTTTAATTGAATCAACAAGGCTCCTAAAATAGTAGCATGCAGTAGTCTTGCTGCTACAAACAACACACTGTGCTGTACTAAACAGGCCAGGAGATCCCAAGTTTGATTTCTGGTCAATATAGCAGCAGATATCATCTGAAACAATAGCTGATAATGCCGCAGTTTGCCTTTTATCCATAGCTGGATTACATGTCAAAATTTGGTATCCAGATTCACCCATAAAGAAGGGCCACTTATCTGAGACAATGGGGGCTTATGATTGTCTGCAAAAAGTTGGGTCACCTTCAAAAGGGTGTCTATTAAAGGACAACAAAAGGAGGTGATGAATAAATAACTAAAGCAAATCCTTCCAACTCTGGGATTTTTAGTTAGCCCAAAATACTGTGTGGTGTAGTGCTCTAATTAGAAGTCTAAGCTTTTCATTAAATGTTAATATTAACTTGGTTAAGCTTGGGTCTAAATATATAAAATTGAGAATTCTTCCATCAAATTCTGTGAAATATTTGAATATAAAACTCTGCTGCTCTTATCCCAAATACTTCTAGGCTATTATAAGAAAGTGACATGTTACATTAATGTAATTTAGGTCTGGAAAAGCGAATGCAATCAGAATACAGAATGTGTTTTTATTTTTGACTTCTTAACTGTGAACTACACAATATTTGATTAACCTTTTAGACTAAAAATCCCTTCACAATTTGCATTTGCTTATTTAAAAGCAGAATACCGCTGGAAATCTGAAATATAAACAAAGTTCTGGAGAAGCTCAGTAGGTCTGGCCGCAGATGCAGAGAAACAGAGTCAACATTTCAAGTCCAGGATTTCAAGTCCAGGAATGACTCCTCTTTAGAATCTTGAGTTCCGAAGAAAAGTCTGCTGAACTTGAACCATTCACTCTATTTCCTTTATTGCTGTGTTTAATTTGTATTTTACATGGATGGTATTTTGTACCAGCATGCAAATTTCAGGCATAAGCCTTAGCACCTTCATTCTGCTGGTTTTTCAATTCCACTAATGCTGTATATAGGTATTTCTCCACAAATAGAAAGGAGGAAACCATGCAGTAAGATGACTTCTTCAGCTATTAAAAATCTCACAACAACAGGTTATAGTCCAACAGGTTTAATTGGAAGCTCACTAGCTTTCAGAGCGATGCTCCTTCATCAGGTGGTAGTAGCTGTAGAAACATGGTAGTCTGGACAAAAGTAGTTCCTCACTACAATCAGTGTATGAAACTGGGTAGAAGTGGATGCGGGAAATGATGGGGAGGGAATTCATGCAAAACCCTTGGTAGTTTGTCACTGTAACTGCTAAGTGATTGGAGAGGTCCAAAGCATCATTTGTGTGCTTTTACCATTTGAGAAAAATGATTCATGAGTCAATAATTTTATGCAACTTCCATGTTAAAAAATTACCATCCCTGGAAGCTGTGCATATGATTTACATGGGATAAAACTGCTAACTCTTTATAGTGACTAACAATTGTTGCTTTCTGTTCCTTTTTATAGATGCTGATTTAACTCCATACCCCCAATAGAATGTTGCTGTTTTCTCCAATTTAAATGCTTTACTGCTCATAATTGTTTTTGCTTTTAGTCTAAAGCGTATAGCTGAAGTAACCAGCTGAATGATGTTTAAAATACCCCCTTTTCTTTCAGCCTGATTTTTCAATGTTTACAAATCCATTTGATGGGGATAAAATTGGTCTTCACCAGTCAGGGGAAAGTTTACCAAAGTGAACTAGCAGCGCGTTTTATATTCCATTAAACTCAAATCAACGGAAATGACAATTGAATACAGTTGAAATCCAACTGTGTGCACAAGATTTCATGGGTACACAAAACTGTTTATCCACACCATCAAAAGTTTAATTCACTGATATGTAGAAACAGTCTGAGATGGAATATTTTTCATAATGCTGAAGAATTGCAGTAATGTCCTAGGATGGAACTGAAAATTTGTTGGACTCTGTTTGTCTCATGCTATTTTGTCTACTTGGAAAAGGGAAATACTCCCAACTTCATTTTATCAGTGATGTGTTTTATCTTGGTGCTGCTGTGAAGCAGGTTTAAATTTTGGTGCTTTTGAAATTGTTTAGATTAGATTAGATTACTTTACAGTGTGGAAACAGGCCCTTCGGCCCAACAAGTCCACACCGACCCGCCGAAGCGCAACCCACCCATTCCCCTACATTTACCCCTTACCTAACACTACGGACAATTTAGCATGGCCAATTCACCTGACCTGCACATCTTTGGACTGTGGGAGGAAACCGGAGCACCCGGAGGAAACCCACGCAGGCACAGGGAAAATGTGCAAACTCCACACAGTCAGTCGCCTGAGGCGGGAATTGAACCCGGGTCTCTGGCGCTGTGAGGCAGCAGTGCTAACCACTGTGCCACCGTGCCGCCTGTGACTGAAAGAACTTTGCCTGATGGTCAGATTTCATTCCAACTTGAATATCTTTTCAGAAAAGGTCTTAATGGTGTAAAAGCTGCAACAATACAAATTTTGAAACTACACAATGCAGATGTTAGTACAATTATGCTGGTAATAAAGAAAATGACCTCATTGCGATTTTTCAGTATTATGAATAAAATAAATACTGTAGAGGAAAAGGAATTTTGAGAGATTGCATTCATCTCTCAGTTAATCAGTTCCATTTTGTTTAACAAATTGCTATATAAGATGAAAGAGATGAATATTTTGGAAATTGAGATCCATGTATATTCGTTGGAGTTCAACACCAAGGTCTGTTTCTTCAACTGATGCTCACCTTATTGAGAAGCAGATTAAGATCTTTGGAACAGTCTGTTTTCCTATACATTGACTATGTATACAATACATAATCATTTAATTCCGTAATTGTTCATGGCTCCACTATTAGCAGGAAATTTCTTTATAACCTACCTCGTGCTATAAAATTCTGACATTATACACATTATTTCTTAACTTGCCCTGTCTATTAACAGAGCTAAACCCTTTCTGTGAGGCAGTACCTTTTTGTTCCATCAGGCTGACTTTGGAAAGTTGCTTTATGGAACTGAGCATGGTGTCTTGGACACCACCTCTGAATAAAATTTAACACAATTCATCTGTGTCCATGAGTGTACCTTAAACCTAAATGTATTTGCCAAACATATCAGGGCCCGAAACATTGATTTTACTGCTCCTCAGATGCTGCCTGAGCTGCTGTGCTTTTCCAGCACCACTAATCCATATCAAGGCCATGTCCTGTAATGAAGCTACAAGTCAACACAGGCAATGATGCAGTTCAACAAAGCTCATCAATAGGAATGTAGGGGACTTGATATACCCAACACAATTAAATCCCATGCCAAATTGCTGACAAATGATCCCAACTTCCAATCAATGTTCTGATTCCAACATGATGGTGACCATATGAAAACTGGACAGCTTATCTGTATCATTCTCTTCTTTTTTTGCAGAAAACTTAATAAAGGTAGACAAACGAAATGTTTTCTCCAATATATTCCCTGTTTAGAGAATCATCTTTGTGTCTCCTGAAGAGAGTATCATTTGCTTCACGTGTATTCTATTTTCAGAGTTGGATCTTGGTGTGTTTTTAATATGAATCTTGTTACTGCAGTTTTTGTATTTATGTGCATTACATTTTTATAGATATTTAATTTTTTCATTCCCATTATAAATGTTCTTTTAATTTTGTGTTATGTTTACTTTGGTTGTCTGGCTTGAATTTCCTGTCGCTGTGTAGATTCCTGTTGCACAGTCTGTTATGGACGACGTTGAAGAATGGCTCAGCACTGATGTGGTATGGGGCTTTTCGTTTTGCTTTGGGTTGATCTTTTCTTCTATCACCCCTCCCTACTTAATGTTATGTAAGGAGTGAATTCTGCATATAGTAAAACTGCAATTTCTCCTTCTGTGACTTTGTATAATTTAAAGTGGGCTAGAATTTGAATTACACCTTGCTCTTTGAGTGTTGGTTTGCAAAATGACGGTTAGTCATTTGCTATAATTTTGCCCAGCTATCTGCAGGGGTTGGGGAAGTCTGCCTGTGAGCTGACAGACATTTCAAAATTTTTTTTTTTGAAGAAAATTTGTTTTAAATGTCAGGATATAAAATGCTCTCTCCAATGTAGTCCCGTAATGACGGCCATCTTTCTGTTTCCAGAAGATGCATTATTTGGTTCATGTACATTCATTTTCATCACCAGATTTTGTCTTTAATGTGAATCTTATTGCTGTGCAAGTCTTACTACTTATACATCTAACTGTATATAATTAGATGTTCAAAGACTATCATGAGTTTTGCTGTGTTACCCCTTGATTTTAAAACTCATTGTAATGTAGTGATTCTGCTGTCATTATCTGTGTGAGAAAGATAGAGTCAACTTCATCCCAAGTTGACATCAAGGTGAGAACCTCTGGTCTTCCACATTGCATCAATTGTTCACAGACTGACTTTGATTAATTTTATGCATAGTTAGTCTGATGTCCTAAACTTACTGCCAGGGTATTTGCAATACATTCTATTGAAGGTTCCTAAAATTAAAAAAGTTTAATTTTTTTATTTTATTTGAAATGGGCGTGGTGGAGGAGAAAGTGAGACTAATGATCAGCACAAACTTCTTGTGTTATTGCTATCTGTCCTTTCATAGCACACAGCATATGTATACAATTATATATCGCTGCATGTGTGCAAACAGCGTGGAGGACCAATCAACAAGAATCTTGATATCGTCAGGAAAATAGACACTATTCATGATGTCTTCAGGAGAAATTGCAGGCAGTGCTATCGAGGGAAGAATGAAAGAAGTGAGATGGGTTAAAATTAAGTTGCGGATTGGCTCCAGTGCATTTGCGTAATTGAATTTTTTAAATTATTGCTATGAGATCCATTTTCTTGTTACAATATGATGTGTGCTCTTATGATTTTGTTGTTTAAATTTGCACCACTCCAGTCAAAACCATTATGAAATAACATCACAAGAAAACATTAAGTTCAAATTAAAAATTTAGTGCTTTGTCTCAATAAAGATTCTGTTTATACATCATGATCAAGCTGTGATTAGCAGTTGTGCATGGTTTTTTGGCAATTTAACTGTTTCAAAAAGACCAGAAGCTTGAGATGCTGGCATAACATAATTTGGGAGAGTCTGCCTAATCAGAGGTGTATTATGCTACATAACCTTAGAATTGGAGCTCGTACTGAGTATAAAATAGATTTTGTATTCAGCTGTTCAGGTGGGTGGGCTAACTTGACTGCAACATCCAGGGGTAGGAATCATCCTTTTGAACCAATTTGCAAGGTATTACATGCTTTGAGGAAGGAGGGAACGAAAGTGGAAATGCAGTAGTTTTTTTTTGCAGTGTTTCATCGAAAGCAAATAATTTATTGATAGCTCCCAGGTAATGTATCATAACTGACCTACTCTGTATTAGAACAGGGACATTTTGTATCTGTTTGCAGCCTCTATGAAGCTTTGTACTGTCATGCACAACTGATTAATCCATTGGAGTCAATTGTGCACAGACTTTCTGGGATATTTGGGTTGCTGAGAAGACTTTGAGTTCTTGTCCTTTCTCTCCTATTCATTCAGGACTGCCACCAACCTCCTCTGAATTCCAACTTCTGACAAATTCCGACAAGTTTTTGTAGGGAATCCTTAATATGATTAAGGGCCAGAACAGTGGGAAAAGAGAAGGGAAAAATGTAGGCAGAGTTCCCTGGTGAATATGCTTTTGCATGTGTTTCTTGGAATGCTTTGTTGGCATGGAACCAGTGATAAGAGATTACATTTAGGTCAGTTAGGCTCGAGAAGCTGTCATTGGTCTCTGATCAGAGAAGGCCAAAAGGAGACTTGATGGAGCTACCTAAAAATGTTTAAAGGGTGGATATTCAAAAGACTTTAGGCAAAACAATTAGAGGCAATGTAAGGAAGAGCAATTCTGTGTGGAGTTAGGATTTGGAGTCCATGTTAGTTAGTTGATGCAGATTGAAGTGGGACATTCAAAAGGGAATTATGTAAGTATTTGCAGTACAAATTGCAGGGGTGTGGGGGAAAAAAAGCAGCCTGGTGAGATGAGATTGCTTTACAGAAGCATAGCATAGACTTGATGGGCTGAAAGATTCTATTCTATGGTGATCAATTATAGCTGTAATCCTGTTGAAGACGAGAACTGTGGAGTCCTGAACCAGCTGAATCAGCTTTCTTGTACAGGATGTATTTGCCCCGGAAAGAAACTCTTTAAAGAAGCAAAAGCGGATAATAAGCAATCAAAATTTAAATGTAAATTTCTCATGCCAAAACTAAATTAATGAACTGATCAGTTTTGTTTCTGATTTTGTATTTGCTCATTCTTGTATTTCATCATTTGAATGAGCTGAGAGGTTTGTGTCCTTGAATTTGATTTGCTAGTTCCCTTTGATTAAAAACTTTCTGCTGTTGCACCTCAATTTCCTTTTCTATACTGTTGAAAGGTTTGTGATTTAAACATATTAATGTATAGTTTTAAGAATTTGGATTTCAAACTAATGGTATATGGATGTTGATCTTTTTACTTTCTGAAGGGGTTTAGCAATAAATTAGGTCAGTCTTTGTGGAATCAGGATTTTAAACCTGTTTAAAAATTAGTTTCTGTTTTATGTTTCTTTTGAGTTGTAAGTTTCTGTTTTGATGGTAAAATAAAATCTGCCGCATTTTGTGCTTATCTTTCATTGAAAGGCACCACGCCAAATTGAAAGAAAACAAAATATAATCCATCAAGCTAGATTTCATTTTGGGATCTTGCTTGTTCAGTAGTAACTTCAGCTGGTATCTTCCTTTTAAATCACTCTCCTGAGTTCATGGCTACTGTTTTGCTTTGTAAAAGAAAATATCAAGCTGTTCTTATGCACAAGCCACTTTTAATGATGATGTATGGCAAACTATGTGTGAATTTTGCTGTCTACTCTACCTAGGTTTTAATAATTTCCAATATAAATTCTAATCTTCCATCATTGGTTTGCATGAGAGAAAGATGTTAAAACCTCTTGAAACTGAAATCAATCTGATCATTGTATCAATTATTCTGACTTGGATCTAATTATGTCAATGATTAATCAATATTCTAAAACTACTGCCAGGATATTTATAACACCTTTTGTTGAAAGATACATTCCATCTCATTTTACTTGCTGCTGCACCAACTTCCAAGGTTCATACATGGCCCCAGCTTCCAGACCCGATGTCAATGGATCCGCTGACTAGTAGAGTTATATGCCAATGATTCACAGCCATGCAGCTTAGAGACAACACTGTATAAGGGATTTGTTGGTTTTGATTTTACAAAAAACAATTTTTAATGTATTTTAACTGTGGATTGACATGAGAGAAGAACTGTTTTTAAAGCCAAGGATTGCTGAAGGATGATTGCATGTATTTCAAAGCAAGTAACCTGACACGCTTCTATAGGTGCTTTTTACACAGCTGCTGGTTCACACAGGAGCAGACTGGCTAGAGTCAAGTGTGTGTACAAATGGAGATTTAGCAGGCAATAAATAGCTGATAACTGATCACTAATCCATAGACCAATGACTATGACCTCCGCCTGCCTGCAGCTATGTGATTGGTTCTTAGAGAGCTAAACAGCTTGGGGCCATAAACAAAGTGGGCAAGATGCCATTAGGTCTACACAAGATCCAAAATTGTCTTTGTTCTCTGCATTGGAAACTAGTTTATTTTATCATCAGTTTTGATAAGCTGTGGCATATAAAAGGCCACATTAATCATTGAGCTGCATTCCAAGTCCTTCCCTCTGCCCATTAGTCTGTGTGGTTGTGTGTGTCAGGGGGAGTTTAAGGAGATGAGAGCACTTTACAGGAGAGTTAATGTGCTGATGATTCGGAAATGTTTACCTGTAGCTAGAATTTATTTACTTGTAATAAATAGTAATTTGCATAAATACAGAAACCTGATCCATGCTTTGTGTCTTAAAGACAGTTAAATTGGGGAATTTTGCTTCCCTTTTAATTTTTGTGACAACCCTAGGAATAATTGGGCTTGATTTCCAGTGTGCCACTCTAGTGAGGCACAACTTTTTTTTTGTTTTTAAATGGAGGTTGGTGGAAGAGGAACAGTGATTCATGATTGGTACAATGAGTGAAGCACAAAAGCAGCAACTGATGCTGCTTGCTAATCTACAGTTGCAATCACAAATGACCATTGGAATATTAATTTGCCCTGGGGTCAAAGGAAAATTTCAAATGATGCATACTTGGTCTGTTTTAAAAATGAGAGTTGTGTTGATGTACATCTGAACAAAATATAGCATTTAACTGAATTTCTGATCTGGTTTCACTCTCAGTTCCACAAGCAATCAGGAACATGATTTTCCTCACTTTTGAGCTTGTCCTCATGTTCTTAGTCCTCACAGTCTCTACTGGGCATGTCTGTAATCCGGAAATGTGCATTTTGACTACGAAAATTTATCGTCTTGAATCCAAATTAAAAAACTTTTATTATTTAATTTCACACATTTTAAAAGGCACTAAATTTCAGTGTTGCCTCTAATCTTAGTTTCCTTGCAATATGGGTGGGCATGCTTTTGGGAGTTGTTTTGAACCATTTGGTTGAGTTATGTTTGTTTTGTGACTCCTCTAAATAACCGGGTAGGCTGAGAGTAATAGGAAACAATCTTCTAAAAATTTTAACAACAGAACTGTTACCAAATTTTTAATCTAATAAATCTAGTTGTTGTGTTTCACCTTTTCTGAGAGATGTTGGGTTGTGGCTAGATATAGTCTAATTTTGTTATCCATGGGTAATCCTCCAGTTGTGGGTTGGCCAGCCATTGATGTTAGACCTTTTTTTTTAATTTCAGAAGGGAGATGATGTAGAAGAAGGAGTAACAAGTGAAGGTAAGTCTATCTAGTGTTGACATAAGCTGTAGTTTTAGTTTCTGTAAACCAGCCTTTTTAAGATACTAATTGCATTTGTGTTAGTATGCACATTCAGGATTTCTTAATTATTTTGTCTGTTCATAAGCTGTAGAAATGATCTGTGATGGTGGAGAGATTAGAGCACCAACATGCTGCTCTGGTGGTTCTCCACACAGGCTGTTCTGTTCATAAAGAAACTAGACAAAGTCATCACGCTTTCACAATAGAAAGGAAAACTGACAGGTGAGTCAAAATAGGCAACTGTCTCATGTTCTTTGGCAACTGCTTTAAAGAGCAGTGGTGTGGGAGCAGATAAACTGCCCATGTTCTCACCATGACTCTGGTTGCACCAAAAAAGAACCAGTTGACTTTTTAAAAGCGTAAATATCTTACGTGGATTTTATATGTGTACTATTTTTTCAGAATTTGATAAATTTTTGGAAGAAAGAGCAAAGGCAGCAGAGAGAGTCCCAAACCTGCCTTCTACTCTGACGAGCAACTCCAATCCTCCACCAGTGTCTGCTGAAAGTGTAAAGAAACTGGACCGTTCCAAGGATACCCTCTATGCTTTACAATGACGTGTGTGTATTTTGGGTGTGTGTGTGTGTGTGTGTGTGTATGGTTCATTTGTTGTTGGGCAGGGTGCTGCTGTACAGTTTGCTATAGCGTCTCAATGGTGGCTGGTGATGCACTTATGTTTAATGTATCTCCATTTATTGCAACTCCTCCAGCCAACTAATCCATAAGATGCCTTCCTAATGTGCTATTCGCAGTTAAAAACTGGCAAATCTTTTAAATCGCTGGGTTTTAGCATTCTCCACAGTATAATGTATTATGTCCATATATTAGCTGGACTTGCAATATTTCTCTGCAGTTCATATTTGAATAATGATTTGGACCTACATTCTGGTTAACCTGTATCTTACCAAAGGGAATTGGAAAAGCTGGCCATTTTGACATTATTACAAAATGTTTATTGTTAACACAGTGACATTTTAGCAAGTGTGCTTTTTGTAAAAATTGTATCTCTAAGTGAACTAGTTTCTCTGGCCAGTGTTCATTTCTGTTGGGACATAGCACCTTTCACATTGCAGTAGGTATCATAGGAGTTTTGCTATATTATAAAGGAAATTAGAGGAATTCATAAGTTTTATCTAAACTATATATTTTAGTGGTGAATATGCTAATTGTATTATATGTATAACACTAAAATGTGTTGCAATGAAAACTGTACTGGAAATACATATTAAATGTAGGATGAACCCTGATGTAACAAAGATACTTATTATTACAGGGACAACCACGCACACTTCATATGAAGTATAGTGGTTAAAATGGCAATTTTCTAAGTGTGTTTGCAGTCATTTTGTTTTGGCTAAATCCTGCTAATTTGATGTATGAACAGTTTAGCCACACAAGAGAGCAGTACGTTTTTCCCCTTTAACCACTGATGAAATAACTAATCAATCACTAAAAGACATGTCTATAGTCTCTGCGACTCTACTTCGAACATCAAGCCTGTGTAGCTCTTAGTAGTATAGATTTCTTCTGGTCGCCGTGGATACAAATTATAGATCTGTGTTGATTCTAAATGTGCACAAATGGAATATACACTGGTGAGAGAGAGTATTCATTCCGTCTGATTCATTCTTCTGTTGAAACCTAGAACCATACTGTTGCATTGTTTAATTTGTTTCTTGAATGATGGGGGAAAAAGAATGATAACATTCTCTCTGGAAGGCCTTGCATGTTTTAATCCTTATCTTTACTGAACTTGCCCTTTTACTATTTTGTATCTTTATCGCCTGTCCTATCATTGTGCTTCAGGTTATTTTTTCGGCTATTTTCCTTGAATTAGATGTTTTCCAGACTGTTTTCTGTGAAATCCCCTCTTCTTCACCTTTTTTAACTGGACTGGAGTATCTGAGGATTTTCCTGCCCTAGTATTAAGACCAAAGCTTTCCTTTGAATGAGTTCTCCTTAAGGTGACTGAGCTGCAGGTCATGTAGGTAGATGGTTGAAGTACTCATTACACAATTTTGCTATAAATGTTGATCACTTTCAGCTTTCCAGTTTATATGAGTAACCATATTTGAGAAAGAGGCTTCTGTGGTGTTAAAAACTGGTGATTACGTGTGCATGTTTTTCAGTAGTGGGTCAGCAAAAGTTGAGGATTGGTATGAATTTTTTTTTCCAATGTGTCCATTGGAACTTTGGGTAAGTACAATTCAAAATTCTACCTTTCCAAAGCTTGGGTTGTCTCCGAGGAGAGTTTTCTGAATTGTAAACCAAAAGGGTGAGGTAATTTTTATTATCATGTGCCCATTAGTGGTTTTGGCCTTAGACATCGAGGCCCCAAGTTCTGGAATTCTTTCAACCTGTCTGCCTCTTCCTTGCTTGCTTTCTTGCCCTCATACACTTTCTCTTGTTCTCTCTCTACTAAATATATTACAACACCTGACTTAATATATTTGTCTCTCTGTACTCTGAGGCATACTTTCCTAAATTGAAGGAGTTCTATCAATTAAAGTTATTGTTTATTTTAATCAATATAATTCTGTCATTTGAATGTATTTTCTGAAAAATTGGCATTTTTATTCTACATTCCCTATCTAAAGTTTTTTAATTCAAGTTTTAGACCTTATTCCTCTTCCCTTTCTCCCTACTCACTGCCTATTCTACATTCAGATTGTTAGTTTAGGACATTCGGTGCTTTTACATTTTGTATTTTCGTAGTTAAGACTGTGGAAGAGTGATGTTCATGTTTGAAATCATTCTGTGCAACTGCACTTGCAAACCTCAGATGGCAACAGTGAATGCAAGATAATTTTTACATTCACCTTTGTTTACAGTAAGATACTGATTTGGCCCGCTCCACACTCTCATCCATGCATGGATAAAGAGCAGTTCATATTTCATCACTTAACAGTGCTGCAGTTAATCAGGAATTAGGTTTGCTAAGTGCTGTTTCATGATAAGCTGTGGAAATGTTAAAATCTCAACTTTTCAGTGTTACCATTTTGAAAACTTAACCACCTCCAAGCACTCTAATTCTAAATCCAGCACAAAAACAGCAAAAATCAGGTGCCAACATCCAAAGTAGAAACACTCAACAGCTTGTCAGACAGTATCGGCTGAGAGAGTGTTGATGTTCTGATGAAAAATCATTAACCTTAAGTATTGTCTCTATTTATATCTCTGTAGATGCATCCTGACCTACTGAAAATTTCCAGCATTTTGTTTTTATTTGAACTATTTTAATTATTGCATTTATTGTTTTACACATCCTTTAAGACCAAAATATTCTACACAGCAAGCATATTTCAAAATCCAAACACTGCAGAGTGAAAACAAAATAATTCAAAGTGTCATTTATTGAGTGTGGAGGCCACTAGGTACAATAAACAGCAACCGTGCATCTGACCCAGAATCTATGGGTTCAAGTCCCACTCCAGGATATGATGGTGACAACATGTATGTTCATAACATGGCCAAATAGGTTGATCAACCTAAATATTCTTCCATTGTGCCTATGCCAGGCAATAAAATGGTCAGCTGTGCTTGACGCAGAGTGACTATAGCCCTTGGTGATAGATTAGTAACCTTTCCACACAAATTTAACTATGGAATCAGACATATATTGTCAGCATCATTTATCATTAAATGTGGGAGAATCTCCAAGTCATCCTTTCCATCGGCACCTTAATACAGAGGTATACAAATTTATACTGTTGTGTGGTCAGTTTCTAGTATCCATTACAATGAAAGCACGTGTATCTATGGTTAGGTTTACTATCCGAATGTTGTACATTGCTAGGTAATTGGTTAAAAATCACACAACACCAGGTTATAGTCCAACAGGTTTAATTGGAAGCACACTAGCATTCGGAGCGACGCTCCTTCATCACCTGATGAAGGAGCGTCGCTCCGAATGCTGGTGTGCTTCCAATTAAACCTGTTGGACTATAACCTGGTGTTGTGTGATTTTTAACTTTGTACACCCTTGTCCAACACCGGCATCTCCAAATCGTAGGTAATTGGTAGTTTTTTTCTGCAATGATATATAAATTTATAGATCTTATTTTTTACAACACAGAATTGCTAAGTTTAGTAATAAAAATAAACACATTTCTTTCCTCTATTGATCATTGTTTAGACCCATACAGACTGACACATTGTAGTTCTGTTTAATTTGCTGGTCGTTTTACATTTATCATAGCTGAGATACCAGTGTTTTAGTTACTAGTTTGTTATTAGACACTATGCTTGCTAAATTAGCACTGTGTTGTCTTTTTAAAGCTATTTTACTGTAGAAATGCAAACTGTAAGCTGTTTGCTTATATTGAGCATCTTTTATAATGTATCAGAAAATTTATAGGGAAGTTGTGGGATTTCTTTGCAGAGCTTTTTTCCATATAAATTGCCCAGTAACATTAATGAGCTTTGCTGGTGAAGCTTTGTTTGTTGCTTTTGAGACCCATTTGCATTCAGATACATGTTGCTCAGCTTTTTGTTTATCTTGTTTTATGCTTTGAGGCACATGGCTATTCTAACTTCTAGAAAAAAACAACAGGTACAACTAATTCAAAAGATGGAAAACCACAGTGATGGTTTGAATATTCAGATCTGTTCAACCAAGGCTTTGAAAACATTATGATCCTTACAGTTTCCTGCCTCCCATTTCTCAGTTGAGCTGAGGGGTAACTTAGAATCTAAATTTATTATTTCCTTCTTTCCAAATGAGCAGGATAGGATACAAAATCCACACATTCAGTTTGATGCAAGTGCATATAAAGCTGCCTAAGGTCTTGAAAAGATTATTGGTTTCCTTCCCATAGCCTCATATCACTATTACTCAATCACTTTTGCAATGGGGGGGACGGTATACTGGAAGAATAGCCCTGCTGATCTACATAATTATACCATCCTAGAAGAATAATGTTAAATGTGTATAAAAGGTTAGCAACTGTTAATACAAATATTAATGTACAGTTCAATGGATTTATTATAAAAAGATACTTCCAATAACACACTAAGACTTTGATAAATAGACAATGTGTTACTTGGCAGTATAAGGTTTGTATCATTTGATAGTCTACCAAATGTGTTATTGCAATAAAACTAAGTGTGTATGTGCAATTAGCAAATGAATTGAGATGTAACATTTATTGTCAGGTAGCATGATGAATAATAATGCCACAGGTCTCATTTTTGATCAGTGGTGTTTGGTAACACTTTTCTGATTATCTCAAATAGTGTGGTAATTAGTAATGACCTTAAGCAAATACAGTTAATGTTGCCTCCTTGATAGTAGCCCCCTCCAGGCATTGTCACATGCATAGGAGCAGAAAGGTCCTTCTGATTTGCAAATCATTGCTTGTCAAAGGACTAGAACACATGTGTGAGCATTTTATAACAGTAAACTTTCAGAAATCCTCATGGAGTGTTTAATAGTGACGGCTGTCTACCAATCTTTCACTTGGAAGACTGATTAAATATGTTGGGGTTTTATTTCATTTTGTTCTGTTGAGATACATATTTTGAGTTGGTATTCTTGTTATGAAACTTGCTGTAAATTCCTGGTTACAATTAAGGCAGTTTAATAATAACTTGAATGCAGCCAAATGTTATTTTCTTTTAAAAGTTTTAAATATACTGAATTCCAAAGCGAATAGAGTTTTCTGGTGCCGATATCATACTCCCACTGAATCCAATGCAGTTTAAACTTCTCAACGTCATTCTACCAAACCAACCTTAACTGCAGATTTAAGAAAAAAACAAAGCAGTGAACATTGTACAACACTACCCACCCCCCAAAAAAGACAATGAATTGTTTGTTTGGATGTTGTGTCTGATTCTAATTTAGTGAAACTGCTTTCCAACTGCAATATTTTTGTCAGGCTTTCGAAAAGATTTTTAAGGTGAGTAGCATGTAAAAAGTAATATATATTGAATAAAAAATGCACCGTATTTAAATATGTTGCGACATGTTTGGTTAAAATTAAAAGAGGAATCATATACTTCCCAATCCCATCTGAACAAGTTTTATTTCCTAATCTGAATTGTTAAGGGAGAATTAAAATAACAAAATAGGGAAAAAAACTGCATGCAAAAATCTCACTATAAGCTTCATTATGAAATCAGGATTACAAATTTGGGAAGCAGCGAGTGTGCACTAAATGCCACTGGGGAGATACAATGAACACAAGAATAAGTAATAGAAGCACAAGGCTGCCATTTGGCCCCTCAAGCCTAATCTGTCATTCCATAACATCATGGCCACAATTTTTATTACTGTGTTGAGAGGGAGGTGGTGAGGCCTTGTGCTTCTATTACTTATTCTTGTGTTCATTGTATCTCCCCAGTGGCATTTAGTGCACACTCGCTGCTTCCCAAATTTGTAATCCTGATTTCATAATGAAGCTTATAGTGAGATTTTTGCATGCAGTTTTTTTCCCTATTTTGTTATTTTAATTCTCCCTTAACAATTCAGATTAGGAAATAAAACTTGTTCACATTGGGAGTGCACATCTGGATAGGTCTGGTTAGGGACCTGCTGACCGTTGACTCCTGCAACGTGCATCAACCTACCAGTTTTTTTTAAAAAATGTAAATTATATTGTATACTTTTTCAGCTTTCTCCTTTCACAGGTGAAATAAGGATGAGGATGAATTTAAGAATTAACATGATTTTTGATTAATTTCTTACTGTTAGACATAAGATTAATTATTATATTGCAATTAATTTGGCTGCAGAGAATAGACTACTTTCTACAAAGGCTTGTTAAAAATATAACCAACTCAAAATTATGCAGCTTAGCAGTATGATCTCTTATATTCATAACACTACACACCACCTCATAGGCTGTAAGAACAAAACCTCTATGTTAATCAGTCAGTACACACGTGTGGTTAATATTTATTAACATTTTAGGTTTTGTTTCCACATATGGAACATATTGTCATATATGCTTGTCCATAACCTGGTATTTCATTAACTTATGTTTACTGCAGACTTGTGAATTATGTCATGTTGTGTTACAAATTGGATGTGTGTGATTTGTACTGAACTGTCACTACTGTTTAAATTCTGTTGTGCTCGATTCTTGCATGAAATGTTATAAATAAATAATATGGTATGTGTACCCGTGTCATCCTTTTGTTGTGATGTTCTGTTCATTGCTTAATTTGATATACATTTATGGTTTGAGCTGGTGTATAGTACCCTGAATTAGACTGCTAAGTTTGAACCTGGGAACTAACATATATTTAAACATTGCTGTTTATTCTGGAAGATTGCTTAGCTCATTCCTTTGGTGTAGGGTGAAGCATCTATTGTATATTCAACAGTTATCTTTTGAGTGCACCTTTCACCTGCACTGTTCAGTTTGCTCAAAAAGAGGTGCAATAGGTTGAATAGGCTCTTCTTCTTTAAACTTTCTGTGGAGAACAGCACAAAGTTGCCAATGAGCACTGAATGCCAGTTGGAGAGGAATTCTTAAAATCATTGCGATCTTTACTGCTCTTGGCCCTTTCCCTTTATCTTTCTGTGAAAGACTGACTTACCCACCAATGTTGTTTCAAAGTCACATCCAATGCTCGTTCACCTTAAACACATTCTTTATGGATGAACAAAAGCAGTAAATTCTGAAGAAAAGTAATTGAACTCAACACATTAATTCTGTTTCTCTCTTAATGCTGCCACGCCTGCTGAGTTTCTCCAGCACTTTATTTTTATTTCAGATCACCAGCATCCGGAATACTTTGTTTTTATTACCAGAGCAGTATGTCCCTACGTCTTAGATCATGAGAGCATCATAACAGAGCTACCTCCTGTTCTTTTTCATCCATATCTAGCCGTGGTGTCATTTTTCAGTGAGTAGGCCACAATGACTGAACTTTTCCAAAAGTTAGCTTCCTGTGATCCATTTGTCCCAAATTCCTCTAAATAGCAATCCTGAGTAGGAAGGGATTGGCTGAGCATGCTGCTCTTCGGTCCACGCACACCACCCAGCCTTCAACATTTGGGTGTGATGAGCTTATAGTCTACATTGTCAGCAATGTCAATACCATCCTCTCCACTTCCTCTGCAACAGTTGTGCATTCCACTACCTAGTGGAGCAAGCTTTCTCTAAATCTACCCTGACAAATCCTTGGGATAATTTCTGATCAACTTCTGATGTGGCTAAGAGATCTGGCTCTACTGGACCAGGCAACAAGATGGGATTAATTAAAAATCTGTAATAAGGGTGTCCCTAGGTACAGTAATCCCCCCCCCCCCCCCCCCCCCCCCCCCCCCCCACCGTTCCCACGGGGGATATATTCCAAGATCTACTGCGGAAGCCTGAAACTGCGGAGAGTAGTGAACCCATCCATTTTAAATGGGGAATTTACCTTTCTGGATCTGGAAGATTCCCTATAATATGTTCGGGCTACACGAAACCGCGGAAACCGGACCCGCAGATATAGAGGTTACCCTGTATTAGCAGCCATAATATCACACCTCGTTTGAGGGACAGAAGATTAGATCAGAGAAAGTTAACTTCTATTTAAACAAGGGCATGAAAGCAGAGCTGACTGAAATGAATTGGTAAATTAGAGTTAACCAATATAGTTGCAGTGCACACATTTAGGGGGATAGTTTGGATGACAGAACAAATATATTCTCATAAGTTTTTTAAAGTCCAAGGGATGGACTAAAATTTAAAAATGGTATCAAACATAAAAAGCATTTAATTGTCCAAAGACATTGTAGGTCTGCAGATTAGACAGAATTTTTTTAAAGCAAAGAATGACCAAAGAAAAGGAAAACTTCAGTATGATAGTTAACCAGGAGTATGAAAATGCTAAGAGCTTCTAGAAATATATAGAAAAAGGTTAACAAAATGAGAGGTGATCTTATGTAAGTAGAAACTAAGGAGATGGCGGATGAACAGAGATTTTCTGTTGGTCTTCGTGATAGATAATACAAGTTTCATCCAAAATGAAGAATACAAGAAGTGTGTAGAAATCAGGAAATGAAAAGGAGGAATAAATGCAGGAAAATGATAATCAACAGAGAAGAAAGCAGAGTCACAGGTAGATACGAAGAAAGCATTTGGTATGTTTTCCTTTACTGGTCAGAGTATAGGGGTTGGGAGGTCACATTACAGCACATTGGTTAGGCCACTTTTGGAATATTGTGTGCAGTTCTGGTCTCCCTCCCTCCTATAAGAAGGATGTTGTGAACTTGAAAGGGTTCAGAAAAGTTTTTCAGGGCTGGTGGTAGGGTTGGAGAATTTGAGTTACAGGGAGGGGCTGAATAGACAGGCTGTTTTCCTTGGAGCAACGGTAGCTGAGGTGACCTTCTGGAGATTTATAAAATCATGAGGGGCATGGATAGGATAAACAGACAAGGTCTTTTCCCTGGGATGGGGGAGTCCAGAACTAGACTGCATACGTTTAAGGTAAGAGGGGAAAAAATATAAAAGGGACCTGAGGGCAATGTTTTTCATGCAGAGAATGGTGTGTGTATAGAATGAGCTGCCAGAGGAATAGGTGGAGGCTGGTATAATTACAACATCTGGATGGGTTTATGAACAGGAAGGGTTTAGAGGGAAATGGGCCAAGTGCTGGCAAATGGGACTAGATATGATTGGGATAGCTGGTTGGTATGGACAGGTTGGACTGAAGGGTCTTTTTCTGTGCTGTACATCACTAAAACTCAGAGTAAATGGTTGGGAGCTGCAGTCCAACAAGGGCCCTTGTTCGATTAATTTCTACCTAAGGTCTCAAAAGGAATGGCTCATTAAATAGTTGGTTAATTGGTTTTAATTTTCCAAAGCTCCCTAGATTTGTAGAATAACCCATAAGATTATAAGATAGCAAAAAGGAAGGGAAACAGGAGGTAGGATATTATAAGCCAGTTACTTTAACATCTGATGTAGGCAAAATTATTAGAGGCTATTTATAAAAAAAGGTTATAGCAGGATACTTGAATAAGTTAAAGGTAATTCAACAGAATCAGCATGCTTTTGGAAAAGGGAAATCACATTTGTCAATTGGGGGTGTTTTGAAAACTTTAACACTGTGAATAAATGGGGAACAGGGACATGTACAGTACTTTAAATTTCCAAAAGACATTTGATAAAGTGTCCTATCAAAGGCTATTATAGAAAATAAAATCTTGGTATAGAGCAGTCTTCTCCAACACTTCTTGAATTGTGTAACCCAGGATCTTTGCCAGAGGAATTGTAAAATAAGCAGTTGGTTTTAGATTTACATACCACTAAAAACAAAATAGATAATAATTCATTTTACCCACCTAAATCCTCAGGGTGACACCCATGACTACATGTTATCTGGCAATGCCTTGACATCTGGGTTGTACTTTGCCACTTAATCATATACAGTCCATTAAATAGGTATCTGTGAGGTGGGTGTGATATTTGGATATGATTTTCATAATTATAGAGCACACTTTCAGAGATATGTGAAGTCAAGGTGAGTTTTCATTTTAAAAGTATGTGATGGCTAGCTGTGGGGTTTTTTTTATCCCTAAAAACATTGTGCCTTAACTTGATTTTCAGCTCATATCATTTTGCAGTGTAATAATCTCCATCAACTCCACTGCTTTGTAAATCAAATACTTGATGGAATTTTGTTGCCAACCACCAAAGACTACTTGAAAGAATAGATTTGAGACAAATATGAGTATTTATTACATCAGAGCCAATTCCTGAAATTGCCTGTTGAATTCCTTTGCTAACTTCCTCAGGTGTTACATCTCAGTGGGATGGAGCACTGGAAATCAAAGCACATTATTCCCAGAGTTGTCACCAAAGTTAGGAATTTAAGAAAAGTACACAATTTCCCAGTTTACCTGGTGTTTTTTGTCTCTTTAGACCCAGATTGACAGAAAAGACAGTCTAGGTTTCTGTACTTAATATTTATTACAAATAAATAGATTCTAGCTACAGGTAAACAATTATGAAGTGTTAACATGTAGAATTCCAACTCCCTTATAAAATTCGCTCAATGTACATTTGCAGACAAAAAATATTTGGTGTTCTGGATGGAGGAAATAACAGGCTTTTTCCTTGGGACATTAGCAGTTGACAGGTGACCTTAGAGGTATATAAAATCATGAGCGGCATGGCTAGATTGAACAACCAAGGTCTTTTTTCCCTCAAGGTGCGGGAGTCCAAAGCTGGAGGACATAGGGTTAAGGTGAGAGGGAAAAGATTTAGAAAGGACTGGAGGGGTCACTTTTTCATGCAGAGCATAGTGCATGTATTGAACAAGCTGTCAGAGGAAGTGTTAGAGGTGGGTACAATTACAACATTTAAAAGGCATCTGGCTCGGTACATGAATAGGAAGGGTTTAGAGGGATATGGGCCAAATGTTGGCAAATGGTACTAGGTCAGATTGGGATGTCTGGTCAGCTTGGACGAGTGAACTGAAGGATCTGTTTCTGTGCTGTATGACATTGCTGGTGGTAGTGTCCATAACAACAATAGGTATAATGGAGGACTGCAGACATTTCCTCATTCAGAGTGTGAGGTTTCACCACTGGTCAATGCTCTGCCTCACTAACATGGCAGGAATTTATTTAATCCTGGTTACTGACCTGCATTTAAAGTCAGACTGGGTGAATTAAAATAGAAATAGCTCGCAGAAGAATCTTGTCTAGTTACGGAAATATCAGTGCAGGTGTTCATTTTGCTTTGCAATGTAATTGAAAGGAAAAAGAAAGTTTAAACTGCAAGGAACTTGTCAGACATCAGTTGCACAAAAGCTCTTTATTCTCCCCTCAGTCATATCTTTTTATTTTTACAATCTTGGCTCTAAATTATGCTCCAAAGCAAACATTATTACCCTGAAGTGACCTTGCAAGTTTTACTGCAAATTGTTGCTGCTTCAATTTGACTGAATCATAGTGTCATACAGCACAGAATAGACCCTATGATCCAACCAATCCGTGCTGACCATAATCCCAAACTAAACTCGTCCCAGCTGTTTGTACTTGGCCCATATCCCTCCAAACAATTAAAAGACATTTCTTCTTCACGTACTTATCCAAATGTCTTTTAATTGTTCTAACTGTACCCAATCCACCACTTTCTCTGGAAGTTCAGCCTACATGTGAATCACTCCATGCAAACAAAAAAATTGTCCCTCACCTCTTTTTTTTTTAAAATATTTCTCCTTTCACCTTAACAATATGCCCCCTGATCTCGAAATCCCCCACCCGAGGGAAAAGGCACCTGCCACTCACCTTACCTATACCTTTATGGTTTCTCTCCAATGTGTTCTTCAACAATATTATTGGCGGTTCCTTTAAAAGTGAGGAACATTCTCCTCCACTGTTGGGGTGAGGCTGTGGGTGGCTGTACAGTCCGATGCAACTTCTGTCGACCCAGCCACACTCGAGGCAGAAGGTAGTTACAGCAAGGGGTGGGTGGGGCTTTGGTATGGCAGCACTCTCCTTACACTGTTTTCACCTGGCTTCCACTTTTCACAGTAACTCAAATTGGAGACATTTGCTTCATGCGAAATCCACAATAACTTGTTTTATTTTGTTAAAATAGTCTCTGATCTTCTGGCTGCAGTGAGTGTCTTGTACACATGCACCTAACTCTGCAGCAGATGCTTCAATATTATTCTTCCTTCCACCCAACAAAAACTCAGCCATTTCCCCATGAGGATTGTATTTGGTTTCTAGAAAAGCTCGTGGCAAGAAAACCAAACCCCTCAATTTAAGAACATACTAGAGTTAAGACGGTTCTGTTTTATACAATTATTATTGGTTGAGAAGATACTGAAATGAGCCTCCTTGGAAATATTAAAGACTCGTACAAATCTTAAATTATTCGCATAGGAAATACACCCTGAGCAGATGGCATGAAGTTTACCACAAACAACAAGCTTTAATGAGAAGCAAACATATGGAGAAAGGCATGTGAAAAGTTAATGATCTTAAAAATCCTAATTTAAGGCTTCAGCTTTCTCCTTTTTATTTAAACTAATTAACAATGTGTGTATGCCTGCTTAGTTCCGTTTAGGGTTTGACCACAGGACAGAGAATTTAGTAAGATAATCAAGATTTGTAACTTAGCTTGAAGAAATTGGAATAAATTTTTGGACCATAAGGAATAATTAATTATCCCAACTTCTGATATTCATAGGTTGGTTGTTTGAGAATAGCTCAGTTACCTAAACTTATTGGAATTTTGATCTATGTTTCAATGTTATTGTATTTCAAATTCATTATGCTTGGGTTGCCCAAGATAATTAATCAAAAGGTTTACAATTTGTTGCCAAATACTGAGGTCTTGCTGAAGCTACTAAAAATGTCTTGAACAATTTTACTGATTGCTGGGTAGTGTGATGAAGCTGCACCTTGGAATGCAGTGTTTGATCTTGTGTTTTTTTTTTCCCCCATTTTCTCTGCCTTCATGGCATTTTTGATTGTTGCTACGATACCATTCAACATGGCTGTCTTGACACTTTTGATCAATTGAAACATTTTTAACATGCAATATGGATGCTGTCCATCGACAAACTATCTAACCAATGGACACATTTTATTTGGGTGGATGGTAAGGAGAGTGTCACTTCTAGCAATTGGGAAGGAGAACACTGGCTGTCCCCTCACCACTGCCAACCACCCTCTTGTTCTTAGTCTTGGAACGCAAAGACTACATTCTTCTCCTTCATATGTATAATCTGATGTTGTAACACCCTCATTAATGAATGAAACATTAAATATCCACACCCTTCTATTTGTTGAGTATGTGTCCCACTACAGACTTCATATGCCAAAAGGTTTCTAAAAACGTCATTAAAGCAATCCCTCATGTAATCAACACAAAATATTTTCCATGAAATGCCAAAGCTTCCTGCTGTATAGTTAATTTTCAATTCAAAACTGGGCAATTTCTTTATTTTGAAAGGTCCATTTGAAATTATATGTCAGCAAATATCTTTATGATCCACCTAAACAGCAGTTATTCTACATAAAATAAGGGTAGTTACAGCAAAACAAAACTTTTAAATAGGTAGCATATTTCACATACAGTTAGAAGGGCAAGGGAGGAATAATGTAGCAGAAATTAATTTAAACAAGTTATCTGTGTTGCAGACTTATTCTGAGAATTGTACATTTGGTCATTACCACCATTAGATCCTGCACTGAACAACAATTAGCTCTTCTGCACTTTTCAAGATGCTTTTTGCTTACTTAACTAGATAGCAAATTAAGTGTCAACTATTGAAATATTTAGAGCAACTATCAGCAAAATATATGAGAGGTATGAGGAGGAGCCTGGACTGAGATAACAGTAGCCCAGGTCAGATTAATGACTGAGGTAAAACTCAATGCCCAGCAGTGCAGATAGAAGGTCTTCTCCACTGCACTATGGTAAGTGCCATCCTCTTCTCTCTGCTCCCTGACACTCACAGGGCTACCATTCACTCGAACTCAGCCACTACACATGCCTTTCACGGAGGTTCACAGACTACATAGAACATAGAACATAGAAGAATACAGCGCAGTACAGGCCCTTTGGCCCTCGATGTTGCGCCGATCCAAGCCCACCTAACCTATACTAACCCACTATCCTCCATATACCTATCCAATGCCCGCTTAAATGCCCATAAAGAGGGAGAGTCCACCACTGCTGCTGGCAGGGCATTCCATGAACTTACGACTCGCTGAGTGAAGAAAATCTACATCTCTCACCATTGACTACATCATAGCAACTCAACTGCTCTCACCTGCCTCATCCTCTCAGACTATTAATCCTTCCCTCTCTGCCTTTCCAACTCTCTCACTGGGACCACCTCACCAACTCCGCTGATCTGGCATCATTACTAATGACTCTCACATCCACTTCCATCGTAATAAATCACTCCCTTTGTCTCATTGCAGGAAAAATTGGTCCAGCCCTGGACTGACATCTCCACAACACCATGAATGATGTACCTCTAATCCCTGCACTGACTTCACTTGACTTTCAGGGCTGACCATCTCTCAATTCCCAGACTGATTGGATCAAGTGCCTAACTGACATTGGCCAACCCCCAGACTGGAATCGGACAAGACCCTTTATTGACAGTAGAGTACCTCTTGACTGACAGTAGTGTTCCTCGAGCCCAATATGGACTGGTCCCCTTTGATCTTCAGACATGGTTAAAGCACACCTGTTTAATGCAAAAGCACATGCTGAAGTTGTGAGATTGACCTAGCACAGTGCCACAGAGCAACATGTCCACTCACTAGGCTGCTCAGTGTTCCCCATTGTGATAATTTTCCTCTCCTTCCCTTTGCAAAAAAAAGCAATGCAAACCAGCCTTCAAGTAAACAGAAAATGAAGCTCAAGCCAGAAGATGCATCCTGTGTCGATGCATATTTGTCTCTGTGCAGAAAGCAACCTGACAGAAGCATGCAAGTCATAGTGTTCATGAGCTCCAAAGTGAAGTCCTGAAAGACTGATCTGGGGGAGTTGGACAGAGAGCAGGCATGAAGATGTGGTGAGGCTGTTGGCCATTGCTGACTTGTGTGGATAAAGAGTGGAGGAAGGAGGTGTCCTTGGATCATGCAAGGAAGTTCATAGAACTTCATAGAACTCCTACAGTGTGGAAACAAGCCATTTGACCCAACAAGTCCACATAACTCTCCGAAGAGTAACCCACCCAGACCCATTTCCTTACTCTATTACTCTACGTTTACCTCTGACTACACCTAACCTACACATCCCTGAACACTATGGGCAATTTAACATGGCCAATTCACCTAACCTGCATACCTTTGAACTGTGGGAGGAAACCAGAGCACCCAGAAAAGACACATGTGGACACGAGGGGAATGTGCAAACTCCACACAGTCATCTGAGGCTGGAATCAAACCCGGGTCCCTGGCGCTGTGAGGCAGCAGTGCTAACCACTGTTAATGAAAGCCAAGACAAGCAAACAGTGAACCACAGCAGCCAGGTAACCACACTGACTTTGGAAATAGGTGCTGTCTAATTTCTTGGAGAAGGAAAGGAGAATTGGAAATGGTACATAAATGAGGCAAGTTGGTCTAATAATGAGATGCAAATACAAGGAATTAAGGTACTAGCCATTTAATAGTGCAATTTAGAAGTCACTGTTTAAACCTAAAGGGGAAAATTGGGAAATATTTTGTCAATTTTGAACATTTTTTATTTCAAAAATATACTTTGTTATAAAAAATCATCTGTACAAAGATTAAATCAGTTCTGTGCAGTCTTTGAGGAGAGAAAAAAACATTATAATTTTGATATTTCTCTGCAGTTGCAAAAGCATTTTCTACTCATGCAGAAAACTATTTACATTCATTTTGAGGCTATGCAAGGGTCTGACAACTGAACGGACCCTTTTTATACATTGCTAGAAAGACCTCAGACAGTAGTCTTTCCCCACTGAGCGTCGCTCGGCACATAGTCCTGCACCTCGGAATGTGCCAGTCTATAACAATTGGTCGAGGTCAATTCGTGTTCTGGAAGACCTACAAATTTAAGACAGACAAAAGAGCATCTTTCACCAAGCTGATGGTCCTCCAGGTGCAGTCGATGTTTGTCTTGGGGTGCGTCCCAGAGAATAGCCCATAGAATGCGGAGAGTTGCGTCATGGAACAGTTCAGGAAGAACCTTGATAAAAGAACTGCATCTCTCTCCAGACCTTGCAAGGGCTTATTCCAGAAGGAGATATGTGACAGTTCTCTTCCCTACCCACACCCCCTGCAGCCACCTAAAAGCACACAGAGACCGGGTGTGCGTGAAGGATCTGACTGGTAGTGCCCTTCTCATCACCAGCCAAGCTACATCTTAGTTCTTATTTCTAAGTTCTGGTGATGAGGCATTCTGCCAAATGACTTTGACAGCCTGCTCAGGGAGCCACACAACAGGATCCACTCCTTTTCCCATAGGGTCCTGGGGACGCTACATAGAGCACTACATGGAACTACTTGGAGCGTTCTACAGCAACGAGGCCAGATCCATCCGTCACAACACCGGGCACAGGTAGAACCTTAATTTCAAACTTATTGTGTATCTAGCCATCATAGGCTGATTGAATGTATATAAACCTTCTCATCACTGTTTGGAGAGCATGAGTATGGAGAGCTCAGCCAGAACTGACATTAAATAAACCATTTGTATTTGAAGCTCAACAGACAGTGTTGAGGTCTTTATTCAATCTCCACTACTCTTTTCATACAGCAATGTGGAACATGGGTGTAAGCAAAGTCTTCGAGAGCAAACAGAAACCGTTGCTTATAGATATGCTTAATTGTTAAACTAAACTAAAGGGACTAAAATATAACCACAACTGTGTGCTGCAAAATTTCTGACACATTATAAATGAAAAAAAGAATTTGCAAATTATAATATGTTTCACAATCCCAAGATCACTTTTGAAGTGTAATTATTGCTGTAATGCAGGAAATATAGCAAGGTTCCACATACCCAATGGGGTGATGACCAGATCATCTGTTTTCAATAATGTTAGTTGTGGGAAAGGTATTGACCTCTTTAAAATAGGTACCAAGTAATTTTTAAATAAGTTACACTTGCCTAAACAGACCAATCTGGCCTCAGTTTAACATGTCATCCAAAGATCGCCACCACCAAACGTGCAACATTCCTTCAGGTGGTGTCCTGAAGTTTTGATCTGGATTTTGTGCTCTAGCTTCGGGAGGGAGGCTTTCAGGATAGAGTGCTCGTCACTGAACCCAAACAAGGATGAGTTTAAAGTACTTGACTTCCTTCTCTAATCATGACCATTCTCTCTAAATCGTAGGGTGCATCCTTGAGGAATAATTGATGCAAATAAACTTAATACAAACAAATCCATCTGGCAGTGGGCAGCATGTAACATCCTTGATGCTCTGCTGCAAAAAAGAGATGGGTCTTTCTGTCAGATAGTTCCCTAAACAGACTGTCAAAGTCATTTGGCAGTCTGCCTCAGCACCAGAACTTTCAAACAGTCACCAAGATGTAATCAATTGTTGCTGAGAAAGCCACTTTTCATCAAATTGTTCATGCATGCTTGGATTCTCTGTGCCACCGCACACTGTCCTTGAGATCGCTACTGTAGTAAAGAAATCATTGTACATCTCTTTCTGAAATGTGCCTTTGCAAAGAAAAAACATTTAGAGAGATGCCGTGGTTTTTGTTGAGGGGTTCATCCTCAGATGCTCCATGGCACTGGATTCTGTACTTTATGGACTGTTGCCAGGAAGTACACCAAGACAAGCATCATCTCTGCTTGGAAGATCATCAATTAGAGAAAGACGCTCTTTGGTCTACCCAAAATTTGCTTGTTGTGGAGTGCTAGGAATTGTCCTTGATTTAGCAAAGATGATTCTCGATAGGAGCAAGAGTAACAGGGTAGTTGTTATGGGGGACTTTAACTTCCCCAATATTGGGGAATACTATAATTTAAGTAATTTAGAGGGTCAGTTTTTGTTCATTATTAGATTGTAATATAATCTAATCTAATAATGATTCTCGATAGGAGCAAGAGTAACAGGGTAGTTGTTATGGGGGACTTTAACTTCCCCAATATTGGGGAATACTATAATTTAAGTAATTTAGAGGGTCAGTTTTTGTTCAATGCGTGCAGGAGGGTTTTCTGACTCAGTATGTAGACAGACCAACAAGGGCAATGCCATATTGCATTTGAAATGAGCCTAGCCAGGTGTTAGATTTGGAGATAACTGAGCTCTTTGGCAATAGTGACCATAATTCGGTTATGTTTACAATAGCAATGGACAGGGATAGGTATATATTGCAGAGACAGAGGTATAACTGAGGGAAGGGCAATTATGATGCAATTATGCAAGATTTAGGATGCATAGGATGGGGAGGGAAACTGCAGGGGATAGACACTCTTGAAATGGGGAGCTTATTCAAGGAACAGCCACTGCAGGTCCTTAATAAGTATATAACTATCAGGCAGGGATGTGGTTGTCAAGAAAGGGAGCAATGGTTTACTAAAGAAATTGAAGCTCTTGTCAAGAGGAAGAGGAAGGCTTATGTGAGGATGAGGCGTGAAGGCTCAGTTAGGGGGTTTGAGAGTTATAGCCAGAAAAGATCTAAAGAGAGGGCGAGGAAGAGCCAGGAAGGGACATGAGAAGTTGTTGGCAGATAGGATCAAGAAAAACCTTAAGGCCTTCTATAGATATATCAGGAATAAGCGAATGACTAGAGTAAGATTAGGGCCAATCAAAGATAGTAGTGGAAAGTTGTGTGTGGAATCTGAGGAAAACTTAAATCTGAGGATAATAAATTAAACTGCATTTATTTCGATTCAAGGGCCTAACGGGGAAAGCAGATGAACTCAGGGCATGGTTAGGAACATGGGACTGGGATTTCATAGCAATTACAGAAACATCGCTCAGGGATGGGCAGGACTGGCAGCTTAATGTTCCAGGATACAAATTGCTTCAGGAAGGATAGAAAGGGAGGCAAGAGAGGAGGGGTGTAGCATTTTTGATAAGAGATAGCATTACAGCTGTGCTGAGGGAGGATATTCCCGGAAATACATCCAGGGAAGTTATTTGGGTAGAAATGAGAAATAAGAAAGGGATGATCACTTTATTGGGATTCTATTATTGACCCCTAATAGTCAGAGGGAAATTGAGAAACAAACTTGTAGGGAGATCTCAGCTATCTGTAAGAATAATAGGGTGGTTATGGTAGGGGATTTTAACTTTCCAAATATCGACTGGGACTGCCATAGTGTTAAGGGTTTAGATGGAGAAGAATTTGTTAAACGTGTACAAGAAAATTTTCTGATTCAGTATTTGGATATACCCACTAGAGAAGGTGCAAACTTGACCTACTGTAGGGAAATAAGGCAGGGCAGGTGACTGAGGTGTCAGTGGGGGAGCACTTTGGGGCCAGGTGGCCATAATTCCATTAAATTTAAAATAATGATGGAAAAGGATAGACCAGATCTAAAAGATAAAGCTCTAAATTGGAAAAAGGCTAATTTTGACGGTATTAGGCAAAAACTTTCAAAAGCTGATTGAGGGTAGATGTTCGCAGATAAAGGGATGGCAGGAAAATGGGAAGCCTTTAGGAATGAGATAAATAGAATCCAGAGAAAGTATATTCCTGTTAGGGTGAAGGAAAGGCTGGTAGGTATAGCGAATGCTAGATGACTAAAGAAATTGAGGGTTAAGAAAAGGAAGGAAGCATATGTCAGGTATAGACAGGATAGATCAAGTGAATCCTTAGAAGAGGATAAAGGCAATAGGAGTGTACTTAAGAGAGAAATCAGGAGGGCAAAAAGGGGACATGAGATAGCTTTGGCAAATAGAATTAAGGAGAATCCAAAGGGGTTTTACAAATATATTAAGGACAAAAGGGTAACTAGGGAGAGAATAGGGCCCCTCAAAGATCAGCAAGGCAGCCTTTGTGTGGAGCCACAGAAAATGGGGGAGATACTAAATGAGTATTTTGCATCAGTATTCACCGTGGAAAAGGATATGGAAGGTATAGAATATAGGGAAATAGATGGTGACACCTTGCAAAATGTCCATATTACAAAAGAGGAAGTGCTGGATGTCTTGAAATAGGTAAAGGTGGATAAATCCCCAGGACCTGACCAGGTGTATTCTGTGGGAAGCTAGAGAAGTGATTGCTGGGCCTCTTGCTGAGAGATTTGTATCATCAATAGTCACAGGTGAGGTGTCAGAAGACTGGAGGTTGGCAAATGTGGTGCCACTGTTTAAGAAGGATGGTAAGGATAAGCCAGGGAACTATAGGCCAGTGAGCCTGACATTGGTGGTGGGCAAGTTGTTGGAGGGAATCTTGAGGGACAGGATGTATATGTATTTGGAAAGGCAAGGACTGATTAGGGATAGTCAACATGGCTTTGTACGTGGGAAATCATGTCTCACAAACTTGATTGAGTCTTTTTGAAGAAGTAACAAACAGGATTGATGAGGGCAGAGCGGTAGATGTGATCTAAATGGACTTCAGTAAGGCGTTCGACAAGGTTCCCCATGGGAGACAGGTTAGCAAGGTTAGATCTCACGGAATACAGGGAGAACTAGCCATCTGGATACAGAACTGGCTCAAAGGCAGAAGACAGAGGATGGTGGTGGAGGGTTGTTTTTCAAACTGGAGGCCTGTGACCAGTGGAGTGCCAAAGGATTGGTGCTGGGTCCACTAATTTTTGTCATTTACATAAATGATTTGGATGTGAGCATAAGAGGTACAGTTAGTAAGTTTGCAGATGACACCAAAATTGGAGGTGTAATGGACAGCAAAGAAGGTTACCTCAGATTACAACAGGATCTTGACCAGATGGACCAATGGGCTGAGAAGTGGCAGATGGAGTTTAATTCAGATAAATGTGAGGTGTTGCATTTTGGGAAAGCAAATCTTAGCAGGACTTATACACTTAATGGTGAGGTCCTAGGGAGTGTTGCTGAGCAAAGAGACCTTGGAGTGCAGGTTCATAGCTCCTTGAATGTGGAGTCGCAGGTAGTTAGGATAGTGAAGAAGGCGTTTGGTATGCTTTCTTTTATTGGTCAGAGGATTGAGTACAGGAGTTGGGAGGTTGTTGCATCCATACAGGACACTGGTTAGGCCACTGTTGAAATATTGCATGCAATTCTGGTCTCCTTCCTATCAGAAGAATGTTGTGAAACTTGAAAGGGTTAAGAAAAGATTTACAAGGATGTTATCAGGGTTGGAGGATTTGAGCTATAGGGAGAGGCTGAACAGGCTGGGGCTGTTTTCCCTGGAGCATCGGAGGTTGAGGGGTGACCTTAAACAGGTTTACAAAATCATGAGGGGCATGGACAGGGTAAATAGACAAAGTCTTTTCCCTGGGGTTGGGGAATCCAGAACTGGAGGGCATAGGTTTAGGGTGAGAGGGAAAAGAGATAAAAGAGACCTAAGGGTAAACTTTTTCACACAGAGGGTGGTACGTGTATGGAATGAGCTGCCAGAGGAAGTGGTAGACGCTAATACAATTACAACATTTAAAGGCATTTGGATGGGTATATGAATAGGAAGAGTTTGGAGGGATATGGGCTGGGTGCTGGCAGGTGGGACTAGATTGGGTTGGGATATCTGGTCGGCATGGATGGGTTGGACCGAAGGGTCTGTTTCCATGCTGTACATCTCTATGACTCTATGACATAGGGGAAGTGCTTAATGAAGACTTTTCGTCAGTACTCACATTGGAAAAGGGCAATATTAGTGAGAATACGGAGATACAGGTTACAAGATTAGATGGGATTGAGGTTGACAAAGAGGAAGTTTTAGCAATTTTGGAAGATCTGAAAATAGATAAGACCCTGGGGCCGGATGGGATTTATCCTCGGATTCTCTGGGAAGTCAGGGAGGAGATTGCAGAGCCTTTGGCTTTGGTCTTTGTGTCACCATTGTCAACAGGAGTAGTGCCAGAAGACTGGAGGATAGCAAATGTTGTTTCCTTGTTTGAGAAGGGGAGTCGGGACAACCCTGGTAATTATAAACCAGTGAGCCTTACTTTGGTTGTGGGTAAAATGTTGGAAAAGGTTATAAGAGGATTTATAATCATCTAGAAAGGAATAATTTGATTCGGGATAGTCAATACAGTTTTGCGAAGGGTAGGTCGTGCCTCACTAACCTTACTGAGTTCTTCGAGAAGGAGACAAAACAGGTGAACTTCAGTAAGGTGTTTGATAAGGTTCCACACGATAGGCTAATACAGAAAATAAGGAAGTTTGGGATTGAAGATTTGGATCAGAAATTGGCTAGCTGAAAGAAGACAGAGGGTGATGGTTGATGTGAAATGTTCATCCTGGAGCTCAGTTACCAGTCGTGTGCCACAAGGATCTATTTTGGGGCCACTGTTGTTTGTCATTTTTATAAATGATCTGGAGATCAGTGTAGAAGGATGGGTTAGTAAATTTTCACTAAGGTAGGCAGAGTTGTGGATAGTGCCGAAGGATGTTGTGGGTTATAGAGGGATATAGAGCTGGGCCAAGATGTGGCAAATGGAGTTAAATGCAGAAAAGTGTGAGGTAGCTCACTTTGGAAGAAGTAACAGAATGCAGAGTACTGGGCTAATGGTAAGATTCTTGGCAGTGTAGATGAACAGAGAGATCTCGGTGTCCAGGTGCATAAACCCCTGAAAGTTGCCACCCATGTTGATAGGGTTGTTAAGAAGGCATATGATATGTTGGTGTTTATTGGTAGGGGATTGAGTTTCGGAGCCACGAGATCATGCTTCAGCTGTACAAGATGCTGGTAAGACCGCACCTGTAGTATTGCGTGCAGTTCTGGTCACCACATTATACGAAGGATGTGGAAGCTTTCAAACGGGTTCAGAGGAGATTTACTAGGATGTTGCCTGGTATGGAAGCAAGGTCTTACGAGGAAAGGCTGAGGGAACTGAGGCTGTTTTTCATTGGAGAGAAAAAGGTTGAGAGGTGACTTAATCAAGACATATAACATATTCAGAGGGTTAGATAGGGTGGACAGTAAGAGCCTTTTTCCTTGGATGGTGAAGGCTGACATGAGGGGACATAGCTTTAAATTGAGGGGTGATAGATTTAGAACAGATATCAGGGGTAGTTTCTTCACTTAGAGAATAGTAGGGGCATGGAACGGCCTGCCTGTAACAGTAGTAGACTCGCCAACGTTAAGGGCATTTAAATGGGCATTGGACATAGATATGGATAATAATGGAATGGTGTAGGTTAGATGGGCATCAGATTAATTTTGCAGATCGGTGCATTACCGAGGGCAAAAGGGCCTGTACTGCACTGTAACGTTCTATGTTCTACGTTCTATGAGTGTTCAAGACTGACGTATAATAAAGTCAAGACTACTTGCTCAGGAACATTGTCTAAAGCTTGTCTAGTCACTGCAAAGTTGTAATAGAGAGAGGTCACTGTCCTTTTAGCCTTTGAATGCTAACTGTTAAAATTCCCTCAGGCTACATGTTTGACATGTAGTTTTAATTTAGTATTTAGAGACAAAAATACTGCAGATACAGGAATCCAAAGCAGACAAGCAGGAGACTGGAAGAACACAGCAAGCCAGGCCGCATCAGGAGGTGGAGAAGTCAACGTTTCGAGTATAACCCTTCTTCAGGTCTACTTTTAATTTAGGTGTTAGCTATAATTGTAAAAGTAATAAATAACATACAGTTATGAAAGAAACTGAATTCTTTAGTGTTTTATGTTGAACTATAGTTTTCTAACTGTTATGAATAAAGCATACTTGGGGGGAGGGTGCATGAAATTGTGCATATGCTGCATGGATTAATTCTCCATATCTATGTCCAATGCCCATTTAAATGCCCTTAACATTGGTGAGTCTACGACTGTTGCAAGCAGGCTGTTCCATGCCCCTACTACTCTCTGAATGAAGAAACTACCCCTGATATCTGTCCTAAATCTATCACCCCTCAAATTAAAGATATGTCCCCTCATGTCATACTCTCCATTGAATAGTCAGCCAACTAATGCATGAGTTGCTCATCCAATTCTGGCTTTGTGGGTGCAGTTAATTTTAAGGTTCAGGCATCTTAAATGTTCAGCTCAGGGGTAGGTCCAAGAAGGAGGGCTAGTGGAATAGATCAAACATGGCAAGCACCAACACATTTATAGGGTCTGAAGAAGAAACCTTTCTCTTATTGGCCTCATGATAATTCTTCAACACTTTTTTTTAAAGCGGTTCTCATTCTGTTCATTCCTTGGTTCAACTGACAGAACTCAATCCAATTGTTCCTCAAATTTGATTCAGACTCTGAAGAACGGTCGCTGGACCCCAAACCGTAACTCTGCTTTCTTGCAACAGATGCTGCCAGAGTTTCTCCAGCAATTTTTGTTTGTTTTCGTTTCAGATTTCCAGCATCCAAATTCTTTTTTTTTGTATCCAATGTATGTTGTTGTGAAACCCTGTTTTATATCAATAAAGATTTTTGATTTTATGGCTGGAAAACCTTAATTGAAGTTTAAAAATCCTGAGGCCACATGTCAATATCTTGGATTTGCAGTTTCATGAATGGCTCAACATTTGCATCATTATACTTACTACATTCAATAACCATTACAGTGGAGATAGCCTATTTGCAAAGTTTCATCAGGAACAATGTCCTTGAAAAAGTATGATGCCATCTTCACCCCATTTACAAAATATCCCAATAATCATCTGGATAACTAGGTTATACAGTTAACATGAGATGTAATCTCTTGAACAATGGAAATCACTATGAAAGGAAAATGCAGATGAGACACCGAGAAGCAAGATCCTGAGTGGGTTCCCAAAATCTCCCTCTCTATCCAGCTTGCAAGTTTTGAGTCCTGTCCACGTTTGGACTATCTGTGTGCTACAGTCAGAAGGTAAAAGGTCAACTCAGCAACTGTTGTTTGCAGAAAGAAAGATAAATTGAATCCAGTTCAGCCTGAAACCAGCCAGATCACCAGCCTTTAAGAGTCATATAATCTTTAGAGGCACGGTAGCTCAGTGGTTAGCACTGGGTTTGATTCCAGCCTTGGGTGAAAGTCTGTGGGGAGTCTACACATTTTCTCTGTGTCTATGTGGATGCTTTGGTTTCTTCCCACAGTCCAATGATGTGCAGTTTGGGTGGACTGGTCATGGGAAATTTTCCGTAGTGTCCAGGGATGTGCATGCCAGGTGGGTTAGCCGTTGTAAATATGGGGTTACAGGGATGTGATGGGGTGCTGGATGGAATGCTCTTCAGAAGGTTAATGTGGACTAGATGGGCTGAATGGCCTCTTTCTGCACAGTAAGGATTCTATGATTCTGTGAGATGCTATTCTGTTATCTCTTTTAAAGATTCAAAGGCTATCTGTTTGTGTCTTTTATAGCCACAGATTGTAAACAGTTAAACCCTCAATGAATCGACATGCACCATTTAAAAAAAAACTTGTTGTAATCAAACAAAGAGTGGGAAAAAATGGGAGTCATTTAAACTCTCCTGAATCCCAGATTTTCTTACAGTGATGAGGCTGTCTCTTAGATCAAACAGGCAACTGAGTAATTTGGCAGAAAGCATCACTAATTAGAAACATAAACTTGCATTTAGTTAGTGTTTTCTACATGATAAAGGAATCCCAAGGTAGCAGAGTAGCTGAATATGATTTGTCACCAAGTCACAGAAAGAAATATTAAGACAGGTGACCAAAAAGTTGGTCAAAGTCAGAAACATCTTAAAGGTGGAGAGAGGTAGATAAAGGAGGAAATTGGAGTTCAGAGTCAGGCAACAGAATGCAATATTATCAATGATGGAATGATAGACATTTGAGATTGTATATGAGGGCAGCATTGGAAGAATGTCTCAGAAATTCATAGGTAAGAAGAGTTTGGAGAAATAGGGAGGTCTGAGACCACAGATCATGACACAAATTTGGCTGTTTTAAAATAGACACGATGCTGGACAGATCAGGAATAAGGCAGTAAATTCACTTTCTCTTTACCCAGTTACTATCAAATGGGCTGTGTTAAAATCAGCCCTGATATTTGGAAACTTGCAAATCCCATTTTACAGTCAATTATTTCAAAAACCAAAATTAGATAATTCAATGTTTGAGAGATAAATGCATTAATTTGTTCTGCATGAGGCAACATCAGGGACAAGTTGTACATATAACTGTTCAAATACAGGAAATTATTGCTGAGCATTGAAGCAAACATACAAGGTTAAACCATGCAATTGGACTTTATACTGTTACTGGTGTTACTGTAGTTAAAGGGAACAGTGCCATAAAAAAACAGCAAATGCAGCAAATATTAAAAATCTGATCTACTTCAAAGGTATTATATATAGCAAAATGTTATTCTTGATGTTTGAATAATTGAGACTCTCATAAGTTTGTAGATAATTTCAGCATAGCAAGCATTCTGGCTATCATGTGTGTCCTTCTCTGCAAGAACAAAACAGCTAGTCCCAATCATTTCCTTTATCCCTATAACTCAATAATGTATTTTTTCCTATTTGGATTATTATCAACAGTATGCCTCCAAAGTGAATAGTCTCTGGCATGTTAGAATAATGCTCTATGTTAAAAACCACAATTGGATCTGCCTACATCTCACTCTCTGGCAGTTCATTCCAGATCATAAGCTATGTTCATGTCACCATTGTTTCTTTAGACATTCACTTTCAATGTTGTAATGGCTCACTAGGGTATGGTACTGGAAATCAAGCCCCACTATCCTCAGATTTGTAACAAATGTGAAAAGGTTTGATTACCATCAAATTGCCCAATTCTATCTAACTATCTAATTTGGATTGGAAGTATAAGGGCCACGAGATGTGTGCATTTAACTGGAAACAAACTGCTCATTATGAACAAATTGTCTTTAATTTATGGTAAATAGGAAATAATTAATGTAAAACATATGGCTCTACCCCTTAACTGTCCACACATATACACAGGTAGACACAGATAAAAATATGGAGAAGGATAGGAAAAAAAAGGGATAATACAGTCTGGTAGTGCCAATCTGGAATACAGGAGTCCACGAATGATTTAGTTTGATAATCTTCCGGTTTCCTTTGATCCCATTTTAATTTTTTGCTGACATCATGAAATTTGAGATTGTACATGAGTGCATTTTTGAAAGAATATCTCAGAAGTTTATAGGCCAACAACAATTTGGAGATTAGACAGAACCTAGCCACTAAAGTGGCAATTTTAAAACGCTGCATTTGCAGACACGAAGGAGCATGTGCAGTATGCTCTAGGGTGAATTTTGTGCATGAGCCAGTGAAATGGAAACTTGCAAATCACTATCACTTAGGTATTTCAGAAACCAAAATTAGATGTTGCGACATATGAAAGATTAACAAATTAATTTGGCAACTACAGGGACGAAACACTTGTACAGATAATTGTTCAAACACAGGAAATCATTACAGCATTACAGCAAATATAGAAGGTCAAACCATGCAAGTGAACTTTGTACAGTTATTGGTGTTACTGTCAATGATAGGAACACAGTCATGTAAAACAGTAAATACTATAAATATTGAAAATGAAAAAGTATTATTATTGTTGATGTTTGAGCAATTTAGAATCTATTATAAGTTTGTAAAATAATTACAGCGCAAAAGACTACTCAAGTATTTGAGTGTGACAGCTAGGCTCCTCAGGGTATTGTTCTCGACTCAAAAATCTTCAGCTGCTTCAATGACCTTCCCTCCATCATCAGTGGGGATGTCCACCAATGATTGCGGAGTGTTCGGCACCATTCACTACTCCTCAGATACAGAAGCAATCCATGTCCAAATACAGCAAGACCTGACCAATATCCAGCCTTGGGCTGAACACTGGCAAGTACAACTGCACCACACAAATGTCAGGCACTGACCATCTCCAATAAATGACCATTATCCCATGACATTCAATGATGTTACCATCACTGAATCCCCCACTATCAACATCCTGGGTTTACCATTGACCAGAAATCCAACTAGACTAGCCATATAAATGCAGTGGCTAGAAGAGCGGGTCAAAGGGTAGGAATACTGCAGAAAGTAACTCGCTTCCTCACTCCCCATAGTCCAGCATCTACAAGGCTCAAGTCAAGAGTGTGATGGAATGCTCCCCATTTGCCTGGATGAATGCAGCTTCAACACACTCAAGAACCCTGTCACCATCCAGGACAAAGCAGCCCACTTGATTGGCATCACATCCACAAGCATCCGTTCCCCCCACCACCAACACACAGTAGCAACAGTGTGTACTATCTACAAGACATACTGCTGAAATTCACTAACAATCCTAAGACAGCACCTTTCAAACCCACAACCACCACCCTCTAGAATGACAAAAGCAGCAGATATCTGGGAACAACACCACCTGCAAGTTTTCCTCCAATCATCTGACTTGGAAATATATTGCCATTCCTTGAGTATCGCTGGGTCAAAATCCTGGAAGTCCCTCCTTAAGCACTGCAGTAGTTCAAGAAGGCAGCTCACCACAAACTTTCAAGGGCATCTATGGATGGGTAATAAATGGTGGCTCAATGATGCCCAGGTCCCATGAGTGAATTTTTAAAAATTGTAGTTTACACCAATATTCAGTCTTCCAGTAGTCCTTTCAATACCCCTGAAGTCTTTATTTTTCTTTACTTTGACAGAGGTATACAAAGTGAGCAGCTACAGGAGAAAGTGGGTGAGACTGGCTAGCAGGAACTGGCTTGCTAGTCCATTTTACACACACACGGGAGAGAGTGAGAAAGCTATACCTTGATACTTTCTCTTCAGAGGTTAGGTTCTTTCTGCTGCACTGCTCACACACAAAGCTTCATCATCTGCTCAGGAATCAATCCAAATTTTTGTTGTTACGTTGAACTATTTCTCATCCACACTAACTGATCAATCGAAAACGCATTCGAGGAGCTGGAAAATCAATGTTTTGGGCCGGAGCCCTTCATCAGGCTCAAAATGTCAATTTTCCTGCTCCTCGGATGCTGCCTGACCTGCTGTGCTTTTCCAGCAACATACTCTCAACTCTGATCTCCAGCATCTGCAGTCCTCACTTTCTACTACTGATCAATTGAAAAGCCAATCAAACCAGGTTCATTAGGTAAAATCACCCTGAGCACAAACAAGTAGAGATAACTTGTCTGGCTTTAATGTCCCTAAAGAGTAGTACAGTTTCTCATGCACCTGTTAGCCCCATTTACTTTGCAAGCCATAAACAGCTTTAAAGTTAAAAATCTCCCAATGCCATGTTATAGTCCAACAGGTTTAATTGAAAGCACACTAGCTTTCGGAGCGTTGCTCCTTAATCAGGTGGTAGCTACCACCTGATGAAGGAGTGACGCTCCGAAAGCTAGTGTGCTTTCAATTAAACTGTTGGACTATAACCTGGTGTCGTGAAATTTTTAACTTTGTACACTCCAGTCCAACACCGGCATCTCCAAATCATAAACAGCCTCAGGAAGCCTGATTTTAAATCTACAGCCATTCTCTTCCCACTGTCTGCTTGAATTAAACAACAGTTTCCCAGTTTTTGACCCACAGTCCATAATAAAGAAAATAAAAAGATGCAGTCTGTACAATTGCCTCTAGCACACAATCCCTCAACCCAGGGGAGCAGTTTCTTCCATTCACCCAGACCCTGCTTGATTTTGAACATTTCAATCAAATTGCCTATCGATCTTCTCTTCTCTGAGTGTAGCAATCCCAGCTTTTCCAACCTACTCTAATAACTAGAATTCTTTATCCAAGAAATCGTTCTCATAAATCTTTTCCCCAGCATCTGAACCACCTTTCCACAGTACGGTATCTAGAATTGGGCCCTATACCAAAGTCCTCAGTTTAAGTCACCCTGTTTTAAATCTTTTTGACTTAATGTGTTTTATTGGGGCCAGTATTCACATGGACCATTGAGGATATGCATGAATATTGTCTTGCAGCAGATATGACATGAAATGGTGTGACCAATTTGGTGCCATGGTGGAGCAGGCACCAGCTCCCTGACTGCTTCCCTCCCTCCCCCACTTCTCCAGCTTGTGGCTTGCCTCCATGAACCTGATACTTGAAACTGTTCACACTCTATAGGATACTTCCTATCAATCACTGTTCACAGTAAGTTGGAGGCAGGAGTGATAGCCAGCAGGAAGATCAGTGGCAACCAAGAGAGTCGGGAAGCAGGTGGTTCAGGAAATATGAATGGCAGTGAGCTGGAGGTTAACAGAGCAGAAGATACAGTGAGTAGAGAGATTGGCGAGTGGGAGATAAGTGAGATGGGTTCAGCCATGTTCGTATCAAATGGCAGAGCAAACCCGAGGACTTAATTGCCTACTTCTGCTCCTAGTTCTTCTGTCCTAAGAACACTTATTTTTCTTCTGATCAGAAAAGTCTTTAGAAGACTTAGTTAAAGCTACATCATAATGGGAAAATCAAATTCGCCTAACATTGTTTTAAGATGCTTTTTTCAGGAATGCAATTACAACATTAAACGAGGAACTGCTGTCCTCCAGTGTAGTCAAACCAGTGCTTTATAAAGCATAACTTCTTTGCTTTCGTGCATTATACTTCTATTTATAAAGCCCAAGATCACATATTTCTCAATTACTCTTTCTCAACTGTTCTGCCATCTTCAGTGATTTTTATACCATTGACATTCCTCTGATTGTCCACACCCTTTAAAATTGTATCCTTTATTTTATATTGGCTGTCTCTCGCTTCCTATCAAAATATACCACATCATATTTCTCAGCATTAAGTTTCACCTGCCATGTATTTCCTAATCCACAAGCTGCAGCGACATGCCCTTGTCTGCTTATCTGGAAGAAGAGAACATCCCAGGAGATCTCTGAGGTACCACAGTCATGAGTATTTTCATAAAACAAACAAATCTGACTGTGGTAAATATAGGGGAAACTCCCTGCTGCTGACTTTTGGAAAAGTCATTGCCAAGATTCTCCTCAATGTCTTCTCCATGTGACTGAGGAACTTCTCCCAGAATCACAGTCTGGCTTTCAGCCACGAAGGGGCACAACAGACATGACTTTCACTGAGTGACAGCTGCAGGAAAAATGCAGAGAAGAGAACTTATCCCTGTACGTGACCTTCTTTGACCTTACAAAGGCTTTTGACACCATCAATCAGGAGCATTATGGAGTGTCCTTCTCTGCTTTGATTGCACCATGAAATTTGTCACCATCCTTCACCCCTCCACGATGACATGATGTGGTAATGTCAAATGGCTCCACCGCCGACCCATTTCCCCATTCAGACTGGTGTCAAGCAGGGCAGTGTTATTGCCCCACACTGTTCTTGATCTACCTCACAGCAATGCTTCACCTCACTATCAACAAGCGCCCCGCTGGAGTGGAGCTAACTTACAGAACCTGTGGAAAATTATTCAAACTTCACAGCCTTCAAGCCAAAACCAAAGTCACCCCAACCAGTGTCATCAAGCTGCAATACACAGCTGATGCCTGTGTATGTGTAATTTCTGAGGACATACTCCAGACCATCGCCAGCACCTTTACGGAGGCCATATGAGAGCATGGGTCTCACCCTGAACATCTGCAAGACCAAGGTCCTCCACTAACCTGGCCTGGCATTGTGGAGCAAACCCCTGATCAGCAAGGTCCATGGGGAGGCCTTAGAGAATGTTGACCACTTCCAATACCTCGGGAGTGTCCTGTCGACCAAAGCAGGTGTTGATGAAGAGACCCAGCATCATCTTCAGTGTCCTAACGCAGCCTTCGGCTGCCTGAGGAAAAGGATATTCGAGGACAACAACATCAGGTCAGACACCAAGATCGCGGTTTACAGAGCTGTGGTGGTTCCTGTCCTCCTAAATGGCTGTGAGACAAGGACTGTCTACAGCAGACACCTCAAGGCACTGGAGCAGTCCCACCAATCCTGCCTGCATAAAATTTACAAATCTGTTGGGAAGACTAATGCATTAACAGCAGCGTTCTCAGCCAGGCCAACATCCCCGACATCAAGGCACTGACCACCCTTGGTCAGCCATGATGGGCTGGGCACATCATCTGCATGACTCACACAAGACTCCCCAAGCAGGTGCTGTACTCCCAGCTTCGAAATGGCAAGCTAGTCCCAGGTTGACAGAGGAAGTGCTTCAGTGATACCCTCAAGGTTTCACTGGTGAAGTCCGACATTCCCACAGACACCTGAGAATCACTGGCCCAAATCAGGCAAAATTGAACTAAGAGCATCCAGGAAGGCATCGACCACGTTGAGTTTTATCATTGGGAAAAAATGGAACTCAGGTAAAAACAACAAAAGGAGAGTGCTGCCATCCACTCCTTCCCATGACCACCACTTGTCCCAAGTGTAACAGAACTGCATCAGACTTTGCAACCATCTCTGGACTCACCCTGACAGTGGAAGAGGGTCATCCTCATCTGTGAGGGGCCTCCAATGATGATGATTCCACAAGTCAGTCTATGATCTTTTGAAATCTATCACAATCTTCCATATAATTCACAATGCTTCCAAGTTTTGTGTAATTTTCAAAGTTCTAGATTGTTTCCTATATTAATTTAGATCAAACAAAAGCTTAATACTGATGGTGGATATCCACTACATGTTGTCTTTTAGTCTGAAAAAAAACCCATCACAATCGCTCTCTGTCTCTAGTCACTCAGCTAACATTGTATTCATGTTTCCATTGATGCTTTTATTTCATAGGTGCCAACTTTGCTAGCACATATGGCACTTCAGACCCTCCCCTTTGCTGATGCCAATTTTAAATCCTGATGCCCCTTTACAGTCTGGACTCTGAACCTCTCCTCCCTGTTGTAGTAACTGACCACCCTCAACTCAATCCACACTGTTTTTTCCTTCGAAGCTGTGCTCTCTTCTCACAGCAGAGCATCCACAGAGAGCCACTGGACAACGTGGATCAATTTTTATAACTTGGCAGCTCCCTCTCAGTGAGGAGGCAATTACACTCAGCATTGGATCCAGCACAAGCTTAGACAGTCAATGGAACAGATTGTTTGATGACAAATACATCATATCTGGTATGATGCAAGTGATCTATAGGGCAGCAGTGTTGGCAGGATGGTATCCCTCCTACTGAAAACAAAAAAATGCTGGAAATCGCAGAGGGTCAGGCAGCATCTGTGGAGAGACAGCAAGCTAACTTTTCGAGTCTAGATGGCTCTTTATGGTATCCCTCCTATTTGTGTTGGAGGTATACACAATATACAACCTCAAATCTCTTAAGAAGTTGAACCAGTGGTCCCTCCACAAAATCGATGTTCCAAAAGTACTGTCTTCTATCAGGCCAACATCCCTAGCACTGTGGTATTGATTACAATCAACCAGTTGCATTGGTCAAGCCACAGCATCCACATGGCTGCCACAAGACTTCCAAAACAAGTTCTTTACTTATAGCTTCATCACCGTAAGTGGTTACCAGGAGGACAGAGGCAATGCTTCAAGGACTTCCCTGAAAAATTGCAAGATCCCCACCACCTTCTGGGATTCCCTTGCTCAGATTTGCCCAAGATTGTCCAAACTTGACGAGAAGCATCTACACAGGTGCAATCCAGTTGAGTGCCTATGACAAGCCCGGGTGCAGGCCAAGTGCAAACAGTGGAAAATGTATGCAGAACCCTGAGCATCATACCCACCTTGCCTTTTCAAACACCATGTGCCCCACTTTTGATAGGGAGTACAGATCCAGTATCAGACTGCCTGGTCACTTCAGAACTCATAACTTTGGAATAGAAGAAAGTCATCCTTGATCTTGAGGGAATGCCTAACAAGATATGGCACATCATTTGTTGTCTTTTAGAAGTTTCAATATACCACATCAACCATGTTAGATGCATCAATCATCTGTTACCTCATAAAAATCACTATTAGGTTTGTTAAATATGATGTGTATTTAACTTGTATTTTTATTTCTTCAGTTCATACACATTTGTCCAAGTGACTGTTAATTTTGTTCCAGACTTAGATTTTCCTATAATCCTTACAGTGTGGAAACAGGTCATTTGGCCCTACAAGTCCACACCAACTCCCCAGAGAGCATCCCAGACTCACCATTAACAACCCCTCCCCCCACAACCCTATCCCTGTAACCTTGCATTTCCCATGGCTAATCCACCTAATCTACACATCCCTGGACACGATGGGCAAAATGAGCATGGCCAATCCATCTTACCTGTACATTTTTGGGCTGTGGACGGAAACCAGACCACCCAGAGGAAACCCATGCAGACACGGGAAGAATGCACAAACTCTGCACAGACAGTTGCCCGAGGCTGGAACCAAACCCAGGTCCCTGGTGCTGTGAGACAGCAGTGCTAACCACTGAGCCACCATGCCGCATTTTTAATGCCTTTCCACCACTGAGGTTAACCATTCCTTTTGATGTCTAATCTGCCTCACTCTTTTGTTATTTTCTGCCATACTTTTATTATTCGGGGCGGCACGGTGGCTCAGTGGTTAGCATTACTGCCTCACAGCAACAGGGACCCGGGTTCGATTCCCGTCTTGGGTGACTGTCTGTGTGGCGTTTAAGGGCGGCACGGAGGGTCAGTGGTTAGCACTGCTACCGCACAGCATCAGAATCCCAGGTTCGACTGCAGCCTAGGGTGACTGTCTGTGTGGAGATTGCAGATTCTCCCCGTGTCTGCATGGGTTTCCTCTGGGTGTTCCGGTTTCCTCTCACAGTCCAAAAAAAATGTGCAGGTCAGATGAATTGGTCATGCTAAATTGCCCGTAGTGTTAGGGGCATTAGTCAGAGGGAAATGGTTCTGGGTGGGTTACTCTTCAGAGGGTCGATGTGGACTGGTTGGGCCGAAGGGCCTGTTTCCACACTGTAGGGAATTTAGTCTATTCGTGTGCTCTAGGTGTTTGGAATTCCCTTTTGCCTTGGCTATCAGTCTCTTCTCATAGTCTCTTCTTGCTTATAATTTCCCTTAGAACTTTTTATATTTAGCTTAGTTCTTGCCTGTATTATCAATCAGACATTGGTCATATGCATATCTTTTCCACTTTATCTTAATGTTTTTCTTTTGTGACCAATAACTTTTGATTTTGTTTGTTTTAACTTTCTTCCTGTGGGAACATACATTGACTGTACCCTGACCATTTCTTGTACACAGGCAACCAATTGTTCTGTTACAGAACTATCTGTCAACCTTTACCGCTCACGTGGGGAAGATGTATTCTCACCTCACTCATCTTCAATTAATTATTTTTATTTGGATTGCTCTTTCCGTTTTTTCATAGCAAACCAAAACATGGTAAAATCATAATTGTCCACTTGATCCACCTTATTCTACAGAGTCCAATCCAACAATGATGCTTTCTCATCTGGTCAGAAACACACTGACTAAAAATCTCTCCTTAACTCACTCCAAAATCACTCAGTTTCTTGTCCTTTATTCTATTACCATCCTAGACTTATTCATAAAGTTAAAGTTCCACATTATAGCAACTGTATAGTATTTCACCTGAGTAATTTTCTTCCATATTTATCTTTCCAATTAGTTGATGAACTATGCATATACCAGAATCGCTATTGTGTTTTTTGCACCATCCACACAGATCCTGACCTTGACTTAATCTAAGGCATCAAATACAGCCACTCCTCCTTTCTTTCCTTCCTTATCTTTCCCAAACACCATCTATCCAGGAGTATTTAATAACCAGTCTGATCCATTTTGAACCCAATCTTCATTATTTCCATAACATGATTTTCCCACTTGACTATCTGTGCTTGATGCTTATAAATCTTCTATGTAAACATTATTGAGAAAGTTAAGAGGGGTCCTAACAGTTGTGTTCAAGAATGTGGAGCAAGAGGAAGAATGATATTTCAAGGTATAGTAAAACATGGGTATATGAATAAGAAGGGTTTAGAGGGATATGGGCCACATGTTGGTAACTGGGAATAGATTAATTTAGGATATCTGGTCGGCATGGACGAGTTGGACTGAAAGGTCCTTTCTTGCTCTACATCTCCACGACTCTAAATAACCACAGATACCGGAGATCTGAAACAAAAACAGAAATTGCTGGAGAAACTCAGCAGGTTTGGCAGCTTCTGTGGAGAGATTGCAGAATTAATGTTTTCCAGTCCAGTTGCCCTTCATCAGAACACATTCAATATGTTGTAATGATATATGTTTGAAGGGAGCTGGTATGGAGCATTACACCATCAATTTGAGCTTGCTTCTGTGTCATAACTACTTTTATCTTTTTTACCATCCTTGCTTTCCCCCTCTTAGGTCTCGCAGAAACAGCGATGAAATCTGTCCCCTGTTTATATATAGTTTTGAAAAACAACACACAAAAAATAAAGAAAATCAAAAGAACAAATATCTTCCCTGGAAAAGGGAAAGAAAAAGAGATTCCTCCTCAAAACCAACAGTATCAGCAGTACATACTAACTGTGGCCCAGCCAGCACAGACTCAGTGCTCTAAAATAAATCTCCTGATGTCCCCTGTTTTTTAATTCCCAATTCCCCACGCTTATATTTTAACAACCACTTTTATTGTGCTATAAAGTCCAAACTACTCGTCCAATCTAATTATCTGAGCCCTCCCACCTCTAACACTTCTAACAGTTGGTTGTTGTTAACCGCAGAATCGATCAGTCACAGCCCCCACGTGGGTCAGTGAGATGATGTAATCACCACAAACAGGGGGCGGTGGCTTGAAGCAATGACGACCGATCACCCCACGCCGCAGACCGCGCTCTCATTGGTTGTCTAGCGCTGGTTCCAGAGGCACGCGGCCCAGCTCCACCCCCGCGCTCGCCGGCGACCCCTCAACCAAACTTGAACCCACCCGGCGGCTGATTGGTCAGTTCTGTCCCGCCTGCTGGGGCGCGCCCACATGATATCTGTTTCTCATTGGCTATGCTGTCTATCAATCAAGAAGATAGTGGCTGAGTGGGCGGGAGGTAACCGCCCCCTTTAGCTCCTGCTAGCGAGTTAGGTGTGTCTTGCCGTTTATTGACATGGTTCCACGACCGGCGAGCTCGGTGTAAACAGGGAGTTCAACATACCCCCAACTTCCCCCGCCCCCCAACACTCCGCACTCCACCCCCATCAACACTGCCCGGGCCGGTCTGATCCTCCCCACCCCGCGTCTGGGACGACGTTCACCCTGTTTAACATGAATAACAGTGGGAAGTCATACTCTGCTCCGGACCCGGCCATGATGTTCGAGGATTCAGCCCTAGACAATCTGGAGCCGTCTCTGACCGAGAGCAGCGTGATCGATAATGCTCTACTCAATGACATTGATGGTGAGTGATGGGCAGGGCCTGAGAGGGCAGCATCCCGAGAGGGGGAGGGGGAGCTGGGTGGTGGAGGTGTTGGGCAGAGCCTGGCTTTAATGGATAGTCTGCAAGGTCTAGATGTTAATGTTAGCAACTCTGCTCATTGTTTGGTACAACAGGACACTGCTGAATGCGATGTTTGAAAACCCAAGGATTGAACTTGGCCTATGCATTGATAAGTGTGGATAGAATTAAGATTTTGCAGAATTCCTTCATAAACAATTCTTATAAGTATCACCATCAAGAGTAGTGGTAAAGCTATTTAATGAAAAGTAAACACTTGCATGATTTGTGAATAAACGTATACATTTACGCACATAATATTGTTGTTTTACTTATATAGTAACTATTTAAAATGCTGCACGAAATTTATAAGAGTTAAAGTCAGTTTATACTAATATAGGATTGTAAATAGCTCTTAACCTGGGGTACTAATGACGTTAGTGCAGCTTCAGTCGTTTACTGAATTTTATTTTGGTAAAATTACTTGTCAGGCTGCTCCTTTTCTAACTTAAATCCATTTCTTTCACCATTATTTAAACATTTATGAAAAATAACGCTTAATTACCATGAGATATGGGGAAAGGAGGAAATCATTATCTTTATACTTAATCAATATAACACTCGTATTTAAAAATCGTTGAATTTGTATATCTTCCGACATAGAGAGTAAGCACGCTGTTTGCTCGGGAGCGCAGTATAATCGATTCTTTGCAGCTTTGGCAAGGTTATAGTTGCTGAGTTGTGTGTTCAGTTTCAACCAAATCCCTTTCAGCTTCTCAGTCAGTGACGTCATACCTGGGTTACTAGCGGTTATTGCCTTCTGCTGGGAAATTCTCAAGTTCATCTGCACATTGATCTACTCCCAAGACACGAGCAGCATATTGGAAACTTTTGAGTTGTATAAAGCAGCGGGGATACATTTATTGTACACTAGGTTTAAATACTTTAATCCTTAACAGCACTTAATTTTTATAAGCCTTATCTGATATTTTAAAATTGTTAACATGTTAAGTTTTTTTCCAGTATTTTAAGTGGTGCACTTATAAAACAAATTCTGAAATTAACTTATGTAATTAGCAGTATTAGACTATGATTTTAAATGTCTTGAATGTGTTTTATGGTTTGTAGTATATCTGTGTTGGAATAAGCTTTGGGGACTAAATGTCCGAGAATAACCTTTGGTTATTCACCTTTGTGAATTAATCAATGCCTCTGGAAGTGTAGACTATTACACAAATCCTTTCTGTCATGTCTGAGTGGTTAGCCAAACATAGCGAGCAACTGGGGCACTGCAGCGATTGGTTCAACCAGATCACCTCATGAAAAAAACAGATTCCAAAATCCGCCCCTCAATTTGAATACAGTCAGTCGATTTTTTTCTCTCTCAGGAGGAGGAAGAGGCAAGGAGTAAAGCAGTTCTATTTGCTTACTGTGTTGCAGTGTGGTTTAGTATGTGCACTGTTCCGAAACACTAAGCAGATAAGCTCCTAAGGTGCTTTTGTGCATTACCAAAAATATTGCTCTCAATGTAGCAGCATCACACTTGTATCAAGTGTTGAACAGATGAAGTGGAGCAATGGACTGCACATTTGAAGGTAATATTATTACAGTATAGTTTTACTGTAAAGATTGAAGTATATCAGTGCAAATATTGTACTGTACTTGTGCATGATGCTCTTTTAAACAGCCTCTTCTTTCAAAAGTTGTACAAGATTGCTACATTTGATTTCAGATGTATCTAGTTCACATTTAGAATAGCATGAACAGCAGAATATTTAAGTTTCATTTTGAAGGCAAAGCTTTAAAAACACATTTGTAATAAAGGAAAAAATAGCACTGATGAATGTGTTTGTGCTGTTTGCACAAAAGAATTCTAAAAGAAATTAGTACTTATTCAACATCTGAAATACAGGGGCATAGAAAGTTGTCCAAACTACGTGGGAGCTGAAAATGTGTTGCTGGAAAAGCGCAGCAGGTCAGGCAGCATCCAAGGAGCAGGAGAATCGACGTTTTGGGCATGAGCCCTTCTTCAAAACTACGTGGGAGCCATGGAGATGAACGAGTGGATGATATCCTCTGCCAAGATCTGATTGATTGAGTTGAAGTAGTTGCTGTGCTTTTATTATAAATTTAAAAAGATTCTTATTTTTCCAGTGTATATTATCAACAAAAATTGCTTTCATTTATGTAACTCCTTTTCAGAAGATCAGGATGTTGCAAATAATTAATTAGTTTTGCATTTCAGTTACAATGTTATGTTTTTAACCTTTAGTGATTTATTTAAGTGGAATAAATCTGCAACTGGGGGAATGTATATGCTTTTGAGTCTACAATGACTGTATTACCAGCTCCTTTATTTTAGGATACAATTTGTAAAAGTAGCAAAATATCTATCTAGTCTTGTAACATGTATTCTGCTTTATTTACAGATATGTTGCAGTTGATTAGCAATCAGGATGGAGATTTCCCTGAATTGTTTGACAACACCTTTTCCAGCAGTCCTCTTCAGGATAGCAGTTCGTCCATTGCACCTAACCAGGGCTCTCCAAACTTGACTCTCGACAGCCTCTTGGGGAGTGGTGGCAAGAATCAAATTCCTGCAAAAACGTACCAGGGCTCTCGGGTTCAACCTCAGCTTCAGCATCCACAGCAGTCGCAGCTCCTTCGGGGTCCCTCTCCACAGCATGTCAAACAAGAAACTGCTCAGATGCAACAGAGTCAACAGCAGCAGGCTCTCATGATGTCGCAGAGTTTTACAACCTCCGCACAATTGCAGCCACAGTTTGTGGAGCAACAGTCATTGGGCTTTCAGAATCCCAATGGATTTACAGGTAATTGGTTATTTTTAACATGGCACTGAATGAACATGTTTCTTTATTGTTTGGACAGTTAAGTACAAAATGTGTAAATTGAAATCGGATTAGAAGATTGACGAGCTCTTGTGCAATAGTCTTTGTCTGCCTCTGTGGCAGATGGGCTGGATTTAAATCCCACCTGCTTCAGAGGTATGTCATAACAGATCTGAACAGGTTAATTTAAAAATATCTAAACTGTAGACATATAGTTTGAGCCTTTTCACAGAATCACAGAATTGTTACGGTGCAAAAGGTGGCCATTTGGTGCATAATGCTTGTACCTGTTCTGTTACTTAGTGTCAATCTTCTGCCATATCCCTGATGCTATTTCTATCCAAATTATCCAGCCAGTGCCCGGTGAATGCTTCAATTGATTTTGACTCCACCAGATTTCCAGTCAGTGCATTCCATATCCTAACTACTCTGTGGAAAAGCTTTTTATCACATCACCCTTGTTTCATTTACACATTGCTTGAAATTTATGCTCTCTTTCTTGTTTTTTATTTTATGTGCAGGAGCAGCTTCTCCCTATCTAATCTGTCTCGGCTACTCATGATTTTACAAACCTCGATTAAAATCTACTCTGTTTTCCTCTCTCCAAGGAGAACAGTCCCAACATCTTCAATCTATCTTCATAACTAAAGTTTCTAATTCTTGGAGCCGTTTTAATCTGCGCTTGCAGTAGTATTTGCTATTTCTTGTGTGATGTGCAGTTGCATGAATGAGAAAGTGACTGGCTTCAAATAGGTTTATTTTGTGTATGTTTTATATGTAAAAAACAAAATTGGCTAAGTTGACCTGCTGCTTCCTTTAGATGTTGGATGCAACAAACAGCTGCATAAAATTGAAAAGTAAGATGACTTCTTCTTTGCCTCTCATTTTCTTTATTTCTGTCTTAAGAATACTCAACAGTTTTGACATAATATCCGTGGGGGTGGGGATGGTGATGGTGGATGTGACTGCTGATTTTGGGCAAGTACAATCTTTTCTGCTTGATGCACTGAGAGCTCCAGCATTGACCACCTAATGTGATCAGTAGAAAATGCAACTGGCTCCTTTTTTTAAAAAAAAATCATGTCCATAATCCAAAGGCAGTAACTCTGCCCCCTACTGACACTAACTCACTCGGCACAAATGAGTGTTGAACATGGATCCTATGGTTCATTTGTACAATAAGCAGTGCACTTATCAAAGAGGTACGGCTGATTCTGCATAAATCATTAGTCGAGCCAAAGTTAGAGTATTTTATCCATTCTCAAGTCCCCTGCTTTAGAAAGATTATCAAGAATGTGAAAATGGTAAAACGAGGAATATGGTAATAGAAAGAAATTAGGGCTTTTTGTTATGATGAGACTACAGGAACTAGAGCTGTGCTCATTAGAAGAAAGAAGTTTAGAAGGAGAACTGACTATGATTCAAAGTTTTCTTTCACTACTTGGTGAGTTTGTAACCAAAGTGGATGTGTTTAAGATGAAAGGAGAAGTGAGTAATTGAATAATTATCGCACTAGAAGGAGTAGAATTCTTGATGGTTTTATAAGAAAAGTGAGTAATTATTTAAAACTTTTTTAAAAGGCTTAATGTAATAGGATCAGGTTGAAGCTGAATAAGTGTGATGTGCTGAATCACCTCTTTCACAAACTTTCATCTCAACTGAGGCGTTGCAATCTGGAGAATGTATAATAATATGTTCAACTGCCTGGATGAAACTATCCATAGGTCTTCAGAATGTAATAAAATAATTACCTGTATTTAGCCAAACTAGGCATTGCTATTTGTAATGCTTGCAAAGAGTCCTCCAAATCAGAGACTTAGTTTTGAATCACTCACAGATGCGTACATTTATCTGCCTGTTGACTGTGAGAAAAATTACAACTGGGTTTACATTGCCTCCTGTCTAACAGTGGTTGACAAAGCTCCTGATCATTTTTTAAACTGTGCACACCCAAAAACTAGATTTACTCATGACGACTTTAGCACACTTGCCTTGGTGCTACATAAGATCATTAAAGAATGATAATTGAAACTGAGGCCTTTCTGTAATATTGGTGTCCCATTCACAATGAATGAGTGGGTGCTTTCTACCTGAGCAATAGGAATAATGCTTGCGTTGAATAGTTTGGCAACTTGGCTCTTGTTTGTTTTGAATTCAATATATTGTCACAATTCTTCTAAATAGATACAAGCTTATAGCATTGTAGTAGACAGAACAAACTTGATTATCCGAACAAGACAGGCGGGAGTATTTTGTTCAGATAACTGATTTTTTGGATAATGATTAATGTTTTTATGGGACCTTGAGGTCTTGTCCACATAATCCGAAATTCAGATAATTGACGTTTGCATAACCTGAGGTTGTTCTGTATTAGTATAGTCAGGGAACTGGTTAACTCTGAGGAAACTGAGAGTAAGGACAAATGAGCAAGTTCAAGATGACAAACTGTAGCAGTTGCTGTGCCACAATGATCAGTGCTGGGGCCTCGACAATTTATAATCTGTAATATAAGGGTCTGCCTGTATTGTAGCCACATTTTCTGATGATGCAATAGGATGTGAGATAAATTGTGAGGAGGATAAGTGGCATAAATCTGGTGGGTAGTGTATAATGTGAGATTATGTGAGGTTGTTCACTTTGGCAGGAAGAATAGAAAAGCAGAATATTGTTTAAATGGAGGGAAATTTCAGAATGCTGCGATATGGAGGAATTGTATTGTCATTTTACATTTCAGAATGTCAGTATAAAGCCTCAGCAAGTAATTAGGAAGATAAATGGAATGTTTGCCATTATTGTGAGCAGCATTGAAGTCTTGTTACAACTGTTCAGGGCATTGGTGAAACCACATTCAGAATACTGTGCAGTTTTGGTCACTTTAATTAAACAGGGGCATGATGGCATTGGAGCAGTTGACAGTAAGTTCCTTAGGCTGATTCGACTGCTGAAGGAACTGTCTTATGAGAAACGTTAAGCAAGATGGACTTGTACTCATTGGAGTTCATAACAATGAGAGGTTGCCTTTTTGAAACAAATAAGGTTTTGAGGGGTCTTAATGGATTAGATGCTGAGAGAATGTTTACATTCATGGGGGATGGGAGTACAGTTTCAAAATAAACAATTTCCAGTTTAAGACAGATAAGAAATTTCTTCTATCTGAGGGCCATCAGTGTTTGCAGTTTTCTTGTGCAGTGAACACTGGAAACTGGTCATTGAATGTATTCAGGATTGAAAGCAGCAAATGCTGGAGATAAAAATTTGTTCCTATATTCAAGACTGAATTAAGTTCGTTTCTGATTGGCAAGGGTAACAAAAGTTTATGGTGTGACAGACACGGATGTGAAATTAAGGCTGCAATCGCATTAGCAATGATCTTTTAAAATGGTAAAGTAGGCTCAATGGTTCAACTGGCCTTCTATTCCTTATGTTCCTATGTTTAACATGAGAAGAATACTTTCATATAGAAGTAAATTACTGCAGATGCTAGAATTTGTACTGAAAACAACAAATGTGGAGATCGCAATGAGTCAGACAGCATCCATGAAGAGAGAGCCAGCTAACGTTTCAAGTCTAGATGACTCTTCATCAGAGCTGAAGTGGAGTGTGGAGGGGACAGCATTTAAGCTATAGTTTGGAGGGGGATGTGATGTGGAGGTAGGGTGTTGGTGCATAAGAGATGCTGTTAGCTCAACATGTCTTCTCCTCCAGCGCCCTGCACCCATACCCCTCCAACCCAAACTATAGTATGAATGCTGTCCCCTCCACACTTCACTTCAGCTCTGATGAAGAGTCATCTAGACTTGAAACATTAGCTTGCTCTCCATGAATGCTGTCTGTCCTGTTGTGATCTCCAGCATCTGTTGTTTTCAGAATGCTTTCATGGTTAGTTTTTAACATGTGGAATTCAACAAATCCACTAGCAACCTTAGTATAACCACCATATTGTTTAAACCTGGCTGCTGGGAGGAACTTTTCCTGTGTGATCCTCAGGACCCACATGCCTGAGTATTTGTAGATGTCACTGTGTGCGCAAGTTTGACCTGTCCAGACTCATCAGCAGAAACTACCTTCTAAAGTCAACATATGTACAGGTTAAAATGGTTTAGGGAGTTGAGGATTAATACGTTTTTACAATGGGATGCACCCTACTGAAATTAAAGTCATTGTTTCAGTAAAGCCAGGCTAAATTAAGGTAGACTGTTAAGTAATGCAAGCTTTTAGTTGTAGTATTGTTAAATAGTATACAAATAAACTTCATCTCTTGATAGGAATAGTCCTGATGTGAGGATCTGTGTTGAACTTGCTGTGTTTTTCATTTCAGTAATATTAGATAAATGGAATATTTAGTTCGCCATTTCATGGTGGTGCGTGTGGGGAATGGGCTTCCAGAGGAAGTGGTTGAGGCTGGTACAATTGCAACACTTAAAAGGCATCTGGATGGGTTTGGAGGGATATGGTCCGGGTGCTGGCAGGTGGGACTAGATTAGGTTGGGCTATTTGGTCGGCATGGACGAGTTGGACTGAGGGGTCTGTTTCTGTGCTGTACATCTCTATGATTCTATGTGCAAAATTATTTTGACAAAACTTACGCTATGTGAACTTTAACTAATAGAAAAGGAAGAGGTGGAATGTGCTTTTGTTAGTGTAGCTCATCAGCAACCAAATGCTCTCTTCAATTTCCAAAATTAAACTAACTTAAATGGGAAAGAAAGGATAGAAATCTTAACAACATGTCATTCTCTTTGACTTCATGTCTTTAAGGAGAAAAAAACTTGCACTTTACTCGGGCTGATATTTAGGGCAAATTTATGGGGGCAAGTTCTGTTTTCTGAACTTACTTTCTCCTATAAAGTTGTCTTACTTTGCAGAATAGGTATGCAAAACTATTTCACTTAAAGATGGGTAAAGAACTGGGGGCCATCAGTTTAAGATGATTTGGAAAAAGGACCAGTGGGGAAAATAATGCATTAGTAGTGATGATCTGGAACACAATAACAAGTTGCATGAGATGAAAAATATGAGAGAAAGAGTGGAAATGTCTGCTTCATTGAGCTAAGAAAAGCACAATTTGCTGAACAATTTGTTGTATAATTCTGTCCATGCCTTGACTGTGTTTACGATTCAGACTGTATGTACCAGAGTTTTAGAACCTGTCAGCATTGGAAATAAGAGCCTGAGAAGGGAACTTAGCCCCTCAGGTTTGCTGTACTATTCATCTATCATGGCTGATCTTTCATCTTGATATCATTTTCCTTCAGTATTCATTGATTTGTTTAATGTTTAGACAAAAAAGACATTTGGGAAAAATACATTGCTTTACCATTTGCATCAGGTCTTCATGAAGGGTCAGAACTGTCAAAGTGGTAACAGACTACTGCAGGTTAAGAGACAATGTTCCGATATACAGATTGTGTTTATAAAATAATTACATTAACTTCGAGTCACAGAATCCCTATGATGTGGAAAGAAGCCATTTGGCTCATTGAGTCTGCACTGACCCTCTGAAGAGCATCTCATTTAGACCCAGTCCCCCCCCTTTGTCCTCATAACCTTGCTTTTAGCATGGCTAATCCACCTAAACTACAAATCTCTGAACACAATAGGGCAATTTAGCATGGCAAAGCCATCTAGCCTTCACATCTTTGGACTGTGAGAGGAAACCCTGCAGACACAAGGAGTATGTAGCCACATAGAAAGCCCAAGACAGGAATCAAGCCCATGTCCCTACCAGTGCTAACCACTGAGCCACCGTGCAGCCCTGGAAAAATGGTGGTCAAATATTTAGTTTTGACAAGGTTAAACTCGAAGACAATTGGAAAAAAAAATCTATAAGTAAATAAAAAAGTTTGTGGGAAACTTACTGCATCGTTATGTTGCCTGGGATGGATCTTCCAGTGTTGGAAACTTGCCATTGTTGGCCAACCCATCATTGTTGATTTCAGTCTGTAACTGCTTTTCATTTTGTGATATATTTAATAAATATTAACTTTCAAAGGGAGTATTTACTTGTCGAGGAAACGTGATTTTGCTCTTTTTTTTTTAGAGAAGTCTATATTTCTGTAAGGTTTTGAATGGAAACATAAATCTTCTCTTTTGACTTTTTTTCATTAACATGAATGAAAGTGCATTTGGAAGTAAGGTTAATTAAAGTGGCCAGTTTTCCTGTCTGCGAAGAAGGCCCTTAAGTGACTGCTAATTGACCATGTAAGTGTTTTAATTGGCAGCGAGCTGAGAATGTCACCCTTGGACTTTCTGATTTAGAACTTAATTGTTGAGGTAGTGGGAAGTCTGCAAGCATCTCTTTGGGTCTAACATGTGCATTGTATCTTATTGAAGGATGGTGTTCAGGCTGTAGTGCCTCCTGAAGGAGTGTTGCATTTAGTTAACTCATTTTCCTTTTTTTTTTGGGTGCTTTTGAGATTTCTACTTGCAGTAGAATTATAGTTAGGACATTCCATTGTGTAACAGCACACTATGTAAAATAAATGCCCTAAATTTCTCCTATGCAACTTATCATTTTCACAATTTAAAGGTTATCTCCTGGTGGCTCAACTGTTTTCTTGTCAACTGTATGGCAGTTTGTTGGGCGAGTGACTTCACAATTCGTGAAGCCATTGTGAAATTGCCATGTGTGTTTTTCATCTCCGCCCTAGCAATAGGTCATTCGTGGACTGAGGGACCCAGTCCCTTTTTTTTGGTTGTCAATATGTTTTGCAGCTGCTGACGAGAAAATGACACGAGATGAGCTAGGGTTGATTCTCCCAACTTTAAATGAAATATATAACAGGCTTTATATAATTTTCAAAAAGTGGTAGCTGGCTGGTTTTTCAATGGGACTGGGTCAAAAGTGACTAAGTAATGGTTGGCCTTGGTGATTGATCTTCAGCAGACTACAGGACTTTACATCTTTTTGTAACTAATGTTTTTGGTAGATTGGGGAATTCTTTTGAAATAAGAACTCCGAGACTCCTCAAAGCTTTCATTTGTTAGCCTTTCACAACTTGAGTATCTTATACTCAATTACATATTTTTGAAATGCAGTCACTGTTGTAGCAAAGAGATTAGTGGCAGTCAATATTATTTAAAAGGAAATGGAGTATATTAGGGGGCTTTTGCAGTACTAGTCAGACCATAGCTGGAATGCTGTGAATAGTTTTAGACACTCTATCCAGTGAAAGATGTACTGGCATTGGAGACAGACCGGAGAAAGTTCACTTGGCTAGTATGGAGGGACTGTGTTACGAGGAGAGGTTGAGTAGATTGGACTTGTTTCTCATTCTTCTTTCAATGAATACAACTTTATTGAAATATATAAAGCAATTAGAGGACTTGACATGGTAGATTCAGAAAGGTTGTTTTTCCCCTTGTGGAAGAGTCTCTCTCTGAATAATCAGAATTTAAGATAGATGAGGAGAAACCTTTTTGGAAGGCTGTGAATTTGTGGAATTCTTTTCCACGGAGGTTTGTTGAGGCTGGGAATTCTTTAAGGGAATTGAGACTTAAGGGGAAAAGGCAGGAAAGTGGAGTTCAGGATTATCAGATCAACCATAAGCCCAGTGAATGCCAGCGCAGACTCCATGGGCTAAATGACCTACTTCTGCTTCTATGTCTTATGGTCTTAATTTACACAAAGGCACCAAAAATAGCTGTGTAATAATCTATTTTACTAATAACAGTTGAGGAATTAATGTTGGCTCTGAGAACTCCCAATGCCTGTAACATAAAATCTTTCACAGCCTACTGAGTGAGGTTGAACCTCAATTTAAAATCTTGTGATTGGCAACCCTTTCAAAATGCACTGTATCTCATCACTGCACTGATAATATTTGCTAAAGCTTTTGAGCTTTGCACCAGTGTTCTTCTGATTTACCAATGAAAGTACGATCACTGAGCCAAAATGGCAATCCAAATTAGACATTTCACCCCTGATTTCAGCAGATTATCATAAATTGAAGTTTAATTTTCTTTTGGATTTATTTTGGGCAGCACCAGCACACAGCATGTCTACCCAGCAGCTGCAGAGTCTGGCAATTCCACAGCAGATGCAGCCCATGACCATTCAGACCCAGGTCCAGAATATTTCTGCCCAGCACCTTTTAACAACTGCAACAGCTAGTTCTACTCCAACTGTCGCTTCACAGTTCCACCAAGTACCAGTAAGTAATTTCATTTTTTTAAATTCAAAAATAAAAACCCTGAGGGAATGAGTGTGTATTGGAGCAGAAAGCTTTGTAGTTCTCAGATACAGATTCTGATTTCTGACTTAATATTATATTCAGAAGTGTAAAACAAAATGAATTGAAAATACCATTTTGTATGTCTATTCCTGGTTAAACACCTGAGGGTTGTTGCAGAACTTATTGCATTTCTTAGTTTCTTAGTGTTGATCTCATTCACCTCTTCGTTCACCCTCTGTATTTTACAATGTATGTCGCCTTATTCAACTCCAGCTTAATTGACATTGAAGGATCTTTCTTTTGATGTGCTTCTGATCATAGTACTTTTGTTGTAGTAAATTAAAGTGTACTGGCATTATTTGAGTGCACAATTTAGGGTATCTGCAAGGTGACATAAGCACACATAAGCACAGGGCATGGTTACAGGAATGGCTGACAGTTTATCTTGCATGAATTTGCTGAAAATACTGAAAGGAATATTGTGTAAAAGCTGGATTGTGAGTTGAGCCAAGTTTCCAAAATAGCAAGTGAAGAAACTAAACTCTGAAATCATGTTATTAAACCCACAAATAAAATTTGTTGTTTGGCTATAATTCACATTTTGATAAGCAGTTCATTCTCAATTCAGTAAGTAAATTATGATAACTTCAGAAAAAAAACCAAAGGCTTTTGCAACAGGCTGTACATCTGAGAGGATAGATATTGGGCGAAGGATTTGTGCAGATAGTTGTTAACTGTTATGCCAAGCTGGAGACTGATGAAGCAACTGAGGACTTTTTGTTTGTTCAAAGGAACTGAAGCATATTGAAAAGGGAGATCTGAAGTTGCTGATCTTAGGCTAATTGTAACTCCCCTATAATTACACTGAGTTCCTCTGAACAAGGGAGGAGAAAATCGGTAACATTTTCTACTGGATCATCGTCCATGTGGACCTTCACTGATGACAGGATTGAGTCAATTCCATCACCAAATAACCTGAACACAAAGGAAGATTTGCTATTTAATGATATACAGGATGACATTCCAGGCTTGTGAAATGCATCTTGAGGTGATGTGTAGGATAGAAACTTGGTTTAAAAAATTACTCTCAAAAATGTAGAACTTTTTTTTTACACTTTCTTCATGCACTGTCAAACTACTTGACTGATATGTAATGAATCATAGAACACAACTTGGAGAAATAAGACAGAAAATGATATAAGGATTTTGCAGAAATATACAGATGTGGGTTTGTCTTGATCTTTCTATTTGTATTCTTCTGCAGGTACTTTTGCAACCCCAGTTCATTAAGGCTGATTCATTGCTGCTCACAGCACTGAAGCCAGATGGAAGTACTGTTGTAACGTCAGTAAAGTCTCCTGCTATATCAACTCTAGCAAGTAGCACATCTCAAACTACATCTCTTCAAATGCCGGTGGGTAAATTCATATAGTGCGGAAGCGGCACATTGACTTTGTGCCACCAAAACCAAGCAAAATCTACACTAGTCCCACTTTGCACACTTGGCCAATAGCCTTAAATGTTATAACATTTCAGCTTTCATCCAAATACCTTTGTATTTATTTGATGTTACCTACCTCTACCACCTTCTCAGTACAATTCTAGACTCCTATCATTCTCTGGTTGAAAATATTTTTCTCTACTCCCCTCTAAACCTCCGACCTCTCACCGTAAAAGTGTGCCTCTTGTTATTGACCCTTGAAATAAGGGAAACAGCTGTTTTGTATTCATCCTGTCCTTGCATCTCGATCTTATACACCTCTACCTGCACCCTCCTCAATCTTCCCTGCTCCAAAGCAAACAACTCAAGTTTATTCTGCCTTTCATAGCAAAAGTGCTACATCCCAGACAACCTCCTTATGAATCTCCTCTGCACTCCATCCAGTGCAACACATCCTTCCCTTCGGTGCAGTGACCAGACTGCCCACAACACTCCAGCTGTGCCCTTATCAAAGTTCTGTACATCACCAACATAACCACTCTGTCCTTGTAATCTACGCCTTTACTGATAAAGGCAAGTGTCTCATGTCCCACCATAATTACTGTGTTAATCTGCCCTGCTATCTCCAGGGATTTATGGACAAGCACCCACAGATTCCTCTGTTCCAATGAGCTGTCAATATCATTGAAGAAAGAAATAGTTTTCGTGGATTTTTCTAGTTAAAGTAGATGAGCTACAAATCTTTAATCCCTTTGAATTCTTCCATGTAAATGATGAGCATTTCAAAATGAATCAATAAGTGTGCATTAAAAGCTTTGAACATCTTGAATAAGAACTCTGCCTTGCATTCCCTTGCAGCTATTTGTCACTGTTAACATATGTTGGGAAATTAAATCATTGCTTTTGAAATTGCTGTTCTGGTATTCTGTTGTTTGTGGAGACTTTCTTCCATTTGTAAATGAAAGTAATGCTGTATAATTGTGCAAAGAGCAAATCACAACTGAACATTTCCTAAAAAGTAAAGAGAGAAAACCACTTGTTTCTTGATGGGGAATCTTTGAAGCTGCCCTGGAAGAAAGTAACAATGCAGTTGAGAAGCTGAAGAAATATTTGATGACCAGAATAATGAGGCTTTGCCTGGTCTGTTAGTCTATTTAGATCACAACTTCCCGCTCATGACAGCAATGGTCTTAAAAAGAAATTAGCTACTAAAATATTGCAGAGTTCTAGACTATGCTGCCAGTGGGCAACATCCCAACAGGTGCACCTGCATTTTTTTTAAATTGAGGAAGCTGCATGATTGACCTAAACTTGTAGTGCTCCACACTGCTTCAAGTTTAAGTTGATTTCAGAAGAATACACTTGATGTCATGTTTAGGAGGTGCAAGAAGACCAAATGGCTTTTATTTAACAACCTTTTTATACACATATATTCAATTATTTCTTCCCGCTGCTAGTTATTCATGAGTGAATTTCAGCAGGTGATTCAACTTTTTCAGCTTATCATGCCCAAACCTGATCCTGTGTAAACTTTACACCCATTGCAGTCAATGGGGCCTCAGCAACTAGGGGAGGTATCTTGGCACACCTGTTCCCTATCTCCCCAACTCAGATGCTCAGGCTAGGTACAGCACTCTGCTGTTACCGGAGTTGAGTTTGGCTAATACCAGAAATTAAGCCATGTTTTTCCTGGTTTCAGTGAATTGCTACTGATCATACCCACTTGTTGAGTCTAACAAGCAAGGAGAGCTCCGATCAGAGGAGCATTAATGTATTTTTATGTTTCAGTAATATATGCAATTTTTAAAAAGCTAATCCTGATTTCAAACAAATATTAATGTGAATTTGTTTTCATTATTGTCCTGAGCTTGTTTATAAATTTTTATATTCTCAGACTCTGGTCAGTGGAAATACTATTTTGACGACCGTCCCTCTGATGGTAGATGCGGACAAACTTCCAATTAATCGTATGCCAACAAATGGCAAACCTTGCAATGCACCAAACAAGGGGGAGAAACGCACTGCACATAATGCTATTGAGAAACGTTACAGGTCATCCATCAATGACAAGATTGTGGAGCTGAAAGATCTCATTGTCGGCACTGAAAGCAAGGTAGAGTTGCTACTAAACTAAAAATGTGTCCATGAAAAAAATGTTCATACTTGATTAATTGGCTGTTTTTGTGATACTTTTTTTTAAAAGAAGAGAAAATTTTCTTGGTGCCTTGTTAGATAAATTCATTGCCAGATTATAGTCTAAGCGGTAGTATCAGTACCCTGGAGGCAGGAGGCTTGAGAACAAGTCTCACCTGTTCCAGAAGTGTATAATAACATCTGAACAGGTTTTCAAAAAAAAATCTAATCCATATAATCGAAGTCAAATTCTTGGATTGTGTGGAGTCAGTTGCAATTGGACAATCCTTTGGTTTGAATGTAGAAAGATAGACTCTTGTTTCCACTTCTAATCATTATTTCCTGATGCATGCTGGACAATGTGTATTTGAATGTAGATATTTTTAATCAACCCGTTCACACGTGTAATGACACACCTCTGGAGCAGATGGGACTTGAACCTGATCACCCTGGTCCAGAGGTAGGGACATTGTCTCTGTGCCACAAAAGCCCTACAATAAATTTGGAGCTTAGATGCACCTCAGCTGCATTCCATCTTTACTCCGCTAGTCGCCTTGGACAACTCTAAATTATCAGAGTAATACTGATACTGCTGAATGAGGAATGGAATTGTGCAGTTGGGCAAGCAATCTAGAGCTTGAAGAGAGAGAGAGTAAAATGAAAAAAAAAAGTCTTGTTTTTTTCATCTTGCTGTACCTCCCCTTCCAAACCAAAACATGTTTCCAAACCTGAGTAAAAGCACCACAATGTAAGTTTGGTTCCATTATTGTCCTGAGTTTGTTTATAAAGTTTTGTATTCTTCAGACTTTGGCTGGCAGAAATACTATGTTAACAACTATCCCTCCGATGGTAGGTGTAGACAAACCTCCCGTTAATTGTATGCCAGCAAGTGGCAAACCTTCCAATGCACCAAACAAAGGGGAGAAACGCATGGCACATAACGTTATTGAGAAACGTTACAGGTCATCCATTGATGACTAGATTGTGGAGCTGAAAGATCTCATTGACAGCTCCTTCTCCATTAATGCTGCTAATACCCATTTGGTAATAGTTTGAGTCAATGTTTGATCTAAGATTTCTTCCCTTGTAGGGAAGCTTTTAACAAACTACTTAGTATTAGAACCTCCATTGTTGTAACAATGCATCTTAAGAAGCTGTGTCTTCACCACTATGTGAAAGTAAATTTATGACACTTTGAAAGCATTTTTGTTTTCTTTCATTGCCTGGACAGTTGAACAAATCAGCAATATTGAGGAAAGCTGTTGATTATATCCGCTTTTTGCAACAAGCCAATCAGAAGTTGAAACAAGAGAACATGGTATTGAAAATGGCTGCACAGAAAAACCGTAAGTGTTCTTGTGTTGTATGTACTTTCAGATGGGTAGGGATAGGTGTATCTAGAATTTTAGCAAGTTATTGTCAATTAATGCAAAGAGAATATACCTGTTTTTAATTTGGTGTTGTTTAAGGGCTCTGACCTGTGCACATTGGTCATGATTCATATTTGCAAATGTTCTCATACACGAAGTGTTCTCCTTCTCCTTTCTCTGGGCTTAGGACAACATAGGGGTTAGCTGGCATACACGTGTATTTTGTTTGAACTAGGAGTAGGCGGAGGCTTCATGGGCCATTCATTACATACATTGCATCTGTTTGTGGCCTCAATTACATTTCCCTTTGGGGAATAGTGTTTGACTTTGTAGTTGTATACTTCAGATATCTTTATTAGAAATTAGACCCATTTTTATCATGTGTTTAATTTCAGAATCTCTGAAAGATCTTGTGGCTTCCAGTGGGATAAATCTGGATGCAACGCCAAATGGATTCAAACAGGATCCTGACCTGCTCACACCACCACCATCTGATGTTGGCTCACCACCTCAAAACAGCCCATTCTCTGTGAGCAGCAGTGACTCTGAACCAGACAGCCTGTTTTTTGATGATACTAAGGTACATTTGATTTTTGTCACAAGGCTATGGGCTGAATTTTCCCATGTGGCATTAAAGCGTGTTTTGTGTTTCCCTGGTTCACCAAGGCCTGAGAGGATTTTCTGTCACAATCTTTCACCTCTTTAATTATGCACTTGAGATTTTGGACGCATATCTTGGGCAGGGAGGCAGAAGTGCTCATTGCTGGTGAGATCTTCTGGCTTCTACACTTCTGTTGCCCTATTTAAAGCCCAGCCTCAGATACTGCGAGCCTGGAAATATCTCTTTAGCTGCAATGCTTGACTCTGCAAATATCCTTGAAAAGGGAAGGTAGGCTATCTCCCAGCTTCCAAGACCGATTTGGAGGTTCTAACTGATCACCAAAGGGGAGTGACCATGCCACAAACTCAGTCAGCTTGGACAAGAATTGCAGCACAAGTGAGAGCAGTGTTCTGCATCGAAAAGAGGGTAAGTGCCACCATATTCTCTCCATTATCTCCCTCTCACCGGGCCAGCATTCAGTCTAGCTCTAGCCACATCTCCTTAAGGCTCAGTATTGCATGTTTCATGTTCACTGAAGGGCTCAACCACTACATTGTCCAAAACTTCTCATGCCTTGGTGAGTCTCTTCTGCTCAGTCTTGGGGGACATGTTACCATTGATCTATAATGCTCAACCTGCATGCACTTGATTGGAGGAGTGACTGGCCAACCGCCTGAAGTGTAATTGGATGAGCCTTTGACTGGTATGGTGGTATCTTCTGACTGATTTGTTCCCCTGCATCTCACTAAGGAATCTTTCCCTATGATCTTCTCAACGTCATTTCCTTGAAGCTCATGCAATGTTTGTGCCAGGTAAGCTATAATTGCATACTTTGTGTGTGTGATATAGCACACTGCCACACAGTGACATGACCCCCCACCTCCCCATCAGCTGATAGATTGACTGTTCCATGCTCCCCATTGTCATGTGCTGCTAGCTTCTCCCTCTGCTGAACCACAAAGGCTGACAGTCTATAACTCTGTTTGCTAAAGTCAGTGTGCACTAAGAAAGCGTTGGAAAGCAGACAGAGACTGGCAACCTCTGAGTGAGTGCTAAGAAATAATGTTGAGAGCCATAAAATGCATGTTCATGTCAGCACAAAACACCCTTTGTGGATGCATGACTGTCCCAGCTTGCAAAACTCCACTATATGTTATTTTCACATTCTTAATTCAGACAAAAGCATTGACATCCAATTTTCTTTCTTCCCTAATTTTCTAGATTTCTGTTTTCTCTATTTTACTTTACTACTTATCCCATTGGTTGCTGGACATGAGTTTTATGGGTGGTGATTATCCTTTAGTACCATGGCCAAGCATTCATTGTTTATCACTGAGACTTGCCAGTTAGTATTGATAAGCTGCTTGAATTGCAAACGTGCATATGAACCAGGAGCAGAAGTAGGCCATTCAGCCTTTTGAGCCGCCTTCACCATTTGGTGAGATCGTAGCTCATCTGATTGTAGTTTCATTCCTGTTTCATGCCTGTTGCTGATGACCTTTTCATCCCCTGGCTTAAGCAGAATCTATTTACTTGTGCCTTAAAAATATTCAAGCACTCTGCTTCCACCATCTTCTCAGGTGTTCCAAAGACCCTTTGAGAACAAAAATTTTGCCTTATCCATGTTTTAATTTGACAAATTTTGATTTCTAAGCTGTGACCCCTAGTTCTAGCTTCTTATATAAGAGGAAACATCCTTGACAAATTGACCCTGAGAACACCCCTTATGATTTTTTTTTTGAAATTGCAACCACGTCACCTCTTAGTCTTCTAAACTCCAGCAGATACTAACCTAGCCTGTTCAACCTTTCCTCATAAGACAGTCCAGTAATTCCACATACTACTCTGGTAAATCTCTACTTCATGAAATATGTTTGTATCTATCCTTAAATAAGATGACCAGTATTGTGCATCAGTGTACTGTGTATCTGTCCTTAAGTCAGGTGACCCAGTACTCTGAATACAGTCTCAGCAGTGCTCTGTGTAATAGAAGCATAACTCCTTACTTTTGTATTCAATTCCTCTTGTGATAAGTAACATTCCATTAGTCTTCGTAATTATTTGTTGTACCTGCATTCTAAAGATTTGAGTCATGCAATAAGTCCAGATCCCTCTGAATATCTGAGCTCTGCAATCTCTCTCCATTTAGTTTTTTTTTATTCATCCTGCCAAAAGGACAATTTCATATTTTCCCACATTGTATTCTATTTGCCGCTCACTTTAACTTTCTATATCTCTTTGTAAACTTATGTCCTATTCACAACTTATTTTTCTACCTTTCTTTGTGTCATCAGCAAACTCAGTGACCACATCTTTGAAACCTTATATCTAAATGATTTTAAAAATTGTAACATGAGGTGTGATCATCTTGCCAAGCTGAAAAAGATCCATTTATACCTACCCTCTGTTTCCTGTTAGCAACCCAATGTTTTGTCCACTCCAGTATGCTACCGATTACGTTGTGAGTTCTTATTTTCCACAAATGTGAGATATCAGTAGCTGACCTGGAATAGTGCACAGCCACAGAAGACCATGTAACCCATTTGAGACTTCCTTCACCACATTGTTATTCATAGTAACTACTTTTTTTTTCCACTTCTCTCTATAGTTACTTGCTTATTATTTCCCAAGTAGGTAGTTCCCATTTACAGACCTCGATTGGTAAAATCATTAGAAACATGGGCCTATGTAGTCCACTTTCTCTCAACCGTACCTGTGTAATACTTTTTCCGCTGGAATTAATGTATTATGATCAGAAGCAGGAATTGGCTTGCATATGTGTTTTTTTATCTTAGGCTTAGAAGGGCAGAGGGCAGTTGCTATTCTGCAATGTCCCAGCTGAAATCGGCTGATGCACCACTGGTGGTGGATTGACACTTTCTTTGTTTTGAAGTTAATTACTTATGCTGTTAACCCTCTCTAGGTGTTGTCCAATCAAGAGTTCTGTATGAACTTAAGCTTTAGAAGTTACTTTGTGGAGTGAATTTGTATATTTTTGTTCTCTCTGCATCTGGCAGCTTGTCCAACACCTTAACTAACAGAAAGAAAAGCTTGCCAATTCCTCCTGAAGAATCCCAAGTACTCATATAAAACATTGAGATCATGCTGTTATAATTTAAGGGAGAGGGGCTAGAGTTGTTTCTATTTAATCCGCTGTGCTACAGTGTTTCTCTGAAGAAGTTTTAACTTAGTTTGATAGAAGCATTTTGATTTCTGAATCAGAAGTTTGTGTTCTTGTCCCATGGCAAGATTTGGTCATGTGCTCTGTTGACAATGAGAACTGTCAATGGTGCTGCATTCTTGGAATTACGTCTTCGCACATGAGAAACTAAACCAAGGTTTTCCTTGTGTCCCTGATTTGAGTGGAACATAAATGATCTCAACACTTTTTGAAGAAAAGCAAAAAAATTCTGACCAACCTTTATCCCTTAACCAATGCAGTCAAAAGGAAATTGTTGTTTGGTAGTAAAGAATGGTAACCTTGTCAAAAAGGAAGATAAATGTTTAAAATTTGGCATTTAAGCAAATCAGCAATTAATACGAGAGGAGAAAAAGGTGCTGAATGATTAGCATGTCCAGTTGATTGCTTTTTCCATGACACAAATCAACCAATGTAGACTTGTTATGCTTCTGGGAATTCAGAAGACGGCGCAGGGCTTGAACATGTTCCTTTTGGAATATGGAAATTAACTTGTGATTCATCTCATTGACATTTCTGGGACTCTATAGCAATGACTATACTTCAAAAGTAATTTATAGGTTATGAAACACCTGGAGATGAGCAAGGTGTGGTATAAATGCATGTTCCCCATTTTTTTTGTTATACAAGTTGTGCTCTCGTTATTGACCAGGTTTATAGAGGCAAGACAAAGACAATTGGAAGATTAATGAGTTCTCAACTCTGATCTAATTTGAAAGCAGAAAGTTTGAGAGTAAACCAACTGCAAACAGTAGTGAATATTGTAACTTGAACCTTTTGTTTGGATACTGGGTGTTTCTTGCGGCATTATTTAGTCATAATGATAAATTGTATAAACACTTCATTAACATATTCAGGTGCTGTCAGAAGAATGACTAACTTTCTTTCTAAAGGCAAGAAATGTTAATTGTTTTGAATAAATTTAACTCACCAAGCTATGGTTTATGCATAACATCAAAATATATTTCTGACCAGCTTGAACATTTTCATCATGATATTCAAGTGTTAGTGGGAAGATACTTGAATCACTTAGTGCTTTTTAAGAGATGTTTTGTTGAACATTAATGAGAATGGGGTTGTTCAGAATATTGTCTATGGAGGCCAGAAGACCTGGGCTAAATAATAAAGATGCATATTATTTCTGACATTTGCTTGATAACATTTAGAAATTTGGGACTACTTGCTTCCAAGATTATAAATTGATTTTGTAGAGTTCATGACAGTGTGAATTTAACAGGGTCTGTGGAAAATGGAAATGTAATAACTTGCAAGGTCGTTTCTTGTTCTGTATATTCTTATATCTTTTTTTGTTCTGAATATTCTTATCTTGGAAAACTATTGTGTGAGTGCATTTGAACAGTAGGATGGTCTTATTGGCATTTAAACTGATGGTACGTTCTATTGACTCTAGGTCTCCGTTAAACAAGAACAGACGCTACCAACTAATGTTGGTATGTTGGATCGATCCAGGATGGTGCTATGTACCTTTGTGTTCCTTTGCCTCTCCTTTAACCCTCTTGCATTCTTGATGGGTGGGACGGACATCAGTTCTGTGGGAGGCCAAGAATATCATGGTGCAGGCAGAAACATATTAGGCCTTTCTATAGAAGGTAGGAACCTGAATATTAAAAAAGAATCAGTGAAAATATGTAAGAACACATTCCAAGGATTTATATTTCTTCACACTCTAAGTTTGCATGTAGAAAATGGCCAAATAAAACACTAGAGTACTGGCAAAAACTGGTCTAAATACCAACCAGAGAAGGGAAACAGTTTAAGAGCTGGTGTTCTCATTTGTATTTGTGTATATATAATTAAATTGCAATTTCATTTTTATGAAATCTTTTTTTCTGTGATATTTATTATATACCTGAGAGCAAACAGAGAAGTAAATATGATATAAGAGTACTTCGTTGCAATTAATCTGAGATTAATTAATGGGATTCATCCTAAAAAGTAAACTTCCTGTACTGAAGATACACCCAGCTGAGATTTTATTAAACACAAATGGGAAACCAAGGAATATGAGACCAATATGCTAGGAAAATAGTTGGAAAATAAGATGAATAGAACCAGTGAGAACCATGTAAGACTGCAGAGGTTTTTTAAGGGATCAAGGAGAGCATTTGGTGATCAGATAGTAACCAGATTTTGCTGAAGTCTCACTTTTGGTAAACAGGATATACTGTCTCCACAGCATTCATCCAAGCTGTAGCTTGGAGTAAATTATTACAATTATATTTTCTCAAGATTAGTTGAGAAATGTTAATTCAGACCATTTTGTACAAACTAATATACTTGCTTCAGATGTATCTCCATCAAAATAAAGAGTCATTGTAGGTAGTGTTGGAAAAACGTATTTTTCATAGACTAATTGCTCCATCTGAGGTCCATCATGAACAGGCTGGTTCAAGAAAAAAGAAACCAATCAATAAACTCCATTTAGGCTGATAGCTTGTTTCTCTGCTATATATTCGAATATAAAGGATGTAATTCTTGTTACTTGCTTGGCTTGAGGCCTCAGGCCAAGAGGCATAGACACACAGTCTGCTGTTAGGCGCTGTAACTTTCTACGGGCAATATGGTGTTGGGCACCATTTAGCCCTGACACTGCCCTCTCTTGTCTTGCTATATCTCCCTTCCTGGACATTCCGCTTCAGGTCAGGAGGAACTTCTCCGCGTGCAGTTCAAACCTGTGTCAGTCTGTGTTGCTAAACATAGTGTTTTAATACTAAACATAATTTATTATCTCATAAAATTAAAAGCTCTAGAATGGGCTTGATTTGTGCTTCTAGTATAACAAGTAAAATTCATTTCACTTGCTATATATGACAAAGATAAACTGGTATCATAGCTGGTTTAAATTTAAATGCCTTAGTTAGCACTGTTCAGGTCCTTGTTAATATACTTATGTAGACGTCCAATAAGTTGTTATTGAAAACAATAGTTTTAAGTCATGTCACATTATCTTCTGCATCCTGATGTATGTACACCAGTGTTTAATAATACATCTTCTCTGTTTGCCACAAGACAGTTAAAAAGACTAGATTTATGTATTTTGAAAAGTCAATTTTCTGTAATTGCTGACTTAAATTAATCAAATACACCCTCTGTAACAATGCTATTAGTATGTTGTCTCTGGCAGACAGCAGGAATTGTTTTGTAAGGTGGAGAATGTGTGAAAATGGATAAATATTAAGTATTTTGTCTTTAACCTTTGTGCAAGGAGTTAAGAAACACTCGTGCAGGTTTTAAGTACATAATGGAATATGTTCTACTTTATCAAAGTTTGTGTTGCCTAATGAAGCTGTGTGTTTTTTTTAAAGATTCAGTGACACTAAGTTACTGATCTTGGAAATAACCCCACTGCTCAACAAGTAAAATGTGTTCTTTTTTTACTATTTTATTTCTGATAGATTCCTCCAGCTGGTTTTCTTGGATCTGGCCAACGTTGATCCTCTGGTTAATTAATGGGATAATTGTTCTGCTTGTATTTGCTAAAATCTTTGTCTATGGTGAGCCTGTTACTAGGCTGCATTCTGAATCATCTGTCCTTTTCTGGAGGCATCGTAAGCAGGCTGATCTGGACCTGGCGAGGGTAGGAATGATTTATTTTTGATAATTTAAAAGTTTCGGTCTGATTTGCCTTTTTATTGATGAAAAGAGTTGAAGCAAGTACAGGTTTAGCATTCACTGAGTACTTCTACTCCACATAGAGATAATTCCGCTATATCCCCTTTATTCAGTTGTTGGCCTTGCTCCTGCATATAAATTTATCATTGCTGAACTGTTACCAGTGATATATTCTGCAAAGAATTACTTTCAGAAATTTTCAGCATATAATTTACCTCATGGATATACGTCTGACCAGATAAATTGCATTTTGCACTCATGGCAACAAAATATCTCATTTGCAATATGACTTCAGTGATTTCTGAGGAAGTACATTTGTTGTGGGCACAGTAAAGATTTGACTGTTGCATCTAAATTAAGAGTTTGAATTTCATTTGTTTTCCTTTTTCTGAAGTCACTTAATGATGGTTGCCTGATGTTTGTCACATGATGTAAAGTATAGTTATTGTGTGCTAGTCAGAAGTGAAGTTTTATTATTTGCAACAGTAGGCTTCAACATCTTTAGTTTATAGAGAAAGAATCAGCAACTGATCGCAGTGCAGAGCTCCATGTGCTGACAAAGGTGTAGATTGAGGCCAGAATCCACCTTGACAGTGATGTCACCTGTGAGCAACTGGTATATTAACACTTGATGTCTATGACCATGTGTGAAGCATGGCCACTTAGAGGAATTCTAGCATTTGGGAAACTGCGCATTTGCAGAATCCAGGGTTTCTGTTGAGATGGGGAGAAAATTGGTGATTTTATTTTTAAAAAGAAGTGAAAATTTTAAAATCTCAGTGGAAAAATAACAGTAAATTCTCCTCATTTATTTTTGTCAGGGGGATTTTGCCCAAGCTTCTCAGAACCTTTGGACCTGTCTGAAGGCACTGGGACGTCCTCTGCCAACATCTAACTTTGACTTTGCCTGTAGTCTGATGTGGAATGTCATTCGGCACATTCTTCAGCGGTTGTGGGTCGGGCGCTGGTTTGCAGCACGGGCTGGAGGCTTCAGGCAGAAAAAGGAGCTGAAAGATGATATGAAGAAGAGCACCCGAGATGCGGCACTGGTCTATCATAAACTGCAACAGCTCCACATGACCGGTGTGTATCTTGTGCAACATTGAAAACCTTTTCAAATAGCAACATTTTCTACTAAATGCTCGTGACCACAAACTCATTCCTCCAGATTAGCTTTTGTAGTTTGTGCTGCAGTCGTTTTGACAGCTTCAGTACTTTAATGTAGCATAAGAGAGAAAAAAAACTGACAGCTACTTTTCCTCGTTGGGTGCTCCATCTATTCAAGGGTAATTGGAGAATGGGTTAGTATGCTGCTATTCTTGCACTGAGCCCCAGCCTAAGTCGTTCAGCAGCCTTGTTTAAAATGTCACTTGCAGTGCTACAGCTGGTCTTAGTAAAGCTAAGGTGAAGAGTAAAGCTAAGGTGAAGAGTTCACTAGGGTACTCACTAATCACACTCTCACACTCTCTCTCACACACACTCCGAGTCTCGCACTCTCTCTCGCACTCTCTCTCTCGCACTCTCTCTCTCGCACTCTCTCTCTCGCACTCTCTCTCTCGCACTCTCTCTCTCGCGCTCTCTCTCTCGCGCTCTCTCTCTCGCGCTCTCTCTCTCGCGCTCTCTCTCTCGCGCTCTCTCTCTCGCGCTCTCTCTCTCGCGCTCTCTCTCTCGCGCTCTCTCTCTCGCGCTCTCTCTCTCGCGCTCTCTCTCTCGCGCTCTCTCTCTCGCGCTCTCTCTCTCGCGCTCTCTCTCTCGCGCTCTCTCTCTCGCACTCGCGGTCGCGCTCTCGCGCTCTCTCTCGCGCTCTCTCTCGCGCTCTCTCTCGCGCTCTCTCTCGCGCTCTCTCTCGCGCTCTCTCTCGCACTCTCTCTCGCACTCTCTCTCGCACTCTCTCTCGCACTCTCTCTCGCACTCTCTCTCGCACTCTCTCTCGCGCACACTAGCACTCAAGTAAATTTGTAAATGGTGTCACTATTCTAATGTGGGTAAATCAGCAGTCAGTTCCCTCACACCTCTGAAGTCATTGATCTGTGGAATGACTTCCTTGGATAAAAAGGCAAAACGTTGTCAGCCAGGTATGCAGTGGCTGTTGGTAGATACATTTCCATTGTGGGTGAGGACAGGGTGAAGCCTACTGAATAAACAGCCTGTCAACACTCATTGCCCAGATGTGCAAACGCAACTGAGTTGGATGTATTATAGCACATACTATTTTATGTAAAAGTAGAGAAATAAAATAATTTCATCAACTTTCAATGAAACTGGGCTTGATATATTAACTAACAGTCTGTAGATAGATTACGAAATTCAGAAGGGGATACTGATGTGAGCATTGCATTAGTAATCTTCATTGCAAAATTATCATATTCAAATTATCATGTTGAAACACAGCTTGAGCAAGTGAAATAATTTATTATTCATTAAATTTATCCCTTTGAAAAGTTTATTTACAAGATGGATTATTTGGTACTTTTCCATATGTCATAGCACGAAGAAAGTGATCACCAGCAACTATGGAATTGTTCAGAAATTAGTTTTCTGTAGCAAACCCATTTGGTTGTGAGAAGTTATATGCCTCCAGAACAAAATCTGTCATCCAGGACCACCTGCTTGAATCAAATGGGAAGTTAATACTTCAATGTTGGTAGAATTGCTTTGAGTGCACTTGATACGAGAGCATCAATATCATCCCACATGTGTAGGTGGAGAAAGAACACATTGACTTGTAATTATTTTAAAGTCTTTGTGATCTCTCCTTATTGTTTCCTTCTGTATTATCTTAATCACACACATACATTTGTAATTAAGGTTGTCTGGTTCTCCATTATTCTTAGGCAAACTGGGTGGAAGCCACTTGTCTGCAATTAACATGGCTTTGAGTGCAGTAAACCTTGCTGAATGTGCTGGAGATGCTATCTCTGTTGCTACCATGGCAGAAATATATGTGGCAGCAGCAATTCGTATCAAAACCAGCTTGCACAAGAGACTCCACTTCATGACTGTGAGTAGCACCGAGATAATTATTGACTGTCTTGTCTCTAAGACATGTCTGTTGGAGTTGAAAAGAAAATCCTATATTGAAAATTTATAAGTAAGAAATGCAATTGCAGGCATGACTCCCCATGTTCACTGAGTTAATGAACTATCCTTGGTATGGGATATCAGATGTTTTGGGAAGGAAGATCCCCTCCAAAACAGAGTTTTAACCAAACCTTTTTCAGTACCTTCCTGTGACTGATTTATTTCTTAAGGTTCCCGCGGGACATTAACTTGCCTTTTTCTTTCTTTCAAGTGCTAAATAATTTGTAAGTGGCATTTAAAGGATGTGTGCAAAATCATCTGAAAATGTAAAATGTAAATACAAGAGTCTCAAGTGCTGTGCTGTATTTGAACCATTATCATTGCACAAAATTCTTGCCAGCCAAGTGTGCGTTGTAGGAGGCACTACTTCACTTCAGAGAATCTATTCCATAGGAAGAATTCTGACAGGCATACTATGAAGTATTAATAGCATATGGATGCTCATATGTGCACAGGAAACAAAATTAATGTGAAGAAAATAATAACTAACTACAGCCGGAGCATAGCGGTAGAGTAGTGTATTAGAAAAGTATATCGGAATAATATCAAGGTAGTGAGAATAATCTGCTTGTCTCCATCTATCTCCTGGTATAGTTCAGTGCCTTGCAGTCCCTGTCCAGCCAAGGGAGCAATGTGCACTTTATGACCAGTTATGATGGAGAATTATAGTTGAACTATCCTATTTGTTAGTTAATATTTCTGACATATGTCATGAGTTTGACTGCTAAAAGTAGAAAATTCCTATTTTTGCATCAATATGTACAGAGGAACCTCGATTATCTGAATGCCAATTATCTGAATATCGGAATACCCGAAGGAGATCTCGAGGTCTCGACTAAAACATTACATCATATGTGTCCAACACTGATGGAGTCTTCTGTTTACAGTGATTAAAAGTGCTGCCGAGAACAGTCCTGGACTGATGGGAGTTCAGGCGGGCGGGGAGGGTGGTGTTGGACGGGGTTTGGGGCAAGGGGGTGGTGTTGGGGTGGGCGAGGGCTTGCTCACACTGCTGCTGCTAGTCTCCTGAACGGGGAGCAGACCATCTCGTTCAGTTAATCGAGGTTTTCCTGTATTTGGTGTTTTGGATACGATGTTATGTAATATCATAAACTTTATCAGATGTATAGTTTTTTACTTCCTTCTCCACCCTCAATATAGCCCACGGTCTCTGGATAAGTAATAGAGAGACTTAACCATGACTAATCCTGGTCTGAAGATACTTACTTTGGGACTTGTAAGTTCCTGTAAATACAACTTTATAATTCCACCTCCTCCTAATAAGCTTCCTAACTGTAAGTCTCTGCTCAGTGTATCCAACAGTAAACAAGGTCTGTTCAACAAAAGGTGAAGAATTTAACAATGATATCCTTCTTTTTCCCAACAATGACTGTCACAGGAATGCAGTACATGGTTCTCTGTTGAGTCCTTCAGCAAATTATTAAAGAAATAATCATAAGAACAGAGATTGAAGGTTTCATTCATTAAATGCTCCCTGCTGGCTTACAATTTTATAGAATCTGGTATGAGAGAATATTTTGCATACATGTGAGCTGCTTGTGTAATTTAACACTTCAAATTTTCTTGTGTCTGCACTAAAACCACTGGCATATCCTGAGGTTTGTGCTTTTAAAGCCAGTAACACTTAAAGTGACCCGAAATGGCATGTATTAAAAGGATGATGTGGAGGGACCAGTGTTGGACTAGGGTGAACAAAGTTTAAAATCTCACACCAGATTATAGTCAACAGGTTTATTTGGAAATACTAGATTTTGGAGTGCTGCTCCTTCATCAGGTAGCTGTGATGAAGCTACCTGTTGGACTATAATCTGGTATTGAGTTTTTTTAACCAAAGGAATGGGAATAAAGTAGTACTTCAAAGCTGAGGCCCCCCCTTATTCAAATTAGAGGTGTGTTATAAGAAATATTACTGGACTGTGATCAGGAACTGGAGTTTGACTGATTTCCCTTGCCACTATATGGCTGACTGTAATTAACTTGGCACAGATTGGATAATTCAACATTTTATTTGGGCTAGCCGATGTACTTTAGAGAAGTTATTTTCTGTTTGTTTTAGTGATTAACTTGGGTGTTGATCTTCTATGTATTTAAAGTTTATATTTACTATTCTTTTATAGCGGTTCTTCCTGAGCAGCGCCAGACAGATTTGCCTGTCCCAAAGTGGTACTATACCACCTGCAATGAAATGGCTGTGCCACCCTCTAGGTCATAGATTCTTTGTTGATGAAGATTGGACTGTAAAAAACACTCCAAAAGACAGCATTTACAGTGTTACTGGAAACTCAGGTAACTGCTTTATTAATAAAAATGTTCAGGTTAGGTAATATCTGTGAAGTAGGAAATAGATGATGTTTCAGAACATTTCAGGCCGTCCATCAAACACATTTTGATTTCATTTATTAGTGGAAGAATGTGAGTTTGATATAACCTACGAGTTGTGTGACATGAGTAGCATAACATTTGAAGTGTTGTTAGTCATGCATTACTTCTTCCTGGGTTTTCCCCTCACCTTCCTTTCCTGAGTGTCCTGACTTGTGCTAGGGCATAGTTTTCCAACTTTCTAGTAGTTTATCCAAGTAAATATTCTTGTGTACATCTCAGTGTGGTGGAAGGTTATCTATCATAGCTAAATAGAATCCTAGACTCTGTGTTCCCTCACTCCACACATATGCACGTACCTGCAAATTGGAAGAGCCTACAGAGACAAGAAACCTAGCTGAACATTTTTCTAGACTGGATTGACCAATCCGAACCCATCTGTGTGGATTTGTAACCATCTTGCTTTGCATGATTCATTCCCAAACTGGACAGCACACTTACCCACTGAGTCATGGAGAAATGCTTTTCATTATTCTGTGTTTGTTTGGATGGTCACTTGCATCTGGAGAATTGTGGACATTCTGTCATTGAGCATGTTCAAGATTGAAGTTGATAGATTTCTACATATTAAAAACCGTGAAGGATTTACGGAGACAATGGTTTTCATGTAGATCAGCGGTGATCTCTTTGATTGGGTGAGCAGCCATGAAGGGCTGAATGGTCTGCTTCTGCTCCGAGGTCCTATGTATTATTTCCGTAGATTGTGTGTAAATAAACGACACTGTCAAATGCAAATTACTGCAGATTCTGCCAGGCTGAAATAAAAATGAAAATGTTGGAAATGCCTAGCAGGTCAGATGACGTACATGAAGAGAAAAAGTTAATAGGCCAAAAATATAAAGGAGGATAGTAAAAGCTTTTTTGGATATGTGAAAAGAAAAAGAATGGTTAAGACTAAAATTGGGCCCTTGAAGACAAACTGGTGAATGTATTATATGGAACAAGAAAATGCCAGAAGAGTTGAATAGGTACTTTGGATCTGTCTTCACTTGGGAAGATACCAGCAATCTCCCAGATGTAATAGTTGCTGAAGGACCGAGGGTAATGGATGAACTGATGGGAATTTATATTAAGCAGGAAATTGTGTTGGATAGAGTTTTAGGTCTGAAGGCTGATAAGTTCCCAGGACTTGATGGTCTGAATCCTAGGGTACTTAAGAAGGTGGATCTAGAAATCGTGGACGCATTAGTAATCATTTTCCAATGTTTTATAGATTCAGAATCAGTTCTTACGGATTGGAGGGTGGCTAATGTTGTCCCACTTTTCAAGAAAGGAGGGAGAGAGAAAACGGAATTATAGACCAGTTAGCCTGACGTCAGTGGTGGGAAAGATGCTGGAGTCAATTATAAAAGATGAAATTATGACTCATTTAGATAGCAGAAACAGGATAGGTCAGAGTCAGCATGGATTTAGGAAGGGGAAATCGTACTTATCTTCTGGAATTTTTTGAGGATGTAAATTCTGAAGATGGACAAGGGAGAGCCAGTTGATGTATTTTCTGGACTTTCAGAAAGCCTCTGATAAAGTCCCACATAGGATATTAGTGAGCAAAATTAGGGTGCATGGTATTGGAGGCAAAATACTGACTTGGATTGTAAATTGGCTGGCTGACAGGAAGCAAAGAGTAGTGATAAACGGGTCCCTTTCGGAATGGCAGGCAGTGACCAGTGGGGTACCATAAGGTTCGGTGCTGGGACTGCAGCTGTTTACAGTATTCATTAATGATATAGATGAAGGTATTAAAAGTAATATTAGCAAATTTGCTGATGGTACAAAGCTGGGTGGCAGTGTGAAATGTGAGGAGGATGTTATGAGAATACAGGGTGGCTTGGACAGGCTAGGTGAGTGGCCGGATGCATGGCAGATGCAGTTTAATGTGGGTAGATGTGCGGTTATCCAGCTTGGTGGAAAGAACAGGAAGGTAGATTACTATCTAAATGGAGTCAAGTTACTTAAAGGGGAAGTATAACGAGGTCTAGGTGTTTTTGTACATCAGTCAATGAAAGCAAGCATGCAGGTACAGCAGGCAGTGAAGAAAGCTAATGATATGCTGGCCTTCATAACAAGAGGAATTGAGTATAAGAGCAAAGAGGTCCTTCTGCAGCTGTACCTGGCCCTGGTGAGACCAAACCTGGAGGATTGTGTGCAGTTTTGGTCTCCAGATTTGAGGAAGGACATTCTGGCTATTGAGGGAGTGCAGCGTAGGTTCACGAGGTCAATTCCTGGAAAGATGTTGAAAGATTGGAGCGACTGGGCATGTATACACTTGAGTTTGGAAGGATGAGCGCGGATCTGATTGAGACGTATAAGATTATTAAAGGATTGGACACTCTGGAGGCAGGAAGCATGTTTCCACTGATGGGTGAGTCCAGAACCAGAGGGCACAGTTTTAAAAATAAGGGGTAGGCCATTTAGAACAGAGTTGAGGAGAAACCTCTTCACCCAGAGAGTGATGGATATATGGAATGCTCTGCCCCAGAAGGCAGTGGAGGCCAAGTCTTTGGATACTTTCAAGAAAGAGATGCATAAAGCTCTTGAAAATATTGGAATCAAGGGTTATGGAAATAAGGCAGGAACAGGATACTGATTGTGGATGATCAGCCATGATCGTAATGAATGGTAGTGCCGGCTCGAAGGGCTGAATGGCCTACACCTGCACCTATTGTCTGTTGTCTATTGTCTATTTCCAAGGAGTGCTGGTGACACACAGATTATCACTCACTTTTTTTTTCCCAAAACAAAAGAGATTTACATTTCTAATCTGAACTCCATCAGAAATGTGGAGCTGTAATTCCATTCTTATAGGTTCTTCATAGTGTAGAAGAGTTAGGGGAAGGTACACCATGTCCCTTTTTCACAGCAGTCAGTTACCATATTCTGAAATTCAAAGGTATCAAAGAATCCCTGCAGTATGGAAGGAAGCCATTCAGCCCATCAAGTCCAAATGGACCCTTTGAAGAGCATTACATGCAGAACCCCCCCCCCCCACACCCACCCACCCTATCCGTGAAACCTTGTAAAATCCAGCATCAAACACTTCGACAGCAATTGTGATAGGGTGAGTACTTCAGTTAAGTGTGAGGATAGGGTATTTAGGGGATAAAGTGCCAGGAGGCTAGAGTGCCAAGTGGGTAGGGGTAAGGTGGGATGCTAGCATCCAAAATGGCAAAGAGGCCAGGTGAGTGATGGAATGCTTAGGGTAGGTTGGGGTGTGTGGCAGTTAGGGTGGGCACGGTGTCAGGTCATAAACATAGAGGGAGATGGCGTTAAGGTAAGTTGGGGAATCGGCTCAGTTATTACTCGGTTCGGTGCTGGACCTCCTATTTAATAGTCTAACCTTTCCTCAAATAATTTAACTGCAAGTAGACGCTTTGCGTCTAATTTAACTGGATAGTTTCGATCGTTCCAAGCAGAGGGGAATTTCTGAGGGAGTTCGTTAATTTCCTCGGTAATTCCTCCATCCCCATGCACAACTCACATCTATGCTTCAGAAGAGATTATCTGGCCATTGGAAAATCAGCCAATATTTCAGGCCATGGCCTTTCGTTAGGTTCCATAACTGTTGCTTGAACCGCTGAGTACATTCAGCACTTTGTGTTTTATAAAATAGATTGTCATGTCATTTAGTTTAATTTAGTAACAGAGAGAACAAAAAAATTACAGAATTAAAATGGTGAAAGAAGTCAGAACAAATATTCAGTCCTGGAAATACCAAATTGTATCCATAACAATAGCAACTTGTATATAGGTGACATGAACCTAAAAGTGACCCAAAGCCATTTCAATGGAAAACAGAAATGTGAAGGAAAGACTGGGGAAAAGAGGGTCGTTAAAAAGAATGAAATGTTTGCCCACAATGGTCAAAATTTAAAAAAAAGACGAGTTATGGACAAGACTTGAAGTATCAATCACTGATGATTGTGTTATTAAATATGTAGTGCAAAACTGTTTGCTTTTTTCTTCTAGTTGATCCATTGGCTCAGGTGACTCAAGCTTTCCGTGAGCATCTGCTGGAAAAAGCATTATATTGCATTGCCAAACCGGAGAACAGGAAGCCAGCGTCAGGAGAGGGAGGGTGAGCAACTTTTGTCATCTGGTGTTTGCATTGTTACACATTACAGTTGGAGAGAGAGACAGACAGTCGGAATGTAGGGTGAAACATACCATCAGTAGCCACATCAACTTTGAAAAGTGAAAAGGCCATTCAATTTTATGAGCTTTTAATGCACATCTCATTGATCTCCTATATTTAGTAAACTACAGTGGAGTTTCAGTGAATAGATTTTTGACCAAGTAGTTGTGCATTGAATTGGCCCAAAAACAAAGAATGGACTAACTAATAGAACTGGATGTTGGTTTGCTCCCTGAGCCGGAAGGTTCGTTTTGAGACATTTCGTCAGCATAGTAGGTAACATCATCAGGTGAGCCTCCGGTGAAGCACTAGTTGTGTGGCCTGCTTTTTATTTATGTGTTTAGGTTTCCTTGGGTTGGTGATGTCATTTCCTGTTCTTTTTCTCAGGGGGTGGTAAATGGGATCCAAGTCAATATGATTCTTGAGAGAGTTGCAGTTGGAATGTCCTGCTTCTAGGAATTCTCGTGCATATCTCTGTTCGGCTTGTCCGAGGATGGATGTGTTGTCCTAGTCGGAGTTTTCTAATATAAATTACCTTGCAAGAACTGTAACAAACACTACATTGGACAAACAAGCAGAAAACTAGCCACCAGGATACATGAACATCAACTAGCCATAAAAAGACATGACCCACTCTCATTAGTATCTTTGTATACGGATGAGGAAGGATACCATTACGACTGGGACAACACATCCATCCTAGGATAAGCCAAACAGAGACACGTGCGAGAATTCCTAGAAGCATGGCATTCCAACCGGAACTCTGTCAACACACGCATTGACTTGGACCCCATTTACCACCCTCTGAGAAAAAGATCAAGAAACGACATCACAGGAAATGATGTCACCAACCCAAGGAAAACCAAACACACACACAAAAAAGCCGACCCTACCACCAATGCTTCACCGGAGGCTCACTGATGATGTTACCTAGTATGGTGGCGAAACATCTGAAATCAAACCTTCCAGCTCAGCAAGCAAGCTTACATCCAGAACCTCAACTTGAGCTACAAATCTTCTCAAAACTCGCTAAGTAATAGAACTGTTGGAACCATTCCCAAATAGAGTTAGTACATTAATGGATCAGCTGGTATACACCCAAGTGTATAGAGGTCAGTTCCAGTCTTGTCAGAATGGCTCTGACCAATAATTTCAGCACTGTGCTCCTTGTTCTAAATAACTGAACACCTTGCCTTTTCTTCTGACACATCAGGGAAGATATGTCCCTTCTCCCAGATTTCATATAGGTTCTGTTGATTTTATTAAAAATCTTATTTTGGGTCAGAGTTTGTATCTTGTGTTGCAAACCCCATATGAATAGCAAACCTTTGCAGTATATGAAAGTAAAGAAAGGGTATGGCTGTATCTGTCACTCTGTTAGGGATATAATAAATGTCAAAATAGTGTTGTACAGAGAGTTAAGACAATGCTTTAGAGGCACTATTCTCTTATGATTAAATAGTAGTATTGCATGAATTATGTTATCTACTCCATTGACATATATGTAGTAGTTTGGTCTCTTTGAAATAGTAGATTAGTAAGTACCCTTTTGTATATTAAATTAAATATTCTTGCAGATTAAAACAAGATCCTGTGCAGATCTTTACTATTTTTCCCTAACTTTCTGTCACAGTGAATTCTCAGACGCTCTCGAATACTTACAGCTGTTAAATGGTTGCTCTGATGCTGCTGCAGTTACCACACAGACTTGTGCTATCGGTTCCAGTATGACAACTGTCACAGGTCAGACTGCAAACATTCTTCCAAATCCTATGTGGCATTTCTTGGCTTTTGGATGTTGCTGGACTGAACACAGTTCCATTTCATCTTGTGGGGTACACAACTTATAAATCAGACAATGTAAAAGCTATGATTTCTCTTCTGTGTTTTCCTGCTATTGTTCTTTTGCGACTTTAGATCGTTAATATTAGCAGGCTGTTTGACATTGGACAGCATCAAAGCTTGTGCCTGATCTTGTCTGTGTGTGATTATCTATTTACATTACATCTTCCAGTAGCATAAAATCTTGAATTATTTTCTGGCTACATTCCAAGTCTGGGACTTTGGCATGTTGGATGTCCCCTGTCACTTGGCCTGTGATTAGCTAATTCCACACAGGAGGATTGAACTTGATTCCCCTTGTCTCTGTGATTTAGTACAGCATCAGATTGTGCTTTGCTGGTTCAATGATTTAATACCTTCTCTTTTTTGTGTATACAGGCACTGATCCTGTAGCCAAATGGTGGGCTTCCATGATTGTTGTTGCTATTAACTGGCTACAAGGTGATGATGAGGCAGCAGAACGACTTTACCCAGTAGTAGAATATATGCCGAAGACTCTGCATGCAATGGAGTAAGTGTCTGGAATCTCTCCATATATTCCCTCTTACATTGCATCCACTAAGAATATCTTAAAACATGTTGTTTTAGCCTTGAGTATTATTGGTGAGTCAGACTGATGCTTTGAATACTCCATTATTCTATAAATTCAAAGAGTCTAAGGCCCCATTTTGTAAGTGGAGGGTTTATTCTGCACTAAAAGTACTTAAGTAAACATGTGAATTGCAGTACCGGCTTTTTACCATTGAGTGGACCTCTGACATTACACAGAACAATATGGATTATCCGAATACATCTCAAAGTCCCAAACTTTGAGATTGGAAACTGGACTCTGTCACTACCTGCGCAAACTATCTTTCCAAGATAGACTGCACACCAGTGAACTTCTCTCCCGCTCTGCCTCTGTCATTTATTTTTGTTCTTTCTTTCTTTCTGCTGCATCCAACAGGAATGGTAATGAACTATAAGATCATTTGTTGAGATGTATTTATTTAAACAACCAAAGTATTTGCTTTATAAATTATCCACTACCGCAGCCGCTAAGAAATTGTCCTTGATCTGAAAACAATGTACTGTACCAAGATTTATTGCAGAGATAATCATATACTTTCCATTGTGCCAAATGTTATTTTGCAGTATCATGTTTACCGAATGGTTTTCATTTCGTAATGTGCTAAAATGCCGATAAATGCTACAGTGTAAATATCCCCTAGCAGGAAAGGATTTTACAAACTGATTGTAGCTCCATACATTTTGAATTAGTTCTGCTGGTGAAATATTTTCACCTTTTGTTTCTGGGGACACCCATTTTCCATCATCATCGACCAGTATTCCCAGCATAAGATACAATTGTTTGTGTTCAAAAAGGGAAGCTGATTTCCAACAATGCAGGGCAAATTCGATTTAGCATCTTGGTGGTACTTGTGAAACATGTAGTTAAAACTCTTTCAGAAAGTTTACTGTAGCACACCTTATACTCTTTGTGTAGTTCCTCAAACTATGTCTTGGTGTTAAAGGGATGGGACAAATGTTCAGAGTTATCTGGGAAGCTCTGATTCACTTTAACCTTTCTTTAAAATACTTCCACTTAATTCATGGGACAATTCAATCTATTTTAACCATTTTTCAAAGTTATCTGCCGTCATAAATGCCCTTGCTTTGACTTGATCAAGTTGACTGGTGTAACACACGAGTTGGTGCTTCTGGCTGAAGCTTTGTGTCACAGGGTTCCATTTACACTTGAGAATGCTTCCTTTGTTTACGATCAGACCAGCTATCTGAACAAAATACTGCCAGCCCACCTCGTTTGGATAATCGAGGTTGTTCTGTAATTAAGATTTCCTCTTCTCAGAAATTCAGTATTCCAGAGTTTGATTTGGAGAATCAAATTTGGGGTGGACAAAGTTTAAAAATCACGCAACACCCGGTTATAGTCCAACAGGTTTATTTGGAAGCACTAGCTTTCGAAACGCTGCTTCTTCATCAGGTTTGTGAAACAGACAATAAGACAGAATTTGAAGCGAAAGATTACCGTGATACAATGTTAGATTGAACAAACCTAGATTGCATTCCAGAGTGGAATTGCTAATCCTAAATTGGTTGTAGGGGTAAAATTACACACCTGTATTCCCAATATTATATGGCCGATCCTGCTACAATGGAACATTGGAGATTGCCAACCAATGATTTCTAATTTTGATATTTAGACAAAATTCTGTTTCATTCTTGAAAACAGTAGATAATTAGATGGATATTTGTTTAACAGATTGGGACGATTGTCCAGTATTATAACACAAGTTGCACAACAGCGCAATTGCAGAAAAATAAAGGAAATTCATCGTTTAAGATTATTTATCACAATTAGAAACCATGATTTCAACCTGGGACTGTCATCTTCATTTGTGTAGCTATGTTTCTTTCAAAGTTTTTATACTTCCTTACAGTCTATTAATGCTGCCTCTTTCAGGAGAGGCACTTTGTTCTGGTTAAAAGAAAACAGTCTTGTCCTTCTCCCTGGCAACTGGAGCACAGCACAACACAGCTTCATTGTTATTTTAAGAATTGTGTCAATTTAGGAAGCTTTAAAATGCTGATGTATCAAGTATCATCACATGACCAAAAGCCTTAATCATTCTGCGTGGTAGCACCCATGACAAGACTGTATCCAAAGATTACTCTACTGTTTGTACTAGTTTAACTTTAAACTCATCAGAGATCATCCAGCCTGTATCGTTTCCTATTTTCTGCAATTTTTAAAGGCAATACCAGCTGAGTACTATGGGTAGATTAGATTAGATTAGATTAGATTAGATTACTTACAGTGTGGAAACAGGCCCTTCGGCCCAACAAGTCCACACCGACCCGCCAAAGCGCAACCCACCCATTCCCCTACATTTATCCCTTACCTAACACTACGGGCAATTTAGCATGGCCAATTCACCTGACCTGCACATCTTTGGACTGTGGGAGGAAACCGGAGCACCCGGAGGAAACCCACGCAGACACTGGGAGAACGTGCAAACTCCACACAGTCAGTCGCCTGAGGCGGGAATTGAACCCGGGTCTCAGGCGCTGTGAGGCAGCAGTGCTAACCACTGTGCCACCGTGCCGCCCACAGGGTATTTGCAGTACAAAATAAATCTTTAGACACAGCCATTATCTAAGGTGTTACCAGACAGAAGTTGCCATAGCTCCTTGTTGCGTGATGATATATCTAGGTACTTGGTTCATCTGCATGTTAAATGATGTTACTCTTAAAGCAAAGCGATTATAGGCATCACATCAGCATCTTCTTTTAATATGATTTGTTAAGTTTGTTTAAAGTTTTTTTTCTTTTGTTGTGTTACAGTTCAGTAGAGATGTCACTTTGAGAAGGGGGTCACTTACTACTTCTTTTATGTAGTCAGCTCTTCTATAATGTGCTGGTTCCGTCTTGTGCAATCCAGTGTTATAGAAAAATCACACTTCAGAAAGTTAAGGAGGCATACGGTGTGTTAGGTTTTATTGGTAGTGGGATTGAGTTCCGGGGCCGTAATGTCATGCTGCAAATATACAAAACGCTAGTGCAGCTGCACTTGGAGTATTGTATACAGTTCTGGTTGCCCCATTACAGGAAGGATATGGGAGCATTGGAAAAGGTGCAGAAGAGATTTACCACGATGTTGCCTGGTCTGGAGGGAGCGTCTTACGAGGAAAGGTTAAGAGATTTGGGTCTGTTCTCATTGGAGAGAAGGCTAAAAGGGGATTTAATAGAGATATAAAGATGTTCAGAGGATTAGATAGGGTGGATAGTGAAAATCTTTTTCCTAGGATGATGACATCAGCTTGTACGAGGGGGCATAGGTTTAAGACAGATGTCAGAGGCAGGTTCTTTACTCTGAGAGTGGTAAGGGCGTGGAATGCCCTGCATGCCA